>NC_041401.2:40321052-41031052 GCF_900747795.2 Erpetoichthys calabaricus
AGCAAACTAAAGTCACAGAATTTTGGTCATTTTGGGTAAACGCAGCTACAATTTTTGTCATATTAAGAGCGCAGCCATGATGAGAATGTGCAGTGACTGAGATGGGATTTGAACCCAAATCTCTGGAACAGTGAAGTGGCAGTGTTGACCAATGACTACATAAGAAGTCTGGCAAGCAAAAGGAGTTGATTCAGTTCATCAGGCTCATTTGGTCAGCACAGTTGTCCCAATATCTCATCCAGATACTTTTTAGAAGCTGTCATGTTTTCCATTTCAACTAAAGTACATCACTCACTAGTTTGTTCCAAATTCCCTCGACCTTCTGTGTGATAATGTGCTGGCTTCCATCTTGAATATATTACCCATACTTCCATCAGTGCCCCATAGTGTCTGATTCACTATTTAACTGAAACAATATTACATTAAAGAATATAATAGTAATAATAAACAATATAATGTAATTTACACCACATTAACTTTAAAGAGTGAAACTACTTTGCAATAACTTATCTCTAAGATAATAAAGTCAGCATAAAAATATGAAAGTCACTCCCTCTTTCTGATGAGCAGAAATGGTTACTCTTTAAAAATATTTTCATCCTGCAATCTCTTTGCATAAAATGACTACACTGCTGTACCTTCAGAATGCACACATAATGAAAGAAATCTGTAAGATCATTTGTCCTGCCTGTCAGAAGAATAAATCAATTATACCATCAACACCATGTTGAACAATTCATCAATTCTTATGTATCTGTAATATAATGACAAGGAAAAAATTCTTTCGAGTGTGATCTAGTTTCCAGGAATTCTTGAGTCACACCATCAAATGGTATTGATTACTAAAAGTAACAATAGAAATATAAAACTTTTTTAAGTATGAGATTTTTTGCGAACCTATCTTACAAGTTATGACTGGTTTACCAGTGATGCACAGATTAAAAGTGAAGGGTATTAAGAACAGGATAACATTAGGATAAAAAAGAAAAAAAAAACAAAGCAAGAAAGAGAAGAAAGTGAAATGGAATATGCTTGTTGTAATCTGCTGCCGCGGCTGGCAAACGTGTGTCCGTAATTTGTCTTATCTTAACAACAGGGTCAATTTAGGATATGTTCAGGATGTACAAGATACCTGTGTGTAAAACATTTTCTGAACTTACATGGAAGTGGGTCATATCTGAAGAATATTGCATGGCTGCAGAAATTGTTGGGGTACCAACCTAACATCCCTATTTAATAAGTAAGCAAAAAAAGGGCAAAATGGGTTTTCTGTAGCACAACTGAAAAGACGGCTGATGAAAATCAGCCCACCCAGAGTTTCTACTATCATTCAGTGGCGTAGCAAGGTCTGGTGGCACCTGGTGCGGAGTTTAAACTTGTCACCCCCATGTCCACCAAAATATAAAATGAAATTTATTGAGAAAGCAATTTTTTTATTCAATTGGTTAAGTAAAGAGGGCATAATGTTAATTATTTTGTGAACAATTTTTTATGAATAAAACAAAAGTAAAATGCCTTTTTATTAATAAGCCAGTTTAATGTACAATATAAGAAATCTTTCTTCATAGTAATAGTACCTAGTGCATAACTTTATTATTATTATAATACAATTTAATGAAAACTCAATTGTTTACAAGTTTCGTTCTCTAGGCTCTAATCCAACAAACTGTACTTTAACATGATACTTAGAATCTCTTCTTTCTATCTTTTTTTTCTGCAAATTTTGAAATTGCGTCATCAAAATCGATACCGTCAGCTACACTATTTTCAATTGACAAAATGGCTAAGCTAGAGAGTCGTGCTTGGTTCATAGTGGACCTGAGATAATTCTTAATTAGTTTTGAGTTTCGAAAAACTCCTCTCACATGACGCAACATAACAGGATCAAGAGAACGGCAATGATAATTTCCCAATACTGCCCCTTCTTGGCCTCTGATTTGTCACCAAAAATTGTGCCAAATTGCCAATTTACCAGAATTGTGACACATGACTTTGTCGTGTGTCCCAGCTCGTATATATAGGGGCCTTAAGATAGTGGGATGGGGAGGGAGATACTGTCCGTTCACTCGTAGAATGATCCTAAAGTAAACTTGTTTATGGTCGGTTCTAGAGTGGACAATGCCTACCCACCCCACTGTCTAAAACGTTTCGCGCCAACTATATTATTATGATGTTTGGGTTAAAAATATCATCTTGTTGCACAGAACGACTTGGGGCGATGATATATTTGTGGCAGGGATGAGACAATGAGTCACAGGACCAGTTGTTTGTTTACCTGAGCACCAGCACAGTTCAAAAGAAACGAGACAGAACACCCCCTCCCCCCACACACCACACAATAATACTAAATCATTACAGCATCACATCGTTCACCCGCAATTTGCTGCAATTAGGGATTGTTAAAGCCCATGTAAATTATTTGACATGTTATTTTATGTAACAAAAAGGTGCATTAATACAAAACCGGCAATTTTGTGTCACCCCCTCAGAGCTGGTACCCGGTGCAGGCTGCACCACCGTACCCACCTTCCTACGCCACTGCTTTCATTTCTTTTCTTAGACCTGGCACTGGAGCTCATTCTGTCTTGACTCCTGATTGTAAAGCAGCCACCACCTTCCTGGTTCATCCTGTTTAATGACGTCCCATCCAGAATGGGCAGGGCCAACTCTGGGCATCACAGCCGGGCTTGGGTGCACTCAAAGGGCATCGTCTTGGGGCTGCAGGTGGAAGAGAAGAAACAGTTAGTGACAGTGTCTCTTAGCCCAGAGTGGTATCGCTCACCTCAGTTGAAACAGATAAATGAACCCCATCACACATTTGTGACTATATATTTACATATATATGCATTATTGTCAACTAAGTGGAATGCACAAGTCCAAAGGGAAAGGTTGGGGTGCCAATCGGATCACCCTGTTTAGTGAAACAATAAATTTAACCAAAATAACAGTTGCAAAGTGGTGCACAAAAGAACAAAAAAATAGTTCTGGGATTGAACTCACAGAACTCTGAAGAACCATCAGACTTCAGGCTTAAGTTCTGTCCGTCAGGTTGCTTCTACCCAAATGAGATGCCTTCCTCTGGGAGTGCCTTGCCCTTATAGTCCTTGAACAGGAAAGGGCAGAGTCAGCTGCTCTCATTGGGCATTTTCTCTAAAAAAAAAGTCAAGGTGGTCAACAACTGTACCCTCTCGTGTTCTGGGGTGGTAGCGCTTACCTCTGACAAGTCTGAACGATGACCCTCTGACGCACATCTCATGGGTGCACTAAAGAAGCAATGAAGCACAATAAAATAAATAAATACCTGTGACGCCCAAACATTATGGTATCCTGAAATGGGGGGACCATGTAGAAAAAGTGCTGTCATTTCTGCATGTATGCAAATCTCCTTAAGTGAAAGTCTGCAATATGCACTTTACTCACGTCTGAAATGTTTGATTTGTAAATTTAAACAGTGGAGCAGAAGGGTAAATCAAGGAAAGCAAACATTATGAGGAGCACTGCATATACAGTGTATATATATAAATATATATGGTAGACCTCTGTGAAAATGAAATGTCTTAACACAGAAAGAGGTTTGGGGCAGCCACTAGTATACTTGAAAAAGGCTGCAAAATTGATGAATAGGTAGTACAGTAGTGAACAGATTTGAGTCCAAAACAGAACTGAGAGCTGAAGGAGGTTGTCTGACTTTTAAGGCAGGTCTGCGGAAGTGGCGTCATGGGCACCGGAATCGGAAGTGAAATGTTCTGGGCCGGAACTGGAAGTGACATCTTTGGAGCCCAGAACTGGAAGTGACGTCTTCGAGGTCGGAATTTGAAGTGGTGTCATCAGACCCAGGCAGAATTTCTCGTGTTTGGTCTGCAGAGATAACAGAGAGAGGGTTAGTACACCCTGCCAACCCCCTGGTCTGACATGGGATTACTTTCTTTTGGTCCTTCTAGCTGCCTCCCATGCATACATGTGTGACATCCCCTTTCTATATATAGCAATTCAAATGCAATTTACACTAATTCCACCATAAAATGAATAAGAATACATATTATATTAGGAACTTCATTAGGATAAGTGACTTTCTTTGCTACACAGGATGGGATTTCCACTTAAAACTCTTTTTGTGCCAGGTCTCTCTCTCTCTCTCTCTCTCTTTCCAGACATTCTGCCATTTCATATTATGATATAAGGTCTGACCTCCATATTAATGCTTCTAGTTTTATAAATTTGCTTTTAAAGAACATATGCTAACCAGATTTTACCATATGGGATGTATGAGTAATCTTCTTTAATAAGTGGAGGTCAGGGTAAGGATTTGTTCAAATCCATCAATGCATTCGATGTGAGTGTAATGCTGAGGACAGCTATAAGATCAAAATGTTAGAAACTTGGGGGATAAGAGGAGTGCACAGGGAGAAACATTCTTTTAACCTAAGTTTTCTTTAACTTACTCTAAACACCCTTCACATTTATCCCCTCTGATTGTTTTCCAATTTAAGGCATTGCCATAAAGTGAGAATATGAGTTTTCAAATGAGTCTGAATCAGTTTAGATCATTTACATTTTTTTCCACTATCTTCTTAGCTAATTGATGAATTAGTGATAGGCTATCCATATCCACAACATGACTATTCATGTAAATCATTTTAATTGTGTACATGAATAAATATTTTAATTTAATAACACTTTTCAAACCCACTTAATGTAATTTTAAAGTTCAAGGACTGTTCCAGCAGCATATAAACACAATGTAAGCACAACTCTACAGAACAAAAGGAAAGATTTTGATTTTACTTCTTGGCGACTTTTCAAAGTCACTACCAGAAACATACTTTGAGTTTTTATCTCCTGGCCTCTAATGCTCAAGAGTTAAAAACTTTTGAGTGCTTTATTTTTATTACGTTAATTAAGTAAGCCTACAGAGTTGAGAGTTTCCATCATAAAGAAACCACTCTGATTTTCCTGCCACATTCGAAACACATGCATGTTAGATTAACAGGCCGATGTGAATGGGTGTAAGAGGGTGTGCATGAGCTCCACCTGCAACAGACACCCAGTATTGTCTCCTGCTGTGTGGCTGATGCTGCTGCGATAGGCACCAGCCCCTGCAACCCTAACACAGATTATGGAAGTTTGAAAATGGATGCAATAATATGCAGGTAAGTAACATGTGCCCTATTCTACATTTTCAGATTATTTTTACTAACAGGAGTGTGTGTTGCTATGAGAGACTCTGACTCATCTCAACATTATAAAGGTTTAGAGAGGAACGGATATTAAGTCAAAGGTTTTGCATAAAATTAAAGTTAACTCTTATAAAATGAGAAGGAAAGCTTTTCTTTGAAGAGTAGAAAACATGAGTTTGAACACATGATCTACTTTTTCATTCAAAATAATTCATGCTATTCTGAAAATATTAAGACTCTTTCACTTTCTGGACACTTTATTGTGTTGTAGATTTAATGTTGAATGGATACAATTTGCCATTTTGTCTATCAATCTATGCTCAATAACCCAAAATGACAAAGTGAAGACATGTTTTCAGAAGGGGTTGCAAAATTTATTAATAGTCAAAAACTGAAATCTCTTAATTCAGTAATTTGTAGAAACCCCTTTCGAATCTACAGTATAACAGCTTCAAATATTCCTGGGTTAGTCTCTATAAGCTGTGCACTCCTGAATTTGGGCAGTTTATCCCATACTTCCCGGTAGATCCTATCATGCACTTTTAGATTGGATGTAAACCATAAGTAAACTGCCATCTTTAGGCCTCTCCACAGATGTTCTGTGGGGTTTAAGTCTGGGTTTTGACTAGGCCACTCAAGGGTTGACAGAAACTTGTCCTGAAGCGATTCCACTGTTAACTGCATGCATCAGGTCATTGTCATACTGAAAGGTGAACCATCAAAGCAGCCTGCGGTTGTGTGCACTCTAGAACAGATTTTCCTCGAGGACTTCAGTTTTGACTAGCCTCCCTGTCCCACATGGAGAAGCACCCCAATAGTGTGATGCTACCACCACCATGTGGCGCTCTAAGGATGGTATCACAGGTTAGAAGTGGTGTCTGGGACCTCATTTATAAAGCTTGCTTATGATTTTTTTTAAACCATTACTAGCTCTCCTCCGTTCTGTTTCTCTTCTCCATACTTGGATATGCCACTACTGCTTTACTGCCAGCTCTCCCGAGTATGGAAAAGTCATCTCAGACAAAAAAGTGTTACAATCATCAGGTGGAATGATTCTCTCGATAGACTAGATGGACAGCACAGACTCCACTATAGAAAACCCAGGAAGGGGTAGACTGCCAGTTGACTGGGATCTCCAAAGCTGTGACTTTGTTATTGATTTTCTCTTTTACAATTTTAATCTCCTCCATTGTCAATTAGCCATAGTTCATCAATCAATTAATGGACAGACATTGTTGGTTTCCATTTATGTTTAACCAATTTCTACCTTGTTCTCTCTGTGTTTCAACAAATCTGCATTTACATGTGTACCATATGTGCACCAGTTCTGTAGTCAGTAATGAGTTTCACCTTTACTATATATATTTTAACTGAGAATTGTTCACAGCGCTCTGTGCCTGCACTCACTGAAGAGCACTATACAAAAAATAATTTATGCGGTATTGTATTGTTCACTCAGAAATGTGCATAAGGCACTTATTATGCAAAAATCAGTATTTATAAAACATACTGTGGAAATTGGGTTAAAGTTATAGCAAGTATTGACTGTCCATAAGTCCTACCCAGACTTTTTGGTGGTGGGGTTTTAGCGACTCCAGGCGGCGGGGCAGTGAAGTGAACAGAAAATGGTGTTTCACTGCACACTTCAATGATACGTTTTTTACATTCCAACATTTTTGCTGTCCAAGTCCCTCAGTAACAATGTAGCTGATTCTGCTTTATCTGTCGTTCCACCTATCTTACTATTATCTGCAAACATAGCAACCTTAATGATTATATTCTTGCCACATCAAGTATATTTTTTACAAGGAGTAGTGGCCCCAGCACTGACCCTTGATGGACACCACTTTTAACATCATTTAATTCTGAAGAAGTTGCCCACCCTGTAGCCTAATCCTTTGTTTTGTGTGTTTGAGCCAATTCTATACAGAACTATGCACTGTCCCCTGAATTTCCACTTCTTTTAGTTTGATCACTAATCTTTAATAGATAGATAGATAGATAGATAGATAGATAGATAGATAGATAGATAGATAGATAGATAGATAGATAGATAGATAGATAGATTAATGTGTTGCTTTGTCAAAAAAATTCTGAAAATTAATATGAAAATATTATATGCAACACCCTTATTATCTTTTACCGGTAATGGCACATCACAACAACATGAAGTGAACACACTTGCCTTGAGCATTCCTAGTTTTCATCCTCTTTCTCTGTATGTTTAGCATTCATTTGCTCAGAGGTTGATGCACTTGCTGCTTCCTGAGCAGCTCTTCTTTTCTCCACCCTAGCAGCCCGCTTCTTCTCTTCTTTCGTCTGCATCTTTATGTGTTAAAACTGATTTAGTCAGTGTTTGTGTTGCAATTGCTTAGTATGTTTTCTTTCATTTTTCACTTAAGCTGGCACTTAAGTCTTCAATCTGCCTCAAGAATGATTTAAGATATGAAGAGGTAGGGGAAGTGAAGGTGGTGGTAGGGATTAGAACAGCGCCCTTACACATGCCCCGAACGGCCGCCCTACAGCCCTCTGCCGAGAGTTGATTCTACAATAAAATAAAATAAAATAAAAATAAAAAGAGGAATAATTCCAAAACTCTTTAATATAAAACTGTAGTGCAAAGTTTCAGCATAGTATATGTGTACCAAATTTCAGGCTACATGTTATTTGATTTTTGACATTGACCTTAATGAGTTGATTTTTAACCTTGGAGGTCAATCATAACCCCAAAAGTGGATAGTAGAAGTCATGTGGTATATATGTAACAAATTTCAGGTCAATAGGTCAAATGGTTTGCTAGTTACAGGTGATTTAAAACTCTGGACAGACAAACGGACAGCCACGGTAGCGTATAATAAAAGAAGATTACTTCCTCAAAGAATTCCTGCATATTAGTGAAACACAACCTGTCATAACTGAACCCATGCTAATTGTTCTTGCCTTATGCTGCTTGATATTCTCCTTGATAATTCTTTTTTTTTTTTTTTAATATTTTTATTTTATTAATTTTCATTATAATCATTCCATACAAACAGATCAATTTATAACCCAACAAATTTGAAGACTAATCAAACCCCACCCCTGAGAAGGAGTGCTTAGCTAAAGGAAAATTGCTTTAGGCTTTTTAATAAGGCAACATTAAACAAAAGAAAGGGAGAAGTAAATAACTATGTAAATAAGAGATGGAGAAGGGAGTTAAATGCAATAATAATTATTTCTCTTATTCTAAAATAATATTGATTAAATCCTGCCATGTTTTGAAAAAATATTGTACAGATCCTCTAACTGAAAATTTGATTTTTGCCAATTTCAAATAATATAAAACATCGGTTTCCCACTGACTTATAAGAGGAGAATTAGGATTCTTCCAATTTAACAAAATAAGTCTGCGTGCCAAAAGTGTAGTGAATGCAATCACCGTTTGCTTGTCCTTCTCCACTTCAAGTCCATCTGGAAGGACACCAAACACAGCTGTTAATGGGTTAGGAGGGATTGTGATACCAAGGCTGTCTGAGAGGCACTTAAAAATTTTTGTCCAAAATGATGTTAGTTTAGTGCAGGCCCAAAACATGTGACCCAGTGAGGCAGGAGCTTGGTTGCAGCGCTCGCAGGTTGGATCCTGCCCTGGAAACATTTTGGACAGTTTTAAGCGAGACAGATGGGCTCGATATATAATTTTTAGTTGAATAATTCTATGCTTTGCGCATATACAACTCAAGTGAATTCTCTGCTTTGCTACCTTCCACTCCTTTTCTGATATATTGATTAAGAGATCTTCTTCCCAATGTCCTCTTGGATCTTTGAAAGGTAGGGACTCTAATAAGATTTTATATATTGCGGAAATAGCGTTTGTTTCCTCGAAATTGAGCAGTATTTTTTCCAGCATTGTGGAGGGTGCAAGGTGGGGGAAATCGGGCAATTTCTGTTTAACAAAATTTCTAATTTGAAGATAGTAAAAGAAATGTGTAGCTGGGAGGTTGAATTTTGAATGTAATTGTTCAAAAGATGTAAATATGTTGTCTATATAAAGATCTCTGAGCATTTTCATCCCAAAACTTTTACAGGTATTAAAAACTGGATATACTTGCGAAGGTTGAAAGAGGTGGTTCCCTTGCAGAGGTGCCACTGATAAAAGATTTTCCATCTTAAAATGCTTTCTAATTTGGTTCCATATTCTGCGTGAGTAAAGCACAATTGGGTTATTAGTATATTTGCGATAACTTTCATTTATTGGAGAGCAGAGCAGGGAATATAAAGAAGTACTACAGGATTTTACTTCTATTGCGGACCAAGCCTGTGTATGTTCATTTATTTGTGTCCAGGTTTTTATGGCTTGTATGTTTACTGCCCAGTAATAAAACTGAAAATTAGGTAAAGCCATGCCACCTTCTGCCTGAGGTCTTTGTAGGGTCGCTCTTCGGATACGTGGGTGTTTTGAGTTCCAAATGAATGAGGTTATTATTGAATCTAACTGTTTAAAAAACGATTTATTGATATATATTGAAATGTTTTGAAATAAAAAGAGAAGTTTAGGAAGGATATTCATCTTAACAATGTTAATTCTTCCGGCTAGAGTGAGATGAAGGGTTGACCATCTATGTAAGTCTTGCTTAATTTTTTCCATACAGACGCCAAAATTTTGTTGATAAAGAACTTTATGTTTACTTGTGATATTTACCCCTAGGTATTTAAACTGATCTGCTATGGTAAAAGGTAGGGTGTCTAATCTAATATTATATGCTTGTGAATTCACTGGAAAGAGTATACTTTTATTCAGATTAATTCTAAGACCAGATATCTTTTGAAATTCTGTTAGTGCTGTTAAAACAGCGGGGACAGTGTTTTCTGGGTCTAATATATATAAGACCATATCATCTGCATATAGAGAAATTTTCTGTTCCAGTCCTTCTCTGACAATCCCCTTTATCTGATAAGAATTTCGGCAGTGAACCGCCAGTGGTTCAATAGCGATTGCAAACAACAGTGGCGACAAGGGACATCCTTGTCTGGTACCACGTTCTAGTTTAAAGTAGTCTGAGCAAATGTCATTAATACAAACTGAAGCTTCTGGATTGGTATACAGTAGTTTGATCCAAGCACAAATATTCGGGCCAAACCCAAATTTCTCCAATGCAGTGAAAAGGTAATTCCATTCAATCATGTCAAATGCCCTTTCTGCGTCTAATGATAGTAATATCTCTGGGGTGTTTGATTTTGCTGGTGAATATATAACATTAAATAAGCGTCGGAGATTTGAAGATAGGTGTCGGCCTTTAATAAATCCAGTTTGATCTTGTGATATTACTGAGGGCAGCACTTTCTCCATCCTTCTAGCTAGGATTTTTGAGAGTATCTTAACATCATTATTCAGGAGTGAAATTGGTCTGTATGATGCACATTGTAACAAGTCCTTATTTTGTTTAGGAAAGACGGTGATTAATGCTTGTCGAAATGTTTGAGGTAGTATTTGGTTGTCTCTAGCTTCTATAAATGTTGCCAATAAGAGTGGAGCTAGCTGAGTGGAGAATTTCTTATAAAATTCTACGGGGTAACCATCAGGGCCTGATGATTTCCCGCTTTGTAGTGACTTTATAGCGTCTAGTAATTCTGTTAGCGTTAGAGGTTTATCCAGTTCCTCAGCACTTAAAGCATCTATTTGTGGTATTTGTGAATTATCCAGAAATGCATTAGATTGTGTGTTGTCTTCTTTGGGCTCAGTGGAATATAAAGACTTATAGTAATCTCTAAATGTGTGCATTATTTTATTATGGTCGATGATTTCTTCTCCATTCTTGTTGGTGATTACTGGTATTGCATTGTGAACTTCTTGTTTATGAATTTGTTGAGCTAAAAGCTTATTAGCTTTTTCTCCGTGTTCATAGTATTGCTGTCTAGACTTATAAATAAGTTGTTCAGTTTCTTTAGTTGTTAACAACTGAACAACTTCTGTATGTAGGGCCTGCCTTTTCCTGTGGAGAACTTCATTTGGACGCCTGGCTTGTTCTTCATCTATTCTAGTAATTTCATTTCTTAGCTCTGACACTTTCTTGGTTTCTAATTTATTTCTGTGGGAAAGATATGAAATAATCTGTCCTCTTAAGTAGGCCTTTAGAGTTTCCCAGAGTGTTCCTACAGAAACCTCTGTGGACGTGTTTGTCTCTAGGAAGAAGCTGATTTGTTTGGATATAAATTCTGTGCAGTACTCGTCTGCCAATAAAAGAGGGTTAAGACGCCATCTGCGAGGTGAGTGTGAGGGGCTTATTGATTTTAGCTCCAAGACTAGAGGGGCATGGTCAGAGATAACAATTGTGTCATATTTGCATGATTTAATTGTAGGCAGGAAATTATTATCTATACAAAAATAATCATTCCTTGAGTAGCTATAATGCACTGGTGAGTAGAACGAATATGTTCTTGAGTTTGGGTTAAGAAACCTCCAGGGGTCTGATAAGTTGTGATCATTCAAAAACTGTGTAATTATCTTTGCAGTATTAGATGTCGTCCCCCGTCACAGGAGTCCTATCTAAGAGTGGATTTAAAACACAATTAAAGTCCCCAGCCATTATAATTTTATGAGTGTTCACATTGGGAATGGATGCAAATAGATTTTGCATGAATTCCTTATCATCAACATTAGGTGCATAAACATTTATCAAAATCATTTTACTGTTATATAAGTTGCCCATGACCATCACATATCTCCCTTCAGGGTCCGACACTACATCTGATGCTACAAATGGAACTGTTCTATGTATGAGAATTCCCACCCCTCTAGTTTTCTTTATAAAGCTAGAATGGAACATTTGGCCAGTCCAGTCTTTTTGTAATCTGAACTGATCCTTGCTTAGTAAGTGGGTCTCCTGTAGAAATACTATTTTAGCGTTTAAGCCTGTTAGGTGAGAGCATACTTTCTTTCTCTTTAATTCGTGATTCAGGCCTTTAACATTCCAGCTCACAAAGTTAACTGTCTCCTTGATAATTCTTTCCATTAATTTACCAGTAATGCAAATTAAGCATAAGGGCCTAATCAAACTTTTTATATAACAGGATAAAAATTGTTAACTCCAGTTTTTAGTAATTTCCCCAGTTTGATGAATTTTCGACATGTATGTGCCAAGTGTTTATATATTGTCATGCACATGTGCATGGGAGACAATTTAAGGGCTCAGGTGGTGGTAATTCTCCACCAATCCAGGGGGTGGTGCTGTGTGATAATGTTCTGTTTTTTCCTTCCTCTATAGACTGGAAGACTGACAGCTCTAGCTCCACCAAAGGTGTCTGTCTATCTGGACCTGCCTCTTCCTGCCTGGCTGCCATACGACTGGAACACCATCCATCTTGTGCAGTCACAATAGGACTTTGGTCCGACAGGACTCAAATTTAGTGTTTTCACACTCTTCATTTTGAAAACAAGATAGTTTCAATTACACCAGTGGTTCTCAATCTGTGCGAAGTAACAAAAAGGGGGGCGCGAAGATGTGAAAAAAGAAAACAAAAATCGAAAATATGAAAAATACATCTATTGAAGGGCGGCACGGTGGCGCAGTGGGTAGCGCTGCTGCCTCGCAGTTGGATGACCTGGGGACCCGGGTTCACTTCCCGGGTCCTCCCTGCGTGGAGTTTGCATGTTCTCCCCGTGTCTGCGTGGGTTTCCTCCGGGCGCTCCGGTTTCCTCCCACAGTCCAAAGACATGCAAGTTAGGTGGATTGGCGATTCTAAATTGGCCCTAGTGTGTGCTGGGTGTGTTTGTGTGTGTCCTGTGGTGGGTTGGCACCCTGCCCAGGATTGGTTCCTGCCTTGTGCCCTGTGTTGGCTGGGATTGGCTCCAGCAGACCCCCGTGACCCTGTGTTCGGATTCAGCGGGTTGGAAAATGGATGGATGGATGGACATCTATTGAAACCAAAACAAATTAACTTAAACTACATTCTGATACTAGAAAAATAAATCTCGAGTTAGATAAATGTCGATAAAAGTTAGGTAGGTATAATAAAATATGCATCTATGGTATATCATTAATTAAAAAAGAACAAATTGGTACAAAAGAACAAACTTCTCCCTCCACAAGTTTCCAACTCACTAAATACCTCCTTAGTAGTTCCTGTTACTGATGGGAGGATATCCACTTCTATAAATGTGAAAACTAAGTGTTTAGAGCGCTTACTGCTTCACTGTCTGTATATTCTATCTCACCTTTACTGTTTGTAATACTCATCACTTCCTCCTTGACTGTTCTTTAACTACTATTAATTTCAAGAACCTCTTTGGGTCATCTTTTGACTTTTCTGAAAGATTTCTCTCCTATTGCCCTTTGGCTTCCCTAATATTTTTCTTAACAGTTGCTCTCATGCTCTTATATGCCCTATGGTTTGCAATGGAGTTATTGGTCGTGTACTCCTTATAAAGCTGTTTTTCTTTTGTACAGTAACTTCCTTTATGGCTCCAAATTTATCAACCAGAAAGATCCTTAAAGTCCTTAATGCTTATACATTTTGATTTAAAATCATCCTGTGTTATATGTTTAAAGCTTTTAAATGTGATCCACATTTCCTCAACTGCCTTACCCTAATTTATTTTATTTATGCCTCGCCACATCTGTTCAGTCTTTGTCCTACTAAAAGTATATGTAACTGTTTTACTTTTTGAATGGAATTCTGCCAAAATAGACACTCCAGCCCCTGAAATCCCAAAATGGATAGACGATGCATTAATGGATAAAACTAATTACTGTATCTGACATGCATTTTGTCACAGATTTCCATTAATAATAGAGAACAGTGGATCAATGGTTTGCACTCCTATTTCGCAAATTAGTTTTTGTGTTCTCCCTGGATTTGTGTGTTTTTTTTCTCTCCCACATTTGAAAGACATGCCTGTTAGTTTAGTTCATGTCTGTGCCTTACTGTGCCCCATAAAAGTTTGGTTCCTGCTTTGTGCACAATTCCATTAGAATCAGCTGCAGCTCTCCTCTGATAGACAAGTATGTCTGAAAATACATAGCTTGATGTGTGAACACCACTTTTGTCTAAAATTAATTTTTGTTTTATAGCACAGTTTCTAAATAGGATTGCATAATTTCCTTTGATGTGAGGAATAATTCTTGTACAGGGTAAACCTTTGCTCTCCTTTGAGAAAAATACTTCAATTTGGCACTTAATCAAAGGTCTGAAATGTGGAGGAACAACTTCATTCTTGTAATCATTGTAGGTATAATTACTGTAAATGAGATATCTTGCCTGATTTAATTAGGCCATTAGCCTCTAATTGCCCTCACTCTGCTGTTACCTTTTTAGAGGAGCATGCCATTGACATATAAAATAACACCTGCAAATGTGGGGCACAGTTTGAATTTTACGATGTAAAGAATATCCTTTGAAGAGCAAAAGAACGCATCTGAAGTGATCCATCATTAAGAATGTTTTCTGTTAAATATACTTTGGTCCCCGTCATTAAACTGCTGTAACATATGTAAGGACCCGGAGCACTCTTCCGTCTCACATATCAGTACAACATAATGTTTTTAGTTTCAAGTATTTTTTTTTTTTAATTTGAGCTTTCCCTGGTTAGGTGCATACCAGTGAAATCAACTATCAGGTGGTCCCATACTCTATATCAGGGGCCAGCAAAATTGGTCCTGGAGAGCCACAATGGCTGCAGGTTTCTTGTTCCAACCTAATTTGTTATGAGAAGTTAATTATTGTTGTTGAATCACTTATTGCTCAAGCAACATAATTTAGTCATCTCGCTTATTAAGATTTCCCCACCCTTAGTTGTTTATTTTTAGTGTTAAACAGCTATGTCTTCTGTTTATATTCACTCCTTATTTGCAGTAAGATGCAAATGAACAAGGGTCTGTTGCAAAAAGCTTCATTAGTATGAAATCTGGCTAAAGTAAATTAGGATTCACAGAAACTGGGCTACTTGCATTCCAAAAATCCTGGACTTAGTCAATCCTGTGTTTCTGGAACAGATTAAGCTAGAATTACATGATATGTAGATGTACAGTTGAGGAAAATTCAATAATACTGCCTTCTGGAACGGGCTGACACAGAAAGAAAGATTTGGGGAAATCCTGTTCCGTTACTGAGGTCTAAGTGACTTTTTGCATTCCTTATTTGTATTTTTTATTTATCTGCTTACAAAGACCCTTTCACTTACCTAGCACAACATGAAGCAGCAGGGGAACTGAGTTGCTATAGAAGAGTTTCACACAAGTGCTGATATGACAACAAGTTTTTCAGTGACACGTGCTTACTGTCCTGGATATTCAGTAACTTGCATTACAAATTGTTTGGTTATGAGGAGAAGCAAAGAGAAATGTCTACAATTATAAAAGTTTTTCATGTAAATTTAAAACAGTTCATAATTCAATGACTGATATTGTCAAAAATTCAAGAAATCTCAACAAAAAGTGACGTTCACCACAAATTTCAACCAGTCCACAATGGGTCAGGCTTTCTCAGCCATACATGACAATAATAGCTAATGCTATTATTAGCTAACTAGTCATTTAGCCCGTTACAATAACGGGCACTAGAACAGTAGTGCATAAACATTAGTAGGAACAGTCTATATTAAATGGCAAGGGACTTTGACCTCATTCTTTCTGCTGGTCGTATTTTTCTTTCGTTCAGCCTTTCTTTTGTTGATGTTTACTTGCTGCGCTGACCGTTCTTCGTGGGCTGCCGCCGTGTATTGTGTGTCTTTAATTTTCTGTGACAGTAATACTGTCTTTTATGGCTCCATTCAATAAGGGCGCGCACAAAAAGGCGAGCTTCAAAAGGGCGACCTCAATTGAGCGCGGCGAATAAAGGCATTCATTGATAATTTAGTTCAAATGGCTCTGGAATATGTGAAGAGCAACAAAGGTGCAGATCTTTATTTACGCGCGCCTTTATTCGGTGCGCCCAATTGAGGGCGCCCTTTTGAGGCTCGCCTTTTTGTGCGCGCCCTTATTGAAGGATACCGTCTTGTACGTCCGCTGGCTTGTACGTCCATAATATACCTTTAATTTTCTCTGGCGGAAATACAGGCGTGCGCGTCGGTAATATGCCTTTAATCTCCTCTGACAGTAATACTGGCTTGTATGTGGCTGTAATATGCGTCACTGTATTGTGTACCTTTAATTTCCTCTCGCAGTAATACTGGCTTTTATTTCCGTAAAACGCCTCTAACTTTTTCTGACAGTAATATCGCGCATCGCACCATGCCCTGCGCATGCGCACTTCGCCAGAAGACACCCACACACGGACACCTGGATGCACATAGGGATTTTATATACAGTATATATATAGATGCTTTTCATATTACATACAAACACAACTAAAAATATATTGAATCAAATGTTTCATCTAGAAAAAGGAAACAGACTACAGTATATGAAGGTTTTGGAACCTAAGTTGGTGATTGGCATATCTTGCAGATATATTCTGTCATACAAATTACAACATTTGATTAGAAGTAACAATGATGCAAATGAGAAGACAGCTTCCTTCCGAGGAAAACTGGCTCTTTAGAAGAAAGACATGACAGAAGACCACTGGGTAAATTTCTCTAATATGAAAGATGGTCTACTCTCTGGAGAGGGCTTGTTACATATTTAAGGTGATATTTGAGGCATCTGGAAAATCCCATAGGATCTTTTTATAAATACTTTGTTGGAGATGAATAATGACCAGTGGTTTTAAAAATGTTTTACCTTTAATTTGGACGTGATTAATGTGCTGACAGGCAGTAGGATGACATCATCAATTTGCAGAGCAAAGTCTGTTGGAGCAAAGATTCTTCAAACAAAATCTTGATGAATGTTGATGCCCACAAATAGAAGCACACCCAAATTTGACTAAGAAAGCACTTTTATCACCTATCTCAGTGAATCTGCATTTTAAATGCTGGTCAGTATGAAGAGAAATCTGAGTAATTGTTTGAATGCCAGGCATGATATGTACCTAGCAGCATCTAAGATGATCCCTCTGGGTTTTTTTATGGTTGAAAGCAGAAATATCTTTCACATTCATTTGATGCCACATAATTTTAATGTACCTTCATATTTTTGAGTATGTGAAGAGTTGACTAAAAACAACTATCATCTTAATTATGTCTTCAATTGATTCATTGTTCAACTTGATTCAGTTTTGGAGCAGGTGTGAGGTCAAAAAGGTTAGGAATCCATGTGTCAGATTAAATGGCAACTGTAATTTGGTCCAGACTGAGTAATTTTGGGTGAGTAGAGGTGAGTGACATCTCATCAAGGATTCATTTTAACATTCTCTTGGAGGATTGGTAAGCTGGTTTGTAAGTTGACATGTTTTTAAATTTTCTAGTTATTTTATCAAAGAATTTGTTATCACAATTTACTTGATTACATATTTATGTAAAAGTGAGCTATATTTGAAAAATGAACAGTGATAATAGAATACAATATTTAAAATTTGTTTTTTAAAATATCGTGGCTGAAATTGCTTTCATAGAAAGCAGATTCCAACTCAAGTAATGAAAGGGTTCATGTGCTGTTGTTAATTTTTAGATGTGGAGGGTCTATGGCTAATTGTAATTTAATAACATAATAGTTTTCAAATAAGTACCCAGTGGAGATTTAAAATCTGTAAAATATTGGCTTCATTCAAGCATAATAGACAGACAATCATTGTAGTGCTTTAATGATAAATAACAGTATCAGAAAAATACTGAAATATTGTAATTAGTTTTTACATAATGCAGCCATGAGGTTGTTTTAAGTGTAACAGAAATCTTCTGTACATGTTTACTCACTACAGCATAAAGTGTCACCCAGCCATCTTTTATACACTCGTACTATCCACAGGAAATCCCATTAGGTTCCGGTACTATTGATGACGTCATTTCCAGTACCGGAGCTATTGATGATGTTACTTCCGGCACCGGTGACATGGATGATGTCACTTCTGGTTCTGGAGCTATGGGTGGTGTCACTTCCGTTTTCGATGACATCACTTCAGGTTCCAGTCCAGATGACGTCACTTTCTGTCACGACCTTTAAAGCTGCCATATTCTCAAACTGAAGTCAGTTTTGTTTTGGATTTCAACTTGAACATAACTCAAAAACCACCCAATTGCGGCCAGGGCATATTATATGGGTGGCTGCCCCAAAATTTTGATGTCTCTTGACTATCTTTGTTACACCATGCACTCTAGTACAGTAAGGGAGGGTACTACATTTGTATGATGATTAATGTGTAAACAATATCATAAATAATACTGTATAGAATAAAGAATATGACCACTAGCAAATTAAATTAATACACATTGTTGGTTTCACCACACACACGTTTATTATACACTATATACATTGTCCAAGTGCACAATCCCAGTGCCGCAGCACCAATCACCCCTTAAGTCCTTAGCCACACAACACAATGCCTTCTAGTCTCTGGTCCACCTCCACTCCTCTCCTCTGAGCTCCATCCTTCTTCCACCCAACTCTTGCCAATGACTGGAGGGAGGCGGCCCCTTTTATACACCCCTGATGGACTCCAGGTGCATCCTGAGGAGCTTCTGTAGCCACACCCCTGTGTGGCGGAAGCTCTGGCGGTGTATCCGGAAGTCCTCCGGGTGTCCCCAATCCTCTTCCCCCCAGCACTTCCGGGTGTGGCGGAATTGCTGAGGTCCAGGGCTCCCAAGGCATCGGGGCGCCCCCTGGCGGTAAGCACGGGCCCCTACAGGGTTGAGCTTCCAAGCTCTGTACCTGTGGCCCCAAAGTAACCAGGGCGGGCGCCCCCTCGTGTTCTGGAGGAGGCACAAGCCCTCCTCCTATCCTCTTGGGCATCCCGGCTGGGCATGAACCCCAGCCGGGTACCACAACATCTATTGTTGTACCTTCCTTCTGTGGTAATATTCAGTCATCCAGCCCTTGTTACATCTGACTCTGCCCCATCACGTGTCCTGCAGCAAAGTGTACTTGCTTCATTAAAGATGGCTGAAGGTGTTTCAATGTTCAGGTGTGGCTATCAAACAAGTAAAAGGAAAGAATAAAATATGTATGCAAGTTGAAGTAACTGCTCTCAAGGTGAGCTACATTGTTGAAGTCTCACAGACTGTTACTTTGTTTTAAAACTTCAAACATTAGCCAATGATTTTCAAAGAGAGATTCTAAAATTATAGTGATAATGATATATAGACATTGTTACGCATGAGTCACTGTCTTGCAACCAAAAGACGAGGCTGAGTCTAGGGACTTCAGGAAAACCAGCTTTATTCAACTCAAAAAAGGAACAGCAAGGTTATTTATTGCAGCGGGATCTACCACTCTACTACACACAGACACAGCAAACGGTCCGTGGCCAAGTTATAGTGTTCCCTGCATCACCCATCGGGTGACAGATGTGTTGTGCCAGGAGGCGGTGAGCTTGCATTTGCCTCTGTGGCTGTGCGAATCTGCGAGGTGCTGCAAACCTGCAGTTGCCTCAACAACAGACAAGCAGCCCTCGACAGACGCATCAGTCAGCGTTTTGGTGTATCACCCCATTGGGGAGGGTCTCAAAAGAGTTAAAAAATCATACAATATCACAACAGAAATTGAACTGTCCCCACAAATGTCCTTGAAAATAACAAAATTGATACAATGGAAACCGAATTGTTTTATGTGGATAAACAGACACCTATTCTCATTATACTGTATACTAACACACATAAAAATGAATAAAAGTGTTGTGAGGAGCCATAATCTGTCCTGCTACCTCTGGGCACAAGTCAGAAACCTACCCTGGACAGGATGCCAGTCCAATATAGTGCATACTCATTCACATTTTTGGTCACCGTTTAACCTTATAGGCAAATCTTGGGGCTGATGGAGGAAAAGCAAGAAATACCCAACCAGAAGAGAAGATGACTTGACACAAGTAAGGATCAAAAAAGCGACATAGACCTGAGATCGTATGCCACTTTCACACCATCAGCCGACTGAGACCATATAATCATTATCACGATTAAATGATTTACATTGATTTTACTTTGAATCAGAGACCAATGCAGTACTCACTTGAGCTGAAAACCAGTAGCTGGATGGGGAGCTTCTGCTCATCAGCCTAATAAGTTTTCCCTTCAATTGTTGAAATGCTGCCTGATGTGCCTCTTCCCGTCATCTTCACATTAGGCTTTAAACTCCACATATGGATGGCGGAGAAAAGTCATCTGTCAAAATCATGTGCTTTATAAAATTCATACTAATGCAATTTTTCATTTCATTACAAGATGTATGCCATTGGTGTTTTATACACTGTGCGGCTTGTGTTTTAAACACGGCACATTACTGCTTGGCACGTCAGTTGCTACTGGCTTACAGAAGTTAAGTAGCACTGTGTTATAATTAAATGCCGTCTTTTCAGAAGTTAAATCTGTTGTGTAATGTTGTACACTTTGTAGCCCATATGCTTAATTAGCCATCAGTTAAATTAAAGCAAAAAAAAAAAAGATGTCCTGTTAGGTTATTGTACATCATCAGGGTCTGTGCTACAGCTGCTTGAGACCACAATGATTTTTAAGGGTTCTGATTCATCTTCATGAAAATCTCTCAACCCACTCCTGCTTAAGGCATCTGTGACTGGTATGGCAGATTTTAATTACTACCACTAGAAAAAGAAGAAAAGTGGTTAGCAAAACCAGTGGTGCTTCTTTTTTCTTTCCTAACGAGACACCAATCCTGCAGTCGTTCTTGTTTGGCAGCTTTAATAAATAAGAAAAAAAAGAAAGAGAAAAAGCTGAAAGCACAACAAATTAGGAATTTTTTTTAATACTTCATGCTGAACGTTCACCAGAAAAAATGCAGTATGTCCTTTCTCTTTTTACATTCTAATAGAGAATGCCAGCACAGATGTTTTTACATTAGGTTTTCTTTTTATTTGTGGTCAGATTTTGATCATGCACCAATCTTTAATCGCCATTTGGAATAGAAAAGCATCAAGAAGAAGTATTTTCCAATAAAGATAAAACACTATCTAGAGAAGACCATTTAGAAGACCACATAATGATGTTTGATAACATCATCTATTGTTGGTTGGATAAAACAATTTCCCTGGTACTACAGTTTTCCTCCCAAATCCCAGAATATATGCATATTACATTAATTGGTTATTCAAATGAATGAATTGATCTCTGAACATATGTGGATGTGTGTACCTGTGATGGACTGGTTTTAAGTCTGGGGTTGGCTCCTACCTTCCATGAGATGCTTTCCATTCCCCTTTAACAGAAAGTGGAGAAAACTTATGTAAAAATGGGTGAACGGCATGCTGAGTGAGTAACAGTACCTTGTGATGAACTGAAGTTCTGTCCAGTGCTGGTTACTACCTTCCAACAACATTTATTTATATAGCATGTTTTCATACAAATGATGTAGCTCAAAGTGCTTTACAGGATGAAGAAAAAAAAAAAAGAAAAAATGTAAAAATAAAATTAGGCAATGCTAATTAACATAGAATATAAGTAAGGTCCTATGGCCTGGGAGGACAGAAAAAACAAACAAAAAAAAACCAGAGGGCTTGTAATCAAAAAACAAAATCTGCAGGGGTTCCAAGGCCACAAGACCACTCGGCCCCCTCTAGGCATTCTACCTAACATAAATGACCACAATCAGTCCTCATGGTTTTCAGGCTTCACATGGAAGAATTATATGGTGATGGTCATGTAGACATCTGGCCTTTAATCCATTAATGTAGGGACAGCACGGTGCTTCTATCAGGTGGTGCTGGTGCAAATTGCCACCACAGAAAACCAGAAAAAGAACAGTAGATAAAGTAGAGGTTAGTATGGATTGCGGAGCCACAAAAAAAAATGATAATTAAACGCATATACAGAATATCAGGGTTATACTAAAATGAAGCTATGAGAAAGCCATATTAAAATAATGGTTTTTTAGCACTTTTTTAAAGTGCTCCACCGTATTAGCCTGGCAAATTTCTATCAGGAAGCTATTCCAGATTTTAGGTGCATAACAGCAGAAGGCCGCCTCATCACTTCTTTTAAGTTTAACTCTTGGAAGCACATTGTACCTGCAATGAGCAAGTTTTCAAATGGATGGTTAAAGGAATGATTTTGCGTGTATATGTGAGTGACCTGTCTAAGCTTGTTCATAGTCTTGTTGTCCAAACAGCGCCTTGCAACTCTGACTTGTGGGGTTTGATAATGGATGAAGGGCAGCATGATGGTCGTGCAATAACTTAATGGAGGATCATGCATCATGTGCTCCCTGCGTGGAGTTTGCATGTTCTCCCAGTGTTGGTTCCCTCTGAGTACTTTGGTTTCCTCCCACAGTCCAGAGACATGCAGGTTAGGTATGTGTGGGGGTGAGTGTGAGTTCAGCCTGTGATAGACTGGTGCCCTATCCAGATAATGTTCCTGCCAGTCGCCCGATGATTGCTGAAATAGACTCCAAAATAAGTAGGCTAGGAAAATGAAGGGGTAATCGATGCACTGATGCAAGAAGGTTTGTCTCTAACTTGAATAGAAAGGTTCTGTTGTCATGTTATAGGGCCCACTTCAGACTGTACTGCAAAATGCCCAGGAACGGGTGGACCTTCAGTTGGCTGAGATCCCCAGGACTCTGATTGTGTCTGACTTTGTATGTTATAACTGATCATGGACTCCTCAGAGATTCATTTCCTTCAGGGATACTGACGACTGGAATTTTTGTTTTCTTCTCCTCATTGGTAGGTCAATGATAATGTTAATGGACAGGTTCCATTTAAATTAATCAGTTTCAAATTCACTTTTCTTTCCTGTCTGTTTAAACAAATCTCTGTCTTTATGTGTACTCAGTATGTATACTTTGTGTTTGTTATCTACCTGTGAATTTGTCAGAGTGACCTGAGCCTGCGCTCAGCGAAGAGAGCTATATGAAAATAAAATGAATTGAATTGAACAAATTAAGATGTCTACACTTTCTAAATTCTCAACAGAATGTGTAGAACTTTCTAAGATTAATAGAAGATTTTCTATAAACTAAATCCCATCCATCTCTTGTATTGTTTTTTCCATTATAGATTCATTGGGAGCTGGAGTTTATACCCACAGCATCGAGTGCAAGTTAAAAAATCAGTCCTGGTCCAAGACAGCAGTGCTTCACAAATCAGGCTTATATAGAGTGACCTGTTATGAGACTAACATGACTTAAATAGGAGCACTTGTCATTTAATACCGCACGCTTAAAGCCGGGACGTCATTCAGAACAAGTCCACTTCACAACTGATAATAATCCTAGCATCTGCTGCCTATTTAGACTCTCTGTTCTGGGTTGCTGGCAGTTGTTCTGCTCTTTTTTGTCAGCTTTAGGTTAAACATGTTTAACAATGCTTTTTAGATCTGAAAAGATAGATACTGTATCTATTTACATTATATGAAAGGCATATTCTAAGGCACTTAAAGAGAATTAAGATAGAAAGCAAAAAGTGCTTCTCCATCGAAGAGTCATTGGAAATTGGATGAATATATCTAGTCATGCAAGTGAAGTGGATACCTTGACATCTTTCAAAATGCATCTGGACAATTTCATTATCAGGTAAACAGATGAGTTTGATGGACTTAATATCTTCTTGTTTGTCAAAACTTGAAATGTTCTTATTTTTTCTTGTTCAAATAAAAGGCCATAAGAAGTTGATCTACAGCCAAGTAATAATGAACAAAAGGCAGGAGCAAACCTCAAATGGGATTCCAGTTTGTTACAAGGCACAGATCCTAAGTCCACAGGCCCTTAGGCCTAACAGGACAGCTGGGAGAAAAATTGAATTCAGCATGATGTCAGTCTGAGTGTCTGTGGAAAATACAAATTGATTTTCATGTCTTAAAATTATAATTTTTTTAGGAATTGTTTTTTTTTTTATTGTGTTAAGCTCCTGGTTGACTCCATTCTAGCACTGATACACAAATCTTGATAACTTTCAAAAAAAGTAACCTGCCCTTTTCAAACAACAATAATACTAATCTTCTTCTTCTTTCGGCTGCTGCTGTTTGGGGTCGCCACAGAGGATCATCTTCTTCCATATCTTCCTGTCCTCTATATCTTGCTCTGTTACACCCATCACCTGCATGTCCTCTCTCACCACATCCATAAACCTCCTCTTAGGACTTCCTCTTTTCCTCTTACCTGGCAGCTCTATCCTTAACATCCTTTTCCCAGTACAACAATAATGCTAACAATATAGTGTGGTGGATT
This sequence comes from Erpetoichthys calabaricus, assembly GCF_900747795.2. Classification (NCBI taxonomy): domain Eukaryota; kingdom Metazoa; phylum Chordata; class Cladistia; order Polypteriformes; family Polypteridae; genus Erpetoichthys; species Erpetoichthys calabaricus. Next base: position 40,345,411 of record NC_041401.2, read on the forward strand.
GCCGGCTTCTTACTATGGCCATCACCCCCAGGCCGCCAGGAGGAGCTCTCCAGACAGTGTGGACATGCCCCGAGTTCCAGCAGGGACTCATGGACTATGTAGTTTTTATACACAGCCCTGCTGGATACCTTGGGGGCCACCAGGAGTCGCTGTAGGAGGACTCGGAGGCTCTTATGTGCCCTATAACCCGGGAGTACGTCATGGTCACGTGACAGGAAGAAACGACGTGCTCCCGGGTTGAAGAAAAGAACTGTTTACCCTGACCCGGAAGGAATAAGGAACTGTGGACTGATTGGGCAGGAACACCTCCGGGTCAGGGTGTATAAAAGAACTCTGGGAAGCCCAGTACAGTGAGCTGAGCTGGGAGGTAGGGTGGCGAAGTGTCTGGGCGAGGAGGAAAGAGTATTGTTGAGAGAGTTTATTGTTTATGAATAGTGTGGTGTGTAGAGTGCTTGGGGCACAGTATTATTATTTAATAAATAATAATTACACTTTTACCCTGTGTTTGGAGTGGTACCTGAGGGTCCGAGAGGTGGACGAGGGGCTTATCTGCTAAAATAGATAAGCGATGATGAAGAAGGAAAACATAATATGATAGGATATTGTGCTAAACTGCATATAACTGTATCCACATTGCAACAACATCATAAATACTACTGTCACAAACTCAGAGATGGAAAGACTGAGACACACATGCACCGATTGAGAGTAAAGTCCAATAATGGGAATATCCAATGTCCTGTGAGCCTGTGCCTGCCTTCTTGAACCTTAATGGACTTATAAACTGTAATGCAAATATTCCAGGAATTCACGGAATGCAAAGCTCAGTGTGACATTTCGCTGTCAGTCACCAATCCAGTTTTACATACATTAAAGGTATTGCACTCTCATCTCTTCATGGTAATTTCACTTGTGTTTTTCACATATGTGTACTCATCCACACTGGTGGCAATAATCTTTATGTGGGTGCTAATTTGCATGAATGCAGATTGCTTTAACATTATACATCTGTGTATTACCTCATGCGTTGTAAGGGCATTTAAAGTTTGGTATAAAATTTGAAAAAAGATTGGTTGTGACACACACACATCATTATTACTGCAAAGCTGCATTTTACTTCTAATGTTACCAATTCTTTCATTGTGCATGGCTTCTCTGATTAGATGGAGCGATCACGTAATGTACAAGATTTGTACTGAATATTCTCTCTCGGTAAAAATCAATATCTTTCTATAAGTTCATTGTTGTCCAGCATTTCCAAAACATTCCACCTTTTCCAGGATGTGCATTCTAATCTCTGTCCGAATGTCATCTTCTGGCAGTTCCTAGCGAGTTATGACAGCTCATGAGCTCTCCTAAATCCTGGTGAACTTAGAAGTAGTTTCCTAAATTATTAGAGTACAACCTTGTTTGCATTACTGTGAGATTTTTGAGTCAGTTAGTTCCATTTTCCTACCCTGAGACACTTGATAAACATGGTCAGTAATCTTTAACAGTCGTCATGGACAGAGACATCAAGCTGCCCCTGTGCCAGTCTGTCATCTATGCAGCTTGTTTACTTCATTTGAACCAATATGTTTAGTTTCAAATTAAATATTATTTAAGTCATTTTTTATCATTCAGTTTTCTATATGATTTAATCTCTATTTATTTATTGTTTATATACTGTACATAGTGAATATCCATCCATCCATCCATTATCCAACCTGCTATATCCATATGTCAATTAATCGACTTTATTGTGTTTGCAGTACTGGTTTTTTTTGGAATGTAAATTTTTTTAATATAAATTAGAATACAGTCAAAACATATCATTTAAAATTGTTCATAATTATTATCCAAAGGCCACAGTGTGTACCAGTGGCCTTTCTAGGAGGAGTTCTCACATAAATATGGAAGTAAATCAACACATTACTAAGCATGTGGCATGAGCAGTTTACTGTGATTTTGTCTGTAGAGAGGAACATATACCCTTGGTGGGGAAAGGTTATTGTGGAAGAAGACAAATGCTAAGCTAGCTCATTCAGCTGTTCTTGTAAAAGGGCTCAGTCTCATAAAACTGTTGTTGTTTTTTAGTTTGAAAATGACATATAAAAGCTATTTTACAATGTGTGTGCAATCTCAAGGTGGGGGGATCAATGCTTGACAACTTTCGAATGTATGTATTTGGTATATTTTTAGACTTTTGTTTTCCAGGCAGCTCATGTCCCATAATGTTATTTTATAAAATGCCAGTATTGGCTACAATTGTTTTTTTTAATTTATAGAAAATGCTTAACTTTAGAACACAATTTTGCATGGCAAATGCATATATACCATGATTGTGAAGAAATAACTTCGACTTGAAAAATAACAAACTCATTTAAGGAATTAACGGTGTATTTTAAGTTTAAGAATTTTGACATTTTATTGTATTTTGTAAGAGAAAACATGAAAAAAATGTATTGTAAATTTATTAATTATCTTGAGTTCATATTCATAAATCAAAATGGTCCTAAAATATTATTTAAAATCTATAACCAATTTCATAATAATAATACATTTGAAAAATGCAGAAGCAAAGAAAAAATATAATTTGGTTACATAAATGTCTAATTTGTTAACACTGTTTGTAATTAATATAGATTCTCCATTTTTGTAATTTTTTTCATTGGTTTGGTTCTCTTTTGTTTGTATGTTTGGGCAAAGCTTTCTAAAATTCCTTATAATTAATAAAAATAATTAAAGAACAAACAATATCATTATAGCCATTAACATTATCTGTATGAAATATCCTACCTTACCAGCACCTATCACCAGGTCTAAATTCAGTAGAAAACACAACTAGAGAAGAAACCTACCAGGGTATGGTAGTAATCATCCACACTTCTGACGTAATTTGGTTATGGATGGCTGTACAGCTGTTCGCTGCTCTCCTCTGGTGTAAACGGAGAGTGGAGTAGCCATGTTCACTCCCACAAAACAACAGGAGAAACTGACTGATCAAGGTCGAAACTTTACAACTGCGACCACAAACACACCATGTTTCCACATGTGAGTGGGGAAAGTTGTACAGCCATCCCAAATGAAATGATCTCAGAAGTGCAGATAATTACTGACTTAACCTTGTAGAATAATAACTAACAAAGAGTTGTCCTACTTTACAGAGGCTTCTGTCTTACTGAAAAACTGGGGCTCAAAATCTTTACCAGGGCACCTTCCAACATTCAACTGGTTTAAGTTTCATGAGGATAACCTGACCTTTGGACCCCTGGGCCTGAACATGACAGGCTTACTCAGGGATCCATCTACATCATACTAGGCCAGTTAACAAGTACCAGTTAACCTGACACATAAAGAAAAACATTCAAACCCTGCATGGAAATTATCACAGCTGAAATCATGCCAAGGCCCAAGCACTCATAGGTGGCAATGCTATTTGTCACGCTCTTGGGGCAGCACAGCTTACACCCAATAAACTGTCTATTTTCTGCACCTGCATTTTTCTTTATAGCTACTATCACAGTTGCATTAGTTACAAGGCTGGATTTTCTTCCATCACATGATACTCTTGCCTGTCAGATCAATAATTGCTTAGAAAAATGAATGTCCCTAAAAAGTGGAATGAAATAAGATTATGGTGAGAAATACTGCAAGCACCAAGGCAGAACATGCAAATGCCACCCAAAAGTAACCACATAGATGGGTTCATAAACTATGAACTGGAAAAGCTTCCTGCTGTGCTGTTCTGCTGCCTTTTTGACATTTTGACTCTTACTGAAAATAGAAATAAGATATCTGAATAAATACTGATTTCTATTAAATACAGACTTTTAAACTGGTAAAACTGAAAAAACAGTAGCTGGCGGATTTCCTAGACTGAGTTAGAGGAAATATTACCACAGGTAAGTCATCTTAAGAATTTGAAGATTTCCCTACATAATCTTAGAAAGCTTAAGCTGCTTTTTGCATTTGAAATGCCAGTCCTGGAACCATCTCTCTACTGAAGCAGTGGTCTTCCTGGTTTCCATGAAAATTCAATCTGGCAGCAAAGTCATCAGCGTAAAACAATTTTATTGGAAGAACAACTCCTGGGATATTGCAGCAATGGACGTTAACTCCATCAGATGACCAAGAAGGTTTAGAGAGCCGCCAGTTATATCAAGAAGCGGGTGGCCCTGCGGTTTCATAAACTGTTGACTACTGACTGTTTCTGCGTTGTCCTTTCGCCAGCCACTAAACCTGCATGATGGCTCCAAGGAAAACAACTCGTTCAGGCAGCTCCACATTCCTGTGATTCTAATGTCGCTCACTTCCAAAAGAAACACTGCTGCAATTGTTCAGTATTATTCACATGACTTTACAGCAATATAAATTACATTTGTACATATTTGAAAGTCTCAGCCACACAGATTTTACAATATTTGCCCCCTGTTTGTCTCTTTCATTGTTTTGTTAAATGTTCTTCATCAAGCTTGTGGGAGGAGATGGTGAATGAGAGAGAGCAAAATGCATTGTAGCCAATGATGGCGTCAAAAAAAACTGTCTATCTGTTCATTTTCAATCCATTTAATTCAAGTCAGCGTAACGGGGGATGAAAACTTGAAATTGACAACCCATACTAAGCCAATACATCACTGCCATCATCATTACCTTTACCTCCTCAAATGTTTGAGTAAAACCTCAGTGCCTCCATCTACAGTATGCTTGCCATTTTCTACAGGTGCACAATGGAGTCCATCCTAAATGGCTATAACAACATGGAATGGCACCTGACTGTAAAGCACCCCCATAAACATGGGAAGGGTGTGCCATCTCCATTCCAAAAGTAACAAAGCACAATCTGGTTACCTCTTGGAATGATGTCTGCTCAGCTCAGCCCCAGAACAAATGCTGCAGAGGCTAGTGAAGCCAACAAAACAAATGACTGTCACACAGCTCCCTTCTGCATGGGACATACTGTATATATCACACCCTTCTCTGGAAAAGCAAATGTACACTTGACGATAAATCTGAACTTGTGAGCTAACCCTAGGTGCCAGTTTGAAGTACACATCCACACACCATTCCTGTTTAGAGTCACTGAAGAACCTGACAATTCGGTCTTAGGGATTCGAGTGTCTTGACAAAACCCACATACAGTAGATGTTGGGAGAAGATGCAAACTCCTTCGGGAAAGTGAAATTTGAGCAAAGAACTCTGATGCTGGGAGGCAGCTGAAATGCGATACCCATTTATAGTGTAGTTTTACACAATTCAGTTACAACCACAAGCCTCTTATACAACCATGTAAAGAGAAATACCCAATTTTAAAATCAGCATGGAACATTTTTCATGTTTATGTTAGTTTACCACAGCCCTGGGATTGTCTTCCCTAAAACAGTCTATCATTAGCAGCAATGTTTAATAGGTTACCAAAACATTGCAGGCACAGAAGCAAGGCACAGCCACCAGTATGAGAGTGAAACAACATTCTGTACGGTTCTCAGCCCAGGATTACAGGATATCACACTCACAAGCTGGGGGAGAAGCTTCCTGACTGTGTGCAGGTAGAAATGGCAAACGATAATGGTGAAACATCGTTATTAAAGGCTTCTATGATGGTGAACTATTCGAGCAAACTCTGATGTCACTTCCACCCCAAAGAGAGTTCCCCTTGCACACAGGTCCCTATATAACCAGCAAAGCCACCAGAAGTTGCCATTCACTTTGGACCCTGATCCTGCAGAGGGCAGATCGTCTAAGTTAAAGGCAATATAACAGACCATCAGTCAACTTTTGGCATCGCCGTTTTCTTATGCTTCTTTCTTTGTTAAATAGGGTTTTCTTTTTTAGCACACCAACACCCTGATGCCATCTCTCAAAATTTTCTATTACAAAGGATAGGCACAGATTGATGGCATTTGACAAACTGGAATTAAGCACTGCTGTAGATGCCAACTCAGTACCCTCCTTCCAGCACCTATGAAGGTAGGAATAAGATTAGATCTGAAATGGCAACTAATCACAAGGCACACTTACCTCAGACCCCAGTACACCAACACTGGGTTAAGGTAGTCTTGTACGAGTCACTTTGGTCTTTTCAATTGTAAGCTAGTTTTCAGTTACCGTTCAGGTACTTTGTTTGGTAGATGAGAATTAAAAAGCAGGTAATATAGCAAAGATACCACTGTAAATTTGACTTTATACTTGCAAACTACGTACAGTAGCCTGTGAAAGAATCTAGTTGACTATTGATGAATGGTTGGACAACTACTGTATATGAGAAGAATTAGTGTTATAAATACAGATTCTTCTTTATTACAACCAATTAAAATTGTGGCCACTTGTTATGCCCCTAATTCACCCCAGTTGAACTGTTAGTCATCTTCATCCAATCAGCATTAAAGTTAGTATCAACCATCATAAAGGATGGACTTAATGCTGGACAAAAGTAACTCATCAATTTCAGATTCATGAGGTCCTTGCTACCAAAGCATCAAGATGGCATATAGTCTATATTATGTTATGATCTGATTTCATTTTTTTCATGTTCATTATGTTTGTTCTAGCTTTTCTGAATCTCATTAGAGGTTCATAGAGTGCTGATTCTGACTTTCTCTTAGTTTTTAGTTTAAATATGTGTGTATTTTCCCAAATGCAATTTTGTTTTTCTGTGGGTGCTGCTATTTTGCTGAACCGTCGCCTTGTAGCAACATCCCGTTACTAGGATGTGGCACAGGAAGTTGTATCGTGGGATGTTATCATCATGACCATATACAAATCCAGAACAACAATGGCACGACAAAGGGTGGCTTGAGACCATGAAGAACACCTGAGAGAGAAATATCTTTGTCAGGGTCACCTATTTTGAACATTTTTTGCAACTTGCCTGTGATACTTTTTGTCTCTTTGTGGGGTTTATTACTTCAAGGATTCCATTGGCTTCATTTATTCTGGTCAAATAATTCTGATTATGAAGTATTTTATCCCCACTATTTTGTTCCGTCCGACTGTGCCATTTGGCAAATACTTCTGATTATGAAGCATTTTATCACTGCTATTTTGTTCCTTCCCACTGCGCCATTTTAATTCCTGTTGCCAGGATTGTCCTGGAGTGGGCGTGTCCTTAGAGGTCATGGCTCTGTCAATCACAAAGCAATGGGATTAAAGGTCATCAAATGGAGTACTGCCTTATCCAACTACACAGATTCCAAAACCCCTCAAATCTTAGAGCTCTATACTTTGCTTAATTTATCTCGCTTTTGAACTTTCAGCAACCCTCATTGATTTTATTTTGTGATTCTTGGCTTCATTTTCTATCTAGTTTTTCTCCTGGTTTTGACCCTTACTTTGGTTTTTGACTATGTACTTCTCTTCCAGTTGCCCTCTGAGATGTCATGCCTGCTGTGCATAATAGATTACTCTTTAGTGGACCTAACAAAACACATTTCAGAGGATTTATCAGAATATATAATCAGCTCTTGTATTCTCATTTCCAAGTGACCCCTTTAAAAAAGCTGTTTTTTTCTCTGTAACAATTAGGGGGAAATAATATTTGCTTATGTGTCATAGAATTTGACAAGAAATGTAGATATTTAAAATATTTGTATACAAGGAATTGAGAAAAGCTATAATTGTTAGTGGAACCGTAATGAATATATTATTAGTAATGAAAACAGTTCAAAATTAAATCAAAGCTATTGTAGAAAAACACTCCTTTGATGCCTGACATCCCCTGTTGTACTGCCATCCATCCATAAGTAGCACCCAGCATGGCAGAATATATACAGTAAATGAAAATCTTAAAAATTGATTTATTAAGCCATCAAACAGCCCAATAGGGAGAAGCTTTTTTTATTGAAAAGAAAGGCAGGGGTAGTGACCATGTATTGATTTTCGCAAACGTCTTCAAATAACAAAGAAAATAAATTACCCTCTACTTCTGATTTCTTCCTTGTTATATCAGATTACTGGTTGATTGGTTTTCACTAAGCTAGATCCTTGGTGACATCAAGCAAGTCCAAGAGTTTATAGGATTTGCAAATGACTACAGGAGATTCATGAAGGATTTAAGTTCATTCATCACTCATATCATCTCTCTTATTAGAAAAAGTAAAAAAAAAATTATATCAGACTAAAAACACCAACAACATGTTCCAATCAATAAAACCGCTGTTTACCACAGCCCCAGTTTTAAGACATCCACAAATCAAAAGACCATTTATCACATCTTGGAGCCATAATTTCCCCTGCTGTGAATAATCTTGTAAACTCAATTCAGTAAACCCAAAGTAAGTGGGGCCGTTATGACAGAATACCAGCAGGGTGCTTATCTGTTCCTACTTACTGCTGTCAAGAGGTTCTGTCATCAGAGCCCCATGTTTGGCCGCCCTCTCTTTAATAAAATCTAACTTTTGGTGGGAAAGATTTCAAAAGAACGCCTAGGAAAATAAAGTAGCTTGAGGTGCGCTACAAGCTAAATCCCGGTTAGGATTCCCAGTTGGGAAAAATAGCCTATAGAAAGAAAACGTTTACTGTAATTAGCTACAATTGACTAAAGAGATACAAATAAAACACAAGTGGACACAGTAGTGTGATGAAACTTTAAAAAAAAAAAACTATATACGTACAGTATAAGTGAAATCTTGGCCATTTCACTTATCACTAGTGAGGACTGTGATAATCCACTGTGTCTAGTGGGACTAAATGGAAGGAAGTGCAAGAGGGAAGTAATGAGAAGTCACATGTTCTTCTGTTTCCTCATCAGTTCAGAAGTCACTGTCCTAGAGGAAAAACAACGACCACAATCATACTTCGGCCACTTCTTCATCTACTGCCACCCGCTCTAAACCACCTATATAAAAGGCTCCTTTCACACTCCCCATGTGTCCTTGGACAGATGGAAGCAGAATCTGTTTGCTCAAAGCAAGATACAACAGAGTCCACCACCAGTATATTAATGCACATAACTCAACTAGACATGCTTCTCAGCATTACATGGGTTTTTTTTCCAACTGGGAACCTTAACAATTCTCTGTGCTTTCCTTTTACTATATATATAAAATATACATGTGTTCTGAATTTGAGTAGATAGATAGATAGATAGATAGATAGATAGATAGATAGATAGATAGATAGATAGATAGATAGATAGACAGATCACTGTGTGACCCTGAGAAACTCACTTCGCCCACCTATGCTCCAATTAGAAAAAAGAAATGTAACCAATTGTATCTCAAATATTGCTTTGGATAAAGGTGTCAGTCAAATAAATGTAGATAAAACTTTATTTGTCCCTGGGTGAAATTTGGCTTTTTACAGAAGCTCTTTAAATAAATAAATACATAAATATATATAAATACACACACTTTGGTCTGACCACATACCAGAATGATTAAAACAGAAGAAAATTAAAAAAGAAAGAAAAGAAAACTTCTGACCTGGCAGTACCAGTCACAGTGAGACATTATACAGGCATATTGCTGTTGGTATAAAGGAGCCCAGGTAGCGTTTCTTGATATACTTCTACTGAATAATTCATTAGCTGAAAGTTCTCACTGTTAGTGTGTCAGAGAGAGGATGTGCAGCATTGTTAATAATGGCACTCAGTTTTGTTTTAATTCTCTCCTGTGTTTCTACCTCCAAGTGGTCTGCAGTGTGTCCCATAACTGAGTTTGCTCTTTTGATTAGCTTGTTGATTCGGTGGGCCTCTCTTGAAGTGATGTTACCAATCCAGTTCACAACAGTGTAGAAAACTGCACTGGCCATCACAGAGTTATAGAAGATGTGAACAATGTTACTTCCCGAATTTTTTGAACACAGTCTCCTAAGTAAGAAGATCTTGCTCTGCCCTTTCTTATATAGTTCCTCTGTGTACAACCTGGCATTGATGTGGACCCCCAAGTAATTGTAGGAATGGACCACCTCTACATCCACTCTCTGAATACTGACCAGACATAGGGGCTCTTTGATGTGGCAAGAGTCTTTAACCAGTTCCTTGTTTTTGCTGATGTTAAGATGCAAACAATTCTCTTTGCACCAAGAAACAAAGTTCTCCACCTGACTCCTACACTCTGTCTCTGATCCTCATAAGTGCAGAATCATCAGAAGATTTGTGCAAATGACATGGCCTGATGTTACTGTATATTTATTGTGTGAAGTGTACAGAGTGAAGAGAAGAGGAGACAGGCCTGTCCCTTGTGGTGATCCACTGTTCCTCACAACCATTTCAGAAACACAGTCCTCGAGTCTCTCAAACTTCAGTCTGCCCAATAGATACTGTAGTCCATTATCCTGGACACTATTAGCTCATCCATCCGCACATCTCTGAGCTTACCCGTTAACAGGGATGGCTGGAAGGTACTGAAAGCACTGGAGAAATCAAAATTCACACGTACTGACTGTGACCTCAACAGACTTTTCTGTAACTCCAAACTAAGGAAACAGACGGAACACAACTAAAAAGATGCTCCTGATGCTCATGCTTCTGACAATATATTTATACATTGTAATCTGTATAAATTGATGGCTAGATATGAAATGTATAATACAGTATCTCACAAAAGTGAGTACACCCTTCACATTTTTGTAAATATTTGATTATATCTTTTCATGGGACAACACTGAAGATATGACACTGATACAATGTAAAGTAGTCCGTGTACAGCTTGTATAACAGTGTAAATTTGCTGTCCCCTCAAAATAACTCAACACACAGCCATTAATGTCTAAACCGCTGGCAACAAAAGTGAGTACACCCCTAAGTGAAAAATGTCCAAATTGTGCCCATTTTCCCTCCCCGGTGTCATGTGACTCGCTAGTGTTACAAGATCTCAGGTGTGAATGGGGAGCAGGTGTGTTAAATTTGGTGTTATCGCTCTCACACGCTCTCATACTGGTCACTGAAAGTTCAACATGGCACCTCATGGCAAAGAACTCTCTGAGGAACTGAAAAAAAAATTGTTGCTCTACATAAAGATGGCCTCGGCTATGAGAAGATTGCCTACACCCTGAAACTGAGCTGCAGCATGGTGCCCAAGACCATCCAGTGGTTTAACAGGACAGGTTCCACTCAGAACAGGCCTCGCCATGGTCGACCAAAGAAGTTGAGTGCACGTGCTTAGCGTCATATCCAGAGGTTGACTTTTGAAGATTGACGTATGAGTGCCGCCAGAATTGCTGCAGAGGTTGAAGAGGTGGGGGGTCAGCCTGTCAGTGCTTAGACCATACATCGCACACTGCATCAAATTGGTCTGCATGGCTGTTGTCCCAGAAGGAAGCCTCTTCTAAAGATGATGCACAAGAAAGCCCGCAATTAGCTTGCTGAAGACAAGCAGACTAAGGACATGGATTACTGGAACCATGTCCTGTGGTCCGATGAGACCAAGGTAAACTTATTTGGTTCAGATGGTGTCAAGCGTGTGTGACGGCAACCAGGTGAGAAGTACAAAGACAAGTGTGTCTTGCCTACAGTCGAGCATGGTGGTGGGAGTGTCATGGTTTGGGGCTGCATGAATGCTGCTGGCACTAGGGAGCTACAGTTCATTGAGGGAACCATGAATGCCAACATGTACTGTGATATACTGAAGCAGAGCATGATCCCCTCCCTTCGGAAACTGGGCCGCAGGGCAGTATTCCAACATGATAAGGACACCAACCACACCTCCTAGACGACCACTGCCTTGCTAAAGAAACTGAGGATAAAGGTGCTGGACTGGCCAAGCATGTCTCCAGACCTAAACCCTATTTAGTGTCTGTGGGGCATCTTCAAATAGAAGGTGGAGGAGCGCAAGGTCTCTAACACCCACCAGCTCCGTGATGTCGTCATGGAGGAGTGGAAGAGGATTCCAGTGGCAACCTGTGAAGCTCTAGTGAGCTCCATGCCCAAGAGAGTTAAGGCAGTGCTGGAAAATAATGGTGGCCACACAAAATATTGACAGTTTGGGCACAATTTGGACATTTTTCACTTAGGGGTGTACTCACTTTTGTTGCCAGCAGTTTAAACATTAATGGCTGTGTGTTGAGTTATTTTGAGGGGACATCAAATTTACACAGTTTTACAAGCTGCACACTGACTACTTTACATTGTATCAAAGTGTCAAATCTTCAGTGTTGTCTCATGAAAAGACATAATAAAATATTTACAAAAATGTGAGGGGTGTACTAACTTTTGTGAGATACTGTATGTGAATATTGTGCAAGACCTATTAAACAAATGAGTACTGTGTAAAAATGAAAACTTTATTCAGACATAAATACTTCCACTGTTTAGACAATACAGTTAGAAATGCTTATGCAACTGATTTATTCACTTTATTTTGTTCCATGCATTCATCAGTTTTATAAACCTTTTTTTATTCATGACACAGTTGTGGGGACCTTTGGACAGGAGGCAGAAAGCAGTGCTGCTTGTAGTGCCAGTTCATTGCAGGGTATTTTGGGGCACACACCCACACTCTTTCACTAATGCCATTTAAGTTACACTAATGAGCACAGAAAGAATGCATAAGCCTACAAACAGTGGCTGGGCCTAGAACTGAAACCATGCCCCTGTAGTACCAATTGCTGTGCCACTCACTGTGAGAATGGGAGTGTGAGTAAGTGGGCTCTGCAATGGACTGGCACCCTGTCTGTGTTGGTTGCTGCTTTTTATTTAATGTTGCTGGGATGAACACTAAAAAAAATGACAGATGTTTAGATGCACTTTGTAATCATGACAGCAAAAACTTTTTTTTTCATAAGATGTATGCACCCAATTCAAGCTACCTGTAACTTTCCTGTAACCTTAAGACATAAAGCACAAAAGCACCAAAATGCAAGTCCCAGGAGGCAGCAACATAATATTTCACATTTCACTGCCACCCATAAACGAATGTCCCTCTAGTTTTATATAGTGCCTTTTTCTGGTATTTACTGTCTACAGCAGGAACGCAGCGTAATCCAGCCAGATGGAGTAAACTCAACTGTTATTGAATAAACTCAAAAAAGAGCTAAAACCTGCTGTACGCAATGCGTTTTACTACTACAGGAAATCATTAACTGTGGCATGGCATTCCATTTACTGTTACCCCTTCACTTGTATTTAAATGGAAAAGGTTTCTTTAAGCAAAATAAGTTAAACTCATTCTGGAAACAGCAGCCAACTCTTAGTTTTAAAATACTAATTTTAGAATTCATTAAAAGAGCCATCTTTTGACTATATTTTTAAACATGTTTCCAAGGGATGGTTTTATTTTAGTAGCACTAAATAACTAGGGTACCATGTTACATTAAATGGATAGTTACATTCTGTTTTGGAAAACATTATGACTTTCTTTTAAGTGCCTACATATGACTGAGAGGAGGTCTTGTTCTCTAACAGGCATTAAGCTGATACTGTCCTGCAGTATTTCAAGAGTTCTAATGTATTCACTCAGTATATCTGAACAATGGCTGTTTCTTTCTCCAGCACCCTTGTCTAAAATCACACACTGATTTCTAACCCAGTAGATCACTTCAAGGTTTTAGAGCCAGTGCCTGTCCTGGCAACAAAAGGTACAAGGTAGAAATTAGCCCAAGATGAGATGCCAGTCCATCAGTAACACAAACATCCCCACCCTCATTCATTCATAGGTCAAATGAAGCTCATCTATTTACTTAGCCTCAATCATTTAGGATACTATAGGTCTGACATTCAGGCTTGGGGTACCAGATGAACCGTAAAAGATGATTGCATTTTTTGGAGTCACGATCTTATTGCTACATATTAATATAACATATCATGTCAAATTTTGAATATTCATGTTAATATGAAGTTACAATATTAGATAGATAGATAGATAGATAGATAGATAGATAGATAGATAGATAGATAGATAGATAGATAGATAGATAGATAGATAGATAGATAGATAGATACTTTATTAATCCCAATGGGAAATTCACATTCTTCAGCAGCAGCATACTGATACAATAAATAATATTAAATTAAAGAATGATAATAATGCAGGTGAAAAACAGACAATAACTATGTATAATGTTAAATGTTAACGTTTACCCCCCCGGGTGGAATTAAAGAGTCGCATAGTTTGGGGGAGGAACGATCTCCTCAATCTGTCAGTGGAGCTGAAGCTGCTCTTCTGTCTGGAGATGATACTATTTAGTGGATGCAGTGGATTCTCCATAATTGATAGGAGCCTGCTGAGCGCCCTTCGCTCTGCCACAGATGTTAAACTGTCCAGCTCCATGCCAACAATAGAGCCTGCCTTCCTCACCAGTTTGTCCAGGCGTGAGGCGTCTTTCCTCTTAATGCTGCCTCCCCAGCACACCACTGCGTAGAAGAGGGCGCTCGCCACAACTGTCTGATAGAACATCTGCAGCATCTTATTGCAGATGTTGAAGGACGCCAACCTTCTAAGGAAGTATAACCGCCTTTGTCCTTTCTTGCACAGCGCATCAGTATTGGCAGTCCAGTCTAATTTATCATCCAGCTGCACTCCCAGATATTTATAGGTCTGCACCATCTGCACACAGTCACCTTTGATGATCACTGGGTCTATGAGGGGTCTGGGCCTCCTAAAATCCACCACCAGCTCCTTGGTTTTGCTGGTGTTCAGGTGTAGGTGGTTTGAGTCGCACCATTTAACAAAGTCATTGATTAGGTCCCTATACTATTAAAAACTCTCACTTACAAAACACATTTAAAACTTCAAAATTATGAAAAAATACACACATTCTGTATAACTGGAGTGAATGACTATTGGCCTGTTGCTTTAACATCTGTGGTCATGAAAACCTTTGAGAGGCTGGTGTTACCTCACTTGAAGATCATCACAGTTCCCCTGTTGGACCCTCTTCAGTTTGCGTACAGGTCAGTGGATGTTGCAGTCAATACAGGTCTGCACTATATCCTGCAACATCTTGACAACCCAGGGACCGATGCCTCCACTTGTCAGTGGAGTACCAATTTTCTCACAAATAGAATGTAACGCCGGATCATACTTCTGGTGATTCATCCCTGGCTGATGCAACTTGTCTGGCGTGCCCTCCCTTCAAAGTTGCAGTCCCCAGTGGCCACTTCCCGGATCTTGAGACTCGCAAATTGGTGGGGTGGTCTTCTCTCCCGTTTTGGTGCCTGGTGTCTTACCTTTACTCGGTGCACTGCCTCAGACATTAGACTTTCTCTTGGACAGGTGTTGGCCAATTTAGGCCAGAGTCCCTTTTATTGATGGGGGTTGTACAGACATACCAGGTTGCCAGGGAGTAGTGGTGAAACTAAAGAAACTCTCATACAATCAGCACTGGTGCTCCCCAGAGATGTGTGCTCACCCCACTGCTCCTTTCCTTCTATATAATGACTTTACCTCTGTCATGCTCCTTATATATGCAGACAACACAACCATTAATGGACTCATAAGGACTGTTGACGAATCTACATACTGAAGGGAGGTTGAGCAGCTGGCCATTTGATGTGCTGAGAACAATCTTGAGCTAAACACGCTTGAAAATGTGGTGACAGTGGACTTCAAGAAGGGCACCCCAATATCACCTTTCCTCTCCATACTTAACAATAAGTTGTCAGTTTTTGAAACCTTCATGTTTCTGGCCTCTGTAATCAACCGGTACTTGACAGACCAACATAGACTCCATAATAAAAAAGACACCGAAGCGGATGTACTTCCCGCGACAGCTGTGTGAGTTCAATCTACACACAGGAGTCGCTGACTGAGTTCTACACAGAAATCATTGAGTCAGTTCTCAGTTCATCCATCATAGTGTGGTTTGGATCTGCAACTAAACAAGACAAGAACAGGCTAAAATGTGAATTTGTGAATTTCCCCTTGGGATTAATAAAGTATCTATCTATCAATCTATCTAAAACGTATAGTCGGGACTGCTGAAAACGTCAAATGTTACCAGTCTTCCCACCTTACAGGACTTCCACTATTCCAGAATCATGAAGTGGGCAGGGAATATCATCACCCACCACAACCAGACCACCAATTCTTTTGAACTTCTTGAATCTGTCGGGCTCTAAACTACTCCAAAACAAGCACCTATAAGGAAAAAAAAAATACGTAGAGAATATTTCTCTAATTGCATTAATGATTGATGACATGTAAGTGAGAGAGTTGCTTTGGGCAGGATGGATTTTAGTACTCGTTCATCCACTGCATGTCCATGGCAGGATCTAGAGGCATCTGGAGCCTGTTCCAGCAAGCAATGTAGGCAGGAAGGAACAAGGCCTATCACAGGGTCAACACGCACTTACCAGCCAATTTAGAATCACTGTTTCACCAAACCCGTATATCTTTGGGCTGTTGGAGTAAACTGGAGCAAGTTCATGTAAGCCCACGTGTAAATTTAACATAGGGAGCACCCAGAACGCAAACCCTGAACCGCGAGGGAGCAGCGCTAGCACTGTGTCAACATGCCTGATATTCATTGATTCGTCGAATATTCACAAATTTATGTTATTTGTAACCTTAAACAAAATTTAGTAACATATTATGACGGTTGGGGAGGACTAGGCCCTGTGGCTATTCCACGGACTCCACCTATAATTTTAGGATGCTGTAGTATTAAGGAAAAGCCATGCAGATATGGGAAATGTACAAATTCACACAGGGCATGGCAGAACTCTGCAGCAGTGACCACTATAATATGATCCCACCTTTCTAAAGTCAGTTAGTCTTTATTTTATATGGTGCTATTCATCTGTATGCTTCTTCGTGATAAAGGGAAGAGTATGTTGTTAATTCAGAGGTGGGCAGTGAAATGTGTAATTATGTGCTAGGACCACCTACACTACCTAGCACTGCTGCCACATAGCCTAGTGTCCTGGATTTGTGTGCTCTCCTTGTGTCTATTTGAGTCCAGGTTCTCCTATATTGCACCTACATTCCAAAAACCTGCATGTTAGGTTTGTCATAGAATGGTGGGCTACCACTCTATTGCTCTGATGTAAAACTTTTCTCAAATGTATAATTTATTTATCACAGGTGCCCTTTCCTATTGCTCTTTCTGTTTGTTAACAAAATATTCGGACAAGTCCTTTGAGTCATTTGGGCTTCATGGTCAGCTCTGTTTTGTTCCTGCCATATGGGCTTTATAACACAGCTCATATGTCATGTAATATTTTAAATAGAAGATGCAATATTGTATATATGTGTGAAAAATGCTAAAAAAACTAACATGTATACCTATGTAAATATAGCAAAATAGCACATATAGTATATGTGTGTAACAATTTAATACATTGTTCACGGTGATACACTCATTCTAGATTATATTTCTTGCACAATGCATAGTGACTGCTCACTCCACCTTCCCCTTTCAGGTCTTCCAGGACAAACAGGTGAAATCAATCTACTTTCTGCAGTCTGTCACCCTGGGCACTCCCCAGAAACGCTATGGGACGTCACAGGAAGAAAACCCAGACGAAGAATGTCCCGAGGAATGCAAAAATGAGCAAGTTTGTAAGTGATGTCCTCAGAACTGGGTTTGTGTGAATAAGTTGTTTAGCCATATGGGAAAAGTATAAATATTTCCTAGAAAGAAAAACTCTCCATAAAGAAGGTCAACAATTGCATTGCTAGTACTAGAATAAACAAGATATTACTTGACATATCTTGACATTACTTGAGAGCTAAACTTTGAAAACCATTGGGTAAGTCTCCTGTAGAAACAAGTTATAAAATGTCTTTCAGAAATTCCAGCATGTCATGGAATATATTGGCATCCTAACCAGATTTGCTCCTGATGAGTGCTCAGTACTGCTGGGATAGGCTCCTGCTTCCCTAAACTCTAAAATCCGTTTACCCAGGTTCTGAAAATGGATAGTATTCTAGCTTTTAGGAACCATTTCTGATTATCATGCTCAGCAAATACTGCTGTGGTGACACAGTGAGGCAGTTGTCAGCATTGCTGCCTCCTAACTCCTGGACACTGGGCCTGGACAATTCTCTTCATGTTTAAGATGCTGAGGTAGTCCAGTTTTTCTCCCGTTTGCAAAGGACTTTCAAGTTTTGTTAACTGATGAATCTAAACTGGTCCAGTGTAGGAGACTATGGCAGTGTGAATAACAATGTATTTAATGGACTGGCACCCCATTCAGGGTTTATTTGTGTTTTGTTCCTTTTTCTGCCAGAATGGGTTATGAAACTCCATAATTGAATTAAGTGGTTTTGAAAGTGGATACATGTTGATACTAGCATTTGGTGAAAAACTGTACTGACCACAGACTTTAATAACAAAGAGATAATGTGGGATTGTTTCTTCATATCATAAAATGAGCTAAAAAAAGTGAGATAAAGCAATTTAAGAAATAGTTAGAAAATAAAATATAGTAAAGTTGAAAACATATCCAACAGACAGTGAAGAGTTTCATTTTAAATACTGTAGGGGTTTACAGAGCAAACTGCTTAATATGAGAACAACAACCATATAGAAAAATATTCCATAGACTGTCAATGATGATTAGCTGTATTTTGAAAATCTTTTACGTCTTGTTTCTGAAGTTACTTTTGAACTTCAGAAGGCATTGTGACTAAACTTTAAGGCACCTTTGAAGATCATCCTGACCCAAGAAATTGCAGGCCATTTGTCTTAACTTCTGCAGTTACCAGTCTAGGCAGTCTGTTATTAAGTCAAAGTGTACATTCTGTCAGCATATAACCAATCATTAAACAAAAGCAATGCGGTAAACATTTATGTGCAATATTGTTTATATTATAACTTATTTTTTGTTTTTAATGTTTTGACTTTCAAAGTAATGTATACCATTCCAGTATAAGAGATTTTGAAAGTACCCTCCTTCCACATTTAGTCTGTAAAAACACAAATAATTTTTAGAATTGTTTCACAGTAGATACGACAAAAATAATTTTCACAAATGAGAGGTGACCATTCAGTCCACCAAGCTTCTTTGATTAGCTGTTTTTCAAATGATGTAAACATTTTAGAATGCCATCTGTAAGTTTTAATCTATCTGGGGTTTCAGTTGACTGTGGTATAAATGCACCATATCTGGAGGATCCAACTTGTGGTGGGTCAGTATGGTGGACACAATGAATAACACTCCATGCAACTCAGTGAAAGCCTGCAGACTTGGAGAGCCCAAGTCAGGAGAAGAAATTATCTAAGTCACTGAGTAAATCCTTGGACCCCTGTTAAATCAATCATTAAGAAACAGAAAGAGTATGACAAAGCTTGTAAATCTGCTAGAACAGACCGTCCATATAAACTGTGATCATGCAAGATGACGACTAGTGAGAGAGGTCACCGAGAGACCTGTGAAAACTCTGAAAGAGCTTTACCAAAAAGAAGGGCACACAACACTTCAACTACAAGTCTGGCAGAAGGAATATGGGAGAAGTTAGCTGGAAGAAAGATCTATGGTCTGATGAGACCAAAATTGAGCTTTTTGGCCAACAGACAACACATTATCAAAAACACACCATCTCCCACCTGAAACATGGTGGTTTAGGTTTCATGCTGTGGGGATGCTTCTTTGCTGCTGGCCTTGAAAGACTTCCTTAGGTAGAGTTTAAAATGAATGCAGCAACATACAGTATAGTCCTGGTGGAATACTTGATGAAACCTGAGCCTTGGGAGAAAATTTGTTTTCCAGCAAGGCAAGGACCCAGTGGAATGGCTTAAAAAATGGCAATGCTAATGTCCTGGAGTGAACAAGTCAGAGTCCAGATCTCAATCCAGTTGAGAATTTATGGCTGAACTTGAAAAAGGCTGTTCACTCACGATCTAAATGCAACCTGATAGAGCTTGAGCAATCTTGCAAAGAAGAATGAGGAACAATGGCAGTGTCCAGATGTGCAAAGCTGATAGTGACCTGGTTTTTGAAGATCTCAGAGTGTGAGTTTGTACAAACATCTAAACTGCTTATTTTGTGGATAGTATATGCATATCTGTAACCTAATGCATTTTTCTGTCTTATAGGGTTACTATTCAGTGAATATTTACAATACAGTAATATTTGCAGACTACTGGTGTCTAATAGAAAATCTGCAGAAAAAGTGAATCACTGGTAGGAACAAAAAAGAAACTTCAACAATGCTTTAGAAGTATGGTGCCAGCTTTTTCAAAGCACTCCTTTCACTGCCAAGCATACTTCAAATATTCAAGAATCATTTTAAGATTCTGACTTTGGAAACGATGCACCAAAAATTTGTAACCGCATTTAACTGAATTAGTTTATTTGTTATGTGTCCTACTGCCTTTTTCACCTCCAGGCGTTCCACATAAATATTCCACATTTTAAACTGCTGACTTTTTTTAGAATATTAT
The DNA here is from genome assembly GCF_900747795.2 of Erpetoichthys calabaricus. Taxonomy (NCBI): domain Eukaryota; kingdom Metazoa; phylum Chordata; class Cladistia; order Polypteriformes; family Polypteridae; genus Erpetoichthys; species Erpetoichthys calabaricus. The sequence continues at coordinate 40,365,655 of NC_041401.2, forward strand.
ATTAGTCAGTGCATTTACATGTGCTTCAATAATCCAGTTTCAAAAATGTCATGTATACCCTTATTCCATTTAGAGAAACCAAGATAATGGTTACTAAGAAAAACACGTAGATCTCTCCGCTAGTAACCCAATTACGTGTTCATGTAAACCCGTAGGCAGGTTGCAGTTTCATAGTCTGCCCATTGCATTCTGTTTGCCTGCCCATGTCTGTGGTCAGTTATGTCATCCTGAATATTTGAACATATTGAGCAGTAGCAACAAGAAAGGAATAGATAACAGCAGATCTGTCCATTGTTAAACTGTTACACAGGCAGTTTGACACTTTGTATAGAACAATTTTATTGGGGTCAAAAGATAACACTTTATATACCCAATGCAGGCCAAAATATAGCAACAAAAAACTCCTGGCACATTTTCTTTACAAACAAGACACACAAGTAACTCTCTGTTCATCACAATAGTGTACTCTGCTTCATGTCCGTCTTGAAACTGCTTTCTCTCTTTATCAGCTTTTCTTTTTTTATGGATATTACAGTGGGTTAGGAAAGATACTAACGGCCATGGAACCAAAATCAACACTGCGTGGAAAAAATGACATTCGCTCCAGGGCCATCACTAGCGTTTATGCTGTCCTGGGTGAACCTGTAAATGAAACCCAGTCCTGTCCTTTTTTCAAGCACCAATTTTAATTAATAAATTCAGAGAAAACTAGTAGTTTGCCACAGACATTTGATAAATGCATCTAAATTTGACTTAGCGTTTTAGGAAATGAGTATACTTTAGTTACAAAATGTGAAAATGCAAATAATATATTGTGAGACTTGCCCGGACACCACAAGTCGGAAACCACATCTTTATAACATGCACACGTTTATTAAGTACAAATACACAGTCCCACACAGCACACAGTGCTCCCAGCACCAAATCACCCCATTCCGGGCTTCTTTCAATGTCCGTGGCCGCCTTTACTCTCCTCACGGGAGCTTTGTCCTGCTCCCACTCCCGACTCCAGCTCGCAGACTGTAGTGAGGCGGCCCCTTTTATTTCTCCCTGGATGTGCTCCAGGTGTCTTATGACATTTTTCCGGCAGCACTTCCTGGTGTGGCGGGAGTGGTGCCCTTTGCACCGGAAGCACTCCGGGTGTCCCTGGAAGGCTCTTCCTCCATCTTCCCGGGTGTGGCGGAAGTAAACATTTCCCGGGTTCCATGAGGCTTGAGGCGCCCCCTGGCAGGGGCCACGGGTCCCACCGGGTTGGAACCTCCTTGCTTCTCTCCCGTGGTCCTCTCCTAACCCAGGGCGGTTGCCCCCTCATGACCTGGAAGTTATAAATGCCACCTTCCGGTCCTTCCAGGCGTCCCGGCTGGGTAAGAACCCAAGCCATCTGTGACAATGTAAATACTGTATAGCAATACCAGTAATGGTGCACTGCACGACAACATACAGTGAATACACTTGACTTGAGCATTCCTAGTTTTCATCTTCTTTCTCTGTACGTTTAGCATTTGTTTGCTCAGTGGTTGATGCGCTTGCTGCTTCCTGAGCAGTTCTTCTTTTCTCCACCCTAGCGGCCCACTTCTTCTCTTCTTTCGTTGCTATCTTTTCATGTTAAAACTGATTAAGTCAGTGTATGTGTTGCAATTACTTAGTATGTTTTACTTAATTTTTCACTTAAGCTGGCACTTAAATCTTCAATCTGCCTCAAGAATGATTTAAGATATGAAGAAGTAAGTGATGGCAAAGGTGGTAGGGATGAGAACGGCACCCATACGCATGCACCACACGGCCGCCCTGCTTGCCGCTGCCGAGAGTTGATTCTACAATAAAATAAAATAAAAATAAAAAGAGGAATATCCTTGGAGGTCGATCATTAACCTGAAAGCGGATAGTGGACGTCACGTAGTATATGTGTACCAAATTTCAGGTCAGTAGGTCAAACAGTTTGTGAGCTACAGGTGATTTAAAATCCGGGACACACAAACAAACAGCCACGGTAGCGTATTATATATAAAGACTAGCTGATTACCCAGTGGCTTCGCTCACTGAGTGCAAGGGAAAAAAATAAAATGTAGTATTTATAAAATAAGTTTGTTAATTGCCAATTTTATTTTTCAACAAATAAAGAGCATTTATAATAACACAGAAATCAATATAAACAACATTATTAACATCTTTATTATATGAGAATATGAAGTAATATATAAGAACCACATTGCAAATAAAAAAAAATTATTAAACAGTAAAATCTTCTTCTATAATACACTACTGTGGCTGTTAGTTTGTCTGTTCAGGATTTTAAATCACCTGTATCTCGCAAACCGTTTCACGTATTGACTTGAAATTTGGTACACATATACTACGTGATGTCTACTATCCACTTTCGGGGTGATGAGTTTTTCACTATTTTTATTTTTATTTTATTTTATTGTAGAATCAACTCTCAGCAGCGCGCAGCAGGGCAGTCGTGCACGTATGCGTACGGGTGCCGTTCTAATTCCCTACCACCTTCGCTAATCATTCTTGAGGCAGATTGAAAACTTAAGTGCCAGATTAAGTGAAATGTTAAAGAAAACGTACTAAGTAATTGCAACACAAAAACTAACTTAATCAGTTTTAACGCAAAAAGATGCTGACGAAAGAGAAGCAGCGGGCCGTTAGGGTGGAGTAAAGAAGAGCTGCTCAGGAAGCAGCAAGCGCATCAATCTCTGAGCAAATGAATGGTAAACGTACAGAGAAAGAGGATGAATACTATGAATGCTCAAGTCAAGTGTATTCACTGCATGTTATCGCGCAGTGCGCCATTACTGGTATTTTGATAAAAGAATTTGAACAACATATAAGAAGCGTATAAATTATTAAACAGTAAAATATTAACATTTAAGAAGTAAAGATACAGAGTACTACTGCAGTGCTTTCAGGTATACTACATTTTTTGTTTGCCCATTACGTACATAAATGTATAAATTTTTTGGTGTACCTACCCGAGAACACGCGACATATACTGTAACTGACCGTGGGAGAAGCATGGATTTTAAACACGCGTTGAGTTCATCTGCTGGTGCCCCTCGTGGAATAGCTGGTAACATTTGACGAAAATCTCCTGCGAGTAAAACGACAGTATCTCCCATTATTTTGGTAGGATCTCTGAGATCTTGCATTGTTCGGTTCAAGGCTTCATAAGCTCTTTTATGTTCCATGGTGCACTCATCCCAAACTATTATCTTTGAATGCTGCAAGACTTTTGCCTTTCCAGAGCCCTTGCGTATTTTGCAAATTGGATTTTCGTCGTGAGTGAGGTTTAATGGTAATTGCAATGCCGAATGTGCTGCACGGCCTCCATCTGATAATGTAAAAGCGATTCCCAATGACACTACAGCCAGAGCTATGTCACCGTTCACTCTCTCGGCAAGAATCAGGTTTATTAAGAATGTTTTCCTGTTCTTCTGTGGTCATACGTAATTTCCGTTTCAAACGCGAAAAGAATTTTATATACAGTATATAGATAACATAATGGGTAGATTAACTGATTGATGGTAGTTACATTTTACAAACAGAATATCAGATTTAAAAAGTATATAATAATATGTTTAAATTAAAAAGGGCACATATGATGGCTATGTTGTATGATTGGAATTTGTGTATAATTTTTACTAATTCCACAAATTGTTTGCATTAATACTAAGGCAGAATCATAATAATAACTATAATATAAAACATGCATAATATACATATATGAACACACACACATGGACCAATTTAACTTCGCCAATTCACCTAACCTGCATGTCTTTGGACTGTGGGAGTAAATTGGAGCAAACCCATGCAGAAATTGGGGGAACGTGAAAAACTCTATGCAGGGAGGACCTGGGACATTTGAGGATGTACACGTGATCCTAAAACTACTCCTAATGACAGTCCACTGTCCTTAAAAATAAAGGAGGAAACAGAAAGAAAAATCCAGGTACTGTAAGAGTATGTATCCAAAATCAGCTTCAAGCTAATGATGAAATAAGGGTGGAAAACAAGATAAAGGGCACACTTGCAAAAAAAGGACATAGCAGTAAAGCAAAAATGATACCATGAACTTGCACCTGGAGAAAGCAAAGAAAGAAAGACATTTGGCTAAAGAGCGCCTCAATGAAGCCTGGTACACTGCACCTATAATAGGGTGCTTTTCTCAGGCATAAAGTCAAGAGAGAGTGGCAAAAATGTGTTGCTAAAGCAAAATACATTTGTTTACACCAACATTATTCTGTGCATCACAATCGATGGCACCTGACCTTGTTTAAAAATGGATGTACTGTAAACGTGCTGGTGATGGAGTACAAATCCACATTCGTTGTTGGTCAGAAGCAGATTACGATCACATTTAACACAAGTGGAAATGCAAATGCATTCTCTATCCATATATAACACTCGTGTAAAGGAAAAGACAAAAGAATTGTGCACGGTGGTGGCAGCAGTCAGGTAAGCAGCTAAAGGACCGGTAGTCAGCACTAAATCCTGTGTAACTTTGAGAAGTGAGTGCACTGGTATGTGTGAAATCAAGACAGCATTTCCTTCATGAGATGATCATGTATTTTGCATCTTGTTAAAGCTCTAAAGTGTATTTATAGCAGTGTAGCATTTCACCTTCTTTTCACATTTTCTTGTCATCTGTTTTATTCAAACTACAGGTTATTTTGGCTGTGGTGTGTTGTGCTGTGTATAAATATGAGGACCACTAGGGAAGCATTTGAATTGCAAGTGTAAATTTCAATTACAAATAGAATCTGTATATGAAAATTTGTGAGGCCAGCATGACATCACAGAGCTGTTGCATACAACTTTCATGCAGGCATACTAACATTGCAGACGTGACCATAGCTGGGTCACAAATAAGCACATGAAAAAAAAAGTCATTTCAGCCACTAAGCTGCACTGAAACTGACCACCAAAACATGGTCTGTTGTTTCAGGCACAGGTGCACAGTGGGTAGTGCTGCTGCTTCATAGCCCAGATCACATATTTGGCCACAATAATCATCTGTAGCCTTCAGGGGCACTTAAAAGACCATTGACCTTTAAAATCTACTCAAAACTAGTGCTGTTTCTCCTTCTCCATTGACTTCAATGACTTTTACAGAGTTTGGCAAAGTTTGTGAAAATTTCTATTATTTCTCTGAACTTGAGGCAAAGCAAATTCAGTGCGGTTTGCTCTTCACTAGTCACAAACAAAGCACATTATTTATTGAGAATGCTCAGTCTGATACTTTAAGTACATTGGCCTCTTACACTGAAATGATCAATTAACAATTGTTCATATCTAGACATTAACAGTTTATCTGCACTGTTACATTGTTATGATTATTATTATTAACTGTCCCACATCCCAGCCCTAAATAAGTGATAATTGATGTGTTATTAATGTTATTGCTTTTAGGACATCCATCTTCCACAAAAACAACTCTGTTCAACTAGTTATACAGCATCCATGGGTAGAAAATGGTGGAAGCGTTCACAAAAATAAATTTCCTGAGCAAAGCATTAAGCATTAAGTGTGTGAAGATATCAGTCATAAGTAGGGCTCCAATCCTGAATATATTATGGAAAGTCCAAGTTGGAAAAAGCGTAAGCAATTTACAACTTTGAGCTAAATTAGTCTGTGTCAGGGCAGCACGGTGGCACAGTGGTAGCGCTGCTGCCTCGCAGTTAGGAGACCCGGGTTCACTTCCCGGGTCCTCCCTGCGTGGAGTTTGCCTGTTCTCCCCTTGTCTGTGTGGGTTTCCTCCGGGCGCTCTGGTTTCCTCCCACAGTCCAATGACATGCAGGTTAAATTGTCCTTGGTGTGTGTGTGTGTGTGCCCTGCGGTGGGCTGACACCCTGCCTGGGGTTTGTTCCTGCCTTGCGCCCTGTGTTGGCTGGGATTGGCTCCAGCAGACCCCCATGACCCTGTGTTAGGATATAGCGGGTTGGAAAATGACTGACTGACTGACTAGTCTGTGTCATGAACAGATTGAGAAATAGTGTATTTTATCTTTGGATGATTTCCATTTCCATTAGTGGTCAAAAGAAGTTAAAATGGTGTTCAGACTTGTAGAGACTAAGCTGTACTGACTACCAGACAACACTAAAAATTGAAATATAAAACTTACCATAAAAACTGGCAGCTGTGGTTGAACCATCAAAAATTCTGCCAGAAGCACAGACCAATAAATAGGTAGCATCAGTAAAATAGCAGCATTCAGTAAAAAATATGTCAGGCCATTTCATTTCATACATTGAAAAAACTTCAATGTTTCATAAAGTTAGGGCGTGTTACCTGGAGGAGAAGAGAACTTTGCTTTTGTGGTGTATGGTGTGTTACAGGTTTGCCATCTTATCAAAAACACCCCACCGTAAATCAGCTTCCATAACCTCTTAACCTTGTGTCTGCTAACTCTGTTTAAGTTTTTTTTCCCTCCTCTGGGCAAAGGTGTGAGGTTTCACTAGGAACAATATGGTTAAAGGGGGCATTCCCTTATGCAAATATCATAACTGTAGGCAAATTTACAAATTGGTGTCAAGCAAAACAAAAAAAGAAAATGCTGAAGTTCTGAAAAGTTGCATCCTCCTCTATATGGCAACCATGCAAACTTATTTTACTTTGGGTGCACACACATTCATTAAAAGCAATACTGAAGAAACAGTTCCGTAAAGCCAGTACATATGATCGTTGTGCATTAACCCTTTGCGGTCGTTAGGCCAGAAAACTGGCCTTAGTAAAAAGTGCGCTATAGGTCGTCAGGCCACCGCTGGTGGCCCTGCAAGTTTCTGACCGATTTGCACAGTCGCCTGGTCGAGAAAGTGGCCTGTGTTATTCCTACGTGCTTGAAAAAAATAACTGCTGTAATTATTGGCGTTTTTTCAATAATTAATTACGACTAATGTAGCGTGACGTTGAAAATTAAATACGACTGCAAAGAGTTAAATTCATGTAAGGTAACTGTTCCAGAGTTACAAAAATATATTTTCTTGGTCACCATGTGACAATGTATTGGAGCAAACCAGACACAGCCAACAAACAAACAGCAACTTCTCTTTAAATAGCTTGGTGTAGCAAAACAAAAGTTACGGTGTAATGTGATTTCCTTTCTGACAGCATTATCACATTTTTCATACAATGGTTAGTGTTTTCTCCCAGAAAAGGAAAATATTTTTTATGGATTAATAATATAAAAAATATTATATTGGTCTGTCCATTTAATTCCACTGTTTCGGTGCTATTGAAACAGTGCTTTACCGTTTTACATTTTACAGTTGTTTACCTTCAATACTTAACAGTTTTTCGCTGTAAAATGAACAGCTATTTTTTACAATGAACAATGGAAAGTGACACCTTTTATTGGATAACTAAAAAGATTACAATATGCAAGCTTTCGAGGCAACTCAGGCCCCTTCTTCAGGCAAGATGTAATCAATTACATTCATTACAATCATTACATCTTGCCTGAAGAAGGGGCCTGAGTTGCCTCGAAAGCTTGCATATTGTAATCTTTTTAGTTAGCCAATAAAAGGTGTCATTTTGCTTGGCTTTTCCCTACATTCATAATGGCTAACACGGTACAACACCCTAACACTACAATGAACAATGGTAAATTGTGTCACTCACTGGTGGGGACATTTCTGGAATAGCTCAGGTTTAGTTTCCATATGACAAAATAACAACAGAGCTTGAGGACGTCCAGATTAGAGCTACTAGACTCTGATGTTTGAGTCATTGGAAATGACTGAGTGGTGACATCATGAAGCATTTAAAGTTATGAATGGAGTTAATTTAGAGAAAAGCCAAGCAAAATGACACCTTTTATTGGCTAACTAGAAAGATTACAATATGCAAGCTTTCGAGGCAACTCAGGCCCCTTCTTCAGGAAAGATGTAATTTAAAATACATCAACAAACAAGAACTCATCTGCACAGATAGCAGCTGACAAATATGTGTAAATGTAAAATATTTCTCAACATAAAATGGACTCTGTGTGTATGGAACAAGTTACCATTGTGATGGACGGGCGGCAGCTCAACAAGGCTGGGATGCCCAAAGAATAAAAGGATGGGGGAAGGCAGCTAAAATGCTAGAAGGAGTGTAACGGTGACCCGGATTCCTGCAGGGCATCCTGGGACTTGGAGTTCAGTTTCTCAGCCCTATTGGGTACCGTGAGTGCTGCCAGGAGGAGCTGTGAGAGGACCAGAGGAGCCATGCCTCATCCATAGCCCGGAAGTACTCCCAGGTCACAAGGACGGAAGCCCTGAAGTACTTTCGGGCTGAAGAAAGAAGCCAGTTCTTCATTTGACCCAGAAGTGCTAGCAAGTCACATGGTTGGTAGGACAGAAGCATTTCCAGGTCAAGGACTATATAAAGGACTGCTGGAGACCCAGCAAGTGAGCCAGAGACGGGAGGAGGTGGACACAGCTTGCTGGGAGGTGTGGAGGAGTAAGAGTATTGTGCTTATCATTGTATTTAGTGATTGCTTGCCTGTTTATTGGTGGCTGTGGTGCTTAGGGCACTATTAATAAGAAGAAAAAGTACTTCTTAGTGCTTTTACTCTGTGTCCTGAGTGTCTGTCTGTGGGGTTTAAAGGGGCAACAGCGACCCCTAGCGTCTTACACCATATATTGCCATTAAATACAGCATTTTCAGGATCTATAAGCCTCAAACTAATGGTGTTTTGCTAACATTCACAAGACATATTGGATAACATGTATTTATCTTGTTAAAACTTTTTTATATTCTTTTGTTGTAGGCATTAGTGAATCATCTGCTTCTACTATATAATAAAACTCTAAGGTTTGTGTGCTCAGTCCCTCAGAGCCTTCTCATTGGTCAGTTTGGCTTTAGTGAAGAGGAAGTGCGAGTGTGAAATTCACAAGGAGACACGCTGAGAGAGTCGCATTCAAAGATGGAAAGTATAAAACCAGACAGAAGGTACGAAAGGCGCCTCGAAAATAATGATAGAGTCTGAGAAGCAGTCCTTACAGGAAAGTACTCGAGAAAAGGGAGCATCGGTGAAGAGAGGTTCAGACACACCAAATATAACTGGAAAGGTGCTGAAAGTACATGAAATACCAAATATTTTTCAATCATTCTGTCTTCAACAGGAACCTTGGCTAGTTTGATTAATAAACACCTAGCAGGAATTGTGGTGTGGCTAAAATACAAGTGGCATACGGTGTTACAGCAGGAGTAGAAGGAATTCTGTTTGCCATGTGACAACACAGATGCACTTTATCTTCTCCATAATCAAAGCAGAAGTCATGCAGTGAAGTGCAGGTTCCTCTCTGGCAGAGTCAGAAAACATAATCAGTCTTGGGCACAGAACTCATTGTGCAGATCTACTGTAATCCAGATGTTTAACATTAACTAAGGAAATCTAGCAAATTTCTTCCAGCTCATGGATGAACACAAAATGCAAGTTATGATGAAAATAATTTAAATGCTGAGGGTTAGAAAAAAATGTATTTTCAACATGGATTGACTTGATAAGAAGTGACTGGATGATCCCTGACTTAACACTCAGGATACAGTACATTCACAACTTAATGAAATGTGGCAGATATGGGAGATGGTTTAGAACTTTGTATGCGCTGAGGTACATTTTACATGCACGCTGACCATATAAATCTATAAAATGAAGGGCATGAAATGCGGACCCCTGTCACTGAGAAGATTCAGACAAAGTGAGAAAAAGATTGACACGGGTGCTTGAAGAGAAATGTGGAAATGACTAGTGCATAGTTTCTTATAACAGCCTATTACATAAATCAAAATGTAATTAATTCTACTAAGTAAAGGAATCAAAATGTATTGTTAAATTCTGGACGAACATTTTATGGAGACTCACTTGACAGTTTTGGGGTTTTGGAGGGATTACAAATGTACAATAGAAGCCAAGGCACCATGGCACCACCACAACTATGTGGGACAAGGGGTTTCAGCGTGTGGCTGCAACAATTCATGTTACTGTATTTCTCCGCTTAATAGCGAGAGTTGTTAGGAAACATCTTTAATATGGGAAGTAGTTTAAATAATGTTTATTTTACTATTAAAAAAGACCTTTCCCGGTTAATATATCAGATTTCTGTTAAGTATAGTAGATGTTTTAAAATATAATATAAAATATTACAAATTAGTGCAATATAATATCATGTCTGAGTTAGGTTGTTATTGTATGACTGACCTAGGAAAAATGCCTGCGGCTTTTAAATATTGTTAACATTCTTACTGGAAACCCAACTGGCATCTGCAACAAGCCATTTTAGCCAATTATATCACATGCCTAGCAATAGAATAAAAATAAATAAAGTGCGTTTGGGCTTTTCAAATCAGTTCTGCCAAATGATTATGTTTTTAAATTTTGAAATTTGGATGTAATTAATTGCACCCTGAAATCAAATCATGTTTTGTCATTTTTTTCAAGTATATAAATTAGAACATTTTCAATGTGAATATAACTTGAGGTTTTAAATATGTTGCCAGCAGGAATGCTTATTTTATTGGATTTAAAATCTAATAAATGAGACGGTTTTATTAAATGACTGCAGCCTATCATCCTGTTGGATCACCATAGCATGAACTGTCTTGTGTTGTACACTGCCCCAGAGAATCATTTTCCTAACTTTGTTATGCGGTGGACATGCATGGTTCACCTTGTGAATAAATGGACTGTCCTATTAAGTCAGCCTTTTTCCATCTTTCATTTTCTTTTGAACTCCTTTGAAATGGCATCTTCCACTGTTGTGGTTTGGGTGGCGGTAGCTTCCCTTTGAGTGTCAACTCTCATATGACTTTGCGGCTTCTCTAAGGCTGATTTAAAAGGCTGTCAAGTCAAACAGGAACAAGAGATTTATTTTCCTTTTATCTTCCTCTCCAAAGTTTGTCTGCCACATGTATGCAAAATAATAACAATTATTTTATCTGCTCTGCTAGCGTCAACTTTTTAATTTGTTGGTTTTAAAGTGTGTGCTCGGTAGCATTGATCTTACAAGTTTTCCACTGAGTTGACTTTGCTTCAAAACAGGCTGTGAATGACTGCCTAAAATAAAATTTACAAGATCTGAAAATATAGTTGTGGTAGTACGGTATTTCTTGACTTTGTCTTTATGTGACATTAAACAACAAAATATACTTTCAAATAGAAGCCTGATTAGCACTCAAGTGTTTCAATGTAACGTAATGCTTATAATAGGTTTTTTATTCTTGATCAGGGTGGTCATATTTAATTTTAAAGTTCCAGATGTTTGCTGTCTAATTGGAAACCAACAATAGGAAAGAAAGACTACAGTGACTAATTCATTATTTTCTTTTTCTGATTCAATAGTATTACTAGCCCTATTTTATTCAGTAATGCTTCTTTCTAATAAGGTAAAATAAATCAAGTTCTGAAAATACCTTTTATAAACTATCTTGCATTAAATTACTTTTTATGTCCGTGATGGGGCCCCGTGACACTGAACTTTATTAGGATGGTTTGTTAATCGTAAAATTGATAATTGGAACTTACTCTGTATGTACGTGTAGTGTAATGTAGCAGCAAGCTAGCACAAATGAAGTTTATAATAAATAAGCATGATCACTATCAAAGATATACATTACAAAACGTTATTTAATTAATGAAAAGTACCCTTTCTTATCAATAAATTCACATACTTTACCATTTTAATGCTTATATTTTGAATGTACAATTTGTATATACAATCATTTTTTAACATCTCATATGTTCCTGTAGTCCATAAAGCTGATGGTAGAAATGAATATTGGCATTGTGAATTTAAATTATTATTTTTTTTAATTTATATGGCAGACCAAACATTAATCTATATTTATTTATATATATAAAAAATCCAATGCCTGTCTATCTATCTGTCTGTGGGCCCTTAAGTAAAGCCCTTAACCTGCAATTGCTGAGCGCTTTGAGTAGTGAGAAAAGCGCTATATAAATGCAAAGAATTAAGAATTATTATTATTATCATTATGTATGTATGTCCACTTTTCATGAGAGAACTATTTAATGGATTTAGATCGGGTTTTTTTCTATAATTTGCTTGAACATTCTGGTTGATTTTGCAACTTCTCTCATCGCACTAAATGTCACAGTTCGCTTGCGGCAGCGATTTATTCACACAAATCCAAGAGAGAGGCTGTGGGTTGAGGGGAGGGGGAAGTGGGCGGGGCCCTCCTCACTCACGCATCAGCCTCCGTTTGTGGCATTGGCGAATGGGTTTTAATCCCTTCCATTCCTCTAATTGTGACGGACATGCCCTTTTAATTCAAGAGATTACAGTTCCCGATGAAGCTTTGCTTTGCAATGTCAACCATGCTTCTCGCACAGTTAGCTTTATGTCGCTTTCTCCTGGGTTAGTTCCACAAGAAACCTATATGTCCTCAGCCCTGATAACAAAGCCAAAAATATTGTATATCAAAGATGCCCTCAGAAACAAAAGCTATCAATATAAATTCTTCTCAATACAAATTACATTTTTTTTAATTGATTTTTAAAGTTTGTCCTGTTTCACGACTACGTTAGCGGAGCCGCGGGGGACAGCTAGTATACAGTATATATATAAATATAATATATATACATGTATATTGTCAGTATGGATGCTTCCTTATCCAGTTTGGAGAGCTTTTTTAATGGATTGATGGATGGAAGAAGCCTCCTGGGCCATGTGCTCCCCCAATAGGCTAGTTGGCAGAATCCCTCTGGTGGATCTCCCATGTGCACACCTACAGATTTGCGTGTGAGTTGCAGTCCAAATGGGTGGCCCTGCTAGGTTTCTTGGGAACTACCAGAGGGAACTGCAGGAAGAAATGTACCTCCTTGTAGAGAGACTCCAGGTTGCACTGTGGTGGCACAGGAGGTACTACTGGGTTTGGTATAAAGGCTGTTCCATGTCACCCAGTTGAGATGCAATTGGGTGTGGAGGATGGACAAAGTTTGCCTGAGAGAAATGGAGGAGGAAGAGAAATGAAGAAAGGAATAATTATTTGGATCGATATTGTGAAACCATGAAGACAAAATTCTGTAAAGTTTTGTGATTAATAAAAATATTCATTTTGAACCAGGGACTTGTGTGTTGGCAATTCTCTCTGGGGTTGGGGTGCTGTTAGGCCCAAAACATGTCACAATATATTTTAGGGTACCAGTGAGATATATGGAAAAAATTACAAATGCTTATTTCCCAGGTCTCATTCCCACAGACTGTTCCATATTTCAAGGTCTGACACCAGATTTCACCTCACAATATCTCTTGTCTAAAAGTTGGCTTAATGTTACTTTATTCTCATCAGTTTATATCTGTTGGAAAAAGACTTTTGATATGACTAACAGTAGTTTACTTACTTATGCCAGGAATAATTCAGCAGTTGTTGTTCAAGTCTTTTGACACAACTCCTAGCAATACAAGAAGAAAGTGTTTTGCTGCCATAGAATCGGAATAAAAAGTTCCTGAGCTTGCAATGCAAGAATCATATTCATGAGTTAATTGTGTGAAAAGTGTCTGACAAGCTCATGCCAGTGTCATCAGTTTCAAATATCAAAATTTTTGAGCAGTTTACATCTGTCCAAGTTAATCCTGATAAAAGCAAGTATTCCAGCAGAATGGAAGAAGAGATTGTTTCAGTAGACTTGCAGCAACTACAGGAGTTCCCGGTTGAGTTCTTTACTAAGCAACTTGAAAAATTCCAGCACTGCTTAATTTATAGAGAGCTGTTCATCATGGTATTGCTGTTCTTGATTCAGAGAGATACTGAAGTACACATCAATGCAACAGGGACCTGCCACCGCGATGGGAAAAATGATCTACAGCCTAAAGATCTATCTCTTTTGTTATCAGTTCCACCTCAGTGCAGCAGAGCTAAAAAACTTCTGGCATTTCAATGTTTTTGTAGTTCGACTGAACATGTGAGATGACCTTGAACTTCTCTATGATCTTGAGACATACAAGGCAATCGACAATACCGATGCTCATGCACTGAAACGTTATTGGTTGACAATGCAGATCAACAGCAGAGAAGACTGAGATGGATGGTGCTGGCTTTGTGGAGAAAAGGCGATGATGACTGACAACTTTCATAAAACTGGCTGAGGAACATATGCTGTAAAAGCAAGTGCACCAGTTTGTATCATCAAACACATAAAAAAATCTGTGCTGTTCTAGGTAAACCAAGACTTACTTCTTCTAGACATATTATGTGGCAAACAAATGATGACATGGAAGCAACATGGACAGTCACTGGACTGAAGGTAGTGAACAACTTTGCAGAATGAGGTATTTGTGCTTATGAAGATATTCAATGCAGTACTGAGCAAACAAGATGTACAGAGTAATGGGGAGTGTGGCAGAGGGGTGAAGAAGAGAGTGCAAGTAGGGTGAAATGAGTGGAGAAGAGTGTTAGGAGTGATTTGTGACAGACGAGTACCAACAAGTGTGAAAGGGAAGGTCTACAAGACTGTAGTGAGACCAGCTATGTTATATGGGCTAGAGACAGTGGCACTGACCAAAAAACTGGAGACAGAGCTGGAGGTGGCAGCGTTAAAGATGATAAGGTTTGCATTGAGTGGGACAAAGATTGACAGGATTAGAAATGTGTACCATATATACTCGCGGATAAGTTCTCCGGCGGATTAGTCAGGACTTGATTTTACAGTATAATTTCTGGTATTTTATAATGTCGGCCATATAAGTCGAATGTGGAAAACTCACACTATTGGTAAAAGGGATTATGATATGCTAACGCCCACCTGAGAGAGTAACCACGGAGCACACTGCCTTTTTTTTCTATGTGGGTGAGGCAATGCGCTGTATCAGCAGGTGCTCCTAACCTCTCTCTGTCTCTATTGTGCCTATGTGACCACACGGTGATACCCGAACTATTCCGAAGTGACATTTGCACTGATTTGAGTTTTTTATAACTCATACCCTCATACACCTTTATCGTAAGAGCATCCCTTATGTATGATGGAGCGTTTGGTCAGAAGAAAATATGAAGCTGGTTTTAAATTAAACGTCATTGAAGTAGCGAAAGAAATTGGTAACTGTGCTGCTGCAACAAAATTCAATGCGTCTGAGAAACTGATTGGAGGAAGCAAGAAGATGTAAAAAAAAAAAAATTAAGTGTCGCATTTTTGAACGGGCGTATAAGTTGGGGTCTGATTTTATGATTGATTTTTCGGGATTCAAGACCCGACTTATATGTGAGCATATACAGTACATCAGGGGGTCAGCTCAGGTTGAAAAGTTGAGAGACAAAGTCAGAGAGGCAAGATTGCATTGGTTTGGACATGTGCAGAGGAGAGAGGCTGGGTTTATTTGGGAAAGAAGTTAAGGACAGAGCTGCCAGGTAAGAGGAAATGAGAAAAGCCTATGAGAAGGTTTATGGATATGGTGAGTGAGGACATGAAGGTGGTGGGTGTAATGGAGCAAGATGCAAAGGACAGGAAGATATGTATGATCCACTGTGGCGACCCCTAATGGGAGCAACCAAAAGAAGAGGAAGAAGACCGAGCAAAAAACAAGAACAGAAACAATTTATTTTTCAGGGTGTAGGAAAACATAGTCAGGACTTTTAAAGTCACAATAAAACTTTCATAGTAAAAAAATGGAAACTATAGTTAATGTGTTGTCACTGCTGCTGGGACTTTCATCTACAGTACTTTAATTTACGTCTATTCAATTGACACAGTTTTGATTCAGCTCTAAGTAAAAGATATTGTTCTGCAGTAAAACTTTCTACAGTATATAATCATTTTATTCTAAAAGGGGAAGGATTCAGGTGTGAGACTGTAAAAAGTTATTTTTTTTATTAGCACCCTAATATATATTGTGACTGGTGTCGTCTGATTCACCATCCTTGATGGTGTCAGCGGTCGCTAAAAGACGGTTCAGTTGCTCCTTTACTCCATATTCTTACCTCGTAATGCCAGCTGATGTACGCTGATAATCTCTTAGCTGCGAGCTTGACTGTCTGTTAAACAGTAAACCGAAGGCAAAGAAACACAGCTGCCCCTCCTAAACAGTATTTCCATGGGAAACAAACACACTCTTAACCGACCTTTTGTAGGATCAGTTGCAGCTTTGCTCTCTTACTGTGTTAACATTCATCTCACACATTATTTAGAATACTTAAAAGACAGAGCCCTACCAGCCCAATTGCTTACTCTTCTGTCCTCTCTCCCCCAGACCACGTTTGCCCCAACCTCTGCTTCCGAGCCACTGACCCTGCTTGACGAACAAGACTTTGTGTTCTTTTAAGCTGGAAGGTGGAGCTGGACGTTTGCCTGTTGCTACCTGTGTACTTGTGTGCTGAAGATAAACTCCTGTTGAATGAACTCTTGTGTCTGTTCCTGCCTTTTCAGAAATAAAGTTAATCATCATTGGAAACCTGGTCCCATCTTCCTGTCTTCTGTGCAACTCTACAACCCAAGCTTGACAATATATATACTTTATATATATATATATATATATATATATATATATATATATATATATATATATATATATATATATATATATATATATATATATAATAAACCAAGGGACTGTTGGACTAGCCTGTATAATGAGGGAAACAACAAAGTAACAAAATGACAAAAATGAATGGTGGCCATGCAAATGGAGATATATCAGATTCTCTCAGAATTAATTTACTGCTAGTGCAGAGATGATGCATACTCAGTCGCGGGTTCCACAATAAATGTTGACGTCCACCGTTGATTTTTCTTATATTCCCTCTGGGTCAGAAGGGGCAACACTTATGGTTCAATGACAGAGGATGTGTAGTCTTGAAGCAAATCTGTCCTGGAGGCTGTCATACACGTGCAATTAGGAGGAAGCTGAATGGACCAAGTGGAGGTAATTACCTGCCGGGTGGCAGGGTGCACTAAACCTGCTTCTGTTGTCTCTGCAGGC
Organism: Erpetoichthys calabaricus; assembly: GCF_900747795.2. Lineage (NCBI taxonomy): Eukaryota > Metazoa > Chordata > Cladistia > Polypteriformes > Polypteridae > Erpetoichthys > Erpetoichthys calabaricus. The sequence goes on from NC_041401.2 coordinate 40,382,577, forward strand.
CAAAAACGAGAAATCCTACCAGATACATCTTTGAAGATGCAACTTCCGGTGCCAAGGATGATGTCACTTCCGGTTCCGGCCATTGATAACATCACTTCTATTTATGGCTTTTAAAACCGCCCTATTTCCCAACTGAAGTCAGTTCAATTCAGAACTCCAAACCATGCACTTGAGTGCTATTCACAAACCCTTTTGCAGCCAGGGACAATATATGGGTGGCTGCCCCAAGCCATCTTTTGTGTGTTGGGGCTCTTTATTTCACAAGGCAAAAGAGGAGAATGTGTTACTGACAGCGTTCTGTCACACTCGGGAATGGTTTTACCCTTCTTAGCCTTGTAGTTGCCCCCTACTCCTGGCTGTAGCTTTGTTTATATTTTCTAGAGTTTCAGTCGTATTTAAAGTATCTATTTCAAAGCTTTTATTGTTACGTTTTTGTAAATGGCGCGTGGCAGACTTTGTGAATGATGCCTATTCTATTTGTATCTGTATGGATTTTTCTCTCCGAACCACATACTGTAGACTTTACAGATTTGGGAAACTGATACTGGAGGGGGTTTGCGTTTGGACTTGAACTCTGTCAAGAATAGCACAATAATCATTGAAATGTTTGTTCATCTTCCTTAACAAATAAAAATGAAAAATTTGGATGGCTTCTTTCAGTCCTCACACAACACAAGGTGTGTGCTAAATTTGCTAATGGGCTACTTTTATTTGTTAAAGTTTAGAAACACATAGTAGAAGCCTGATGGCAGAATTCCATCCATCCATTTTCCAACCCGCTGAATCCGAACACAGGGTCACGGGGGTCTGCTGGAGCCAATCCCAGCCAACACAGGGCACAAGGCAGGAACCAATCCCGGGCAGGGTGCCAACCCACCGCAGGACACACACAAACACACCCACACACCAAGCACACACTAGGGCCAATTTAGAATCGCCAATCCACCTAACCAGCATGTCTTTGGACTGTGGGAGGAAACCGGAGCGCCCGGAGGAAACCCACGCAGACACGGGGAGAACATGCAAACTCCACGCAGGGAGGACCCGGGAAGCGAACCCAGGTCCCCAGATCTCCCAACTGCGAGGCAGCAGCGCTACCCACTGCACCACCGTGCCGCCGATGGCAGAATTTGAAATGAATATTTGATTTGATGCCTAGACAAACCAGAATATACACTATGTCTAGAAAAACAGCACATATACTGTACAATACAGCAGTCCTATTCTGTACCCATCGTAATACTGATGTAAAAAAAGTAGTAGCCAAAAAGCTTTGGAAATCTGTTATTTTGCTATTGCATGCACTGATCCATGCTTGGACACAATTAGATCAACTAAAAACTTTGAAAATGTTCATCAGTTTAAATGAAATAGTTGACAATTTGGATTTTTCTTAAATATTAGCTTAGTTTTTTTGTTATAATAGTGTGGTTCACTGTAAAGAAGAAGCACAGACGGAAGCACAAACATAGGAAAGTATTTCTTAACAGAGGAAACAATAGAAACAAAATGCAAGATATTAATGAGTGTGGTAAACAGCAGCATATTGGGAACCTTTCCATATTGACTTGATGGTTTGTGAAAAAATTGTGATGAATCAAAATGTTTAACCTGAGTTGGGCCAAATGGCCTGTTTCTCATAAAAGCTTTTCTTATGTTCCTTGTCTGTCTTTCTTTATTCTACAGTAAACTACTTATGTATTCTCATAGGATTACATTTAACAGTATTCTCTCTAAGGACTTGTTATGAGCCAAATTATAGGCAGAAAAGTGAATTTTCAGCAAAATTAAATATTTTGTTTTGCAAAAAAATTGCAAAACAAATTGTGTTTTGTTTCCAGATAAATTCATGCCATTGGCACAAGAAGAAAGGCATTGAGTTCCTGCCAGGAAACATTTTCATTCATTAATCCTTATATGTCTTCCTACCCTTTAGTATTTAAATATATACTGTATCTCTAGTAAAAAAAAAAACACCAAATTTATTTGCTGTCACATCATGAAATAGAAAAGAGTGGAGGACGACTTTCCATATGGTGAATTTTCCAGTGGAGAAAACACAATAATGTGCATGATGGTGCGTTTCGGTGTGTCTTTGTGTGAAAAATAGTCAGCATGTCACATCTTTAAGATATGCACATGCTGCTCTGTGGGGATGTGAATGAGAGACATAGACATGTAGAATAAATGTTACTATTGGGTTATGTATTACCTGTGTTATGCTGCCACAGAAAAAAAAGGGTAAACACAAACACGTGAATGAACATTTAGAGCCCCTTTTGGTGTGTATGCAAGCTTTATAAATGAGACCCCTGCTGTCTTATTTAGGTGCCAATAATCTGCCATTAAGTTTGTGATATCTTTTTAGCTGAGAGAAAATCATTAGGCATAGTGTCTGGAACATCTTTTACTTGTAATATAATTGTTATAGTGTTCAGTTTATCATTTAAGGTTGTTGTGCTTGAGGAGGGGAGTCCTGGTAAAGAACAAGGATTAAGCCCAAAGGAATACATTCACAGAGGAATGGGGAATTCCAATCATTACAAAGAAACTGTTTCAGTTCCTATCATGACTTTCGAAGCTGGTTTAACCATTGACAAGGGATGGCCTTCTGAGGTCAAGAGTGCAGTGTATAATTCCAGGGCTATTATCTCACATCAGCATCTACCTCTGAGAGGTCTTTAGAGGGGTCAGGTTTGAATGTCTCCTTTAGGAATACATCTGTCCTTTGGAGATTCTATCTGCTGTGACTTGTTCTCTGGAGATGGACTTTTGGCTTTGTAGCACTACTCCATCAGCTCATTCTCAATTTAAGATGCACACACCCTTAGCATTTGTTAAATTTCCTGGGGAATATTAGAGGTTTATTTTTGGGCCACTACACCCACTCTATTCTGGGAATGGATATTCCGTGAATGATCTTACTGGACATACATTGAAATGACGGGACCTTCTCCCATTTTATTTCCACAATGGAATATGGAAGAACTGTCTCTTTTCTAGTGTTGACTGGTATCTCTCTGGATAGGCAGCCTGCTGTAGTGTACAACTGTTGTCACTTCTGCCTCATCACCTACCACAAAATATGACTTCACAAATGAAAGTGTTAAATCTGCAATGCTAGCAGCTTTATGACCAATTTAGTTGATGCAGGGAGAGTCCTCATTTATAATGTGAACAAGCACTCACCTCTTCTGTGTCACTGTAATGTTAAGACATTTTTGAGGTACTAATTATTTTATGTTAAATTGTAAAAGGTGTTATGTTCATTTTTTTCTATTGCCATGCCATGTCATATTTGAGGATATACACACTATTACAAGATAGATCCAAGTAAATTACCCGTGTGTTCTGTTAGTTTAAAGGCAGACTTCCATGCTGAAGTGGTTTTGCTCTCTTGATTAGCTGGAACATGTTGTGGAACTGTGGTTGCTAATATAAGACTGTACTGTATTATGGAGTTCATACAGTGCCATGTTTTGGATTCAGTGCCATAAAAAAGGAAAATGGTTGATAATATTGTACTTGGGCGGCATGGTGGCGCTGATGCCTCGCAGTTAGGAGACCTGGATTCGCTTCCCGGGTCCTCCCTGCGTGGAGTTTGCATGTTCTCCCCGTGCCTGCGTGGGTTTCCTCTGGGTGCTCTGGTTTCTTCCCACAGTCCAAAGACATGCAGGTTAGGTGCATTGGCGATCCTAAATTGTGCTTGGTGTGTGTGTGTGGGCTGGCGCCCTGCCTGAGGTTTGTTCCTGCCTAGCGCCCTGTGTTGGCTGGGATTGGCTCCAGCAGACCTCCGTGACCCTGTAGTTAGGATATAGCGGGTTGGATAATGGATGGATGGATGGAGATTGTACTTTGGAGGACTCAGATTTCATCCTACGCATATGAGTGTTTTAATCCTGTTGAACCCTAGAGTGATCATCGTTGATAAATGTGGATGAAATGCCCAGTACATGGAGGCACATTCACTTACATTTCAATAGTGCAGAGTTGCCATGAAAAGTCTTTTGTCTACTAGACATACTGTACAATAAAATTAGATTTAAAAAAATGAAAGTTTAGAATTTGTAGAAATCAATCCAATACAATTTAGACAGTGCACAGTTTAAAATACTGCATGAATAAAATTAAGCATTAAACACTGAACATAAAATGTCAAAGAATATGCAGTATTTTGCACTCAAATCTATCCTTCTTTCCATGATCAAATCTGTTAATCCCAATCCAGGTCCTGGAGGATCGAGTCTTTATTAGCAGAACAAGTACATTGTAGGAGCAGATCCTGACTGGGGTACCAGTCCACACAGGGCACACTATGCTTATGCTTATAAGGCTAATTTATATTCACCAATTCATCTAACACTCACATCTCTGGGATATGTCATGTCATTTTCTAACCTACTTAATCTAGAACAGGATGATGGGGGAAGCTGGACGTTTATCACACAGCTAGCATAGGGAGCAAGGCAGGAACAAACCCTGGACCAACACCAAACACACATAAGGGCCAATTTAACACTGCCAACTTACCTAATCTGCATGTCTTTGTACAGTGGAAGGAAACCTATGGAGACACGGGGAGATCATGCAGACTCCACGTATGGAAGACCTGAGATGTGAACCCTGGTCTCCTTACTGTGAGGCAGCAGCACTATCCCTGCACCACTGATTTCTGGGATATATATAAAAGTAGCAATTCCATAACACCTTTAGTGGCAATGATCGTCATTTATCTTCGTTTTGAACATAAACTGTGATTGACACTCAATCACAACAAATAAAAATGACTTCAAACCGTAGACAATCAGAGAAACAAACAGACCTGCTGCCAGTCGTCACTAGAGCAGTGCCTCTCGGAGCTGGATGAGTATGTAAACACCATAAGAGGATTTGCCATAAAATGTGTGGGTGAATATGTGCCTAATAAAAAAAAAACATGGATCATCTGTGTTATCAGCAGTTTACTGAAGGAAGGCAGCAATATATTTTGTCACTATGATATGGAAACATACAAGAAAAATGTTATGTTTATGTGTGTTTCAAAAAATACTGAGTGTTTGTTTTGGCATCTTTTTATACGGTTATTTTCAAATATGCTTTTGTCTTGAAGTGCTGAATCATATTTTGCATTTGTTTCTTAAAAGTTAGGATGGGGGTCAAGCTAAAGTTGGTATTTATTAGAAAATGGAATGGACCTTAACAAAACTGATAACGTCATTTCTCAATGTCGTCTCTGCCTTCTCAATGCTCTTGCGCCACCTGCCAGGAAGTGTCTGGATTCCAGCAGAATAAAAGGTTTTGTCTTGTCCTCACAACCACTCATGCACCGCTTTCATCACATTGTCATCTAACTTAAAGTGATGACCACTCAGATTTTTTTTAGTGGTCCAAAAAGATGTAAATCACATGGTGCCAAATCTGGTGAACAAGGAGGACGTGGCAATACCTCAAACTTCAGTTTCTCCAGACAACCCTTGGTGTTCTTAGCAGTGTGGCATTGTCTTGTAGCAAAAGAACTCCTTCAGACAGCAGTCCCCGCCACTTGGATCGAATAGCAGGCTTCACATTGGTCTCCAGCAACAACAACAACAACAACATTTATTTATATAGCACACTTTCATACAAATAATGTAGCTCAAAGTGCTTTACATGATGAAGAAAGAGAAAAAAGACAAAGTAAGAATTAAAATAAGAGAACACTAATTAACATAGAATAAAAGTAAGGTCCAATGGCCAGGGAGGACAGAAAAAACAAAAAAAACTCCAGACGGCTGGAGAAAAAATAAAATCTGCAGGGGTTCCAGGCCACGAGACTGCCAAGCCCCCTCTAGGCATTCTAGCTAACATAAATGATCAGTCCTCATTGTATTCAGGGTTCTCATGGAAGGACTTGATGATGACGGTCACATGGACTTCTGGCCTTTAATCCATCAATGTAAGGACATCACGGTGCTTTGATCAGGTGGTGGTGACGCAGGTCGCAACCACAGAAAACTGGAAGAAGAACAGAAGAGACCCACCCTGAATAGTAATGATAATGAATTGAATATGAAGAGCATCAGGATTAAATTAAAATGAAGTTATGAGAAAGCCATGTTAAAGTAATGTGTTTTTAGCAGTTTTCTAAAGTGCTCCACCATATCAGCCTGGCGAATTCCTATTGCCAGGCAATTCCAGATTTTAGGTGCCTAACAGCAGAAGGCCGCCTCACCACTTCTTTTAAGTTTAGCTCTTGGAATTCTAAGCAGGCACTCATTTGAAGATCTAAGGTTATGATTTGGAATATAAGATGTCAGATATTCCGATATATAAGATGGAGCGAGATTATTTAAGGCTTTATAAACCATAAACAAGTCACAGTAACTTGCACTAGTGTTTGTAGTATCCCTCGACATGTACCATTTGACAATAATCCGGGTGCACGAGTGATTGCAAGGACAAGACAGAACCTTTTATTCTGCTGGAATCCAGGCACTTCCAGGCAGGTGGTGCAAGTGCATTGAGAAGGGTGGAGACCACATTGAGAAATGACATTGTCAGTTTTGTTAAGGCATGTTCCACTTTCTAATAAATCCAATGTTCTAACTTTAGCTTGACTCCCCCACATTTTTATGCTGTTTCTGTTGTCATTTTAATTTTCTCTGGGCACAGCCATTTTGAGTTGCCATGCTCACCTCTGGAAGTAATGCAATTAATGTCATCGATGCAATGCTACAAAAATCGACACATTAGACCTATCACCTTTGAAATGCATGGAAAATCTGAGAGCAACTTTCTTTTATGCATGTGTGTTTAAGTACTTTAGATGTTTCCAGTTTCTGACTTTTTTTTTTCGCACTATGATTCCGAGCAAATTACTGGTTTTGATTTTGAGTTGGTTTAATGTTTCCTCTCCTGGTTATTCCCTCTAGTCAGACATCCTTTCCTTGCATGAGGCTTAATAAAATGCAGTGTAAAAGCTCAAAAATGAAATTAAAGTGGCTAAACGTCAACACAGGTATAAAGTGGAGACTGAGTATAGCAGTTGTAATGATTCATGCACACTTTGTAAGAGTTTCTAGATGCTTACAGACTACTAAATTATGTCTAATCCAATCACATCCACATTTTCACTCTACAATGAATCTTAATCCCAATGTCTCTTTCTCCTGAGAGGTGAGAAGTGAACTCGGGACGTCAGAATCAGAGACACCAATTTTACTAGTCAGGTACATACAATTTCTGCCAACCAGTGGTACATTTGGGAAATTAGCTAGTGATACAGCTTTCCTGCGCAGCAGATCGTGCTCTACTTCTCTCTCCTTTTTATCCTCTCAGTTTTATTACTGGGCAGCAAACATACAAGCCATAAAAACCTGGACACAAAAAAATGAACATACACAGGCTTGGCTCGCAATAGAAGTAAAATCCTGTAGTACTTCTTTATACTCCCTGCTCTACGCTCCAATAAATGCAAGTTATCGCAAATATACTAATAACCCAATTGTGCTTTACTCACTCAGAATATGGAACCAACTTAGAAAGCATTTTAAGATGGAAAATCTTTTATCCGCGGCACCTCTGCAAGAGAACTACCTCTTTCAACCCTCGCAAACATATCCAGTTTTTAATACATGGAAAAGTTATGGGATTAAAATGCTCAGAGATCTATATATAGATAACATATTTGCATCTTTTGAACAATTACATTCCAAATTCAACCTCCCAGCTACACATTTCTTTCACTATCTTCAAATTAGAAATTTTGTTAAACAGAACCTGCCCGATTTTCCTCACCTTGTACCCTCCACCATGCTGGAAAAAATACTGCTCAATTTCGAGGAATTAAACACCGCAATTTCCGCATTATATAAAATCTTATTAGAGCCCCTACCTTTCAAAGACCCAAGAGGACATTGGGAAGAAGATCACTTAATCAATATATCAATATAGCTCCATATGCACAAAGCATACAATTATTCAACTAAAAATTATATATCGAGCTCATCTGTCTCGCTTAAAACTGCCCAAAATGTTTCCAGGGCAAGATCCAACCTGTGAATGCTGCAACCAAGCTCCTGCCCCACTGGGTCACATGTTTTGGGCCTGCACCAAACTAACATCATTTTGGACCAATATTTTTAAGTGCCTTTCTGACAGCCTTGGGGTCACAATCCCTCCTAACCCATTAACAGCTGTGTTCGGTGTTCTTCCAGACAGACTTGAAGTGGAAAAGGACAAGCAAACGGTGATTGCATTCACTACACTTTTGGCACGCAGACTTATTTTGTTAAATTGGAAGAATCCTAACTCTCCTCTGATAAGTCAGTGGGAAACCGATGTTTTATATTATTTGAAACTGGAAAAAATCAAATTCTCAGTTAGAGGATGTGGACAGAATTTTTTCAAAACCTGGCAGGATCTAATCAATATTATTTTAGAATAAGAGAAATAACTATTACAGCATTTATTTTCCTTCTCCATTTTTTATTTACCTATATATATTTCTTCCTTTCTTTTGTTTATTGTTGCCTTATTAAAAAGCCCTAAGCAATTCTCCTTTGGCTAAGTTCTCCTTCTCTGGGGTGGGGTTTGATTTGTCTTCAATTTTTTTTTTTGTTATAAATTGATCTATTTGTATGGAATGATTACAATAAAATTAATAAATAAAATTAAAAAAAAAAAAATCCTCTCGTAATGGGTATAGATGCCACCTGTTACAGTTTGTTTGACTTTGATTTTTGGTATTGTGTTTTGGCTTTAATGATTGATTGAGTATGTTTCTTTAGGTTACACACACCATCCGTATTTTGACTATAATGTTCTCTATTGCTGTTTGTTCCTTCCATCTCCTTGTCTGTTTTTCCCTGAACACCTGCTCCCTGCCAGGTGATTCATAACATGAGCTGTGGAAGAAGTGGACAGATATGTGATTCCTGTGGTTTCTCTTCATATTCACTTCCATCAACCCCCTAACTTAGCTTGTATGGTCTCAGCTGTAGGAACGTACACTTGACACTATTTACTCTATACATGTTCCAATTTACTTTAGGCAGCTTGTCATCCAGACTTACTTGTCCACTACAACAATGTGCAGACTGACAGTGATAAAGCTGGCAAAACACTGTTAACATTTCCATCCATCATTGTAATGATACATCCTTTTTAACGTTCTATGGCTGTGCCCCAAGAATAAACCTAATTATAAGGGTAGTAATGGCAAGTGCCACTATACAAGACACCAGGAACAGAAAAAGTCTGACAATGAATGATAAATAAGCTATATAAACAGCCTTGGCAGCAGCCCTAGCAAGTAAGCACCAATATAAAAATAATGAGCCTGCAGTGCTTAATTTTAATGTTTTGATACTACCCTAATATTCCAAAGTTTGAACCCTAGAACTTTAGAGTCTGCCTCCTGTGATGGGCTGATATACCACTGTAATTTTAATCTGTTTGCCTCTTGAAATCATAATGTATGCTAGAGTGAGAATTGTCACAATAGTATTGTGATTTTTTTTGTGTTTTAAAATATTATGTACAGGTATCCCTTGTTTAACACGGTTTTATTAAGCGCGGGTTTTTAATTAACACTCATATTTTGAATGCGAAAGCCCCTTGAATACTGCAGCTATAAATTTGATTAGCACAGTTTTTAAAAATTGAGCGCAAGTGGAAACGAGAGGTCGTGACTGAACATGCAGGTGTCACCATCCCCCCCTACACCCAGCTCAGCGGCCATAATGGGCATTCGAACTCTCACGGAGTCATGAGTCACCAATTCAGTTGCCAACAGTCACCATAGAGAGTGGATGTTTTCTTTGCATATTTTCACCAGTTGTTCACTTTTTTATCCTTTCTTTTAAGTGCTTACCTTTCCAAACATGAACAAGCAAAAGCGTGAGTCCTCATTGGAAAGTGAAAAGAAGAGAAGAAAGCTTATTACTTTAGATGTGAAGCTTGAGATAACTAAAAGATGCGATCGTGCCGAAACAAAAGCAAACATTGGCAGGGAACTCAGCTTCAATGAATCGACTATCAGGACAATTTTAGCAAATGCAGATACCTACATGACCAAGAAAAATTGATATCAAAGAGTGCAAGCATACAATCATTGCGTAATAGAACTCAGATTATGATTGAAATGGAAGATCTCTTAACATTGAAACAATCTGATGCAGTGTTCTCTATGTGTGAAACCCTTAAACATCAAATTACTGAAATGGATCCTGATGTTGGCAGAAGTGCAACTGCCGCAACTCAGAAAGTCAAATTGCTTGCTACAGACGGATCAACGAGAGCCAGAAGAAAGAACAAACAGTCCAAACGACCCTCCATACATTCTTTTCTATAACATGATGTTAGTTTTAATTAATAAAGATTTTGTTTGCATTTTGACTTTTATTTTATACACACAAATATGAGTAATTTTTCCATGTAGATTTTCCACATTTTAAATGATGAATCAATTATATTTTTTCCCATTAGTATTTATAATTAATTAGCGTGGTTTTGCATAACGCGGTAATATCAATGGATTAATTAATCGCGTTAATCAAGGGATACCTGTATTTGTGATTCACTTCTGTAACACACCATATTTTTTAAGTGAAGTTAGAGTTGAATTCATATTCCTATAAACCACAATATTGTAATCTCTTATAACTACCACATAAAAGATTCTTGAGACATTTAATTGCATTTTTAATCCATGTAGTTTGGTGATAGGGTCAAAAATTTGGTATTGCATTAAGCTCAGATTCTGTTTCCACAATGTTCAAAATGTTGAGAAACGTTGATTTTTTTAGGATGGTGTCTGCATGTGTGTGTGTCTGTGAAAAATCAAATCTTAAAAAGATAATTTTCATTGGAAAATGATGCGTTTTTCTTTTGTGTTGCGTAAATCTCCTGGATGACTACATCCCAGCAAAGATGGAACATTTAAGAGCAAGCGATTTCTGAGATATCCGCCTTGAATGCTGAGACCAATGTACGATGATAATTTGTTGAAAACTATTTTACTTTGTTCCAGTCTCCAGGCTAAATGTTTTAAGTCCAATTTGGTTGAGCACTTGTTCCCTTATCCTTCAAAAATGGTATGGCCTGTGTCCAATGATAACTGAAGTAGAGATTGTTTCGTTTAACCAGGATTTTTGCAGTCTAGTCTGTTTTGTCATAAAACCTGGCCTACTAATTCACAAAATATTTTCAGGAGTAGTTTTTAAGATACATCATTTATTGAAATATCTATATGTATTGACAGACACACACACGCACACTCAAAGACATTTATAGGTGAAGATGGCTGACAGCTTGTTTGTCCTAGCAGAGCATATTCTGGATGATGAAGACACACACACACACACACACACGCACACACACACACACACACACTTAGATCTGTGAAGATCGACGCGCACAAAGGTATTAAGCCACCTCTCTACCAATCTGACTGTCTATGTTTACTTCATTTGACCCAATTTATTTAATTCCATATTAAATATTATTCAAGTTGCTCACTTGGTTCTGTTTGCTGTTCATTTTACTTGGTTCATTTTGTGTACGTAATAAATATGATATAAACTATTGTATTTGACTCTATATTATTGCACAGTGCAACCAGTTGTATTATATTGTAATATCTTCCCATTTCCTGTGGTATCTCTAAAGTGTAAGTTATATGAAAGTACTGTATGGACCATTTCACATTCCAGTTTTTTTTTAAATATCTCCACAGTAAGACTGGGACTGTCCTGTGATGAAGTTAGTGCACACAGAACACACACGTCAGTAATATGACAAAATTTAGCTATGGGCTCAGTCATTGTGAGAAAAGTTCATATGTTTGTAGCAGGGCTATAAAACAATAGTTAAGATTACAACATTTCATATTTAAAATATTGTATGTTGAAAGTGGAACACACTTCTTCAAAACTGTGTTCTTTTATTGCAGGCCTAATGCTAGACCAAAACAAAGACCCCCCCCAGTCCCAACACACACCTCAAAACAGACGGCAGAGTACAAAACACTGAAACATTACAGAAAAAAGTAAGCCTAGCTTTGAATGCTGATTGAACTTCTTTAAACAAACAGCTGTGAAGGCACCACATCAATATCATCAAACAGGAGTCTCTGCTACAGTAGGGACACGGGGAGTTTCTGGTGTGAGGCTCAAAATCTCCCTCTCCAGCTGTGTCTATGCCGCTTGCTTTAGAGAAATGGTCCAAATTCTAAAGGCTTAATGACCTCCATGACTTGGATGCTAAACCATTGAAGACACAGTAGATAGCAGCAGCATCATCTAGTATCTTCCCCCTTTCATCATTTTACTCAAAAATTGTTCACTACATTTGCCCAATAAGTGATCTACATCTCCGTATAAGCTCCACTATCCACTGTAATCAGAATTTGTGGCGATTTCTTGGCCTGCAGAGGTGATAGTGTCTCCTATTTTCTCTCCTAATACTTACATTTTAAAGGCCATGTCCTGAATCTCATTTAGTGTCACATAGTAAACAAAAACACGTATTTCTATAGCATGTTTTCATACAAAGACATAGCTTTACAAGATATCAAGAAAAAATTTTAAAGAAAAGAAGACATGTTTAAAATAGATAAGAATAGGAATGAATAAATGGCATACCAAAATTAGGAAATAATAAATCGCTATGCATTTACACAACACAGATATACGAGTCATAAAGTAGAGTCCTTATTTGGAGATGTTTTAAGTCTCTAATGATGAGTCTGATGTTATGGTCAGATTGAGGTGCGATGCCAGAGAAAACAAAATCTGCAAGGGTTCCAAGGGCAAAAGACCTCCCACTGGGTATTCTACCTAGCATAAGTGTACTGAAGAAGTTCTGACAATTTTTTAAGCTTCATCCTGGGAGGTACAATGCAGTGGGTCTTGTTGATAGTTGGAGTGTGTGCTTTCATTTGAACATCACAGTAGTCTGGTTGCATGCTACTTTGATTAGGTGATGGTGATGCAAAATGGCACCACAGAAATCTGGAAAAAAAGCAGAGAAAAGTAGAATATTGTATATGTGTGTCTAAATGCACATTAAATGTATATGTAAAGTATATAACCATTACACATAAATATACAGTGGTGTGCACAGAACACCAAGGTTTAAACACTAACTTTTCCGAAAAAAAAATAAGTGTACAAGTCTTTTGTCATGCACAAAATTATGATGACTTTCAAGGGGAATGAATACTTTTGCATGCCACTGTATGTGTGCATAACTAATTAAAGCATAAGTCACAGTGACTAATTCTTAATTGTATTTGCTGCACACTACAAATATATAGAAATCTGTATTTAAAATTCTAGGGGCAACGTAAATATTCATTAAGGTGTTTTTATACCATTACCATGTGCCTTTTTTACAATAGATTAATATGTTTTAACAAGCAAATACTCCAACTCTGATGAAGTACCATGTGTCACAAAAAGAGACTCCAGACATCGCAAGAAGGTTTGGGGCAGCCACCTGTATATTGTAATCCAGGCTGCAAATGGGTAGTTTGTCAGAATAGCACAGGGTAGTTTACACTACCAAGTCCAAGATAGAACTGATGACCAAAAGAAGGGGAGCAGCTTTTATGGAGAGTTGACCGGAAGTGATGTCGCCCTCAGGGCGGGGACTGGAAGTGATTTCTTCTGGGCTTCGGCACCTGGCAGGATTTCCCAGGAGCAGTCTGTAGGGAACTGAGAAAGAGAGTCAGTGCACCCCACTGCACCCTGGTCGGATAAGTTGATACGATTATATAAGCCCTTCAGCTGCCTCCCACTCGCACGTGTGTGACAAGGCCCCAACCCCAACCCTCAACTCAGACCCGTCGGCCTGCTGTACATGTTCCTTCCATGTGCTGGAATGGATGATGATGTCATCCAGATAGGCAGTACTATACACATCATGCGGCCGGAGCACTTTGTCCACCAGACGCTGGAAAGTCGCAGGAGCCCAGTGTAACCTGAATGGAAGGACACGATACTGCCAGTGTATTCTAGGGGTGCTAAACGCAATCTTGACCTTCATGGAATCAGTTAAAGGAATCTGCCAGTACCTCTTGGTCATGTCAAGTGTGGTCAGAAACTTTGCTTGGCCCAACCTCTTGAGGAGGTCATCCACACGTGGTATGGAATAAGCATCGAACTGGGAAACCTGGTTAAGCCGATGGGAGTCATTACAAAACCCCCAGCTTAGAGACCAAGACGATGGGGCTGGACCAGGGAACTAAAGCTCTCCTCGATCACTCCTAGTTCCAGCATTCACTTGATTTCCAGTTCAACTTCAGATTTCTTTGCCTCCGGGAGTCTATAGGGGTGCTCTCGGACTACAGTCCCCTGCTCAGTCAGTATGTCATGCACAATCAGAGAGGTCCAACCCGGTTTTACACTCACCACCTCTGGGATGGACCGGATAGCTGTTTCCAGCTCCTGTATCTGTCCGAGAGTTAATTCCTCACCGAAATTAAGGGTGTCTGTCTGAGCAAAGAATGAGCAGGGCTGACCAGAGGAGGGGTTGGGTCCCTTTCCTTCCACGGGTTCAGCAAGTTCACATGATAGACCCTCTTGCTTGGTCGACGATTAGGTTGTTTCACCAAATAGTCAACCAATCCTTTCCTCTCCTTATTTTCATAATGGCCTAGCTAATGGGCGAGCAATTTAGAATGAGAGGTGGGGACCAATACCATGATGCGATCCCCCGGTTGGAACTCTCGGAGAGTCATGCCACGGTCATAATAGCAGGCCTGTACTGCTTGCGCTTCCGCTATATGACTTTTTAGAATGGGTCTGATTTTTCCAAATCTATCGCGTAACTCTGCGATATACTCTAGTACATTTGTCGAGGAAAGGGCCTCTCCTTCCCAGCCTTCCTTTAAAATGTCCAAAATACCCCGGGGTTTTTGTCCGTACAACAATTCAAACTGTAAGAACCCCGTAGAGACTTGTGGGACTTCCCAATAGGCAAAGAGAACGAGGGGGAGGAGTTGGCCCCAATTCCTCCTGTCCCTGCTGACCACCTTGCGGAGCATTTGTTTGAGAGTCTGATTAAACCTCTCCATTAACCCATTGGTTTGAGGATGGTACACTGCGGTCTTTAAATGCTTATTTTAAGCAACTTGACCGCTTCCTTGAACGTTTCCGAGGTGAACGGCATCCCTTGGTCCGTAAGGACTTCTTTAGGGATGCCATCACGTGCAAAGACCCCTACTAGTTCCTGTGCAACTGCTTTTGTTGTAGCCAAACACAAAGGAACAGCTTCTGGATATCGGGTTACATAATCCACAAGGATTAATATATACTTGTGTCCTCGGGCGGAGGGCTCTAAGGGTCCCACTATATCGACTCAGATTCTCTCGAAGGGTACGTCAGTGAGGGAAAGGGGAACAAGAGGAGCACGGTCCCTCTTGGGAATTTGCCGCAGTTGGCACTCTGGGCAAGATATGCAAAAATGGCGAACCTCCTCGTTGTATTCTCGGCCAGTAAAATCTGAGCTTGATTCACTCCACAGGCTTTACGTAGCCTAAATGGCCTCCAAGGAGGTGGGCATGCGCTAACTCACAAATGTGCTGCCGGTAGGTTCGAGGGATTAAAAGCAACTTCCGGAGCTCCCCTCCATGTTCCGCGACCCGATATAACAGACCATTCTCGATAATGAAGAGGGGTCACTGTGGCATGGGCCAGTGTGTGCGTTGGCCATTTACAAGAACCACTGCATTCTTGACATGCTTCAGAGAGTCGTCATTCCACTGCTGTCTCTTGAAGGAAGCCGGCATCATTTTAAATTGAACCTGCATTTCAGAGAGAGGATCCGGTCTGACCTCAAGGGGCGGAGATTCCTCCCGACCCGCCAGGGTGTGGGTGGATGACGTAGCTGCCTGTGACGTGCCGGGAGTTTCTCCGACCCCCTCTTGGCCCTCCGTCTTGCTCTCGGCCGACATACTACACGCCGTGGAGGCAGCTTGAGACGAGCCCTAGAACTACAGGAAAAGATGGGTTGGGGTGGGCCGCCACGGGGAGCTTTCTCAGCGATCCATCCAGGCAGATGTAGCATACTTCTCCATATATGCATTTAATACTGGTCTTTTGCTTAGTTAGTTGTCGCGGTAAGGCATACCGGCGAGCAACAACGGTAACGTTACTGCCGGAATCAAACAGTGCCATATGTTAATGTCCATTTAGAAGCACTACTCCTGTATTCGTAACCAACAGGGGGTTAGAAAGGGCACACCAACGCTCTCCCCCGTCCACCTCCATCCCGCCTCATTCCTGGAAAGGTTGCATGCCAAGAGGACTGGGGATTTCGGGACAGGCTCCAGTTTATGCAGAAGAGGCTTAGCATGTGGGACGTACTCTCTAGGGAATCCACTAGAGGACAGTTCTGCTCTCTCAGATTTTGAGGCTGGCATCGGTCTTTTTATAAGCTATATAAGCTCGTCTATGGAGTGAAAGTCTCCCCAGTCCGGCTGTTGTCGGGGAGATGCTGCAAAAAGAAATAGCAGGCAACCCGCTGTACAGTTTGGTAGGTGGTTAGTTCACATGGCTGCAGCCACAGCACCACCTGCATCCAGAGAGCCATAGCCTGCTCCAGGAACGACCCCTCTGGATTGTATTTCCAGTATTTTATTTTCCTCACCTGCAAGACTGGGGTTAGCCCACTCCTATCTGGGACCTTGGTCCTGGTGGGCGGCTCAGCTCTCTTGTCTGAGAGAACATAGTAAGCCGTTTTCGCTTCAACCCCAGAGACCAGCCCACATCCGTGAGCTCCCTCTGCATTCTCCCCTTGTGAAGTACTAAGCCCAGAACTGTACTTTAGGAGCAGAGCCTGCGCCGAGTCTTCCCTGACCATCGAACGCACTCTCTGCCCAGAAACTCGGCCCCAGTACTTTCTTTCCTGGCTGGTGTGGCAAGCGGCTGGGGGTGGTACCCAGCCGGGATGCCCAGAAGGACCAGAGGAGGGATTACGCCTCCTCCAGACCATGAGGGGGCGACCGCCCTGGAGGCTTTGGGGACCACGGGAAAGGAGCATGGAAGCTCAACCCTATAGGGGCCCGTGGTTACCGTCAGGGGACACCCAGATGCCTGAAGAGCCCTGGCCCTCAGCACTTCCGCCACACCTGGAAGTGCTGGGGGGAAGAAGACCAGGGATGTGGAGCACTGAGGAATCAGTATGGACCAATCATGCTGTGACTCTCCCTCTTGTTCTGTCTTACAGGTTGCTAGTTGACAGCAAAGCTCACAGAAAGTGGATTGCCAGGAATTGTCCGCGTGGCCTGCACCCCAGTAAGCAGACTCTGAATTGATAGATAGATAGATAGATAGATAGATAGATAGATAGATAGATAGATAGATAGATAGATAGATAGATAGATAGATAGATAGATAGATAGATAGATAGATAGATAGATAGATAGATAGATACTTTATTAATCCCAATGGGAAATTCACAATTGTACATCTTTTCTGTATATTCATGTTTGTGTGCTTACTTTTAGATGCTAATTCTTTAATATACACTTATCACAGTGCCCAGGATGGAGCAATGACAGATGAAGATCCATGTAGAACCTGACTAAAATATAATCTAGTGGTTAGCATTAGAAAATATAGACCTCACATCATGTAACGTTGTAACTTTCTTACTAAGATACAGATAGATATTCAAAGATACATTCCAAGAAGATATTCAATAACCATGTACTGTCACATGATGAAAACTGGTGAGCACTAGGGTGACAGAGAAGGACCAGGAAATGAAAATGTAAGACCGAGACACAAGCAAGAGCTGTAAATCAGAGCGATCATTCATCAAAACTAAGAGTCTCAAGGGTAAAGACTACAAGTCTGCAAAATTGTTGAATCAAGTAATCATTTAAAAAAGGCATTTGAACAAAGCATATACGTGACACTGGCTTAAATAACATTACAATGCATTACTTCCAGGGCAATAGTCCTTATGGTGTCATAGCAATGAATGCCCAAACTGGCTGGCAGCTGCTAAAAACCAGATGGTGTTACAATAATTTTAAATCATAACAATAAAAAATAAAATAACAAAAACAAAACAAACAAAAAGAAAAGTTTTCTGAATTAAAATCCCATAAAAATGAATGAAACAAAAATTAATTAAAAATATATATTACATATATTAAACCAAGAAAAAAAATCACACTGCTGACATTCATGACCAGCCAAAGGAGACACAGACACCCAAGAACTTGGGTGACATTCTGCTTTTCAGCTCCTCTGGTTCAGGTTGTGGCTTGCGGCTTTTTTAAGCTGCAGGGAGCTCTTATCTGATTTTAGCTGAAGAAAAGGCTGCCTTTCTCTGTTTCTCTTATTGTAGTAAAGTCTCCACAATTGGGTGCCCACGTCAGACCCTAATATCCTCTCAGTCACACTAATTTATGCTAAACTGTTCTTGTTTTCATCAAATCGAAGAAGCTGAAATACATCAATCAATAATTGATTAGATCATGCTCTGAATATTCTTACTTACATTAGTTCTTCATCTGTTTTTTTTCCTTGACAAAGGGTGACAGAGGGTTAAAGGTCATCAGGTAAACAAGCTGTGCCCTCTTATCGCCTTGTTGTCCTGTGTGACCTCTCTGCTTGTTGTGCATTTTATCAATCATCAAATCAGGCTTCTTGCAAAGCAACAGGTCAGTCTGCATTGCCTTTGATTTTCACATCACCATACTCTCCTTCTACCAATCTCTATCCCTGAACCATAACTGACTAGTTTTGATGAAGATACTGACAGTATTCCTGTTCTTAACAACAAATGTTTAGGAATTCACCCCTGGAAGACCTTAGCGAATGATGGAAATAGGGTCTTCCTGTTAGACTTTCAGATATAGAATGAACCTCAAACAATTCAGAAAATACATTCCTCTTCAGTGAGTTTCAAGGATTTGATGATGCACATATAACTGTACATCTTGCACATGTGTCTCATTTTAAATTGTCTACAAAGTAGCAAAGATCTGAACTGTGAACAGTTTCAACAGGTATCTGCCTTGCTAGGCTATTTTTTTGGGAGTTCCTTGCATATCTTTTAGATTACCTCAGATCTAAAAATCATTCCCAACCCCTTAACCATGATATTTTGAGTAATACCAGATGGGATGACATTACCTAAGGGGAAAGCTATTGTGGTATCCTATAATACATTGCTAAATTGGAAGACTCCTAAACCACTTCTCCTAACTCAATGAAAACATGATGTCTTGCATTATCTTTAGTTGAAAAGAAATGAAATGATGTCTCTGAGGAACAGTTCAAGAATTTTTTTATAACCTGACAAGGATTTATTAACATTATCATAAAGTACCTTGCAGGTGTTTTCTGTTGTTTTAATATATATGAGGAATTGCTTTTTTCTGTAAAGTTCTCTGATGTGGGAAGGGGAAGAAGGTTTTGTTATGAGTTAAGCAGTTCCTTAATCTCTGCCTTCTTAAACTGAGAAGGTTCAGCTCCTTTCTTAATGGCTCATACAGCTCAGTCCTGGAATAAGCCTAGTTACTCTTCTCAAGACTTTTTCTTTTGCTGCTATGTCTTTTTTGTAGCCCAGAGTCCAAAACTTCATGCAACCCCTTAATCATGATATTTTGAGTAATTTTGAGGCCTCACTGGTGCATTATAGAGCTTTAGCAAGACATCCGTAGACTTGTACTCTACACATTGTCCTATATAACCTAACACTCCGTTCATGGCTTCTATACACTGTCTAGATGTTGACAGTGATGAGTCCACTATGATGCCTAGGTTCTTCTTACAAGGTGAACGTTCAAGTTTCATACCTCCTGTTGTGTATTCAAATCTAACATTTAATTTCCTTCCTGTAATACTTTAAATTTACTTACCTTAAATTTTTTGTGACACAAATCTGTCTAAGCCTATATGCTGGCTAAGTCCCTCTGTAATGCTTTGGCTGATTGTAGTTTACCTGCTGTTCCACCTAGTTTGATATCATCTGAAAACTTAAAAAAGATTGTTATTTGTATTTCTATCCAGATCATTTATATAGTTTGAAAATAGCATCGGCCCCATGTTTTACGCTACCAGATTGTTATTGCTACTTGTACAGAGTATAGTAAAAATTATACTTCCAAGTGCTAATTATTATGTAAAACGTTGAACAATTTGTTGTGATAACTTGTAATCAGTGCTGGCACACCGACATAACCTAGACAACTGGAAGAATTTGAATCCATTTACTATAACCCAATGGAAAAAAGATGTCTTAATAACTTAAAATTAGGACAAAATTAAATTCATTTTACATGGATTGGAGGAGGTACTTTACAGTTTTGTTGTATTACTTTTCCATAGCAAGATATTAGATTAGGTTAGATAAACTTTATTAATCCAATTGGTAAGTTTAGTTGCATACAGTAGCAAAAACATAAAAACAAGACTTACAGGACAAATAATACAGTCAATCAATCGATACATTTTTAAGTAATGTCACACACACATGAACAGGGGCCAGCCAACGGGCCTGACGGAGCGTGAAAGAATGAAACCCAAGGGTTTGGAACAAAGTACTAACGCCTTTCTCCTTTCTTCAGCAGAAAAACCGAAGGTTAAAGAATGTACCTTTTGGAGGTCCACCAGAGTAACATCCATTCCGTATCTCAAAGATGACACCACTCCCGGGTCCTTTCCAACTTCTGGTGCTTCCGTCTCCAATCAATGACTTCATGTCCAGTCCATTACAGATGGCCTCACTTCCGGCCCGTGATTGTGTCGTCATCTCCATCCCTCATCATTATTGTCATTACATTTCCTCTGTTGACTTAATTTCCTTCCATAACTCCATAAATACCCCACGAATCTTTGTCTCTTTGTCAAATGTATGGTTTAATCCACTTTGTCCGCAGTCTCAAAGACTACTTAGGCCACCAGACATTATACAAGGAATTCTCCCAAACCTTGATCTTCGCTTTCTATCTCTTTTTATTTTGTTACAGTAAATAAAAATAAACTTAACAAGTACATTGGGAGGAAGCATTGAATTGCCTGATAGCAGTGGGAAGAAAAGACCCCAGACAGTGCTTCTGTGGTGGAATGAGCCTATGGCTAAAAGTGCTCCAAGAGATTGCCTCCTGGAGAGGATGGAGGGGATTTTTCATGATGACATCCAATTTTGCCACCATTTTTTCCACAACAACTTCCAGCGTACCCAGGGCTCGTCCTGTAACGGAGCAGGCTTTCCTGATAAGTTTGTTCAGATATTGTGTTTCTTTGGAGCTCAGGTTGCTTCTCCAGGATACTGCAGCATAGAACACCACTGGCTATTTTAAATATAGTAAGCACTTCTGAAGTCACACACGCACACGTGGGAGATGGTTTACACGCTTAAATATTGTTTTATTTCTTAGCCAGACCAGGGGTTGCCACTATCATGTGAATCTTTCTCCTCTTGTTCCTCTGCAGACCAGCCAAAGACCATGCCGCTCAGTGACATCAGCACCGATCCACCCTTTGATGACATCACTTCCGATACTCAGAACCCATCTACCTGCCACATCAGTTCCTGTTCCAGCTTCCTTGATTTCACCTCTTCCTCTCATCCAGAATGTTTACAGCCCAGATCTATCCTGTTAGTCAGTTCTGTCTTGAGCTTACAGTATGTCTGTGAAGATGTATTTTTGATTTTTGCCTGTCTTTTTCAAGTATACAGGGTGGTCATCCTCAAACCTTTTTCTGTCTGCTGCCTATTTTATTACACAACACAGTTTAGGACTGATCACTCATTTCGATCCCTGTTGCTTTTTTATTTCTTTCTCCCTGTGTCTAGCTATTCCTATTGTATCTGTTGTTATTTTATTTGTATTTATTCTTTTTTATTCTTATTTTATCTATTATTTCTTTAATGAATGTGAAAATATTTTTTATTAATAAATAGTGCTCCACACTGTTTCTGTTTGCATATCTGATATCTATTAAAAAAGCCTTGCAATGTGTGCTTTGCTTTCTGAAGCTGTATCTGACAGAACTCTGTGTGAAAACTGCTCCAGATATAATGGCCATAGGACGAAACGATTGTCTTGTCTTAACACATTTGTGTTGTCTGCTCTCGGGCACCCTGGCTAGTCATTCTTCACACCTGCATGAGTCTGAAGGACACAACAAGCAACTCTTTTGTTGCGACCAATTTGATTACAATTCAGAACGAAGTCAAAAATCAAAGTCCTGGCACTGTATCATTTACATGTTTTCACTTCCACCAATTATCTGACACACGGATGTGAATCGAAAGCATGTGCAATTGTAAAACATTTTTACGCAGGTGCTTCAGACAGTCATGACAGGGAAAGTTAACACCTCTGACTCACAGGACGCTCTCATTTCCTTTACATTCTTTATGACCTTTCTTTCAGGTTTATGTTGTTTGCTCTTAGTACTTACTTTCTTCTTTTCAGTCTGAATAATGATTTGCTTCAGATCAGCTAATTTCTTTGTTTTCTGAAAAAGGTTGGATTGAAGAATGACTTAAAAACTTTCTTCTTGATATTGTTTTGCAGGTTATTTTCATTACTGTAAACATCGACTGAACCGTGAATGCTGGGTTGCTTGTATTTATGAACATGACCATGAAAGATAATGAAACAATTTAAATGTAAAGTAAAAACTAGCACATTGCAATTTTACTTTTCTTTTAAGTTTATTTTTTACCACTTAAAATTAGAAGGTTTATCTGTATTAATGAACCAATCAATCAACGCAAAAAATAATTGGTGATTAACAACGTAATTTATTATTTACTTATTCAACTGATGCCTTTATTCAAGGCAATATACAATTGGGATACAATTAGTTACATTTCTTTAGTTTTTGCAATTGGAGCCCAGACACATGAAGTGACTTGCTCATGGTCATACAGTGTCGGTAGTGGGATTTGAACCCACAACCACAAGGTTTAAAGTCCAAAACCTTAACCACCACTCTTACACCACACTGCCTGCCATCAAAACTTTAATTAATTAAACATTGCGTACCTATGTAGTAGTAAGTGTGGACTATAGAGTGAAGTAATACTGAACTCAAATCAAAATAAGTAAATACAGATCTAAAAGAGACTGAAGTGGAATCATAATTTTCATTAGCACCAGTGAGGATAAGTTAAAACTGAAAAGTGAAGGCAAAGCATTCTTAAACCACTTTCCCGTTTCAATGTTATTCAAGGCTCATAGAAAATGAGAAGCATGGCACAATGGGTAGTGCTGCCTCTTCATGACCACCCAGTCCTAGCTTTGATTCTCTGTCCTGTCATGGTCTGCGTAGAGTTCTTCCTTTGCTTGTGTGAGTTTGTCTTGGTAGTTCAGTTTTCTCCTTTATCCTAACAATAGACTCTAAGTTGGTCTGAATGTGTGTGCGAGTTTCCTTTGTGACAAATTGGCATTCCGTCCTGGCGTGGTGCCATCATGGCCTTGCCACTAAGCTTAGGCACCCTACAAACCTGAAGTGGTCAGAGTTGCTTTACAAAATGCTGAATAAATTCCTGTTTCAGGAATCCTCACTTATTCCACTTCAGGAATCCACACAATTCCTAATTGCTGTTGATTGTGAGGTGTTTGCATATTCTCCCCGTGCCCAAGTGGATTTAATTTTGACCAGATTTCCCTTTTGGAGTGACTGTAGGAGTCTGCATGATTGTTCTAATCATGTTCTAATGTGATATGCACACTACAAATGTTTAGTTTCACAAAAACAGATACATTGATATATAAGAATAACTAGCAGACAATAGGAAGACCTTCAAGGAGGAGCAGCAGTTAGCAATACTTAAAGCTCTGGCATTCTGGGTTTGATTCCTGTCACTGTGTATGTCAGACTGACATGGGTGTCCTCAAGGAATTTTAGTTTAAAAGTGTGCAGATTGATAGAGAGGATGAAAGATGACTTTGTGTCTGCACAGTAAGGGTTTGAACAAAAATAGAGTAGTTTATACCCTTTGTACCGCATACTTTGGCTTTGGCACCCCGTTGCTTCAATATGTAAAAAAATGAATGTATGAGCCATTAAAGTCAAATTTTTTAATTATGTGAGAATACTTCAGAGCTACAGACTGGTCCAGAAAAATATTGGACATTATTAACATACCATTATCTTATTGTTAAAGAACCATAAGTAAAGAACTGACGGCTTTCGTCATGCATTCTGTGTTCTGAACAAGAGAGTAACTCAAGACAGCTTTATGTTTAATATAATTAAAAATTCACACTTTACCAATAAAGTAAAGAATGCTTTCTAGCTAATGATCAGGTCTTGAATATTTGTATAATGGGTTAATGTAAGGAAGGCAATATTTATATGTTTTTAAAATGGTGTCCCTTTTATCATTGCTAGCCCAAATCTCACACATCTCTGATAACTTAAAACGTTTCTGTTCTCACAAGTCGAAAATCTGTTCTTTTTATGTGTAATGGGATTCCATAAGTGTGGTAACTCCTTGCTGGGTTTGAACCATGAACGCTATTTTTTTCTGATTCCTGGTTTACTGTGGTTTCACAAGCAGACGTGTAATCCCATAATAGTAAACTAGATGGCTTGTTGAGTAACTGAATCATCGTAATGGCATGTAAGCAGGGCAATACTTCCATTTTTTTTGATGTTCCCTCTATTATACCCCTATTCATGACGGAACTTTTGAAACTCCACAAACTCTATACACCATGTGAAATTGGGTTAATTGAAATATAAATGTCATGAACATCCACTCTGCTGTTTTGGAGTAATGTCTGGTTTTTGTGGTGTTGGCCCTCCAATTACTGTACAACTATCCAATAAAATTCTTGAATCTCCATGTAGTCGTTATTTTCAATAAATACAAAATTTTATAGAAGTAGACATAGCAGTTTCTGAGTGATGTGTGATTTTTGTGTTGGTCCCCCACCCTCCCCACCATCATTTTCTTTCAGTCACTGATCTGGAATGCAGCCTTTACAAATCTAAACAATATTCCAATATAACAGTTTTGGCAGGATAATACTGTTTTTTTCTTTTTTTGCCCCTCCAATTAAAAAACAATTATCTTGATGGAACTTTTGAAAGGCCTTAAAGTCCTGATGTTAAGTTTCATCATCTGCAATTTACACGCAAAATTTCATTACCATATATACTCACAGATAAGTTCTCCCACAGATAAGTCGGGACTTGACTTTACAGCATAATTTCTGGTACTTTATAATGTTGCTCATATAAGTTGAATGGAAAAAACTCACACTGTTGGTACAAGGGGTTATGATATGCTAACGCCCACATGAGGGACTAATCACGGAGCACACTGCCTTTTATTTCTATGTGGGTGTGGCAATGCGCTGTATCAGCGGGTGCTCCTAACCTCTCTCTCTATTGTGCCTACGTGACCACATGGTAATACCCGAACTATTCTGAAGCGACATTTGCACTGTTTTGTGTTTTTTGTATCTCACACCTTCATACACCTTAATCATAAGAGCATGCCTTATCTACAATGGAGCATTCGATCAGAAGAAAATATGAAGCGGGTTTTAAATTAAATGTCATTGAAGTAGCAAAAGAAATTGGTAACTGTGCTGCTGCAACAAAATTCGATGCATCTGAGAAGAGGCAAGAAAATGTAAAAAAGAAACAAACAAAGTGTTGCATTTTTGAATGGTCGTACAAGTCGGGGTCTGATTTTATGGTCAATTTTTCGGGTTTCAAGACCCAACTTATATGTGAGTATATACGGTAACTTCAATTTGCTGTTTTGAAGGGATGCATTTTTCGACCTACCGCTCCCTTGACAACCACCCTTCTCAATGACTTTTGTGAAACTTTGTTTAGTATGCATGCAAAATTTCATGCGGATCAGGTTTTACAGTAATATGCAGTTTTTGGACTGGCCTATTCCGCCATTACAACCCTCCTCCCCCAAAAATTTAGTGAAACTTTATATAACCAATATTTTAAGTCTGACCGATGGCAGCTTATAAAATTTTATGAAAATTGGTCCAGCCATTTTGGTATGATTGGTGAATAAACAGACAAGATGTGATCTGAGAGGTGAATGAGGTCCTTAGCATGCAAAATGAATAACTAATATCGAACGAAGCTGAAAAATTCAAAAGATAAACAGAGGGTATTACAATTTCATTTATATAAGTTGCTAACAGCTGTATGCATTCATCACTTAAAGCAACCTTTGCATTGTTTTTGTATTGGTGTCGTGTCTATTAATAGGACCCCTGGAGGAAATCTGAGTGAAGACACAAATGAAGTGCAACAAAGTTTAATTACTGTAGCTTTTTTGTACATTTAGAAAAAAAATACACTCTGAGAAATCTTAGATGGCATCAAAAGAATGTATCTTAAGTGAAAAACTGCTTGAATGTTTTTGTGGCTACTCAGCTAACCTGAAAATGTTTAAAGTAACAAGGTGCTTTGAGCAAGTAAATTACAGAAATCACAGAAGGTTAGAGGAAAAGAAACTCCAAGCATTCTGACTCGTGTGATGGCAGAAGTTGTCATCAGGTGCTTCTGTTTGTGTTTTAACCACAGTCACCTTGAAAGCTGTAAGAATTCAACATCCACTAACAAGGCTCAGGGGGGTACTAGATAAAAGCCTCTGGGCTTCCTTCATTTTATCAACAATAAAGAAAAATTAACCTGTTCATTTGGAATACCACCAATTGAAAATAGTAAATGGCATAAAAAATGTGGAACTGCAGCTTTTCCGCCTTTGAAATATGGCAGTGATGAAGTTTGAAAAATTGAACCTTTCATGCATCTTGTGGGCTGAAGCATCTGATTTCAGGGTCTGTCCAAACTGTTCATGGGGGTATTTATAGAAACGCTCCCACAAAAAAGCCTTCCAGGGACAAAATCCTCAATGATACAGAAAAACAATTTAGTTCAGTTCATTCTTTTAAAGAACACTGACACTTGTAGAGTAAGAGTTCTCTGTGCTAATTATAAATGCAGTATAGCTGAAATAAAACTGAAAATGACACAAAACAATAAGATAAAACATAATATGGAAGTAGAGTAAAAAAAAAAGATAAAGGAATTTGGAGATGTCAGGCAGGGAACACCTCATTTATTGCTGGCATTGCTTGATCAGTGAAGTAGAAAGTGCTCCCAAACTGCCGTCTGCAGTGGCCATATAATACAGAACTGAGGTCCCAACATGAAGCAGGGAGAATGAAATACTGTATATATACCTGAGACAGGACAATGCAGAGGTATGGCAGAGTTAGATGTCCTTTTCTGGATCTGGAAACACATGCAGCAAATAAATTTTGATGATGAGAAGTTATGGGACTGAATGCCCCCAGACTGGGATAATAGGCTTTACAGGAAAATCGTATGGCGCGTCCTAATGGTGTGCAATGAAAGATTTGGAGATTGAAGGAGGAAACACAGGCGGCAGAGCAGCTGTTGGGCGAGTGCACAAGTGTTTAATATCATAAAGATCCCATAGGTGAATGTAACAAAGGAAGTGTCACCTTGAAAATATGAAAAAATCCCTGACAAATAAGCAAGAAACACAAATCTAAAGCTTAAAAGTCACAAGGAGAGCCTGGCTAAGTGACTATGATCCCCTCAGTGCTGGGAAAAATATGAATCAGACCTAATGGTCTAAATGGGAAAATTCCAAACCACATAAGTTTCTAATAGGGCAATTCTACTTTGGCAAGTAGCAAGAGGGGATGGGGATGGACTGCTTTTAAGATGTCTTTGGGGAATGTGTGTGGATAGGGCTACATTATGGTTTTGAGTAATATTGATTATCCCTTGTCTTTACATGCTACTGGATTATTATTACTATTTTATTTTATTTTTTTTCCTTTGTAATGGTAATTGTTTCTTAACTTTTTGCAAAGTAAATGTCTTGTATGAAAATATGCTATAGAAATAAATGTTGCAAACTCTTTTGTCACAGTCTTACTATAAAGATGCATATCTGCTTCACAATTTCAAGAGATCAAGAGATGTGCTGCATGTGGGAGCCAACTACATTGTTCAGCTGGTCAACCGTAACAAAGCACCCACATGAAAATACATAATAGTCGTGGTAATACTTATTACTTGTGTATTAAAATATTTTCAAATTTAGTTTTGTTCTATTCACTAAGGAAATGTAACACTTTTTTTAAAAATTATAAAGAAAATTCCAAAAGCTTCATCCTGCGACTCAAAAAAATAAATTCTTGTGTTATTTCTAAAAGTATTCCATCATTTTGCAATCATTATTATGTTATTTTGCAAACATTTTGTGTTTCTTTGCTAAGATACAGTATTGCCTGCTGTGGTCGGTAACATTGTGCATTGAACTCTGGTTCTCTAGCGACAGCTAGTAACCACGTGCATGGCCTGCAATAAAACGAGAAGAAATGAACAGACATTACAGACATATGCCGTATATGTATTCCTATGTGTGCTGAAGGGTAAGTTACTGTAAGTTTGCCCAGTTTAGGGTCACAGAGAGACAGTTATTATCCCAGCAGCACTTGGTGTAAGGCAAGAAGCAAATGTGTTGAACGGTACGCCGGTCCTTTGCAGGGCACAATCACCAAAAAATGTGCTGCATGTAGTCCAGCAACAAAAAAACATAAATAGAGTTTTGGTTAAGTTTTAATCCAGTTATTTGAAACAGTGTGATATACTTTTCAGTGTTCATACCTTGAACCTTCAGGGGCTCAGATTTGGGGGATGTTATTTGCTTGGCAGCACATGAAATAAATGTGTTTTAACCTTTAAACCACCACATACTTGGCCAAATACTTTTTTGCTGAACATTTTAAGGAAATGTCACAGTTCACCAAGAAAAAGTGAAATTTTAATGGAACACATTTTTTTCATGCAAAAAGCATCATAATTACTGCAACACTAATCATTTTACACACTGCCAATGAACTGCAAAAACTATTAAAAACTACTGCAACAATCTATTATTATATGTACAAGGTGCAACTGATGCCATTCATGAAATTCGGTAAATCACCAAGCCAACTGTGCTTGAACTGGCTGCACGCAAGCACACAGAGGCCAACGCTGATGCTTGCAGGCTAGTCTAGTGCAGCAGTAGAATCCCAGGGACAGAGAGGCAGTGGTCATGAGCTGGCTGCTCAATGAATGTACGGCACTGACTGATCAGCCCTGGAGTGCTGGCAAATTGCACTGGGAACCGACTATAGCCTGTTGTGGCGGTTTAAGGGTTACCAAGTATTACTGACACATTTCCAGTGTTCATTGTTAAAAAGTAATCATCTACAGTTAACCACACTCACTGCAATCAGTCAATCCACAAATACACGAGGGAAACATGCAAGCACTGTATAGACCTTGGTGCTATGAGAGGGGAATGACAGCTCTGCACTACCACTTTGCCTATGGTAAAATGTCCGTACAAAACTTTGTAAACTTTAATCTGATTAAAACTAAATGTTTACCTATAACTTTATTCACTTCTTGTCACTTGATTGCACAGTATGGGCATGCTTAATCGCTCCCTTCCTGTCACTAGGCCACTGAAGAACACATTTGCAGATTATTACAAGAGGCAGCAGGCAATATCTTTGTGAAATAATAATGCATTACATTTGCAGAATAATGCAATATTGACAAAATAATGAGAGTCATGGCTTACAAAGGTGCATCTACTATATACTGACATGATGGGCGTAAATAATTATACAATCAGTTATTTTGTGTTTTACTTTCGTAATTCATTTAGACCCCTTTGCAGAGAACTATTGTCATTTTGACATTAAAGAGTCTTTTTCTGTTGAACAGTGTATATTTAAAGTATAGTTCTTTGTATATATTGTATGATGTTTCTCATTTTATTTTTTTCATGCTATGTTTTTTGTCACAGTTTTTAGTCATATTCAATTGATCCAGTCTATTGTGCTAAAGAAGATTTATAGTAGTAGTAGTTTTGGTTTTGCCATAACTGCAATGTGGGGGGATGGCAGTTACACTTTCCCACACTTAAATATCCATCCTTAGTGAAATCTTCCCTGCTTCCGACAGCAGTGTAATAAGATAAGGGTCACTTTTAGCACCTGCTGCGGCTCTTCCCCAATGTGGAGTCAATGCACTCAGAGTCTTGCCCTGAATAGAAACATAAGGAACCTAACCGGCCTACAGCAAGGCCATGAGTGTCAGGGTTGAAGTATGAATTTTTGCCAATCTTTTGAGTTTGGTTGTATGTCTAGTCTGGTCTGTGATTATGAGATTAACTGCTGTAATTTAGGCAAGGAAAGAAGCTTATGTATATTAATTGCCAATCTGACTTTAGTTACTATATATAAAATACGCAAAGACACGTTCCTAATTTTACTAACCATTAAAAATAAAAAATAAAAAACTGCTTCTTAAATGCTGTCATATCATTCTCCAACCCTCTTAATCCAGACCAGAGTTGCAGGGGGTGCTAGAACCTATCCAGGCTAGCATAGGGTACAAGGCAGGAACAAACCCTGGACAGGGCAGCAGTCCATCGCAGTGTAAACACACACACACCCACATGCCAATCACACACTAGGGCATATAATAATATCACCAATTCAACTAACCTGCATGCCTTTGGACAGTAGGGGGAAACTCACACAGACATGGGAAGAATATGCAAACTCCACTCAGGGAGGACCCTGGACATGAACTCTGGTCTCCTCACTGCAAGGCAGCAGCAATACCACCAGCATCCACACTTTAATTATTAGTAATTGAAATACATAAGGCGAAGAAAGGAAAAGATGATTTCAAAAGTTAGAGCTAAACGATTAGCTCATTTCATTGTCTCTTTTTCAAAAATTAGCCAGTAGTCTACATTCAATGAAGAGAGCTCTCATACTCCAATAGCTCAGCACTTCATGATGTGCTGACAATAACCTCACCTTCAACATCAAGAAGACCAAGGAGCTCATTTTGGATTACTGGAAAACTAAAGGCAGCAGACATGCTCCCATCCAGATAAATGGGGCTGAGGTGGAGTTTGTTTCCAGCTTCACATTTCTGGGCGTTTTACATCTCTGAGGACTTTTCTTGGACAATAAACACATCCAGTCTGGTTAAGAAGGCACAGCAGTGACTTTGTTTTCTGTGGAGACTAAAGAAAGCCTGTCTGCCTGCTCAGATTCTGTTGAACTTTTACCGCTGCACTGCTGAGAACATATTGACTAACAGCATTACTCTACGGTATGGCAACTACTCCCTAGATGACAGGATGGCCCTGAAACTGGTGGTGCTACAGGAGCCTTCAGTCCCGCACCAGCAGGCTCAGGAACAGTTTCTTTCATAACACCATCACCATTCTGAACTCTCAACCCTTACCAATCAATAGCTGACCCTTGTAAATATCAATAATTTCTGACTATTCTCTATGTATTTTTTCACCTGTTTAGATATATCTAGTCTGTACATACAGTAAATATTTCATATATCTATATTTATTTCTATCTTGTATCTGTACTTACTGATCAGTATTCATACGGTATCTATTTAGTCTACCTTGTATATAATACTAACTGTAAATTCAGATATAATATAGGTATATATTCTCTCATCTGAATGCTGCCTTATTGCACATTACTGTCTTCTTCACTTTAATGTACTATTTGCACCCACTGCCTATTGAAACTTACAACTCTACTGTTTGCACTTTCTGGTTAGATGCTAAACTGCATTTCATTACCTCTACAATGACAATAAAGTTGAATCTAATTTAATGTAATGTAATACAATACAATAGAATACAATTTAATTTTGTATAGCCCAAAATCACACATGGAGTGCCGCAATGGGTTTTAACAGGCCTTGCCTTTTGACAGCCCCCCAGCTTTGACTCTCTAAAAAGACAAGGAAAAACTCCAAAAGAAACCCTTTTAGGGGAAAAAATGGAAGAAACCTTGGGAAAGGCAGTTCAAAGAGAGACCCCTTTCCAGGTAGGTTGGGTGTGCAGTGGGTGTCAAAAAAGAAGGGTAAATAAAATACACAGAACAGAACACAAGTAATCCTCAATAAAATATAATAGTGCAATAGAAATATACAAGTACAGAGCAGAATTCAACAGTAGATAGTATTACATAATACAATTTGGATTTGTTCAGATCTAGTGTTATCTAATCTAATCTAATCTAATCTAATCTAATCTAATCTAATCTAATCTAATCTAATCTAATCTAATCTAATCTAATAGACCAGGGGTAGGCAACGTCGGTCCTGGAGTGCCACAGTATGTGCAGGTTTTTGTTCCAACCCAGTTCCTTAACGAGAACTCAATTATTGCTGATGAAGCACATATTGCTTAAGTGACATTTTAATGCTTCATTTTAGTGGTCTCGCTTGTTAAGGTTCTCCAACCTTAATTGCTTATTTCAATCTTAAACTGCTGCATTCAGTGTTTTAATTGCTCCTTATTAGCAATAAGATGTAAAAGACAAAGCAGCCAGCAGTTCTCCAGCTAGCTTTTTTCCAATTACATCTGTGTGTGTTCATCATGCACGGTTTGATTTAATAAAACACTTAATAGAAAAATGTGACAGACTGAAAATGATCTGTTTTAGGCTTCAAATCATTTGGATGATATCCTTGGAAAGGAAAAAAATCTACGATATAAAAGCCTTACATTGCACAGACTAACAAACCATAAAATTAAATAAGGTCTGAGATTGGCAATGATTGGTTTCTAATTAAGCAATTGGGTTGAATGAAAACCTGTAGCCACTGCGGCTCACCAGGACCGACATTGCCTACCCCTGTTTTACAT
This sequence comes from Erpetoichthys calabaricus, assembly GCF_900747795.2. Taxonomy (NCBI): domain Eukaryota; kingdom Metazoa; phylum Chordata; class Cladistia; order Polypteriformes; family Polypteridae; genus Erpetoichthys; species Erpetoichthys calabaricus. The sequence continues at coordinate 40,415,319 of NC_041401.2, forward strand.
CTTATTGCTAATAAGGAGCAATTACAACACTGAATGCAGCAGTTTAAGATTGAAATAAGCAATTCAAGTTGGAGAACCTTAACAAGCGAGACCACTAAAATGAAGCATTAAAATGTCACTTAAGCAATATGTGCTTCATCAGCAATAATTGAGTTCTCGTTAAGGAACTGGGTTGGAACAAAAACCTGCACATACTGTGGCACTCCAGGACCGACGTTGCCTACCCCTGTAATAGACCATTTGTATACACAGGATGGGCCTTATGGAACTTCACTCTGCTCCTTCCCTTTTAACTTTTATGCAATCAATCATCTTCTAATTTTTGCATCTTTGTGCATGTTATCAATTCAAGTGCACCTGTGACCATGTTGTTGTTTTATACTGTGTATTAGTGGTAGTACTGTGAATTAAACTGAAGTCTTGTAAATGGATGTCAAATATTGTGTATAATTACGGACAAAAATGTTGATTCCATGGCTGAAAAATTGACAGAGTGAGTTCATGCCATAGACTAAAATAAGAAATGCTTGTGGATACTTATGAGCAGCTGAGACTGTAACTAACTGGAAATGCAGGCAGTGTGGAGTGGTGGCTAAGGCTTTGTACTTCAAATCCCACTACTGACACTGTGTGGCCATGAGCAAGTCACTTTACCTGCCTAGGATTTAATTGGACAAACAAAAAAAATATGTAACCAATTATATCACACATTTTGTAAGCTGCCTTGGATAAAGGCGTCCAGCCAAGTAAGTAAATAATAATTTAGGCTCCAGCCAAGTAAATAACGGTATTATAGGGTAAAGTATCTAAACAGAGTTAATCTTTAGGGACTAAGAGAAAGAAAAGGAAGAAAATTAAGATAAACCCACTTTTAGAGTGGACGATGAAGATAATTAGAGAAAGAGAAAGATGTACAGTATTACTGGTAAAGATCAATAAAGGGCAAAGTAACAGATGGAATACAATAAACAAGTGGAGCACCTCTGGTCTTCCTTAGACTGCTGTTCCTGACACTCTTTGGAATGGCCTGCTCACTTACCCACGTATCTGTATGGCATGCCAAGCACCAAATGTTTCCTGCTTTCCTCAGTTGAATGCTCAATAGCTATCCTCCCACTTCTACACATGGACCACATTTTAAACTGCACTACATTAGCAGTTTATTTCTTAAAATTTATAAAATATGATTCGTTTTAGAACACAATTTTCCATAGCTAATTAACATAAACCATGATTGTGAAAAAATAACTTTGACTTGAAAAATCCTGAATTTATTATTTAAGGGAGCATCTGTTAGGTTTAATTTTATAAAAGCAAAAGGTAAAGGTTCCTGAGTTGAATATTTTTAAGGATTAATTGAGCAGAAGATGACAAACAAAATGCAGCAGGCAAGACAGGTAACAATTGAAAATACAGAATATCAAAAATAGCTAACACCAAACCCCATAACTTAACCCAAAAAGCTTTAGTCACTAATAGTGAAGAGCAAACTCTGCTGAATTGGCACAATGGTCTTTTAAGTGTTACTGACAGCTAGGAAAATTTCTGTCAATAATGCTGGATCGACTATTGTGGCCAAAAATGTTGACCTTAGCTTTGCAGCAACAGTGCTAACCACTGTGCCTCCCTGAGATAAAGTGAATAAAATTAAATATCAGAGCAGTAACATTTCTTGGAGACAAGAAGCATGAATTTAGTGAGATGACCCTAGTGAGGTGAACAGGGAAGTGCAGTTTGGTTTTTTTTCACTGACATCTTCACTTATTCACTGCCGCTGCTACCAAATTAGGCCAACAGTAAAGAACATGGATTCTTCAGTCCTTCCTGTTTGCATCAACTGCACAGCACTCTGGGTACTGCTATTAAAGGGGTAGGCTCATGAATCACACACAAGTGACATGCAAGTCCGTATAAAAAGACATTACCCTTAAGACACAAATAAAGTATTGACACAAAGTATTTTGTATTTAAACTACTAAGTTTTTGCCCACTACTATGATCAGTGCTATGTAATAGTACGGCTGTCCAATTCAGCATTGCCTGCAGCAGCTCTGTGATGTCACATTAGCCTTGCAAAGCATCATGGGGTGCTGAAACATAAAAGCTCTGTCTAAGCTGCCCACACAGCGAACTTCTAGGAAAATATTCTATCATGGTGACAAGCAAACATAGCATATTTGCTGGGAAAAGTAACATGAGAAATTTCACCAAACAACACCAATAAATAAAAGGCAAATCAGAAGTCAAAATCCAAACAATAATCTTAAAGCCCTTACCAGAAATCTTTGAAAATAAAGTGCAAGAAGTATTTTACAATATCCAAAAGCTTGGATAAATACAGTACATTACTGGGCTGCCATCTTATTAAGTGTTGTCATACATTGGGAAGCAATGGATGTCACTACCTTACAAAACATGACCAAAGTCATGAAAAATAAATGACAAATGGTGGTCCCTGTGGTGAAAATTTGATTTAAAGTGATGGTGCAATGTCATCATCGTCATAATAATGCAGGCATGATTAATACTAGCAATGGGCAAAAAACTGCTGTAACATGAAAAAAAAAAAATAGGGAGCTGTCAAAAACAAAAAGCATTACCCCGTCATGGAAATATTAAACTATACAATTATGCACTAAATATACTAATTCAAATTAACTACACATATATGTAAATGCAAATATTTGCAGATTGTGCCTTTTTGTTGATCTGTATACCTTCTAAAGATCCAAGCTGCATGAACAGAACTGGAAAAATTAATAAATTGCTTCTGTCATCTTTACTATTTTGTGTCTTTAAGAAAAGCAAATCAGATAAATGAATCAGAAATCTTCCCAGAAATGTTTCATATCCACTTTGTCCACTGATTTTCAATAATCCAGTTCAGGGTCACTTTGGGACAGAGCTTAGCCGGGCAGCATCTGGCAACAGGCAAGAATCAACGCTGGAAGAGGAGGAGGAGGAGGAGTCACGTTTCAGGAACCATGCAAAAGAAATGGATTTGCCAATATATGATTATTATAGGATATACAAAGCACAGAAGATCATCGTGGTATCATATTAACAGAAATATACTAATGGGTTAAATCCTTTCATTCTCAGTGTTCACTTTAGAGGTTCAGCATCAAGGTTTCCTCAGATATCCCCGAGGGGATTTTGCAGCCTTAGATAATTAATGGGGCTGGTGCACATAAATGATAAATGTTGAAAATAGGTCTGGTCTGTGTTACAGAGACCATGCAACAGATTAATTCATGTTCCATATAAGTAATAACTCCACAGCAAGTTTGTGGCTAAAACTTGTAAAGGGTTTGTGAAACAGTATGCGACGGAATCCACTTTTTATGAATTAATTTAAACCACTCACAAACAGTAGTGAAATGAATCAAAGTTATTTAATTTCTGAGTGCAAGTGCATTTTATATACTGTATATGTAATATAGATTAACTATTCATTCATGCAGAAGGAACAAAATGGTGCTTGTCATTAATTGAAAAAAGTCTCCTTGACAGTAATTCCTTCAGTACGTTTCATGTGGCTTGACTCAGGCCCCTACGCAAAAAAACACGATTGGTTACAGATGTACTGTAGGACTCTCTGCAAGCTGGCCATGCTGAATGCCTTGTGATGGCTTTGTTCTTCTGGAAAGTTACATAAAACAAGTAAATACATAAATATACATGCCACTACCAAAACTGCAGGAGCTGAATGAAAGTCTTAAATAAGTTTCATTAAGTTCTAAATTAGAAAATGATGAAACTGCAAAGCAATAGCGCTATGCCATAAATGGCATTTTGGAAAGCTTTTCATTTAAATAATCTAATATGATGCACTTCATATATGACATTTTTCAAAATTATTACAAGAAACATCATAAATTTAAGACTTATCAATTCTAAACTTTGTGCAAGTGGGGTACAATACTTGTTTGAAACCAAATGTTTAAAAAGGGAAAAGAAAATCTAAAATGAAGCTGGATAATGAGTCACTAATACCAAATGCCAGAGGCTGATAGGTCAACAACGCAGACACACGAAACTGGAGCTTCTTCTGAGCAGGACCAGTTCTGTCTCTGATCCTGTGAAGCCGAACTGAGACGTATTTAATGTTACCAGTGTAATATTGTGATGCCCCACACAGCAGGGAGACCAGAGTGGCAGGACTGAGGGACATAGACCAATATTAAGGAAAAAGTAAGAGTGCCAAATTGAAGATGACAGAAAAGCAATTACTGCATTTTCCCTCTTTCTCCTCTCCCTAAAGATACAATGGGCAAACAGGCAGCACCCACAAACATTGGAAAAAACAGACGACGATGAAAACTAGCTCACCAAGATGAGTAGCTAGGATCATCATGTCATTCTGCCTTCACTTCTTCAGTAGTTCGGAGGATTTCATCTGCAGGCACTACACTACCTTCTCTCCCACATGGAGCTTGCTGAAGGTTACTAGCAACACAAGTTGAATTCCCTAAAGCACCTGCAGCACCTTTCAATCTCAGCTTCTACTTCCATGTTAAAAGTAGTTTGGACAGAGAAATATGGAGGTGAATAAGCCTAGAATGTCCTGGACAAGGGACTGTCAGTCTGACCGACCACAGTTTGTGAGACTTAAGGACTGTGTGAGCAACACTGGAACACCACAAGGTACAGTCCTGTCTCCTTTTATCTTCACTCGGTACAGCTGAAACTATAAATATAACATCAGGTCATGGCACTTTCAGAAATCATCTGATGATTTGACAGAGTATAGACGTCAGGTGAAGAACTTTGTTTCTTGGTGCAGAGAATTGGCTGCAACTTGACATCAACAGAACCAAGGAACTGGATATTGTCTTTTACCACACCAAACAGCCTCTATGTCTGGTCACTATTCAGGGAGTGGATGTAGAGGTGATGCACTCCTGCAAGCACTTGGGGGTCCATATCAATGACATGCTGGACTTGCCTCATAACACAAAGGAACTATATATTGCATGAAAGGGTAGAGTAGATTTATTTTTCCTTAGGAAACTGCATTCCTATAATGCAAGTAGTGATGTCCTTTACATGTTCTACAACTCTCTTATGGCCAATGTGATTTTCTAAACTGTGGCGTGCTGAGCTGGTAAGAGCACTTCAAGAGAGTTCCACCAAATTAAAAAGGTGATTAAGTAGGCAGGCCCACTTACGTAATACACTCTCGAACCCGCTTGAGGTAATAGTGAAGGAGAGAATGAAGACAAAACTGAGTGCAAATATGAACAATACTGCATATCCTCTCTCTGACCTGTTGAATGGTGTCAGCAACCAAATTATTTAGCTAAAGTGTGTCAAGAAATATTAGTGGGGCTAATTCATACCAACGGTAAAATGCCTTTATAATACCTCACTGTGAAGGCTCCCTTATGTTTACTCAACTCAGAGGTTTTCTTCTTTTAACTAGGTTTAAAATAGTAAAAAATGAGAACTGCATGAGTTGAACCAATTTATCTTAAAAAACCACAAATTAGAAATTAGTGGAGAAATAAACTGAGAAGTCAGGGTAACATAGTTATCTCTAATAATTCCACTAGTGTCTATCAGTAGAATATTCATTTGAAATTTCCCATTGGGCATCTTGCGTTTCCTAAACTTTCAATAGCACATCAACACACAATGAGTTTGGTAAATTACATATTAATATTAGAAAATATTTCATCACTCAGAGGGCAGAGGACACATGAAACTCATTAATCAATGTATTTAAGTGTAGCACCTTATGGATCCCCAAATGGCTAATCATATTTTATGGGTGTTTGACGGAAAACAGAATGAGAAGGTAAATTGGACTGTACTCATCCAAAGATTTGGATTAGATTAGTTAAGATTAAATAAACTTTATCAACCCCAAAGGTAAATTTCATCTCCTACTGCTGGAATCAGGATGTTAACCTTAAATATTCCAGGTGATTTGGTTAAACTGGATCAAAAGTGGATGACTTGTCATTTTTTGCGATGATGGAGTACAGGGAATGTGTTTTTTTAATTTACTTATTTGTTTTTATTTTTATATATAAGTACCAAATCACATTTGAAATTGATAATTATGGGCTTTGCATAAAAAGTCTATGCCTTCCGCACATTAAGTGGAAGTTCCTGAAGAAATCCAAAAAACAGTATTTTTTATATACCAAATTCCTATTTTTTTCATTTAACCCCTGCAGCTAGTAACTCATAAATGAACTTGTGGATTTTTCCTGCACACACAGTGGTTTGGCTGTCTAAGTCTGTTAATTCAGAGGCTAAAATCATTATACTTTGCACACAACAGTATGTATTTGGTGCAAGATGAAAATAACAAAAATTGTTAGCAACTGGTTAGACTTAGCTTTTTTTTTAATTCCACATTTTAAAATTATACTCTTTCCAAAGGTCATAAACAGTTGACCAAAACTGTGAGACAAATTATAGACAAGTGTACTGTACTTTAGCTGAAAAAATATCTATATGTAATTTATCACGGCAAGTCAGGAATGTGTTTTCAACCTGAATTGTGTACAGAACTGGCCAATGGTGGTTCTGCAAACAATGAAAAAGAAAGAAAAAGAGTGTTTTAAACACAACTTGCCCCACACTTCTGGCTTGGAAGAAACAGATGATGTTGTCCATTTGGGAGATGGACTGAAAATCAAACTGAATTACATTTGTTTTTAAGATGGAGCATGTTCATACAAGATACTTTTGTGAAGATTTTCAAAATAAATAGTAAACTGAATTTGAAAAATAAAACTTGACATGCACAGTATTTCAAAGAGATTTCATTACATTACATCTTGCCTGAAGAAGGGGCCTGAGTTGCCTCGAAAGCTTGCATATTGTAATCTTTCTAGTTAGCCAATAAAAGGTGTCATTTTGCTTGGCTTTTCTCTAAAGAGATTTCAAAAATCCTCCTTTTAATATTTAAAGTCTTAAATGGCCAAGGTCCAGCTTACTTGTCTGAACTTATCATGACTTACAAACCAGAACGCACATTAAAATCTCAAGATGCCAGTCTGCTTATGATTCCAAGAATTAATAAAATAACAGTGGGAGGTCAAGGTTTTAGTTACAGGGCCCTTAAACTGTGGAATAGTCTGCCTGCTACTATAAGAGATGCTCCTTTGTTTTCAACTTTCATATTCCGGCTGAAGGCTCACTACTTCAGTTTAGCACACCCTGACTAGAGCTGCTGATTAACTGCACATACTGCAACTCTGTTGTTGGTCATTAGCACTAAAACATAAGTAATATGATAGTTATAATGTGCTACTAACCATCACCTATTCGGTTTCTCTTCTCGGTACTCAAATGTGGCACTTGGTGCCACGGCCCACCTGCCAAGTTGTCTGCCTGCCTAAGAAAAAGTCATCTCTGATGATGGATTGCAGGAATCATCGGGTAGAGGGATCTTTTCATTGGATTGGCTTGCAAAAGCACTGATTCAGCTGTGGAATGGCCAATAGGGGGAGGCAGCTTGATGACCGAGGTCTCCAGGATTCTGAATGAATCCAAAATGTATTTTGTGATATCATCTACTGTTAAATTCTGCTCTGTACTTGAAAATATTTCTGTTGCACTATTATATTGCATTGAGGATTACTTGTGTTCTGTTCTGAGTATTGTTTTGTATTTACCCCCTTTTTTTGACACCCAGTGCATGCCCAACTTACCTAGAAAGGGGTCTCTCTTTGAATTGCCTTTCCCAAGGATTCTTCCATTTTTTCCCTACAAGGGTTTTTTTGGGAGTTTTTCCTTGTCTTCTTAGAGAGTCACAGCTGGGGGGCTGTCAAAAGGCAGGGCTTGTTAAAACCGATGTGTGATTTTGGGCTATACAAAAATAAATTGTATTGTATTGTATTGTATTGTACAGTACAATGTCCATTCAAATAGTTTAAAGTTTCCAGTTAAAATGGCTTGAAAAAAGAGGTTTGTCAATTTTTGGATATCCAGATTGCCAGAGCACAAAATGGCAAACCAGAGGGCATAATGTGGCTATAGGTCAAGAAAAAGAACACCCTACCAAAGGCTAGGATTGACTTGTAAAGGCATGTCTCCTAAGTAATTGCCTGAAACTGAAACACTGGAAGTAAGCTTTTTTGAATTACTAGGCTAAGGCAAGTGGACTTGGGTTGGGGTCAGGGACACTTTAAAACAGATTTAAAGGATAGTCGTTGCAATTACTGGTAAATTCACCAAGATACTGCAACATATGGCAGATTTCCCATAAACTGCTTGTGAACAGAATGAAATGGGGAAATGGGACATCATATATTATTATTTTCCATTGCATCTGAATGTGGTGTAAGTGGTACAACTAGTGATGAGCAAACCCTGTGGAGTTTGCTAAACTGGTTATACCAGATCTTCTTAAAGATTGGTTTTTCAACTCATTTCTCATTTCTTCCTTTAGTTAAAACATATTTAAGGGATCAATGCATGGGATGACAAAGCAAATGTATTCATCGCTCATGCTCCAATCTACCCAGCAGAAAAACAACATCTTTGATGGCAACATCTTTGTAAGGAATCAAGGAATTACACTACAGATGTTGAGGAGCAGCAATACAGAAAAAAGTTGACAATCTTACTATTAAGATGCTCTTTGAGAAAAATCCAATTTTATAGATCTTCTTAAAATGTCAGCATAAAGACAGTCATTTATTTTTCTGTGGTAGCTTAGGTCAACATAGAGAAGACTAATTTTACAAAATGCTGGAAAAAAAACATCTGCCTGATGTTTCAGTGGAAAGATCTCAGTAGGAAATAAATAGTTTCTGATGATGGCAAAGGTGCTAATGATTTTGCTCCGCTATTTTAAACCTTAGAGAGTTGTTCAGACTTCACCAATAAAGGCATTGATAATGTCTGATAATGATTCAGGCCATAAGATGTTCACTGACAAAGACATTGTGCAAACAAGCTCATCATCATTGTTGTAAGCTAATGAAGACAATAACTCTGATGATGAAATGTGTGAGGTAAGACTGAAACAACTGGAATGCTGAAGAAATTACTATTGACATAGGATGATACATCAGCCGGAGAGCTTCTGCCCTTGAACCCTCTGCAAGATTGTGCTGCTCAAAATTCAAAATGAATTCAAAATAAAAGCAAAAAAAAGTACACTTTTTGAAAATAGTTGTCTTTTGTTCTGTTAGTGTGATTTAGTTTTTTTATATGGAGTTCAATCTACTTCACATAATGTTCTACATTAAAACTTTACTGCTTTTAAGAGTATTTTGTTTATTTACCATATTCTTTTTATAAAGTTTACTTTAAAATACTGTTTAATTATTTTAATATAAAAATTAATTTCAATATCTGATCTTTTACTACTCCATGCTGAATGTGGATTAACAGGGCTGTACTGTGCATCCACAGTTGTCCATTGATGTCAACACTGAGTTCAATTTGCCATATTGTAATGACTCCTTCTTTTATTTCTATTATGCATAAACAGTAATAAGTGTTTGTGTGTAATTTTGTTTTTATTATGATTTAAACAATTATCATATTACAATGTTATTAAGGTATAAGATTTTTTGCTGCATATTTTAGCATTTTACTAAATATCACATTCAGCTATACCAAATCTCAGAAACAGAAAAAAAACTCACAATAATTTTGATTTAACCTTGCAAATTACAGGATGTAAAGTTTTATAAAACACTACTCACTTTTATTTTCTGCTGTCTCTGCTGATGATCTACAATCAACCTTGGTTATCAATAACCTGTTTTTTTTTTACATAAAGAGAACGATCACACAATCAGATTATTTGTTAAAGACAATGCATGGATTGAAATAGTCCAAATGGCACAGTGTATTCAGATTTATCTGCACCTAATTTCGATGTATTTGTTACAATGGCAATAAAGATATTCTGACAATGAAGCTCAATATATCCTGAAAAGAAATAGACAGAAAAAATCATTTTACCTCAGACATGAGGCCAAGTCTTGCTTATAATGTCTCGGTCACTGTCTGCTTCATGTATTCTCCTAACACTAGGGGGCTCTGCCCCCTGCTCGCTTCGCTTGCCAACCCCTGGCGTTGGGGCATGACAAAGAGTGAGATGTATGAATTAGATATAGAATAGTGTGCAGGTTTGGATGATGCCTATATAAATACAAAATAGAGTGTTTGGCATAGAGTAATGTTTTATTGGAATATTTCTCTGTATACAACATTAGTAGTAAAGATGGTGTCTTGTCTTTGAATGAGTCTTCCTTGGCATGGATCATTTATAACTTTAAGTTTAATGTGAGATGAACGTCGAACACATGAGAAGGCAACATAAAGATGTCCATGTCCAAAAACGGGTTCAGGTCAGAACTCATAAGGTCAATTCCAAGAATGAGAACAGTATTGTTAGCATGTGAATCTGAAAGAACTGTTGCTTGAATAACATCGTGGGTTATGGTGTTGACGACTAAACGTGTGCCATTGCATAAACCCTGTTTAGTGTTAAGGTTTCCTAATAGCATGATTATTGTTCCGTTTTTAAGGGTAAGGTTGTGTTGTGGTCATCCGTCCGGGTTAATAGTGTTCAAATATTCTAAGGGGAAATTCAGATGTTCATTGTCGTCATCAGAGTCAACTTTGTCAGAGCTTAGAAAGAGCCGTGTCTCTCCAGGAAGTAGAAAGAGCCGTGTCTCTCCAGGAAGTAATGAAATGACCTGGTTATTAATGTGATTAACATTAATATTTTTTGGACATAATAATATAGTGCGTTGTGTTAACCACATATGCGAAAGCAGTATGGGCCATTGCCTTTTGGTGTCCTGTTATGTTCTCCGGTAGATGCAAAAGCAAATGAACTATTGTAGGATCTAATGCAGTTCATAAATTTTTCACTTTCAGGCACATCGTTAGTTAGAAGCTTGTGTAGATATTCAGGATATGAATGTAAAGGAGGCTTTCTAATCTGCCCCTTTTGACAACAACGTGTAAATTCATTATTTGTATTGCCAGTTGTTTCTTCTGTGAAGTTAAGTGAATGACAATGATTGCAAATGACATTCATTAATCCCAATGAATTTTCCTCAATAGTGGACTCATTATTGAAAGCGTTGTCAGCCAACTGGCGTAAGCGTTTATCAGACATCTGGCGTTGATGTCTGCGACGGGCATGTTTTGCTTGTGGCGTTTGAGTGCCGCGTTGTTGCATGTCCATTATTTGTGACGCGCTATTTTTGATTTTTAATTGATTCGCCTCCGCTTTGCGCAAAGTCCGTTTCACTCTACGTCGTGCATTGTTTGTATCGAGCCTTGTCCGGTTTTGTATGTCGGTCAGTTGAGCTTTCTGCTTTTTGAGTCCCACTTGCTTGTTTTCTGGCCGGTCATATGCGCGTTGCTTTGCTCCCTTTTTTGTATGTCTGACTCGCGAGCTCTTTCTTTTGAAATCGTGCTTGTTTCGATGCAGCACTTTGAGACGCGCGCTGTATGCATCTACGTTCAATGTGTCTGTTCATTTGGGCACGTCTCTGTAACGGGGTTACTCGAGCTTTGAATTTTTTGATCCAAGACATTTTTTCTCACGTATTTTCCGAAGCGCGTTGTATGCGCCGCCGTGTATTGTTTTGGTTTCATTCGTGTTCGTATGTTTGGTCCCGTTATCCGATCCGAATCGTTTTGTAACCGTGACCGTGTATGCATGACTTGTTTGTTCCTCAGCGTGCGAAATATGGATAAGTATTAAGGAGGATCGCACTCACTGTTAATATGGAGCCTTTTCTCCAGTTGAACGGTTAATAGTGCTTTATTTTAATGAGATCCACCTATGCTGCCTAGTGTGAAGGTTTTGAGATGACGTATGTTTAATATGGACGTTTCCTTTAGAAATGTGGCTTTGGGTGTCACTTCTTATTGAGTTGGGGGGGGGGGGGGATTGTTGTTGCGCGCGCGTCTTCTTTCGTTTTGTGTTCCAGGGGCTTGTTGAATACCCCTTTTTGTGTGTGTCCCGTCCTTTGCTTGTAGGGTGTGTGGGGTGGTTTTGTGTTCTTTTTTTTTGTGTTCCAGGGGCTTGTTAAATCCCCCTCTTGGTGTGTATCCCGTCCGGTGCCTGTAGGGGGGGGAGCCTTGCCGTTGTGCGCGAGCGTCTTCTTTTTTTTTGTGTGCTAGTTTCGTGTGCAATGGGTTTCGTGCGGTGCCTGCCTTTGACTACATTTTTCTTTGCCTTTTCCCTTTTTCTGTGCTTGCGGCGTCTCATTTCTTTGTCCTCTTGTTTCTTTGCTCACTCCTTTTTTCTGTGGTCTTGTCCGCCTCTCGTGGCCCCTCATCCGCCTCTCGCGGCCCTTTCTTGCGCCTGCGCAGTACATCTTTTTGCAGCTACGGCCCATGGCCGGATGTGCCTGCGTCCATCATCCGGTTTAGCATTCTCGGTTAGTAATATGGATATGTATCTGTTTTATTTCCATTTTAGTTTCCTCCCATGTACCAAAGGCAAGTGTGGTGGGTTTCTTGAAGACTCTAAATTGACTGGACATGACAACAAAAACAACAACAATTTATTTCTTACATAGTCCAAAAATCTCAAAAAGAATGCCCCAGTGGGCTTTAACAGTCCCTGGTTTTTGACAGCTCTGTAAATGTATCTCTCAAAGAAGACAAGAAAAAACTCCAAAAACAAAAAAAAAATTTAGTTAAAAGAAAATCTGAAGAAATATTGGTAGTACTAGGTTGTTGTACCGTGTTAGCCATTATGAATGTAGAAAAAAGCCAAGCAAAATGACACCTTTTATTGACTAACTAAAAAGATTACAATATGCAAGCTTTCGAGGCAACTCAGGCCCCTTCTTCAGGCAAGATGTACCTGAGTTACCTCGAAAGCTTGCATATTGTAATCTTTTTAGTTAGCCAATAAAAGAAATCTTGGGAATGGCAGTTCAGAGAGAGAGACCCACCTTCCAGGTATGTAGGGTGTGCAATATTTATCAAAAAATGGGGTAAAAACAACACAGAACACAAGTAATTCTCTTCATATAGCTAGATGGCCAATCTATCATTACTACTTCAGAAATACATTATAATAATAGAAACTACTTTGTTCTTGCACAGCGCCTCGCCAAGTGCAGGTGCAGAGCATCGCAACAACTCTCATGGGAAAACGCAAGAACAAATTATACCAGTCACTAAATACAGAATTATCACAATAATGAAACAGATTTGTTCAAATACATCAAAAACAAAGTAGAAATTAATTAATATAAGTGAAAACAATAATATCTGTCCATTATTTAAGTGAAGAACCATGGTGAGATTGTAGAAAAGGAGTCAGACAAGCCAGAGTCAGAGAGTCCTGGAGACCTCGGCCAACAAGCCGCCTCCTCCTTACTGGCCATTTTATGGCGGAGTCAGTGCTGGGCCAGCTAATCTGTTGGAAGGACCCTTCTACCCAAGATTCCAGTGCTCCATTCTCTGAGACGACTTTTCAATGGGCAGGCCAACAACTTGGCTGTAGAGCAGCGGAACAAAGTGCCACATGGGGATACCAAGAAGAGAAACAGAATAGGGGAGAGTTAGTAACAGTTTATGATATTGTATTACTTAAATTTCAATACTAATGACTAACAACAGAGATGAAGTATCCACAGCTAATCAGCAGCTCTTGTCAGGGTATGCTAAATCAAAGTGTTGAGTCTTCAGCCTGAATTTAAAAGCCGATACTGAAGGATCACCTCTTATAGTAGCAGGCAGATCATTCCACAGTTTCTGGGCCCTGTAAATGCTCAACCTCCCACTATTTTTTGTAAACCTTTGGAATCATAAGCATAGGCTAACATCTTCAGATCAGAATGTGTGCTCAGGTTTGTAAGTAATGATAAGTTCAAATTAGTAAGTAGAGCCTTGGCCATTTAAGTCTATATACATTAAAAGGATGATTTTGAAATCTGTCCTCAACTTAACATGAATGATTGCGTTGTGGGTGCCCTATGAAAGACTGGCATCATGGAGTGTTGCACCTGATGCTGCCAGATAGACACTGACTCCCCTTCATGTAGAATTGGAGAAAGCAATGTTGTATACACCTGTTTATTTAATACTGTTTTTAAGTGATTCCTGCAAATGTTATATACAACCTGAATTTGTAATGTGCTAAGCAAGTAACCTTACAGGTAATTAAAAGAGTTTTTTACATAATTGTTGTTTCTGTGCTAGAAGATTAACACACATATCTTCTTGCAAAAGTTCCTAAACTAAAAGCTGAAAATGTTAGTTCTGTAACAGATCAAACAGTTCCACAAAAAAATTAATGACATTTTGGAATTTAGGAGAATTTCTGAGTGTTAAACATCACAAATCTACTTTTTATTGCCACCATTATTTTATGAAAATAAGACATACCGAGAGGCTTGCAGATTCAGAAATGTTTATGGCTATATTTGTCATCTAACATACAGTATAATATTCCTGTCCTTGAAAATGGTGCCAACAATATTATAGATATTCATATTCTCTGTCATGTGGCCTTGTGGCATTTATGATAAAACTATAAAGATTTCGTGAACAACAGCATTCCTCTGGGTTCACCCATTTTGGCTGGTTGTCCTAGTACAGTATAAATTCTGCTTTTAATGAAATAGGGCCTGAAGGAACTCAGTATGTCAGAAGTACCTCAAGATGATAGGGAACAGAGTGGAGTCAAAATGCAGTATGTCTGGCTCCATGAGCCACTGGCAATAACAACCAGTCTGACTCTCTCTAGCCCTATTTATGGCATGGACATTTACAAGCACCTGGACTTGTGCCCTCAGTGTCTGTTACAGTGTCTGGGACCCCAGAAATGGTTCACAACCCCCAACCTTCATGGCAACAAATTCCTCTTATTTTAACATTTTTGGTGTATTTTCACGTCTCATGTACTGTATATACAGTGTGACAGTTTAAGGTCTCCGTGACCCGTTGAACCCTCAGACTACACGTCAGACACCAGACAAAAGTCCAAATAATAGTTTATTATTAATAATAATAGTAATAAATGTGCACAAAGCACCCTCCTCTCCACAATACTCAATAATAAATCAATAATCAATACACAATAATCACAATCCTCCACTCCCAGACGCGTTGCCACCCTTCCACCCAGCTCAGCTCAACGTCTGGGATTTCCCATCGTCCTTTTATATTCCCTGACCCGGAAATGTTTCCCATCTTATAGTCCATATGATTTCTTATCACCTCCGGGTCAGATAAAAAGTCCTTCTTTTCAACCCGGAAACACGACGTTCCCTCTGGTCATATGATTATGAAGTGCTTCCGGGTTATAGGGCACGTATAAATCCTTGAGCCTCCCTGCAGCATCCTCTGGTGGGCCCCACGGTGTCCAGCAGGGTTGGGAATAAAAACTCCATTGTCCATAATTCCCTGCTGGTCTTCGGGGCACTTCCATGCTACAGGGAGGGCTCCATCTAGCGGCCTGGGGGTATTGGCTGGGGTAAATGGCCGGCCATCCCTCACAACAGTCATGCTTGAAATACATTAAAAATGTGAGATTTTTTAATCATAAAATGCATATTTAATCAGAATTTGTCTCTTAATAATTGATAAGTATTTATCAGTGTGAGTGTTGGAGCAAAATACACAGTATGCTGTAGTTGTGCTAGTGAGAAAATAAGTGAACCCTTAGTCTATGACTTACATCAAGGTAAATAAAAACCAATTAACTAAGCTAACCAATGAAACTGAAGATATGAAATGATGTGTTAGTGATAAGCAAACATAATAAATTGCCCGAAAGCAGGTCAGTTAACCTTTATATTAGTCTATCATCATGTCTTTAAGGAACAAAGGAACTAAGGAAGCTTTCTCAGACCCAAAATAAAAAGATCTGGATTCTTATTAGTTTGGACAGGTTTAGAAAGTAGTTCCAAAACAGATTAGGACTCCTTAAATTTACACTTAGACAAACAGTATGTAAAGGGAGGACATTTAAAACAACAGAATCCCTACTGTTAAGTGGACGTTCTTCTAAAGTGGATGTCCTCCTATTTTCTAGGACAACAAGGAAAATAATAAAAGAGGGAAAAAATAATTAATATCAAAGATCCAATATTAAGAACCCTGAACAGAATGTCATCTGTAGGAGTGTTGTTAGGACATTAATTTAAGCTTACACTTAAAAATTGTATTTATTTGTATAATAACCTCATGCAGTCTTCATTCACTCTCTGATGACATTTCCCAGACCGTCCAGTTCTTTAATTACAGATTATATATTATGAATCGATAAATAAGAAGAAAGGCTTCTTGTCGGAGAGTGAGCCATGTTCATTTTCAGTTGCTAGTCGATAGAGAAAGCCTCCTTACAAGTGTCCATTTTTGGTCTCTTTAGACAGTGTCAGAAAAGTATATTAAAATCCTCTATTTTGGCAACAATGTGGCAACTGAAGTAAAACTAAAATAACTCTTTCTGAAAAAGTCCCTTTGTGCTCAAATTAAATTCACACACATGGCTTTCTTTCTGCTAGAAGAGCATGAAGTTTTCTCAAAATACAGAATAAACTTGTATGAATGCATTATCACCAAGTCAAGGTCAACCACCATGGGAATCAAAAGCTGCACTTTCTCAGTAAGAGAAAAAGTCGAAATCGTTCTTTGCCTTTTAGCTTTCCCAGAATGCAGTTCGCTTAATGTTCAGCATGACAAGACTTTCAGGCTTCAGCTTCTCACCTGAAATCTGTCAGGTGAAAACATTAAAATATCTCCAATATACTGTATATTGTCATATTCACAAGTCAGGGAAGTGCCTCTGGGATAATGTCTTAGGTTTTTTGGGTTGGAGGTGGGGTTAAAGAAGTGATGTAACAAAATAACCATGGTTTCCATATCCTCTAGGGTGGAAGAGAAGCAGCTGGAATGCTAGTCAAATACCCTTCTGGTATGATCACCGCATGCCTTGTCCCTTCCGGTCTCCTTCACAACTGGAAGTAAGGATTCTCTAATAGAACATAACTGATTAAGAAGAGGGTAGAGTTCCACATCTAAAATATCTTAAGTGTCAACATCAGGGTGAAAATTCGTCAACAGAATGATTTTCATTATAATTAACTACTTTCTCTTTATCCCTTTAATTCGCCACAATAAACAAGGTGTCCAGACAGTGCCCTAACTCTTCTTTTCTTGACCTTTGTCTTTATATATACAATGTATATATACATTGTATATATATATATATATATATATATATATATTCAATTAAAGCATGTTTACAGAATAGTGAGAATGGTTGGTGAAATTAGGAACACCTAATCACCTATTTTATCTGTGGGATGTCACAAGGTGCTGGATGTGCTAAACAGCATATCTCAAGTGATGACTGTTGCACAAAATCTGCAAAAGGATGTTACTTTACTGTCAGATACATTGCCTGGAAATATTATACTGTCAGAAGGATTTGGAGAAGGCTTACAAAATAGTGCCAACAGAGAAAGGAGTACCAGAGATGTTTGTGAGGATTGTCCAAGATGTGGTCCAAGAAGAAAGAAGAGCTTTAAAAGATAGAGGACTGAAGATACATATGAAGAAGACAGAATATCTGAGGATTAATAATTAACAGGATACAGGAGAACACCTGCAGGGAGAGATATTTAAAAGAGTAGATAAATTTAAATATCTAGAATCAGTGGTAGCCCAAGATAGAGAAGTAGATGCTGAGATAACCCGTAGAGTGCAGTGTGGATGGAACAACTGGAAGAAGGTATCAGGAGTATTGTGGGATCGAAGAATTAATGTGAAGGTTAGTGCTGAGGTTTTTAAGATATTGGTAAGACCAGCAGTGATGAGACATGTGCAGTAAAGTGAGCACAGGAGAAGAAGTTAGGTGTGCCAGAAATGAGAATGGTAAGATGGATGCGTGGAGTTACAAGAAAGGACAGAATAAGAAATGAGACAATCAGAGCTACAACAAATGTGGGAGAGATATTTAAGAAAATACAGGAAAGCAGACTGAAGTGGTTTGGACATGTGATGAGCAGAGACAGTGAAAATGTGGGCAAAAGAGTGATGGGGACAAAAGTACAGGGCCAAAGCAGAGGTAGCTGAATAAAGTAAAAAATAAAAAATGCTTTGAAGGAAAAGGGTTTGAGTGGGGATGGGATGCAGGATTGAGCTGGAGAAGGTTGACCAGATATATTGACTTCTCATAGAAGTAGAAAAAGAAAGAGAAATTAGAAAAAGACCGAAGGAAGCTAGTGAGCAGAGTCTATCTAAGACCATTGCTCTTCCTCTGCATTGGCAACATCTAGTCTGTGGAAGGTACCCCTTACTCTGTCTCTAAAATCAACTAAATGTTTATATGCCTAACAATCAATATATATTCACTATTCAATACTAGACCTCAGTATATACTGTATTTTCTGAGCCCGATGAAGGCTATACTGCCATAATGTTGGCTTGCCTTGCCATGTGGAAATAACCTTAAACATTTTTTCCTTTGCAGATGCATGCTGATGCAGAAACATCCTAAGTTGCAGTGAGTCTTTCCCTTGTGTCCAAATGAAACTCGTTTTTTATTTTTTTCTTAACCATCAGTCAGTCATCTGATACTTAATCTTTTATTCAGCCCCCTTCTGTAAATTTGACAAGCTTTAAGCGGTGTCATTTAATGTTCTTCTTTGATGTCTATGTTCTCTCTGTCTGAATTACCTTGTGAAGTTTATTGCTTTGTAAAATGCTTGGGGTTACTGCTTTCCAGGAAATGAAGATACTGATATATATATATATATATATATATATATATATATATATATATATATATATATATATATATATATATATATATATATATATATATATATATATAAAATGATCGATTGCTGAGACTTAGTTTTACCCATTTTGAGAATTTATATAAGATATCCAGCACTATGGCTAAGGCATTAGAAGTTAAACAATAAAATTGCTAATTATGTTCACACCTTTGAATCTTTGTGTGTCCTTTAGTAAGTGCCTTGGCTCCAATTGCATCAAATGGAAGTAAGTAATTTTACTGTATCACAGTCTTTTAGGCAATTTTCGCTAAAGGTATCAGACAGGTATACAATAAATTATGCAATAATACTTTATGCCTCTTTTTTGTTTTTAAATTATCGGCATGATTAGGTCTTAATGACAATGTCACTATCACTGGCAAGTCAGATGTGTATCACTACCTAGTATTTTCTATCACAATTTTGAACCTTAAATCATCTCCATTGTCTCTAGTAAATTGCATTTTATGAGTGTTAAAGGAGCCTCCGATAGATCAGCAGTCTTTTCAGGGCTTGTTCCTGCCTTGTGCTCAATACTGCCAGGACAGGCTTCAGCCCCCTGCAACCCAGAATTTAATTGAACTGGGTTAAAGTAAAATAAATCTCATTAGAATATCTGTTTGATGAACAGAGAAAAGAAGAGGTTTGCTTCAAAGCTCCTAGCAAATAATTGTTTGATGCATTCATAACATTTTGTAGTTTTCTGTAATATTATACCATCTAACACTCAGCAACTGAACTTTCATTAGCAGCATACCTTGCTGATGCAACATAAGAAGAACATTCAGGATGAAAGGTTAATGAGATGTCATAGAATGAATCAAGTAGAATAGCTGAGGCTGTTTTTTAAGTAAGGTGATAGGCATTTACAAGTGAAATTGTGATACCGTCCACCATATGCATGCAGTATATGTAAAGCTGTTAAGATTGTGATTGATTAGCTCAATTTTTTAAAAAGTGACTATAGTGTGGGTGTATGTATATTGAGTCCTGGACACTCGGCAGCCGCACTAATCATCCCCTGTGCAGATCAGTAAAAGCAGTAATAAACACAAGTCTTTAATCTCAATGTAGCAGCTGGCAGGGGCTGACAGTGCTGAAGTTCTCATTATCTGCCTCTTTTCTTCACCGACCCTCTAATGTGGTCACACAGCTGCATGTGGCGTGCCTCAACCTCATAGCTCCCGAAGAGAGGGACTTTCCAAAAAAGAAGGGAAAAAAAAGGAAAAAAGAAAAAAAAAACCTTAATTATAGCATCAACATAAAGTAAAGCACTCTTAATCACAGACATGCAGAGTAGATATAAGGCTCCTGTGTAGCAGACTGCAGTGCCTTGGTAATCCCAACATTGTAGGGTGACAGTCAAGTGCACACTGGCCCTTCTTTAATTAAGCCTCTTGCAAAATATTCATATTGCTTTGAATGTTTTCCAAAAATTAGTCAAGATTGACATCTATATGGAATCCCATTCAAGATCCCGTTGCTGTCAACAGGCTTAGGACACCTGCTGCGTATTGTTCGCTGCCCGCAGACAAAGCACAAAATAGATGGATGGGCTTCAGTGAAATGCAATAGCAGTTGATCTTTTCAAGCAAACTGATACTTAAACACCACTTGTGGAAGGCGGTGAATTGCTTTTTGTAAATGATAGTTAGGCAACAAACTATATCACGTGCGCTTTGGAATGCAGAAAGGAACACCCTGGCAAAGAATCCAACACAACATAATCACATTTGGTGACATTTCAGAGACAAATAATTACGTTAAGTTGAGCTATAAAAAAGCTACATAGAAAGGGTCAGTGACTTGGTGAGAAATGGCATTGATTAAAAAAACGTAAACATTTGTTGCAGTCTGTCCAAAAGATTCAATTCAAGATTCAAGTTTCAATATGTGCAAAATTTATACTAAACTCTCTTTGCCTAGTTCTTCAGGCATATTTAAAGAAAATATGCTGTAAACGCTCTGGTACTTCAGTAAAAGTTTCCAGGATTCTCGCCAGAATTGCTCTTTTGCCAGTGATTCTGACAAAAAGAATCAATAAATACTCTTCTTAAAGTTTAATAAAAACGTTCTTACATTTAATTCATAGTTAAGATTTAATATATTCAGTAATGTGTGCCGTACTCTAAATAGAGCTTCTGCTTTTCAGAGAAGCCACCTCTGTTTGAGTTGGGTTTGATTCTTCTCTCTTCATGTTCTGGATTTCAGGGAGTTGTTCAGGCTAGACTGTCTTCACCTCTTACATTCTGTTGCACTGATAGAAAGGGAACTTTTTCTGATAAACCTTTTAAATCCAGATGAATATAGATCAACACAACTTTTTTAATGACCCTTTTGGTTCCTAAAATTTATAGCCTCTTTCTCTTTAGTGCTGTTTCTGTGTTCTACCACCAAACACCACATTTCCTGACATGATGTAAAGTGAAGGAGCTGGAAATTAGTTGTGTTATGAATGTTCAGACTGCAACATTTTAATATCAACAAAATTCATCAATGTTTTTAATGTGGGGAATAATTAGGAGGGAAGGCAATGCAAAAGTGGCTAATATTCTGTATTATTAAGAATGCCTTTACAAATTTCCTCTCTCTGATACTCCTGTTGTCAGCATTGCTACCTCATAGCTCCAGACTCCAGACTCTGCAGGTTACGATAATTAGTGACTCTAAATTGGCCATGTGTTAGTATGTGTTTGTGTGTGTGAGATGTTGGGCAGTAGACTGGCAACACGTACCTGGTGTTACTCAGATAGATACCAGCTCCCTACAACGCAGAACGTTCTAAGCAGTTTAGGAAATGGTGAAGCAGTACACTACATACCATATAGCAATTTTTTGTAAAAAAAGTGTGAACTAGCATAAGCCACCGTAATTCAGCATGTTCATAAGAAATGTAATGATATACTTCATGAGGTGGAAATACATAATAAACAAGAATAGTCATGTCAGATATTTGAAATATTAAAATGTGTGCTTCAATTTAAGTTTAAGTTTACATATTCTCAGTTGTAATAGAAATATCTCATGTTTCACCCTCTGAAATAAGGTCTATGGTGGGCTAGATCCCAAGTAAAGGCTCAAAAATTAAAAATAACATCATATTTGTAATCACTGCCCTTGAAATACTTTAAAACAATACCACACATGCTTATGAATGAAATCTGTCATTTTTAACCTGCTGGGAGGGATGGTTAGTGGGCTAGGACCACTGGTAAAGAATCAAATATCACAAACACTCCAAATGCCTGTATTACAGATATCCATGAGGTTTTATAAAAAGAGGTAAAAGTAACCATTCGTATCCCATTACAGGGTGAACCCTTGGGGCCAGTTGATATGGTGTGCACAATTTAAAGACTGTAATAAGTAGACCAACTACTCAAAAAGGTTTTGGGGTGGTAGTCCCATATACTGTTGTCCAGACACAAACAAAATAATTAGATGTTCGTCTAAGGGATCAAAACATTTGATAAACAAAAGGTTATTTATACGGGAAAAATGATGGCTGGAATGACTGAACCAGACACAGTGTCACAGCGCTGAATCCGAACACAGGGTCACGGGGGTCTGCTGGAGCCAATCCCAGCCAACACAGGGCACAAGGCAGGAACCAATCCTAGGCAGGGTGCCAACCCACCACAGGACACACACAAACACACCCACACACCAAGCACACACTAGGGCCAATTTAGAATTGTCAATCCACCTAACCTGCATGTCTTTGGACTGTGGGAGGAAACCGGAGCTCCTGGAGGAAACCCACGCAGACACGGGGAGAACATGCAAACTCCACGCAGGGACTTTTGAACAAATTTAATTTAATTACCAGTGTCTGATAATTTATAAATATCTTAAAGATTACCAGTAGCAATGAAGAGGATGAAGACAAGACTGACATTCTAACTCTGAGAGCTTTATTATTTAGCAGAAGTGTGTCAAGAAACGCAACTGGAGCTACTTTACACCAGTGGCAATCTGCTTGCTTTGATAGTCTGATGGGAAAGGTTCAGAAAATGGATGAATTATAGTGCTGCATAGAAAAGATTTTGATTGCCTTTATTACTCTTGTATTTTACTGCACATTACACTGTTTGTAATGCTAAAAGATCTGATGCACAAAAAAAGTTATTTTTAAATCTCTTGCTGTTTTAGCGAGCAATCTGTGAGCTGTCTGTAGAGTCATCACAGTCCATGATCCACACAAAACCAAAATGAGATTTGAAATCAAAATGATGGAGAATGGAAAATCTTGTCTTAATAAAAATGAATTATAAGCACCTACACTCATGCTGCATGCATGAGACTTATTGAAAGTATACAGGATATAGACGTTGTGGTTGTCCAAGGAATATCAGTCTCAAACAAAAATTAATTTTGGGGTGCCAACCCAGCCATCCCCATTTACTTATAAGTCTGAAGAAAAACAACACTCGATGGCGTAAAAGGAAACGAAAACCTATGGCCACCAGACTAATGTTTCTGGTATTGTTAAGGCTTTCTTAGCTGCAGTCTGATGGTTATGGAACTCCTTAGCACTGGCTGCTCTGGATAGAAGTGACACCTATTTCTGGGTGGGTGCGTACTTATAGCCCACGAACCAGAAAGGGTGGAATCAGTTGTCCTCACTGGGTGGATTCTCTGTACTGTGAATGAAGAAAAACACAAGAGAGTTAGCAGCAGTGCCCCTTATTGGCCTGGGGCAGTATTACATAACTGGCAAAAAACCTGAAGGGTGATCCTCTGACATGCATGCGTGATTACATTAACATATACATACTGTATCCACATACATATACACCTATACAAATATATATACATTAATTTTTGTATCAGATGTCACCTGCCATGAAGGAAGATGCCAAAATATATCCTATAAAAAAGTCTACAGATACACACTTGGATGCAAAATAAATTAAAAAAATGAATATCCTAAATTTTTGATAGAATTCGGTCTCTCACAAACCATCACCTTTTATCTTCTCTCCTACTTGCTTGTGTTACAAATCTCAAATCAGCTGTCTAAGAGCCAGGAAGCAGACTTTCATACAGTATTTTCTCCTTACTCAGTTCGATACGTTGTCAAATGTTGCTCAGTGATAAGTAAAGGTTCACATTGCTGACACATTTATTCTCAGTATCTCCAGCTAGGCAAAGGTATCTTGTTACTGCTTTGGTAAACTTTTGGACATTTTACTTGTTTAAAAATCTATTTTCATACATTGTTTCCATTGTTTTGTTTGTTACCACCTCGATGTGCTTTCATGTCATGTTTTGTCTCCAACTATGCTTTCCCCTTGCAAGGTGTCAATATGCATGTGTCAGTTGGAATCTATAAAATGTAGGGTTTTCCTGTACCTAAAAAAGGAGAAACAATTCTAATGCTTTCTTCTTTAAAAATTATAGGTATGCAACCAAACATTCAAGACTATGATTTCTGGTTTTCCAATTCAACAACTCATTTTTCTCAAGAGTATGACTTTTTAGTTAGTGTTTTTAAGTCTCCGTCACCCAAGAAAAAAATAGTGTTGCATGTAGGTGAAAAATAATAAGAATGGAGATGTTTTAGTCCAACAGTACAAGATAAAGGCACATTACACTGATTAATTCATTACAACATGACCCTGTCCTTTTAGCTAATGCTGATGGATGACAGTACAAGAAATAAAGAGTGTCTTTTTAATGTACCGTGGTGTCACCTTACTGACAAATCAGCTCACGTTTTCAATATTTAGTGTTCTGTGCAGCATCAAAGCACCAGCACAAAGTGTAGTAAGTGTGTTGAGTGTATGCATTGAGAAGAAGATTCTGGAGTTACACCAATGCCTAGGGCGGTCATTTTTCATTAACAGGTGAAATATATTTGCCATTCGCAGGTATATTATATGCATAATTCTTCTTGGACAAAAGAGCTATATAAATGTGACCTGAAACCAGAATTTTTCAATACTATGCAAAGTTTTATGTTAAGCAGAAGAAAAATGTGAGTGGAAAAAGAACTTTCATCTTGTGGTGGGGTAACCAGTGTCTCTCCTGGAGGGATAAGTCACTAAAGCAGGATAAGTCACTACCCAGGATGAAACACACGAGCAAAAAACATAATCATAAAAAGATAGGCATCTTTAAGAGGTAGGAGAAGGTGGAATATCTGCTAAAACTAAAAAAATTAGAATGCACACACAGTAGCCAGGCCAGAAGCTGAACCTGAATCCAAACAGCACTGGACCAACACAACTTACCTACTGTGCCACTGTTCCACATAATCTTTTTCAAATTTATCAATAATTTCATCCATTCTATGAACAGGCTTTTCAAAAACAGGGATGTGGAGAACCAAAGCATGTCCCACCAGCATGAGTGAAATGCAAAGGTAACTCAGCACTCTTTAAATTAAAGATTCCAAAGTGTTTGTCCTGAATTACACCATATAAAGTAAAAAAACAATTATTTACTTAGACCCATAACAGGTTCCAGATAAAACCATGAATTAACAGTGACAGATTTGGAAAATACCAATACATTCATGATTTTAAACAAATTAGAAAATGTACACATGGCATAACATTCACGTGCATTCAGTGACTACGTTAACTGACATGATTATAAGTGATAATTGGAGCATTTCACTTTTTATTTACTTCATCCAGGAGTCACGTATCACATTTGTGTTTAATAAATATTTTTGTAACATAGTCAGCAATAATAGAATGAGTTAGCAGATTACATTAAATGCATTCTTTTCATATCATTTATTAAAAAACGTAGTCCAGTAGCTTTCATAGACAGGAGATTTCAATTCAAGGAGTGACGTGCGGTGAGGTTCATGGCTGGTGAGGCACTGACACCTTCAGAGTGAGATTTACAAATATATGAACCTAAAAGAGTAGCTTATTCACTACGCGGTTGGCAGCATGCACATTGACTACTGTTTATGTTTCAAATCTCATCAGCATTCTTTACACACACATAGGTAAGGTTCATATTTGGCCAAGAAGGAACGTTAC
Organism: Erpetoichthys calabaricus; assembly: GCF_900747795.2. NCBI lineage: Eukaryota > Metazoa > Chordata > Cladistia > Polypteriformes > Polypteridae > Erpetoichthys > Erpetoichthys calabaricus. The sequence continues at coordinate 40,441,069 of NC_041401.2, forward strand.
ATTTATAGCGGCGAGAGAGAGCACATTTGCTCTGCACCGTCCATGTGTTCTAAATTTTCCATCGCAATTCCACAATTCATACTCATTCAATACAAATGAAAGTAAAGAGTGGTGTACAAGAAAAACGGATTTAAATTTTGACCTTAATTGAAATATTCAGTTGTTTTTAAAAGATTTTAATTCCAATGCTTTAATCAATTTTAATACAGACTGTCCAATAAAGGGATAACAAGAAAAACAAAATAATATTTTATTTATGGTCAAAATTTAGTTTTTAAATATTTGATTGTTTTTTTTCTTAGTCTGATCCCATTTTTTTTTATAATTTTGAAAATCGTTTATGGTCTTACCTTTATTTGTAAATTAAGTCCATGCGCCTATCCTTCTCCAGGAAAATCTCTGTCACTTTCTTGTAAAAGTCCTCCTTATTTTCTTTTAGTTTTAAAAGTCTTAATCTTCCATTTTGGCAGTGAGTCTGAACAAAAAATAAAAATAAACGGATCACTGCAGTGAATTTGACTTTCTGATATTGCTAACTTTTTGGTGTCTAGAGCTGGATTGTTCTCAACAACTTTCATTAAAGAATAAGTGTGACACATTTTAACAAAAATGGCCCACGAGAGGCCAAGTTATTTCATGCAGACAGACAGACAGACTGACCGACAGACATGGCAGTTGCAATAGGTAATGCGCACATTATATGTGAATGCACTCAAAAACTCACTGCATACAATACCATAGGCTAAGACCTGGTTTTTCAAATCTGTTAGGTAACCTAACATTAAAGATTTCTATTTCTTCCTAGAATAAAATTGCTTTCTCAAGCAATGGTTCTACTAGGAACCGCACAACCTAGTAAAGTGCTATTAAAGTACCAATATTTTTAAGAGCGAGGGTGGGAGTCAGTTCAGGGCACACTCATGCAAACACCCACACTCACTCACCCTGAGCCAATTTTGACGATACTAATCAACTTAAGGTGCCCATGTTTGGTAAATATGTGCAAAATTAGTGTGATTGGGGATGAGCCTATGCACACCTTGTAAGAATGTAGAATTGCCATAATTGAAACAACTGGGCTGAATTTAAACTCTAGAGCTATAAAACAAGACACTAACCACTAATCCTTATCCTAAACTCATTCTTTCATTCAGTTTTCATCACAGTGTTGCACACTTTTGAATTGGGAGCATCCCCATGACACTGTTGCAGATAGAACACTGACATCAGCGTCTGGGGAAACACGGTCTCTAACAAATTTGTTTCTTTTGTCTGCAGTCTGAAGGACACGACCCTATGATGTCACTTCCATTTTGATCCCAAAGCTGCCTCCTCTTCTGCCCCATGGGGTATTTAAAGAACAGGACTGACAAAAGTCAGCATTCAGACTGCACCTGAGACCAAAGAGTACAGAGCTCCAATGTGAAGAAGAAAATCACCTACCCTAAGAAGAAACATCTTAATAATATACTGTCGGAACTTTTTCTTTTTTCTTTTGCATTAAACAGGGTGTCAGCCTCCCCCAACCTTTAATTTGCACCTTCTTGTCTAGTTATTTTAAACCAGTTATATGGTCACAGGGGAGCCAGAGCCTATACGGGCAGCACTGTGTGCTTGGCAGGAATCACAGGCAATTCTAGTCTGAGTTCCCCTCATTCCCCCAAAATATATCCTATGACAGTTCAATTGAACACACAAATTGGAATTATTATTATATACTTTCTCAACCCGAAATTAATTTCTGGTTATGCCACAAGAACCAAACACTTGATGGGGTGCACATACCCTACTTACTGTGCACTGGGCTAATTGAGAGTCAAACTTTTAAGTTGTATTTAGACACTTATGCATGGACTACATTGTCTTTATTCATCTTATTATTCATTTATTTACTCGGATACATGTATTTTTAAAGTTATCCTCAATATAGTATTTTAATGTGATTATTTTTTTAACAGCTTAACTTAGTTAGGTTCTCTGAGAGGTGGAGGCAATCTGTGGACAAACTGTATGACACATTTAAAGGCTACAAAGGCTGCCTTACTGTTTACTCACATATCTAATTTTGATAACCAATGTAGATGGTGAACTGTCGTAAAGGTTTTTCAATTTTGTTTTCATCAAAAAATTAAAGGAACAATCTTTGTGAGCAGAGTTACAGATCTAGCCAGAACTAAGGCAAACAAAAAAAATGTGACTAAAGAAAGCATCCTGCAGTAGGTATTTATTTTTTATTTGTTTTCAATAGTCTGCAGCTATTGGCGAGTGACGGAGGCCAGCTTCTGTCTTTTACTTGTTTGCTGTTTTAAATCTTATATCGGAATTTATCATCAGGCAGTTCTTTGCTGCCAATTTCAAAAGATCACTTTGAAAACAAGCCTGTGTTCTCTGCTGTGATTTAGCTGAATGCACTATGGAGGTTATCTAAGGACATAGTCCTAAAGTTACTTACAGTGAGAATACATTATACAATATTACATTTAGTACAGAGGGCCATGAGATGCACAAGTGTGCTTCCCATTGATGGTTGCTGTCCATGGCTGATGCTGCTAAGATAGGCATCGACCCCCTGTAATAATGAGCTGGATTAGCCAGGACTAAGAATGAATGAATGAATGAAGGGACAAGGTAGCACAAGAAAAAGTCACCCCTTAAATGGAAAGAAACTCTGTCCTGGTAATAGCAGCCAACAGACTCTAGCTGCAGGCCTCCAGCGCTCCATTGCTTTGAGGAAGTTGTCGCTTCACATTATACGTCAGTGGTAACACCTAGTTACACTATGGTTAAGATTAGGGTTGGGAGAAGGTTTTCTGACTCATGTCAAGTAAACCAAGTGACAAAAACCTGCAGTCCAATTGGCTGTCAGGCAGAGGTACTGAATCACAGAGCTGCAGAGGTCTTAACTTGGACCATCTCTGACAGTGGGAACAGCAAACTTACTTATGTGAGGGTAGCAGGAAGTCCATCTGTACGTTTGGTTTCACTTAGTTAGTTCTGTTACCTTTGTTTGTGCTGGACCGAAGACATGCCATGTTGTGTTCATTGCAAAAGCATATTTTGATTGTGGAGTTGTTTGTTCATACAGTCTTTTTCAAGGTGACACTGTGAGGGATTAATGGAACTACTCCATGTTGTGAGTGTTATTGCAAAAGACACAAATGGTGAAAAAATGGTGCAAAGCACCAAAACCAAGAGACCCTTGCACTTCTACACCGAACATTGTCCCTGACATTGCAGATGAAATGGAAAGAAGTCCTCATAAGTTGACATAGCGATTATCACAATAGTCTGGTTTGTCCTGAACGTTACGTCCAGTGTGTACATCATGATTTGTAGAGTAATTTTCTGTGCACCTTCTATTATTTAGTAGTGTCATAGGCAAAAGCTGATTAGTGGGTAGTTTCATGTACCGTATAACTGTATTTTACCATATAATTTCCGGTATTTTATAATGTTGGTCATATAAGTCAAATGCGGAAAACTCAACGTTATTGGTCCAAGAGATTATGATATGCTAACGCCCACCTGAGAGAGTAACCACAGAGCACAAGGCCTTTTTTACTGTGTATTGTACCTACGTGACCACACATTATTACAGAAACTATTCCGAAACAACATTTGCACTTTTTTGTGTTTTTTGTATCTTGCACCCTCATAACCTTTATTGTAAGATCATCCCTTATCTACAATGGAGAAAATATGAAGCTGGTTTTGAATTAAAAGTTGTTGAAGTGGTGAAAGAAATTGGTAACTGCACTGCTGCAACAAAATTCGATGTGTCTGAGAAACTGGTGCCAGATTGGAGGAGGCAAAAAGATGTAAAAAAAAATGTAAGTGTCGTATTTTTGAACAGGCGTATAAGTCGGGGTCTGATTTTATGATCGATTTTTCAGGTTTCAAGACCCAACTTATACGCGAGTATATACAGTAAATTAAAAGAAATAAGTGTCATGTTCAAATAATTTAAAATTATATTAATTTTTTCCCGTCACTTTAGTGTTGCTAGTCAACATAATTACAGCTTTTTGTAAACTGTTAAATCTATAAAAAATATTAGATCGATGTAACAAACTAAAAATGCGATCATCCAACAACTTATATTGTCACTTATAGCAATGAATGTGATATCAATTGTCGCACACGAGCGCTTAGGAGACAGTCAACAAGCCCAGAGGTGAGCGATTTAATAACAGATGAGGGGTTGTTTGATGGTATTGATGCCTCTCTCTCTAATTTTCCAGAACCAAAGAAAACAAATAATCACTCACCGACAACAGTCCGTATTCCAGAAAATGGCGTTCCATCCACTTCCTCATCCTCCTCGTCACGTCAGGCTTCCAATGATGATGTCACTTCCGGCTTCCAATGATGCCGTCACTTCCGGTCCTCCACTGATGACATCAATTCCGGCAGCCATTTTCTGTATAAAAGCAACCCTCAACCCTCTGTATTTTGTCAAATGCCTGAATTATTTTGCACATTGACCATTCTTCATTGCTCCAAAGCAATATACGGGGCCAATCCTCAACTCTTTGAAGTTGTTCTTGTGACTTACTCGTCACAGAATCTAGAACCAGATACAAAGATACAGAAGACAAATGGAGGGTAAGTGATGGCCAGGCTCAACAGCAGCAGGCTAAGAAAAGGTAATTTGTACAATACAATGGCATAATTCCTCTTCAGTGTTAAGCATATCTTGTGCAGTTTAATCATTACATGAGCTCTCTCACACATGTGTGCCACCAGGAGATTGTGTGCCAACCATTACTCTTTGCTCTTCTTTGCCATTATAAGAAAGAATGGGGAATTCCTAGAAGTCATTTTATGAGAAGGCCTTAAGAGTTCTGGTGAACTTGCCACTATTTACAACCATGCAGTGTACAGTAGGCTAACAAGATTCTGGGCTACATAACATACCATGCTCAGTTCAAGTAAAGGGGGAAAATCCTTGCACTTTAATTATGAGGATTTATCTAGAATATTGTGTGCAGTTTTGGTCACTGTGGACCACCCAGGCTTGCACTGCCAGCTGAACCCGACATATATTAGCATGGGACACAAGTTCAAGGCACACACATTTCATTTTTTCTCTTTTTCGTCATGGAAAACACCTTCCCTGTTTCCCACAGGCACAGCACATACACAAAACTTTCTTTTCCTCTCTCTCTTCTTCTTTCTACTCTTCGGGTCAAGCTTCGTCCTCCTCCTCCTGACTCTGACTCACTGAGTAGTGGCTGCTGGCTCCTTTTATAAGACACCCGGAAGTGCTCCAGGTGCTTGATGACTCATTTCCGGCAGCACTTCTGGGTGTGTGGGGTTGCCATCTAGTGTTCCAGGGGAGGTAACGCTGTGGCCATGCCTGCTCCCCCAGTCCTCCAAGCGTGGTGGTGTCCCAGCCGGGCAAGGGCTCCTGCCTCACGCTACATCACTTTATTACAAAAATTACATAGCAGTACTAATGAAAAGTCCAGAGACTAACTGCTTGGCCTCCAAGGTGTGAACTACAAGGAGAAGTCGTTTCAATCTAACCAAATAAAAGTGACATCAAGGAAGTGTTTACCATTATGACGTGGTAGATTCCAGCTGTTACTTTACAAAAACGTTAGCAAGTATTCACTTTCACTTAGATACATATGGATACATGAACGTTACCAAGTAGTGTAGTACAGTAGATCAAACTACTTTGGGAACCTTCTAATCTCAACTTGACCATATTTTGCCAGACTGCTAATAATAGTTATTAATGAGCTATATTGGGCTATTTTCTTATATATTTATCCTATTATCTATTCATTTGTAACAATTCTAATTGACTGGAAGGATGGAAGTTCAAAATGTCAAAGTGAACACAAATAAACGGCCATTTGTGTTGTCTAGAGAGTCCTGCCTCATTCACTAGAGTACAGTAGCTCTGTCTCTCTCAGATACAGGTCCCAGAATGAATGGCCACCTCCTGTGAGTAGTCTAAATATATAAAGATTCTCCCAGGAGTATCTGCTTGGAAAGGGAGGTCAGGAGCCATCTTGGCTTTGCTCCTTGGAGCTCTGGATGAAAAAGGAAAAAAAGTTCACTATAGCCCCTTCTTTCATCCTGCGATGGAACTGCTTACCTATCAAGAGCCTGAAGGTGTCCCCTAAGCATACATATGTGACACAATATTCAAAAGTACTTGAAAAATCCTAGACCATTTTAACAATTTTTCACCATGAATTTTGTGTTTTCAAGTACTTTACATGCAAAGACAATGTGGATATTTAAGAACATAAGAAGTCTGACAAATGGAAGGAGACCATTAAGTCTGTTGTGCTCATTTTCTTAGCTAACAACTAATTTATCACAATAGTTCTCTACAGGTATGTGGTAACTGAGGTCCAAGGCTGTTTGCCATTTTAAACAAATGGGTGCGATGTGGGCTTGGGCATTTCCGCAGTGAAGTGCACAGGTACATGATCGCCCGTGTCCATAATTGATGCCGGGGCTGCTAATCGCCACACTTGTGCCACGTCCCCATTATAAATAGGAGAAGCGTGAATGCAGAAGGGAAAAAAAGAAAGGAAAGGGAACGGAGGTTAGTGGAGAGAAGAGGAAGGCTGGAAGCCACAAGAGTCAGTGTGGGAGCAAGCAAGAGAAAGAGCAGGCTAGCTGGTGGATGCAGGCAGTTAGTAGGAGAGCCCGGAAGGAGCGTTTGGCCGACACTCGAGTGCAGAAAGAAGCGGTCGCTTCAGCTTAGCAGTTTTAAGGAGCTGGAGTGGCTGGCAGAGTGGACAACTCGCCGTGGAAGGAAGCGGCAGTCAGGAAGGCTTGGAAGAGTGAGCCCCAATGTGAGCTCCCTGGCTGTTGGGGGGGAACCTGAGTCTCGGTCCAGTGTTACAGCTGTACGCAGCCAGGGGATGGAAGGCTACCGGACCAGTTTTTAAGGCAGCTGCACCTGCTGAAAGGGGCGACTCCTCTACTGCCAGGCCAGAAAGGGATAAACAGAGGAGCCGTCAGATGAAAAGTGAAGGCCCTGGGCTTTTAAAAGAGACTGCATCTAGCCTGTTGTTTTTAACATAGTTTTAAAGGAATTATTTATTTGGGATTTCAACCTCCACCTTTCATCATTTTTATGGATTATTTATTTATGTACTGTTTTTGAGTCACTGCACTATGTATTTGGACACTTTTGAATTTGTTTTAGTTTTTGATAAAAGCACTTGCACCTCCCCTTGCTCAGTTTGGTTTCTCTCCTTTTGCCAGTTCATCCAGTTACATTACCGATGGTGTTGGGTTCAAGGGCTCCCAAATCTAGAAGAGGAAGTGTGGAGCAGGACCCGCACCATCACAAGGTACTGTCAAGTTTTTGCTTGACTCTGTAATCAAACAAAAAATGATTATCATTTCACTTAATTGATTTTCACCCTTAATCTAGCTCACAAGTGGACCTGGGCCTAGTGGCCATCTGTGTGAAATTTACACATTCTCCTTGCCCCTGCAAGTTTTTTTACCAGGTACTCTAATTCCCCACTTACATCCTAAAGACAGGCATTGTTACCTTAACTGGCGACTCTAAATAGAACTGCCATTAACTAGAGTCCCATCCAAATATACCTCTGTCTTGTGTCCTGTGCTAGCTGGGGTAGCTTTCCTGAATTTGACTAGGATCAAGTAGGTTTGATAAGGGATGAATGAATGGCATAACATGTAGTGCTTATTTTGTATAATCACTTTTAACTTTTGATTCTGACTATGTTGTGCAATGAACTACTTTCTAGGTCATGCTCACCCCTACCGTCTGCCTGAGGCGTGGATTCAGAAAGTGAATTACTGAATGAATCCATCCATCCATTCTCCAACCCGCTGAATCCGAACACAGGGTCACGGGGGTCTGCTGGAGCCAATCCCAGCCAACACAGGGCACAAGGCAGGAAACAATCCTGGGCAGGGTGCCAACCCACCGCAGGACACACACAAACACACCCACACACCAAGCACACACTAGGGCCAATTTAGAAACGCCAATCCACCTAACCTGCATGTCTTTGGACTGTGGGAGGAAACCGGAGCACCCGGAGGAAACCCACGCAGACACGGGGAGAACATACAAACTCCACGCAGGGAGGACCCGGGAAGCGAACCCAGGTCCCCAGATCACTACTGAATGAATGAATAATTCAATTCAACTTCCATCCATCCATCCATCCATCCATCCTCTTCCGCTTATCCGAGGTCGGGTCGGGGGGTAGCAGCTTGAGCAGAGACTTCCCTCTCCCCAGCCACTTCTTCTAGCTCTTCTGGGAGAATCCCAAGGCGTTCCCAGGTCAGCCGAGAGACTTAGTCCCTCCAGCGTGTCCTGGATCTTCCCAGGGGCCTCCTTCCGTTTAGACGTGCCCGGAACACCTCACCAGGGAGGCGTCCAGGAGGCATCCTGATCAGATGCCCGAGCCACCTCATCTGACTCCTCTCGATGCAGAGGAGCTTCAACTTAATTTATTACAAAACCGCATTTCCACATTTAATTCTGGTACACTGGACATTTTTAGGAATACAGCCATAGTACAGTTTAAATGCAAAATGACATGTAACATAAACAGACCAAACAATGCTGAACTTACTAAACACATGAAATGAATGAATGAGAATGAATAAAAACCAAGCTGTGTGCTTTTATCTAAATGTATCAAGATGATGGACCATTTCAAACTGTGGCTGACAACTAATGGTGTTCAAATTTTCCACAGAAGCTGCAGGCAGAGCAACAAGAAGTCAAAGAGGATGAACATGGTAAAACGTTTTTATTAACTACAATAGAATATGATTCTTCTATTTGTCGAATCTATGATCAAGGCACTCATTGCCTAGTATAAGATGCTATTGTAGCCATTTCAGCATGTGGACAGATATGTTAATATCTTTGTGTTTTCAGAAGTATTTTCAGTTTACAGCACTGCTTAGTCCTAGTTTTGGAGAATATTATTTTAGTAAATGAACTATGAAACTTAGAGGATGGAATTTAGCCCTTCTTTTTGACTGAGCCACACCTTAGGTGAATTAGCAGAAAAGCTGGAACCGAATGTTAGTTATTATCAGGTCAAGACCTTCTGTAACATATTTTGGCTTCAGTGTTCCTTCAAACTCTGCAGGAGTTTATTGTAATTTATATAAATGTCGTGTCACATTAGATGACTTTTTACTTCATTGACTTCATTGACTTCACTTACATAATCTTAACAAGTCAAAGTCAGTCAGCGGGGTGACATCAGATTAAGAATACATTGGTTTGTGCAGTCATACTTTACAGGTTCTCATTGGGTGTGTATGGGGTTCATCTAAGGTTTCTTCAGAAAGACATGCATGTTAAATTACCTGGTATTTCTTTAAAGCAGCCAGGAATGAGTAAGTGTGTGCATGGGGGTGTCCAATAATGGGCCGGCAGCCCCTCTAGGTTTGGTTTCTCTCTTGCACAAAATGTTGCCTGAACAGGTTGAGAAAAGTCAATGAATTAAAATAACAGAGGAAGCAAGTTCTATGAATAAAACCAGCAGTACAGAGAAACGCTTTGCTTCATTGTCTGTAATGTGAAAGAAAGTTAATATTCTTACTGCATTTTCATCACAAGCCATATGAATTTCAGTAGTTCAGACAACCCTCTTACTGTGCTGTTTAATGTGGAAGGGGTGGTTCAGTCTTTTGGCAGAAAAACCTATTGGCCAAGGTTCTCGGACCCCGACTGTGTCCAAGTGGCTGCTACAGAATCACTGATGGGTCTGGAACAGGCATTTCAGGAAATGCAAATGGCTGTGGAGAAGGATTTGCCAGGTTGAAATAGTTGAGGTTGAATTTGATTTTTGGTTGTTCTCATGTATAAAGGTTACATTGTATAAGGAACTTTCACACATTTTATTTAACAAAAATACAAACAAAAACTTAAAAAGAAATTAAAGATGTTTGCACAGGCTCTCAGTTCACTTGTGTATCTTGGTAAGCATGCCAGAAGACGTCACAGCCAGAGTAAAATGTATGAAATCCCTGAGATTTCCTCACATGACTTTTATTTTCAGAAAAGTGTATTACAGTCAGAAATTTCACGGTCTTTGAGCCTGTCCCAGCAGTACTGGGTGCAAGGCTGAGCTGGAACGAAGTGCCAGTTCATCACTGGGTACACTCACACAATCACCCACTCTCCCACAATTGCCATACAAGAACAAGAAAAATATATCTTATGGTAAAAGGAATCAACAAAGAAACTCAAGAAGAATTGGGAAATTGTCCCTTTATAATGTCCAGTGGACTTGCGAAAAAATAAATGTTGAAATCTGATTAAAAACACATGCATTTGACAAAATACAGAGGCTGGTTGTGGCTTTTTATACAAAATGGCGACCGGGAGGAAGTATAGAAGTGACGTTATAACGGAAAGACGGAAGTGACATCATCAGGACGGGACCGGAAGTAATGTCATCAGGATGGACCCAGAAGTGATGTCATCAGAATGGGACCAGAAAGTAATGTCATCAGGATGGACCCAGAAGTGATGTCATCAGAATGGGACCAGAAAGTAATGTCATCAGGATAGGTCCAGAAAGTGACGTCATCTTCGGGAGTCGGAAGCGGAACTGATGTTGTGGTCGAAATGCCATTTTGGGAAGCCGGAAATGATGGAGGTGAGTGAGCTAATTCATTATTTTTCTTCTGTAACTCTGGTAAAAGAAGGAGAGAGGCCTTAATGCTTGATATCAACCCTTCGTCTTGTGATATTTCATTCACCTCAGGACTTGTTGACTGCCTCTTAAGCGCTTGTGTGTGACAATCTTTTTAAATACAGCCTTAGGCTTAATTGCTTTACAGGGTATTTTATAATGGCTTCTATATACCCACACATCCCTTTGAGCCTATTAAAGTAATCCATTTCCAGGTTGTGGAGTGACCGTTCAAGTTAAGAACCAGCCCATCACATGGTGTTCTCATGCACATACCCACCTTTACACATTCTTGATTTGTATGGAGCTGGAGTGTGCCATAAGGATTTCACTATACTCTATACACACATCAATACAACTATTAGTATGTTCAGTTATACTGGGACCAGTTTAAATCCAAGACACATGTAAGGAATGCCAAAGTATGCAGGCATGGCGAGAACATAAATCTTCGCACAGATACAAAATGGGTGAAGATTCCAATTCAGTCTTCTAGATCTATGAGGCAGCACTGCTGACTACTGCGCCACTGTACTATCCATTTTCAAAATACAGTATATGTAATAGCTGGTAAAGTTCCTTTGTCTTTGATTCTTCGTTGGTAGGTTTATAGTTTTAAAATACCATACTTGTTCAGTTAATTCAATTACTTCTTTCAAAAATCATACTAGATGCAGTGATTATGAAAAGTATTCACCCACTTGGAAGTTTTCACAGTTTATTGTTATGCAACATTATATCACAATGAATTTAATTTGGCTTTTTCGACAGTAGTCAACAGAACAAGACTCTTTGATGTCAAAGTGAATCCAGATCTGTGCAAAGTGGTCTAAAATAATTACAAATATAAAACTCAAAATAACTTGTAACATAAGTGTTCACCTCCTTTAATATGATGCTCTTAAATCATCACTGGTTCAATCAGTTGGTTTTGGAATTAGTGCAATGGTGATCATTTGTCTGGGGTTTCCATTGATTGTAGTATAAGAAGGTCCAACTTGCGGTGAGTCAGTATGGTGGCCTAATCTACACAATGAAGACAAAGGAACACTCCAAGCAACTCCATGAAAAGGTGACAGAAAAACACAAGTCAAAAGATGGAAACAAGAAAATATCCAAGTTACTGAATATCCCTTGGAGTCCAGTTAAATCATTCATTAAGAAATGGAAACTGTATGGCACAGTTGTAAATTTGCCTAGAGAAGGTGGTCCACACAAACTGATTGTCAAAGAAGAAGAAGACTAGTGAGGGAGGTCACCAAGATACCTATGAGAACTCTGAAAAGGGTTAAATGCTACACTGACTGGGAATTGGGGAGGCTGTGCAGACACCAGTATGTTTCACCAGTCACAGCTTTATAGGTGAGGGGCAAAGAGAAGAAAAGCATGTGACAAATTAGCTACTAGAGTTTGCCAGGAGACACATGGGAGACTACCCTGAGGTCAGCTGGAAGAAGGTTCTAATTTTTGGACATCAGACTAAATTGCCTTGTTTGAACACTGCATATTATCAAAAACACACATTTTCCACACTGCAGTATTGTGGTGGCAGAACCATACTGTAGGAAAGCTTCTCTACAGCAGGCTCTGCAAGAATCGTGAGGGTAGGGGAAAAATGAATACTGAAAAATACAGGGAAATCCTAGAGGGGATCCTGATGTTGCCTACAAGAAAGTGGAACCTTGGTAGAAGATTTGTTCTCCTTCAAGAGAAAGACTACAAGCATAGAAGCTAAAGCTGTACAGGAATGGCTTCAAAACAACAATGTCACTGTCCTGGAATGGCCAAGTCAGAGTCCAGATTCCACTCCAATAAAGAATTTGTGGCAGCACTTGAAGAAGGCTGTTCACTCACAATCAGTGGCTGAAGTGGAATGAAAGAACTGGTGGTATTCCCTGTCATTTCATCTTCTTCATTCTCCTCCTACATATATAATGTTCAAGACGCAAATGCTGATTTTACAGATCTTCAGTGGACCTTCTCTCTTGGATGTCCAAAATCTCACATAAAGGAAAGATATTCTACATCTACTAGTCTACTGTGATGGACAGCCGGCGGTTCAGTCCAGCCAGGATGTCCCTGAAAGAAAAGAGTGGAGGAAAGCAGCCTTTTCAGGATACTGCACGCTAGGTGGCAGCTCCCCTGGACGGCAACGGTTCCCCGGATTCCCTCAAAGCATCCTGAGACGTGGAGTCCGTTTCCTCAGCCCTGTTGGGTGCCGCCAGGGGGAGCTCATAAAGAACCTGGGTACTATTACTCTTACAACAACCGGAAGTACTTTGGAGTCACGAGGACGGAAGCCCGCAGTACTTGAAAACGATGATGTGGTGTTTGACCCGGAGAAGGAAAACTTCCGGGTCATGGACTATTTAAATGACTTTGGGAATCCCAGCAAAGAGAGCCGGAGTTGGGTGGTAGAGTGACGGAGCTGATGGGAGGAGTGGAGGATTGATTATTGTATCGATTATTGTTTATTATTATAAGTATTGGAGAATTATGGAGTGTGTGGTGCTTTGTGCACTGTATTGAAGAATTTATTAAAGAAATCTTCTTGGTGCTTTTACACGTGTGTCCTGGATGTCTGTCTGGTGGGTTTAGCAGGGCAACAGTGCCTCTAGCATCCACACTACATATGTTTTGGTAGCAGGGTTTGCCATGTGAGAAGTACAAGTATAGAGTACCTGTGAGTATTGGCCCTGTTTACGATTCCCATGTGACCCAGCGGAGCTTGAGCAGTTTTGCAATGAAGAATCAAGAAAAACTGCAGCGTCCAGATATGCAAATATTCATTCAAATGAATTCTCTGCATTGCTCCCTTCCACTCCTTTTCTGATATGTTGAGTGAGAGATCCTTCTCCCATTGTCCTCTTGGATCTTTGAAAGGGAGGGACTGTAAAATAATTTTATATATTGCAGAAATGCTGTCTAAGTCCTCGAAACTGAGCAATATTTTTTCCAGCATAGAGGAAGGTGGGAGATGGGGAAAATCGGGCAGGTTCTGTTTAACAAAGTTTTTTAATTTGAAGATAGTGAAAGAAATGTGTTGCTGGAAAATTAAATTTGGAATGTAATTGTTAGTAGGATGCAAAGATGTTGTCTATATAAAGATCTCTAAATAATTTAATCCCAAATGTTTTCCAGATATTATAGACTGCATATGTTTGCGAGGGTTGAAAAAGGTGGTTCTCATGCAGAGGTGCCACAGATAAAAGATTCTCCATCTTAAAATGCTTTCTACATTGGTTCCAAATTCTGAGTGAGTGAAGTACAATTGTGTTATTAGTATATTGGCGATAACTTGCATTTATTGGGGCACAAAGCAGGGAATATAAAGAAGTACTGCAGGATTTTATTTCTATTGTGGACCAAGCCTGTGTATGTTCATCTATTTGTGTCCAGGTTTTTATAGCTTGTATGTTTGCTGCCCAGTAGCAAAACTGAAAGTTAGGTAGAGCCATGCCACCTTCTGTCTTAGGTCTTCGTAGAGTCGCTCTTTGGATACGTGGATGTTTTAAGTTCCAAATAAATGAGGTTATGGTTGAATCTAATTGCTTAAAGAATGATTTATTGATGTATATTGGAATGTTTTGAAATAAAAAGAGAAGCTACTCATCTTAACAACGTTAATTCTTCCAGCTAGAGTGAGATGAAGGGTTGACCATCTATGCAACCTTGAATCTTGCTTAATTTTTTCCATATAGACGGCGAAATTTTGTTTTGTTTACTTGTGATATTTACCCCTAGGTATTTCAACTGATCTGCAATAATAAAAGGGAAGGTGTCCAATCTAATATAGGCTGAGAAAATTTTCAATCTTGTGTTTTCATGGAGAACTAAGATCACAAATGTTTAATGTTGCTTGAAAGGGGCCAGCGGGGAACCAATATTGAAGAGCAGCAAATAATATGAAAATGCCCATAAAAAAAGCTTAAGTTACTTGTGTCACATAATTGTGTCACATGTCAGTTATCCCTTCATATGCTCACTGATGTGATATTGTTAAAATATCTTAAATCAGAGCAGTGCATTAAAGTGAAGCACATTCACACGGGATAAAGCTGCTGAATTGACTGTTGAGGGAGAGAGCTTTTCAAAGAGTTCAAAGAGTTTTCCTTTAAAATAGCAGCAGATTTTATCTATAGTATTTGGGAACTGTTTAGATAATTTAGTGTAATTTATGTATATGATATAGCAGTTTGATTTTGAAGCATCATGTAAAGAAAAGGGAGCAAAATTTCCTGGTATTTTCCTAAATTTTAGGTTCACTCAAGTTAGAAAGCCTTAATAATTTGTGTAGATTTGCTTCATTTCAATACAATCCAAGCAATTACTGTTTGGCATATTGTGTGGCATATTCTTGGCGGATGTTCACATAAGAAGTATTTTTAATGTAAGAGACGCCACCAGAGTAGTTAGATAATCTAATTCTTCCAAATGTAGAAAGAATATGTCATCATCATATTATTCCGTTTGCCCTCCACATTTGTAAATTAAAAAGGGTCCCAAAATTAATAGCTAGTAAAGGCAAAATGACATTTATAGTAATCGCTTATTAGACTGCACCTTTTCCTTTTTTAAACTTCATGGAAGGCTACATTTTTTTATGCTTTAGCCATCAGATGTTCACAAAAATATGCACATCTTTATTGCTACATCATCTGCCTATGGAAAACTCACTTTGGCTCAACTAAAGCTGCACATACTGTAAATGAAATTTAATTGTAACAATGCACATATGCTAATGAATTAAAAATACTCTGAATATTGCTTCTCGGAAATGTGTTTGTAATTAGCACTTGATAAAATTGATCAAATTTAGATCTAATTTGATATAAGGACAGAAGTCCCATATCTTGGCCTACTTCATGACATCACATAACATCACATTTATTATTAAGGAAGACCAACAGAAAATGTTCTTTTTGCATCAGCTGAGGAAATTCAATCTCCGTCAAGTAATATCAGTCCAGTTCTACACAGCCATCATCAAGTCCATTCTGACCTCTTCTATAACTGTCTGGTTTGGTGCTGCGTCTGTTCAGACTAAGGCCAGTCTGTGGCACATCATGAAAGCCTGTGAAAGGATCATACGCTGTAACTTGCCGCACTTTTGAAGTTCTATACAAGTCCAGGGTAAGGAAGAGAGCCACAAAGATCATTGCTTATCCGACTCACCCAGAGCATCACCTGTTCCAAAGGCTACCCTCCAGCAAATGTCTTCATACAGTGAAAGATAAAACAACAAGTCACCTAAATAGTTTTTTCCATGTGCAGTTATTCTTACTAATCGGTATCTACTCAGTATCTATGTATACCTGCACACTAGACTGCTTGGACATCTTAATTCTATTTATTTTTTGTATTGCCCTTGTGTGTCACATCATGTTATATCATTTAATAGTTTATCTTCTTATATTTATCTTTTGTATTCTGTGTTGTCCTTGTTTGTTGCACCAATACTATCGAGACAAATTCCTAGAACACATTAGTGTACTTGTCCAATAAAGTGAATTCTGATTCTGATGAATGGTAGTCTCAGTTGCCAGACGGGAACAGATGAGATAACAGGAGTGATAATTGAAAAATATTGACTTTAACAGTGTTGTTAAATCTTGAAAATACTAGAAATTGGTATTTTTATAAAATAAGTATTCTAGAAAATGTTCTTAATTAGGAGGGTAATATCAAAGCCACAAAAATGACAGAAAAAAATGGCTAAACATATTGAAATGTGTAGAAATGGAACTAATAATAATAATTATATAATATCAATAATAAAAATAATATCAGCATTGAAATAATTTACATTCATATGAAAAAGTAAGTACACCAAATTAATGTTATTTTCTTTTTTTAACATATATGCACATATCATGATTTGATTTTCATTTAAACAGTGTCTATAGATAAAGGTGCGATTACAAACATCATGCCAAATGTACATTTTGTAGTCCATTCTATAACTTAAATAAATATGGAAAAAGTAAGTACGCCCCTACAATTATTGCCACCACAAATACCTACAATTAGAATCAAGTGCTTGTGAAAACAGTGTCATTAAAGAACCGCTCTTATTTAAACCTCAGACAGTTAGTTTGGTTTGCTCTTGGTTGGTGAAGTGTCTCTTATCACCATGCTGACATTGAAACAGCTCTTTGTCACCCTCAGAGAAAAGGTTATAGATGCTTGTGAGTCTTGGAAGGGATTTAAAGAGATCTCCAAACAAATAGAAATCAGCCATTTCACTGTCCAGAAGAACTGCCAACTTGTCCAGGCCAGGCCGCCTCAGCAAGTTCAGCCTGAGAGCAGAATGCAAGATGCTGAAAGAAGTCTCTAAGAACCCCAGAAGTTCATCACAGGACGTACAGGTAGCCTTGTAACCATTCACATGAAAGTGCACAAGTCTATTGTTAGACAGAGGCTGCACATACTAGAGTTACATGGTGGGTGTACTAGAAGAAAACATTTTTTGTCCAGAAAGAACATCAAGGCAAGGCTAAATTTGTCCTTGAATAACTAGGCAAAGACCAGTACTTCTGAAACAATACGCTCTGGACAGATGTGGCAAAGATAGAGTTATTTCACCACAATACCAGAAGACATGTTTGGTAAAAACCAAACAGACAGCCTTTGACCATAAGAACTTGATACTAACTGTAAATCATGGTGGTGGAAATGTTATGGTTTGGGTTGTGTTGTTCCTTCAGGGCTTCGGAAACTCACCATCATAGAACCCACTATGACTTCTTCATTGTTACAGAGGATACTTAAGGATAATGTGAGATCATCTGTCAGAACATTGAAGGCCAACCGACTTTGCAGCATGGCACCCTAAACATACCCTTAAATCCACCAAGGAATGGTCGAAAAGGAAGAAGTAGAGGGTTCAGTGATTGCTGAGTCAAAGCCTGGATCTGAATCCCTTTGAGATGATCTGGGGGGTGGGGGGGGGGGGGGGGGGTTTGAAATGAGCTGAGCACACAAGACATATAATCATGATGATTGCATCTTGCCTGAAGAAGAGGCCTGAGTTGCCTCAAAAGATTGTAATCTGTTTAGTTAGCCAATACAAGGTGCCATTCTGCTTGAATTCTCACTACATACACAATTAAGATAAAATAAAAAACAAAATTATTGGTACTTTAAGTAGCAGTGATCACAACACAGTCACATTTGAAATCATCTTTGGAAACACAAGCATGCGTGCTAAAACAAAGACTTATAACTTGCAGAAAATCGACCTTATAGGGATTAAGAAACATCCAGAAAATACAGAATGAGAAAATCAAAACACTACAACTAAAAATAATAGATGGTGTCACTTCAGAGACTCAAAATAAATACATTCCAAAAACCAATTATAACAAAAAGCACTAAAGAAAAGTTGGAAATGGATACATAAATACATCATTAATAGATAACACTGAAAAAAAACACACTGAAGCAAATTGAAAACAGCCAGATAATGAAGACTTAGAGGAACACCAAAAAGTACAGCAAAGGATCCTAAAATGGATTCAAAAGGTCAAAAGAGAAACTGAAAAAAGGCAAAGCCAACAAGTAACAAACAGCAAACATTTTTTTCTTGTATTCCTCCACACTGAAAATTAGAAGACAGTAGCTAATGAAATAAACACCAAAGTATTTATGAAAAATAAATAAATAGAGTACCTCAGACAGAAGTACACACAGTGGTTACTCTAGTTTTAATTTATAATATTGGTTTTTATTTCTATATTACTTCTGATCTTGGGTGCTGCTGCCTTGCAGTAAAGTGTCCAGGGTTCACATCTTGAGTCCTCCCTATGTGGAGTTTGCATGTTCTCCCTGTGTCTTCATAGGTTTCCCTCAGATGTTCAGGTTTACTCCCACAGTCCAAATACATGCAGGTTTAGGTGGACTAGCAATGCTAAATTGACCCAAGAGTGTGTTTTTGTGTGAGTGTGCTCACATAATGTTTTTTTTTTTTTTTTTTTATTTTCATTGAGAAAAGCTTTAATAATAAGTGCATATGGAAGGATATCTGGTTTGGATTTAAACAAGAGGAACAAAGCAAAAGAGAAAAGGTGGTGGGTGGAAAGAGGTAAGATTAAGGGCACCCACATGTCCAGAAACTCTGCTTGTAGTAGCTGGGGGAGAAAGAAGAAGGAATTGGAAGAAATCAAATATCTGTACTTGTGGGATTACCATGTCTCGATTCCTAAATCACTGAACACATCACAGAGTGTGTGAATATCCTGCAAAGCCCATGGAGGAAATGAGATTGGATGGCCTTCTATATTAAAAACAGTTTTGTGAAATAATGGACGATGCCACTTCAAAGATATGCCAAATGTTTTTCAACCTGGTGCCACACATGGAGAGTATAAGAAATGTCTACGTGTGTAAATGTGTGTGTCTGTCTGGCCCGGAAGTGAGTGGTGGAGTTGGGGTAAGGGCTCCACCTCTGAGGATACACGTTGGCAAAGCGAAACCTCCGAAGAAAGAGTAACTTACTTAACTGCTAATACAGAAGCGAGGTGAGCACATCGGCAAAACAGTATCCCTTTTACTTTTCCTCCCGCCGCTAATACACAAGCGAGGCGAGCACGTCGGCAAAACAAAACCTCTGAAGAAAGACAGTCGCTTTGCCACTAATGCACAAACAATGCAAACACGTTGGCAAATGTGAATTTCCCATTGGGATTAATAAAGTATCTATCTATCTATCTATCTATCTATCTATCTATCTATCTATCTATCTATCTATCTATCTATCTATCTATCTATCTATCTATCTATCTATCTATCTATCTATCTATCTATCTATCTATCTATCTATCTATCTATCTATCTAAAACAAAATCTCCTAGGAGAGAGAGACGCCCAGAATAGTTCTTTTCAATTACCTGACATCTCTAAATTTCAATTTGTTTTCTGATGATTTCAATAGTTTCTAGGACCCTGTGCTTTTTACAGCACAGGCTTACACAGCTAGTGTTATATAAAAAGATAAGAACAAAGGCAAGAAAAACTTTGGGGGATCCACCCCGTGTACTTGGAAAATACAGTAGACAAACACAATGGACTCTGTAATGGGACTGAAAGGAATACAAAGGGTATGATGGCTTCAGCCCTTGATCTGGCATAACAACACATTTAGTCAAGCCCATTGACTGCCTCCCATGTGCACGTGTGTCATTTTATATACAAATATAAGGTATATGTATAATATATACGTAAAATCATATTACACTTGCACACATTCAGACAAGGTTGGTTCTATATTAAGTTCTAACTCAATTTTTCCCTTCAGTACCTTTCTTCCTAAATATATTGCCAATTTTACACAAATGAGATGTGGTTTTACCGATACTATAATGTTAAATGATTTGGGATTTTAAGTAAAAAAAGAATGATTGCATGATTAATTGAAACAGAAAGTGAATGGCCATTAAATAGTTTTTTATGATTTCCAAGAAATACTTTATTTCGTTTCTCTTACTTTGACACTTAACTTTGCTAAATGAGACTAAAAAAATTGTTGGAATACTTTACTGTGTTAGTAGCACCCCTTTCATTAAACATTCCTGAAGATGCCGGAGGGAGATGCTGACTAATCAGAGCTTAATGATGCACCCGTCCTGGGAGCATTCGATAATTTGTAGTTTTTGGACTTTATGGCTTTCACAAATTAAGATCATTTCTGATGTTCTATATTTAGATCTAAGGCAAGAATTTAAACCAGAGGGGGAAATGGGCCTTAGCCAGGGCAGAGTTGAAAACTTTATTCAGAATGGAGGCTGGAGAAGGGGGGTGAATATTTGGAAACACATCATTTTGCCTGAAGGGGCAGAATAAAAGGTTCATCGGGTTAAGCAAATGTTAAGAGGAATGTGATTTTTTTTTACTTACTTGCACTCTGTTACTTTTGTTACCTTTATACTAGGAGAACAAAATAATAATTAAAGGTTGTGTCTCTTTTTTTATGTGTTGTTTTTATTAACTGTAAGGTATTTTCCAAACATTCCCCAGCTAAGTATGCAACTTAGAAATGACAGCATATAAATTCTAAAGGCTAATCCATTCATTTGTCAACCTACTTAACCCTATTCAGAGTCAGAAAGGATCCCATTCTGGCGGGCACAAGGCAGGGACTAAAATTGGCCAAAGTGCAAGTCTATTACAAATCCTACCCCACAAACAAGCCTACCTGGATCCAAGTTTGAATTGCTATTCTTCCTAACATGAATGTCTCTGGGAATGTGGGAAGACAACAGAAGCAGCCAAAGACACAAACATTATGAGAAACTCCACACAGACGATAAGCAGGCACTGGATTCATCTCAGGATACTGGATCCATGAGACAACACTCAAGCACCATGCTGCCTCAAGATCTAAGTAATATTGTGCTGTATGCAGTGCCTGTGCAAAGTATTTACCCACCGGGTAGTTTTCACATAGATAGAATGAACTTTATTTATTACCAGGTCTTTTCAGAGAAGCTGTTTAAATAAATAAATAAATACATACATAAATAGATAGATAGATAGATGAATACATATATATATACAAACTGTCACACACGTGCGCATGGGAGGCAGCTAAAGGGCTTGAGGGACGGCAGTTCTGATACATGCCGGGAGGTGGCAGAGTGCACTGACCCTTTTTCTCTCTTGCCTGCAGACCATTCCCGGGGGATTCCACCTGGCTCTCGTGACATCATTTCCAGGACCGAGCCAATGGAAGGAGACCTGACTGGCTCCGGCCCCTCTGACGTCATGTCCGGACTCGGCCTAATGGAGAACGAACACATCCCTGATCCTTATGACCTCACTTCCTGTCTTCCACTTTAAAACCCTGCCCTCTTTCCTAATTCCTCAGTCTTATCCTGGACTCAATTGTATGCACATCAGTGCTATTCATTGGCTTTCAACGACTTTGCAGCCGAGGATTTTGAGATTATATGGGTGGCTGCCCCAAACCTTTTTCTGTCTCAGACTCGTTTTGTGACAAAACACACACCAAAATAGCAAAAAAGGAAGAAAACTTTAAAAGTGCAGTGATGCACTATACAGGCGTATTGCTGTTGGCTTATTGGAGCCCCTGTAGTGTTTCTTTTCACACTTCTGCTGAATAATTTGTTGACTGAAAGTCCTCAGTGTTAGTGTGTCACAGAGAGGATGTACAGCATCGGCCATAATGGCACTCAGTTTTGTTTTAATTATTTCCTTTGCTACGACCTCCAGGGGGTCTAGAGTGCATCCTACAACTGAGCCTGCCCTTTAAAATAGCTTGTTAATTCAGCGGACCTTTCTTGAAGTGATGTTACCAGTCCAGCATAGCACACGGTGGTTTTAATTTGTCTTTTTTGATATTGATCAGCAGTAAAAGACTCTTTACTGTCAATGTTAACACAGAACACTTTTTTTACAGGCACCTGTATTAATAATCGTGGAGTACACTAGCAGTGGTTGGTTGTGCACTGATCACAGTCAGTATGGAGTATATTTAGTAAGATGACTTATTATTTATATGAGGTTTCTCTAGTCACACTAGTGTCCACCCACATCCTAAAGATGCAACATTTAGGTAAAATGGTAAAGTCTGTCATGTGATGGACTGCAGTCTCTCCGAGGGTTTGTTCAGTTCCATCAGTCTGATGTTGTGAGGATGGGCTTTGGCTCTCCCAACCCGGTACACAAATATACCAAACATATAGAGATGGGCAGATTATCATTCATTAGTTGTAGTAGTCTGATGTAAATTGTTGTACACATATGTAAAACCCAAAACAGTTTTCATGCTATTCACGCTGGTGCTTGTATGTTGCTTCATTCAATTAGGAAGTTAGATGCATTAGTGAAGACGAATTTCCCTCTCAGATATGGACAATGATGTGCTAATGTTACCACAAATACTTCATAAAGCACTTTTGTGGAAATTAATTTCTGTGTTTTCCCTTTTTAATGGAGATGTTTTTTGTTTGTTTTCATCTTTCATTTTGCATTAATGTCAAGAATGTACAGGTAATATTTAAAAAGCTGTTATGATAGGTGCACTGTTTGGTGCCACCTGGACTGGGTGGAGAAAGCCACCAGACCACAAAGAATTGTTGGGATATTTGAGTGAAAAGCAACTCCCACAGACTTTAAGCCTCACCACAGGGAATGGGATTGCCTAATTTCTTTATAAATCTCTCCTTCCCACTTCTGCTTGTTTCTTTCTCTCATCCTTACTCACGACTCTCTGTAAACTGTCATTAGATGTATCCTTGTCCTCCCACCTAACACCCAAAGATCTCTTGTGCAGAGCGGACATTCTTTATCTCAGTCACCTTTTTTTCCAATGGTCAGTAGTCATATCCTTGAATACTTCATTCAAAAGAATGATCTTTTGGAGTTGCTCCTATGATGATTGTCCTTCTTTCCACTTATCAGCTCCATTAACCCACTCGCATGTTCCCAGCTAATGCTTCAAAGGTAAACCATAGGGGTGGCTTCCATATATAGTAGGTACATTTTGCCCATCAGTTTACTGAGGTTTACATTCTTCTGTAAAAACACAGTAATGCCGTCAGGCTGTAGTTACACTTCACAAAAATCCCTCAACCCGAAACTTCCCTCTCAGTTCATATAAGGCAGAAAATGTTACTGTATGTTCAAATTAATAACACCAGGAAAGTAGCATGGCACATTAGAGCACTGCTGCCCTATGGATTTAGCATCTTGGGCTTGAATCTTGTGATGCGGACTGACTGTGTGGACTTTGTATATTTTCTCTATGTCTGCATTGCTCTTTGCTCGGTAATCATGTTTCTCTCCCACATTGCCGATTTTCTAAGATGGCCTATTCTAATTTGGTGCAGTCTGAGTACTGGGTGTATTGGGGCCCTGTTCAGGATGGTTTCTCCCTTAGATCTGATAAGTTCCAGCACACAGTCTTCCCAAACCCTCAAACCTGAACTGGATTCAGCAAGTTAGAAAATACTATGTTAGGAAAATGTCTCTGGCAAAACTGCTTGCACTAAGACCAATAATGGACGCCTTCCTTCTTTGAATTGAGAAAACATTACAATCATATGCCAAGCACAGGCATGCCCTGTATTGGAAGGAAAATGAAAGCCAAGAGGCACTTCACTAAGTCTAACAGAGCTTGAAGTCAGTCAAATCTCAGCTGACACTCCGGCCTTATCTCAGAATGTGACCTTCAGCAAATCTCTCATCCTTGTGGTGGTATGCATGTCTAAAGAGTCGAGGCTTTTTACTGCCACACTGCTGATGCTGAGAGCTAATCTTGATTTTTTGTAAAGTGCTTTGAGATCTAGGGATTTACACTATAAATATATATAGATTTACACTGTACACTTGAATGGCTGCATCAGCCGCACTGATGTCTGTTCTTAAGCACTCACTAACAAGAGGAAAGCCCATGCTCCCTACATCTACTTCTCTTACGGCATACAGATGATGGCTTAACGGATCCCAAGAAAAACAGTATTAATAATGTCAACTGACTTCCATTTAGGGCTTCCAAAACTAAATAAAACTTGTCATTAGATCCCCCTTGTCATCTCAGAAGTTTTTTGTTTCACCTGACAGTCAATCAGGTGGATCAAATGCTTTAATTAGAAAGAAAATTCTATGTGCACGTGCCTTAAATTTGTTGACAATATTACTGTTTTCTCCTTCTTCGCCTAATCTCCTGGTTGCAGATAAGCCTTTCGTGCCTCACAGTTGGCAATTATTCATTTCATCTGTCTCTATAAAGCTTCTCCAATTAGCCACCCAGGATAGAATTTTCACCAGCGTGAGAAACAAGGAATGTTTATTGCTGTGTCTCTGGGATTATTATTGTTAATTTGGAAGATGATTTACGATGCAAATAATTATACATACAATAGATCTGAGGGATTATACAGTGCATCATTAATAGCCTGTCATGTCAAACGATTTTCCAACCCACTTAATCCAGTCCACAGTTGTGGAGGGGCTGCAGCCTATTCCAGCTAGCACAGGGTGCAAGGCAGGAACAAAACTGTGATGGGGTGGCAGTCCATCACAGAGCCAATACACACACACACCAAACACATCACTTGTTAACCTAACCTGCAAGTCTTTAAACAGTGGGAGGAAACTGGAAAGGGGGGGAACATGCAAATTTCATGCAGGGAGAAATATTAATAAAAAAAAACACCTTAAGAAATTTTCAGTGTTCTTTTGAGGGTGATGAATCCAAACCTGGTGACAGAATTGCTTTATCATGTCCATTTTTTGATAGATGAAGGTTTAAACTGAAAGAATGCTATTTTCGAGAAAAAAATTAATATATTTTTAAAATATATTATTTAGACTTGAAAAGATTGTAAATAACAAACAGAATTGTTTTAAATATAATTATTACTGACTTTTTAGGTTTTTTCCTATTATAATCCTTTGAATGTGACTCATTGTGTAATGATCTACAAATGTCTGTTAACATAGACTCACTCCACTTTCTACTATACTGTCTCTCAGTTTCAGTCATATCCTGGAAAATCATCTTCCTGTGTTCATCAGAGACTGCTCCCACATTCTCGTGGAAAAATGCTGGGTTCATGCTCAAACGTTTAACTGGGACACCTGAAACCCTACCTTTTTAATCCACTCCCCCCTTACACCCACCTATCCCTCCTCCTTCCTTATTTGCTATATATTGCCTTTGATTCCTGTATGTCTAATTATTTTCCTCTGATGATGACACCTGGTAGGTTGTCGAAAGCATTGGAATAAAAAACTATTTTATCTTAGGTGATACATAAATATATAAATATTGTCACAAGAATGGACAGGAGACATAAAAAGGTTTGGGGCATCCACCCATATTATACCCTGGCTGGAAAAGGGTTGGATTTTGTGGAGTTGTGTCTGGTTCAAAGTGCAAAACAGAACTGATGACATGTAGCAAAGATGGTGGCTTTAAAGGTCTGGACAGGAAGTGATATCATCACGGGCACCGGAGTCAGAAATTACGTCATCTGGGCAGGAAGAGACTTCATCACGGGTGCTGGAACCCTGTGGAATTTCCTGTGAATGGTCTGCAGATATTTGAGAGAAAAACTCAGTGCACCTCGCCACCCACTGGTTAGACATGGAATTGTCATTATTCGAGCCCTTTAGCTGCCTCCTATGTGCATGTATGTGACAATATATATACTGTATGTGTGTGGGGGTGTGTGTGTATACTGTATGTATATATATATATATATATTTAATGTAGGTATTATTGATATATGTTTATACATTTGTGAATAATAGTTCTGAGCTATTGTGAGTTTTTGATATTAACTGATGTAACCACCAGGGGCGCCACTGAGCCCCAAACCCAAGACAAAGTAATACCCAACACACTTTTAGGATAAAATAACAGATATTTATTTATCCTTTGACATTCCAACTCACTTTTCCAAAGACGATTCATGAAATACACAAAATAAACCAATTCTTCCTCCTCTCGTTCTCCTGTTGAGTGTTGCTTGCTGGCTCTTGACTCTGACTCACTAATGTGAGGCAACGGGCCGCCTTTAAAGCCAAACCTAGGGATGCTTCCGGTGCTATGCCGTGTCTCCCTGGAAGCACTTCAGAGCCATCAAGAAAGTAGAGAGGTCCTCCGACAACAGCACCCTCTATCGGCACCCAGGCACCCCTTAAGGGCTGCATTTCCAGACTTCAACTCCCAAGCACCCCTGCGGGTGTCCCAACTATGCTGCCATATGAGGACCACTGTCGCCTGGCGTATGGGGGATTGAACACCTCCCAACTCTCGGCTTCCACTGGTCAATCTAATATATTATACTTGCCGGTCACAAAGTTAAATTTCCATCCCACCGCCATCTGTCATTCCACTTTGTCCTCCAACCCAGGTAAGAAACCATCCTCCTTGCTGTTCTCCTTCTACATTGGATATAGATATAAAGATGAATAGGGCATGTAGTGTTTTTCTAAGGTGTCAGCAAATGTATTTAGATTACAAAGTCTTTGTATATCAAGTCTAAGGGAAAGAAGGATTAAAATAAAGTGCTGAGAACTAGTTACACTAAGTATATTCAAAGGAACTCAAGTCTGCACCCTCAGTAAAAGCCAAGGGAGGCAAGGGGCCGCTATATAAATTTGAGCGAAATTGCCCCTCATTCAACCTGATGTTAGCTATTTGTTGAAGAAAAAAAATTTGCAAGATCCCTTTAGGTTCTTGTGGTGGG
This sequence comes from Erpetoichthys calabaricus, assembly GCF_900747795.2. Taxonomy (NCBI): domain Eukaryota; kingdom Metazoa; phylum Chordata; class Cladistia; order Polypteriformes; family Polypteridae; genus Erpetoichthys; species Erpetoichthys calabaricus. The sequence goes on from NC_041401.2 coordinate 40,467,962, forward strand.
GAATACATCAAGAAATATGTGGTCACCAGTATGTCAATGATTTAATTCCATGGAACAGAGCAGAAATTTGTTGCAGCATTGCTTACATGAGGCCTACAAAATTTGTTCAGAGCCAGGTAAATTTTAGGCACACTCAGAAACACGATTGCCCAGAGACACATTTTTGTGTTGCAGTGTTTGCTCATTCCTGTACAAAAATTGTACCATTTGAGCAACAAGCCTTACTTTGACTTGCAGAAATATCGATACTAGAAACCAGAAACAAAATCAAAGTAACAATACTAAATAGTCCTTACACATCATTTGTTTTAAAATGCCCTAATTAACACTAATGAAGATGTATTTTTAAAAAAGGATATTCCAGTGCAAAGATGTCAAGTGTGGCATACGCTTCTCTTAAATAAATGCCTGGTAATGAACGCAGATGTTATAAACAATATGACCATATTTATAAAAACTGTAAAAAATAGTGGGAGACAACATCAGTGTCATAATGAAACAAATATACTCAAATATACAATACAATACAATACAATTTATTTTTGCATAGCCTTAAATCACACAAGGAGTGCCACAAGAGCCTTAACAGATAATATCACATAATACAATTCAGATTTGTTCAGAGTTCTGGAGACCTTGGCCATCAAGCTGCCCACTGGCCTTTCCATTGCTGAGTCAGTGGTGGACTGGCCAATATGATGAAAGGACCTTTCTACCCAAGGATTCCAGTGCTCCTATGTCAGAGATGACTTTTTCTTAGGCAGGCAGACAACTTGGCAGTAGATCAGTGGCACTAAGTGCCACATTTGGGTACCGAGGAGAGAAACAGAACAGGTGAGGGTTAGTAACAACTTATAACAATCATATTACTTATGTGCTAATGACTAACAACAGAGATGCAGTCTGTACAGTTAATCAGAAGCTCTAGTCAGGGTGTGCTAAACTGAAGTAGTGAGTCTTCAGTTGGGATTTGGAAGCTGAGACCGAAGTGGCACCTCTTACAGTAGCAGGCAGACCATTCCACAGTTTAGGGACCCTGTAAGTAAAAACACGACCTCCCACATATTTTATTAACCCTTGGAATCATAAACAGACCAGCATCTTGAGATCTTATCATGTGCGCTCTGGTTTGTGAGTAATGATAAGTTGAGACAAGTAAGCCGGATCTTGAACATTTAAGGCTTTATATTTTAAAAGTAGGATTTTGAAATCTGCCCTAAACTTTACCGGGAGTCAGTGTAAGGATTTAAGAACTGGAGTTATGTGCTTGTATTTTTTTGTTCTTGTAATAATTCTTGCAGCAGCATTTTGGATTAACTAGAAGCTGTAAATTATTGTTGGCATGGAGCTGAACAGTTTAACATCTGTGGCGGAGCGAAGGGCGCTCAGTAGGCTCCTATCAATTATGGAGAATCCACTGCATCCACTAAATAGTATCATCTCCAGACAGAAGAGCAGCTTCAGCGACAGACTGCTGTCACTGTCCTGCTCCACTGACAGATTGAGGAGATCGTTCCTCCCCCAAACTATGCGACTCTTCAATTCCACCCGGGGGGTAAACGTTAACATTTAACATTATACAAAGTTATTGTCTGTTTTTTACCTGCATTATTATCATTCTTTAATTTAATATTGTTTATTGTATCAGTATATCTGCTGCTGGAGAATGTGAATTTCCCATTGGGATTAATAAAGTATCTATCTATCTATCTATCTATCTATCTATCTATCTATCTATCTATCTATCTATCTATCTATCTATCTATCTATCTATCTATCTATCTATCTATCTAAATGAATGATTTGAACAGCCAGCTAAAACCGCATTGCAGTAGTCAATCCTACTAGGAATAAATGTATGATTTAATTTCATATTTAGAAAATGCCTTAATATATATAGATATATTAAGAAAATCTATAAATATTTATTTAGATATATTATGAAAATAAGATATATTAAGAAAATAAATGCAAAACCAATAATCATACTGCTCTGGAATAGATGACAGGAAGACATTTGCCTAATTAGATAAAAGAGATCTCAGAAGATGTATCACATACACTGTCAAATATCCTGGAATTGCTGAACACTGCACTGTAGATCATTGATATAAATTCTTTATAATAGACTGTATGATAATTTGGAGTGTTGTAATGTTGTCACATTGTGACAGTCTGTATGAATTGTATGCATAAGCACACTACTCTTGATGTTTTTCAGAGTTACAGACTATAAAAGATTAAACAAAGGCACTCAATCAATTAATAGCAGTAGCTGACGTTTTCTGAAAGCTTTAAGGACGCTCCTCTGGTCAGACCTACATGAGTTTGTCAAAACTTTTGTAGTGTCTCTCTCTCAATCACACTTACTCTCTTAACGTTTGTTAACCACTGCAACTCTCTGGTCCTTGTACTGTATAATGAGCTGCTCCTAATCCAAAATGAAAAAGTTCTTCAAAATCCTTATAAGATGCAATATGATTTATATAGTATTTTTCAGACATCTTTATGTAAGGAGGCTCTCAAGATTATTACAATTACAATTGGTTATAAATATTTTTACAAACCAAAGAGCTAGTGGTGGATTTTAGGAGCCCCAGGCCCCTCACGGACCCCGTGATTTTCAGAGGTGACTGTGTGCAGAGGGTACAGACCTATAAATACCTGGGAGTGCAGCTGGATGAAAAACTGGACTGGACTGCCAATACTGATGCTCTGTGCAAGAGAGGACAGAGCCGACTATACTTCCTTAGAAGGCTGGCGTCTTTCAACATCTGCAATAAGATGCTGCAGATGTTCTATCAGACGGTTGTGGCGAGTGCCCTCTTCTACGCGGTGGTGTGCTGGGGAGGCAGCACAAAGAAGAGGGATGCCTCACGCCTGGACAAACTGGTGAGGAAGGCAGGCTCTATTGTAGGCACGGAGCTGGACAGTTTGACATCTGTGGCAGAGTGACGGGCGCTGAGCAGGCTCCTGTCAATTAAGGAAGAATCCACTGTATCCACTGAACAGTGTCATCTCCAGACAGAGGAGCAGCTTCAGCGACAGACTGCTGTCAATGTCCTGCTCCACTGACAGACTGAGGAGATTGCTCCTCCCCCACACTATGTGACTCTTCAATTCCACCAGGTGGGGGGGGGGGGGGGGGGGGATGGGGTTAAAACGGTAACACTATACAAGATTATTGACTGTTATACCTGCCTCACACTCTCCAACTTTTTAACTTGCACTGTGCTTTTATTGCTCTTTAATTAATATTGTTTTTATCATTATGCTGCTGCTGGAGTATGTGAATTTCCCCTTGGGGATTAATAAAGTATCTATCTATCTATCTATCTATCTATCTATCTATCTATCTATCTATCTATCTATCTATCTATCTATCTATCTATCTATCTATCTATCTATCTATCTATCTATCTATCTATCTATCTATCAAGCACATATGTGGTAAATTAATTGCTTGTTTGGAATATGAATCAGAAATTGAGGAAGCATCCTTATTGTTAATGGTTTGAGTTATACCACCTGCAAGTAGAGATATATTCTAGAATGATGGACAATTGCAAATAAAAACAGGATATTCAGAACTGGTCGATTTCATTTCAGGTGCAAAGATACTTGGTCATTTAAGAAGAGAGGCAAGTACAGCCATAATGAAAGAAAAGGAAATACTGTGAATCAGGGGGCAGATTTGATGCAAAGAATTCTGCTGAATCTACTTTATCAATTCCTTTGGTAATTTTGATAACCTGGATTAGGTCCCCACACAGTCTCCTCTCCTCAAGACTAAACAGGTCTCTCAGAGTGCCCATAGATCCTGAGATACGCCTGGTTGCTCTCCGCTTCAAGTGCTGCTATGTCCTTCTTGTTTGGTGGAAACCAAAACTGCACACAATATTCCAGATGTGGTCTCATGAATGCATTATATAGTCTAAGAACAATGTCACTTGATATACATTCAACAATCTTTGTGATATAATTGGACATTATTTTGCCTTTTCGTTTCTGCACATTACTTAGATGATGAAAATGTCATGTTAACACAAATCCTTAAATCCTTTTCAGAGGTTGCTTCCAGTAGGACTGTGTATTCCCACTTCTATTTATAACTGGTGTACTTTTTGCCCAATTGTAATACTTTCTACATTAAAACTGCATTTTCCAAGTGTTTGCCTAATTCTGAAGCTTCTCCAGGTCTTTTTGAATAGTTTTCATTCATCCTCAGTGTCTGCCATTCCTCCGATTTTGGTATCATCACAAGATTACTAACTACACCAGAATCAATGTTACTAATATAAATTAGAAAAGATAATGGCCCCAGAACAGACCTCTGAGGGACTCCACTGAGGAAAGTTCTTTACCACCTGGTGCTGTTCAGCTGATGGTTGTGGAAGTAACCCCCGAGGAAGACAGGAATAGTTCAATCAATCAGGCTTTATTCAGTCACAGATGAGTACATGGATTCATGCTTTGCAAAGCAGAAGAGCCAAGTTTTCCGGTTTCAATCGGCTTTTAACATTCATTTTCTTCCCACCCCCTTACTTATAAAACAGCATCTAAGCATTTCATCAATTCGGCCAACTGTTTCTTTTTTGTGTACGTGTCAAGAGGGGCCCCAATGAAGGAAAGGTCATCTTTCCTGTGTCTAACAGATGGGTTCCTAAAAAAGGAAGTTACCAAAGTTCAGCTTACTTCACCTTGTCTTATGACAGACGCCTGTATGAATAACCTGCCATTATAATAAAACAGCTTTTAATCCTTAGTAGCTTGCAAGCAATTAAGTTTTCTTTCACACAGTCAAGTTCTGCCCTACTTCTAACCCAACCCTTTCTGGTGACGAACTATAAAAGCAGGGCCGCAACAGGAAGTGGTCAACATTTGACCAACTAACACTCAGAGGGACACTCTGGCGCAACAGGTTTTTAAAAATTTGTAAGAATATTCCATCTTTTTAGCCCACATTCTCAATTGTCCTCTTTCTTTTTTATTGCCTTGCAACATATTGTGTATACTGTATTTATAAACTATATATATTTCATATATTTATACTACTGTCACTAGTTTGTAGGAGATATGCAAATCACACTGTATATACATGGAAATAAACTTGAGTAAGAACTAGCACAATGAAAAGTATTTTATGGTAATCCCAATGGAACAGGTAGTTGTGTTACAATGACATTGTGTAGCAAACACAAATGACTAAAAAAGCAATATTAATAGGTAAGACTTACAAATATGTAGGACCAAACAGAGAATTACTGTACAAAAATTTGAAAGAATAAGTAACAATGAGGTAACATAAGTACCTGAGCTACAGACTGAATCAATCATGCAGACTTATTGGTATTTTAAGTGCTTACACAGTGGAGTCTTCTTCACTTGGTAAAACAGCAACATCACGTGGGCTAACATCTTAATGGCCCAGAAGTAAAATCTGTTTTAGAGGCAGCCATTATGGCACTGAGTTTATCAAATTATTTCCTAGTGGCAGACAGACAGTTTGACTCTGGGATGTGGCTATCTGAGACTGTAGAACATTTTACCACAAATGTCCTGTATGGGTGCTAAACCCTCTACTTGACTCAATCACAGGTTCTTCCTATTTGAATTTCCTTGTCCAAAATAATTGCATAAAAAATCTCTCCAATCCTATCGTCTTCATCTTGAAAATATAAAAAAGTTCTTTTAATCACCTGCTCAAAAAAGAAAACTGTACTTACACAGCAGATATCATTGAGGATTTTACAATACTGAGGAAATGGCCACTAAATATATTCACTAGTAATTAAAATTTGGGATTTGAATATTACAAATAAACTTACAAATATGACCAATGACTGCCTTCTGACATACCATCTATAGTGCAACTTTATAAAATCTGCTTATTTCAATTTAGGATCATGGGGATGAAAATAAAATACATACTTTGAAAAGATGAAAATGTGTCATAATGTGTCATGCATGTCAGAAAATGTGAACTGCAAAAGCCTCCCTCATTAGTCGTTTATCTAAATATCCAGTCAAAAACTTTAACATACATTTTTATTTTTATAATTTTTTTTTAGTTTTTCCCTCTACAACAACACTCCTCATGTGGTCAGACTGCAGTCCATTGTTTTTGGCACTGGATGATATCCAAGAAGATTGCATCAACTGGGCAACTGCTGTAGATTTTATCGTTTCTTATTTTGTTGCAGGTGGCCTTTCGTGTGCAACACATTTATTATAATTTTTTCAAAGTGCTCTGCTTTGCAGAAATCAGATTAGCCTTGTTCTTTTTACATTTTTAACAGCAATTCATATATTGTGCTCAATTACGTTTACCACATATCACTGGAAAAACTTTACTTTTTAAAGCAGAGTAATCTACATTACAGAAACCGTTCAATGCAGACAGTGTGCCTCTTTTGGCTCAACATGTCAAGAAACTAAAGTACCAAGATTAAAGGGCAACTTTCCTTTTTTTTGCATTTTGCTTTATTAATGCCAAGATCACTAATTATACTCATTGGAACTTGGAAGGTTGATGTTGCAGTAATTTAACTCAATTACTTGACATCTTTGATCAAAGCTGTAGGCCTGTGGGTCATCCATGAAGATTGCCAAGGGTTACTAGGTAATTTCACCAGCAAAGTCATAATATTTGATTTTCTTAATGAATAAATGGTAAACAATATAGTGGTTGCATTCAAAATTTCAAGGAGACACACACATGCTTGCTTATAACTGTTAAACAAAAGGTCCCTTCAATTTATCTATCAAAATTGTTACATTTTCAATTTTTAAAGCAACACCAAAGTTCCTCACACAAGATGATCTCCTTGAACAAGCTCTTCATTGTAATTTAGCTGTTTAATTAAAAACTGCAACAATCATTCATCCAGTCTAGTAACATAAAATGCTCTAGAGGAATGGGTTTTAAGACCCACATTTGAAAATTTACAATGAGGAGAATACCTATTTTCATAAAAATAAATGAAACAAAAAAAGTGATAAATGATAACAGAAATTTCAACTTAGTATACAGTGGTGTGAAAAACTATTTGCCCCCTTCCTGATTTCTTATTCTTTTGCATGTTTGTCACACAAAATGTTTCTGATCATCAAACACATTTAACCATTAGTCAAATATAACACAAGTAAACACAAAATGCAGTTTGTAAATGGTGGTTTTTATTATTTAGGGAGAAAAAAAAATCCAAACCTACATGGCCCTGTGTGAAAAAGTAATTGCCCCCTGAACCTAATAACTGGTTGGGCCACCCTTAGCAGCAATAACTGCAATCAAGCGTTTGCGATAACTTGCAATGAGTCTTTTACAGCGCTCTGGAGGAATTTTGGCCCACTCATCTTTGCAAAATTGTTGTAATTCAGCTTTATTTGAGGGTTTTCTAGCATGAACTGCCTTTTTAAGGTCATGCCATAGCATCTCAATTGGATTCAGGTCAGGACTTTGACTAGGCCACTCCAAAGTCTTCATTTTGTTTTTCTTCAGCCATTCAGAGGTGGATTTGCTGGTGTGTTTTGGGTCATTGTCCTGTTGCAGCACCCAAGATCGCTTCAGCTTGAGTTGACGAACAGATGGCCGGACATTCTCCTTCAGGATTTTTTGGTAGACAGTAGAATTCATGGTTCCATCTATCACAGCAAGCCTTCCAGGTCCTGAAGCAGCAAAACAACCCCAGACCATCACACTACCACCACCATATTTTACTGTTGGTATGATGTTCTTTTTCTGAAATGCTGTGTTCCTTTTACGCCAGATGTAACGGGACATTTGCCTTCCAAAAAGTTCAACTTTTGTCTCATCAGTCTACAAGGTATTTTCCCAAAAGTCTTGGCAATCATTGAGATGTTTCTTAGCAAAATTGAGACGAGCCCTAATGTTCTTTTTGCTTAACAGTGGTTTGCGTCTTGGAAATCTGCCATGCAGGCCGTTTTTGCCCAGTCTCTTTCTTATGGTGGAGTCATGAACACTGACCTTAATTGAGGCAAGTGAGGCCTGCAGTTCTTTAGACGTTGTCCTGGGGTCTTTTGTGACCTCTCGGATGAGTTGTCTCTGCGCTCTTGGGGTAATTTTGGTCGGCCGGCCACTCCTGGGAAGGTTCACCACTGTTCCATGTTTTTGCCATTTGTGGATAATGGCTCTCACTGTGGTTCGCTGGAGTCCCAAAGCTTTAGAAATGGCTTTATAACCTTAACCAGACTGATAGATCTCAATTACTTCTGTTCTCATTTGTTCCTGAATTTCTTTGGATCTTGGCATGATGTCTAGCTTTTGAGGTGCTTTTGGTCTACTTCTCTGTGTCAGGCAGCTCCTATTTAAGTGATTTCTTGATTGAAACAGGTGTGGCAGTAATCAGGCCTGGGGGTGGCTACGGAAATTGAACTCAGGTGTGATACACCACAGTTAGGTTATTTTTTAACAAGGGGGCAATTACTTTTTCACACAGGGCCATGTAGGTTTGGATTTTTTTTCTCCCTAAATAATAAAAACCACCATTTACAAACTGCATTTTGTGTTTACTTGTGTTATATTTGACTAATGGTTAAATGTGTTTGATGATCAGAAACATTTTGTGTGACAAACATGCAAAAGAATAAGAAATCAGGAAGGGGGCAAATAGTTTTTCACACCACTGTAGACATTTTCTGTGTAAATTCCTTGATTCCCAATATTTCATTGCTTCCATTATACTGTAGCATTGTTTCAACCTCCCCCATTCTCTCTCTCTCAAATGGACTCTCCCTCAGTGTGTTAGAACTACTTATAATTTTGTCTAGTGAAAAATGAGCAAATATTCCAAATCAGGCTCTGCAAAATACAAGCAAGGAGAGACGAAGAAAATGGAGAACCTGCTACAAAGTGGCTTTGTCACATCAAACCCAGTTAAACAATGAGGGCAAAGTTGAGCTTAAGCAAGCAGATTCCATTCATCCTTCCATCTTTCAAACCCACTTCATCTGGAGTAGATTCCGACAAGGCTAATAACCGATGCAAACGTGGGCAAAGATCAGCGCAACACTACAACAATGAAAACTTGTCTACCCCTCAGCATGGAATGGCCACAGATGACAAAAACTCACCCACCTCTCAGTAGGGAGCATCCATATTTTCCACATATGAGAATGAACTCAGTAACAAACAAGCTAACATATCCGTGATTTCAACCAAAACCTCAGATATTTAGAGCCAAATCCAACAGATCTGTATCATTTCCAAAACAAAACATTGACAACTTTCAAACTCAGAGCTTTAATTCTGTGTGGTCCCTGCCTACCAAGTTGAGGAGATAATTTTTCTGACTTTACATGACTCTGGTAATGGAGAAAGTTCAAACCTAAGTAGTACATAAACAATACTGGCAAAAACTGTGTGCAGAGACGAATGCTTATATAGTCACTTCAAGTATTAAAAAACGGTCTGTTTTCCTTGATGGCTTTTCACAGATAACAGACTGAAAGCATTTGTGGTGACCGAGCAAAATGTTTTTCCAGTTTTAATAAAGGGTTTGAATGAGTTTGGCTACACAGAATGAACTTCATTGAAATCAGAAAAAAGCTTATTCTTGGAAAAATATTGGATCACTTTAAATTAGTGATTAGCAAGGTAAATTTGAATTTGCATACAATTTCCCAAATCAGACTCTCCCTTTCACGGGAGATTTCAGAATTGCGAAACACAGAACTCACTAAAGAGTTTTTTGGTGTTTTAAAGGGTTTTTGAGTGGAAAATAAGGAATATTGATTCCTAAAGCCTCATTCACACTTCTTTTTTGCAGCTACGTAAAACATGTAAAATCAATTCTCTTTATTCCTCTCGTTCCTGACAGTGGAGGGGTATGGTTTTTAAATAAGTGACACAGAATAAATATTGTGCACAGAAAGACCATAAGTACAACTACTTTGATTAAGAGACCTATTAATTGTAATTTAATTAGATAATGCAAAGCCAGTTAATATATTATGATACTGGTGTTACTGTAACTGAAAGATAACAACTTATGAAGAATAAGTTCTGGCTATTATGAGTTTCTCATCCTGAATCCAGTAAGAATGTGCAGAGCAGCATCTCACGCACAAGAGCACGCACACACACACACACACACACACACACATGCACACGCACACCCACACACACACACACACACACAATGAACTTTGGATGTGGGGGTGGCAGCCCAGCATAGACTAGCAGTGAGCAAATGAACACCTCCGTGCGAACATGAGAAAATTAATAACTATCTTGAACACAAGTTGAAAGACCAGAATTCATAAGTTATGAACCTTTTTCTTTTTCTTTGTGCTTTTTTGTTGTTTGTAACTGACTTTTGTCTATACAGTATATATATATATATACAGTGATCCTCTGCTATATCGCAGTTCAGCTATCGCGCCCCTGCTACATCGTGGATTTATTATTATTATTATTATTATTATTATTATTATTATTATTACTAGGGGGCTTCACCCTCTGCTTGCTTCGCTCGCCCACCGCCAGGTTTGGTTTACCGGATAAACAATTTAAAGAGATTGTTATTTTCATGGGAATTGTTACAAATGCATTATTTTCATTTTTTCTTTAAAACTTTTGTAAAAACAATATTTGTCCTTTATTTCCTGCCCCGGACATGGTTAAATCTTTTTCTCGCGGGACTTATAATGCTGCTCGTGTTGTGAAGGGGGGGGGGGGGGTCTGAACGCATGCTAAAGAGATGCGATCAGTTCAGCTGCTGTCTTGCTGCTGCTGGTCTGCTGTGTGTTCTGCTTGTCGCGCTTTACGTCAATCATTTAAAAGCCTGTACAGCACCTGTCCTTTTGCCACTTTGCGTTTCTGCCACTAGCGTTTTGAAAGGGGGTTTGAACGAACGCTAAGGAGAAACGATCATCTGCTGGCTTCCTGCAGCTGCTGCTGGCGAGCTGTGTGTTCTGCTTGTCGTTGTTTTAAGAGCTGGGAGCACATGAAGTGTGTCTGCCAAAAGCATTCCAACAACTGCTAGGTTAGATGTCCATGAACTTGTTTTAAATTGTTTGTAAGTAGGGCGTGACGTGTAAAAGTCCCCGTCTCACGGGTTTTGCTTCCAAAGGTTGTAATGTCTAGTCTCGCGTGTAGTCAAAGTGTCTCTACGAGATGATCTGGTCTCGATCGCTTCATTCAACCCCCTCCTGCCACTTCACATCTCTCTCGCTTGCTTTGTGAAGGGGGTGGGGAGCTGAACGCATGCTAAGGGGAAGCGGACAGATCAGCTACTGGCTTTGTGCTGCTTCTGCCAAGATGCGTGTTCTGCATGTCGCTCTGCGCGTCAATCATTTAAAAGCCTGTACAGCAGCTGTCCTTCTGTCTCACTTCCTTGTCTTGCGTGACGTTAAAATGTCTCTCGCGGGACGTCAAATTGTCTTCCAAGAAGATCACGCCTTGTCTCCCTGGTCTCCCTGCCAAGATTTTTTTTTTATAATAGAGAGATGTTACTCATATCCTTAGCTCAACATCCACATATCATATGTGTTTACAAAGTGTGTTTTAATAAGTTTACATGTGTTTAAATCATGTGGGAGGGGTATTTTAAGGCTTAAACTATAAAAAAAAAAGTTTATTTACATGGTCTTTCTATATCGCAGATTTTCACCTATCGCTGATGGGTCTGGAACATAACTTCCACAATAGGCAGGGGATCACTATATATATATATATCTTCTTCTTTTGGCTGCTGCTGTTAGGGGTTGCCACAGCGGATCATCTTTTTCCATATCTTCCTGTCATCTACATCTTGTTTTATTACACCCATTACCTGCATGTCCTCTCTCACCACATCCATAAACCTTCGCTTAGGCCTTCCTATTTTCCTCTTCCCTGGCAGCTCCCAATATACTCAGAATCTCTCCTCTGCACATGTCCAAACCACGCAATTTTGCCTCTCTGACTTTGTCTCCCAACTGCCCAATTTGAGTTGACCCTCTAATGTACTCATTTCTAATCCTATCCATCCTCATCAAACCCAATGCAAATCTTAGCATCTTTAACTCTGCTGCCTCCAGCTCTGTCTCCTGCTTTCTGGTCAGTGCCACCGTCTCCAACCCATATAACATAGCTGGTCTCACTACCGTCCTGTAGACTTTCCCTTTCACTCTTGCTGATACCAGTCTGTCACAAACTACTCCTGACACTCTTCTGCACTCATTCCACCCTGCCTGTACTCTCTATTTCACCTCTCTTCCACAATCCCCCTTAGTCTGTACTGCAAATCCCAAGTATTTAAACTCATCTACCTTCACCAACTCTACTCCTTGCATCCTCACCATTCCACTGACCTCCCTCTCATTTACACACATGCATTCTGTCTTGTTCCTACTGACTTTCATTCCTTTCCTCTCTAGAACATATCTCCACCTCTCCAGGTTCTTCTCAACCTGCTCCCTACTATCGCTACAGATCACAATGTCATCAGCAAACATCATAGTCCACGGGGACTCTTCTGTCTAATCTCGTCTGTCAACCTTTCCATCACCATTGCAAATAAGAAAGGGCTCAGAGCCGATCCCTGATGTAATCCTACCTCCACCTTGAATGCATCCGTCACTCCTACTGCAGACCTCACCACGGTCACACTTCCTTCGTACATATCTTGTACAACTCTTATGTACTTCTCTGCCATTCCCAACTTCTTCATACAATACCACAGCTCCTCTCAAGGCACCCTGTCATATGCTTTCTCCAGGTCCACAAAGACGCAATGCAACTCCTTCTGGCCTTCTCTGTGGTGCTCTTTCTTGGCATGACACCATATTGCTGCTCACTAATCATCACCTCACTTCTTAACCTAGCTTCCACTACTCTTTCCCATAACTTCATGCTGTGACTCATCAATTTTATCCCCCTGGAGTTACTACAGTCCTGCACATCCCCCTTATTCTTAAATATCGGCAACAGTACACTTCTTCTCCACACTTCAGGCATCCTCTTACTTTCCAAGATTCCATTAAACAATCTGGTTAAAAACTCCACTGCCATCTCTCCTAAACACCTCCATGCTTCCACACGTATGTCATCTGGACCAACAGCTTTTCCATTCTTCATCCTCTACATAGCTGTCCTTACTTACTCTTTGGTAATCCATTGCACTTCCTGATTCACTATCTCCACATCATCCAACCTCTTCTCTCTCTCGTTCTCTTCATTTATCAGCTTCTCAAAGTACTCTTTCCATCTGCTCAACACACTCTCCTCGCTTGTGAGTATGTTTCCATCTTTATCCTTTATCACACTAACCTGCTGCCATCTTTCCCAGCTCGGTCCCTCTGTCTAGCCAATCAGTGCATTTCCTTTTCTTCCTCCTTAGTGTCCAACCTCTCATACAACTCATCATACGCCTTTTCTTTAGCCTTCGCCACCTCTCTCTTCACCTTGCAGCTTATCTCCTTGTACTCTTGTCTACTTTCTGCATCTCTCTGACTATCCCACTTCTTCTTTGCCACCCTCTTCCTCTGTATACTCTCCTGTATTTCCTCATTCCACTACCAGGTTTCCTTTTCCTCCTTCCTCTTTCCAGATGTCACCCCAAGCACCCTTCTTCCTGTCACCCTTACTACATCTGCTGTAGTTTCCCAACTGTCTGTTAACTTTTCACTACCACCCAGTGCATGTCTCACCTTCTCCCTAAAGTCAACCTTGCAGTCTTCCTTTTTCAACTTCCACCATTTGATCCTTGGTTCTGCCCTCACTCTCTTCCTCTTCTTGATCTCCAAAGTCATCCTACAGATCACTGTACATATACACACATATATACTTGCATACATCCATCTTCTAAATAAATTGAGAAAGTGGAAATCTTAATTTAGACCTTTGCCAGTTTAGGAACCTTGTTCATAAATTGTACATATTTCTAGCATGTTGGCTGTAAATTGAAACAGAGATCATTCACTCAACCTACACTTAATTTAATGTCCCTTGAGGAGCATCTTGTTGATTATTTTAGTTAATTACCAGCATTGCCAAAGGTAAAATTGATAATTAATTGAGTTCTCAAACACATACTGTATCTCTACATTGGATAGGTTTGTAATTGTGGGGATTGAAATAAGGTAGGGATGAGTGCTGGACAGCGGGTTGCTGTGAGTGCCTGTTGGTAACAACTTGGACTTTTCCCATTACTACACTTTTTCTATTCACATCTGTTATGGCCGCTTTGAGTTTAGTGTCTAAAGGTGCTCCCGTAAGTCACCCTGATGGTAGATCCAGTCGTGATCATCATCTTGCACTGCACTTGTGGACTGCAGCATGTGTCATAGCATACTGTGGAATGATCAGAAGGAGTTGGGAGGAGAAGTCCCTTTAAAATCCAGTTGAATTAATGCCACTGTAGCTATGATATACTTGCTTATTACATGACTGGAAAATTCTATGTTGAATTTAATTATTTTCATAACTGTAATATAGCCATGAAGTAAAGCCGTTTCATATGATTAAAAATGCAATATAATTTGGGAGAGGAGAATACCTATTTTGAAGTGAATTCATGCTGTAAATCCTTTAGTTAAGTACACCTACTGCAGCTACAGTATATGCAGTCTTTTCCATAAATGGCAAAACACACACACCACTGATGATTTAGTCTTGCAAACCTTTAAGAAAAACCACATAGCAATTCATGTTTGTAGAGCACTACAATTAACAGATGTGTCATATATTTTACGACCTGTCAGTCACCGCCGTCTTTAACATGTTTGCTTGAAAAGAGTAAATCACTTTGCATTTAATGTAAGAACTATATAGTATTCTGTTCATTCATCTATTATTCATATCCATAATTCAGTCCAGGACCTTGGGAATTAAAGTCCATCTTGGCAGATAAGAGTCTTGGATAGGGCAACAGTCCATCAGAGAGGACACTTGTACAGACAGCCACACTCAGTCATACAAGTCCACAGTTAGTCCAACACTCATGCAGTGCTTAATTTGTGCCAGTGCTGAACTGAGCTCAGTTCCTGTACCTCCAAGGCTGGATTAAGACCCCCACAAGACCCTGGGGCGGCTTAGCTCCTTAATTGAAAGCCAATCACGCTTTTAACAGTGCGGCATGCAGACACTGGGTCAATTAATACAGCACTGTATTTCTCATTCTTGGTCAATCCAATTTATGGATAATCATCATTTCATTGAATCGAGTGGGGTTGGTCTGCCTTGATCATCACTCATTTCTTTCATTGAAGGCTGGGAAGTATTGGTGAAAAGGGCCCTTGGCATCATAGGATACCCTGGGTGTGCACCCAGATTACACTGATGGTAGATCCGCTAATTTATACTTTGATATTAAGCTCTTTGCACTCTTTGGACCACAAAAATCCACATAAAACATTTCTTTTCAATTTTTTATAGAGATTAAAAAACAGTGTTTATTATACCGCCTTTATTTAAATTTTATAAAAAGTAGCCTAGTTAACGTTATCACAATCTGTATTTTTTTTGGCTGATATGATTAAGAAAATTGGCAAAAACACTGGAAGCCGCACAAACTGAAATAACTAATAAGGTGCTCTGGAGCAGCAGCTGACGATACTAACATTTAGGCTGAGAGACAAAGGGAACGGAAATGAGGCTGCTGGGGGGGTGAAGACATATCAGATGAGGCGTAGCAGAGTGAAAACTCCAATGCAAGTGTGCTGCAAAGAGTTTGGACAATTTATGAGTGTAAGATCTCCAGATGAAATACTACATTGTGTGTGTGAGTATAAATGTAGAAATAATTGATTTCATGACTTTATTAGGCAGATGATGTAATTCATCGAGTAATTCATGATGTAACAGCACTACGCTCTAGTGCCCAAAATCCGACCACATTCTGCTCCAGGCAGTTGTGAGCTCCAGCACTGCAGAATTTACAGATGAAGCACTGCATGCAAGTCTGGAATATGACAGGAAAGCAGATAACATGAAGGGAGACACAGGGAGCACCTGCAAATTAGAATTAGACAGCTCACTGAGCAGGAGTTCAGGTTAAGAATTCTGAAGTTGGGAGGCAAAGTGCTGGCCGTTGTGCTGCCATGTTGCCTATCGTATGCTCTAAATATCTGATAATGAATAAAGTGAACAATAAAGTAATACTTTTACAAAGAATATAATTTCAAAAGCACGCCATCTAGGGTGGTATCAAAAAGACGAATTGAGCAATGTTTTGTTAGATTTATCCTAATAAAAATGAAAATTCAATTTCTGAAAGCTGTCAAGCTTTTTAAGGAATGAAAGAAAGAAGACATTCTTTAATATTTAAAGCAAAAAAAAAAAAAACTCTGCTTGGCTGTCTTCCCAAGTAAAGTAGCTTCAAACAGAAAAGAAACTTACATGTCTGTGTGCATACTGTATGTGTGCTTTAAATCCTTCAGTACAATTGCTTCATTCCCTGTAATGTAAACTAGCGGGTGCTGACTAAAACATAAACATTCATTACATTACCAAGTGAAATGCGCTGTTTTTTCCCTTTTCCTCTTTTGTTTGATTTTTTTTTCTAATTAGGTACACCTCAAGTTGTTTTCTATTTCAGATCAGTAAATCTTCACTAGTTCTCCAAAAGCGTCTGTGTTTCTGCAGTGTAATTTTCAAATCAGCCTCGTTCAAATCTGTTTTTTTGGTGAGGGTACAAACACCCTGAAAAAGAAAGGATATCTGAGGAAAAAAAACAGCACTCAGCTTGACTTTCAATGCTGGTTTATCTTCTCATTTTCAAGAGGCTGTACAGACATCAAGAGGCTTACCATCATCAGCATCATTCAAATGAAAATCCCCAGCTCAACAGAAAGAAAAATGAAATTTCTTGCCTGTCATTGAGTTCTTGGCCCTTCGACTGAGTTCAGTTGCTTTGGTTTGGAATAAAGACATTCAAGGGTTGGATGGAATTTTCTGAATAACAGTCCAACATTTAAATGCAGACAGACTAACAGTGACAGTTTTTTATTTACAAAACGAATCCATGAAACAATTTAGCAGTAGTAAATGGCCCCTGTTCTGTCTATTTCTCTCTGGGAAAATCAGACTGTGTGAATGGCTACAGGGTGTAGCCACAGCGATATGGTAAAGAAAAGCATAAAAGAAGCAGGCAGCAGTCACAAACCATACTTCTTTGTTCTACTTTATTCTCATCTACCCAGAAATATATAAATGCTTCAATCTCTGCATAGATCAACATGACATTCAGTAAAACAATGGTGCATGCCAATTTCCTCATCAGAACAACAGTGTACACACATTTACTTTGGTTCAACAATAGTATTGTTGTCAGCTATCAAGAAGTACCTGATTAGAAACCAATATCCCCAGAATTTGTTCATTTTCAAAGGAAGCAGGCAGTTGTGTATCACCAAATTCATTGTGTGTGAATGAGATATTAATCAAAGCAGTCCGATTATTCAAAACAGGTGACTCTTTTGCAAGACAGGTAAATCTGTATATCCTGTAGACAGCCATCAACAATAACCTGTAGCAGAATTTTCCATGAATTCTGTCTTTTCTTTAAAACACTGAATTCTAGCACATTACACTTATAACTGGGAAGGGTGAATAACTGAAGTGATAAAAGCAAAACACTATCCTAAATTGTAGTGAAAATTCAGAATAAAGAAAACACAGCGAGAGAGCAGATATTAGAACAGAAGACATTTCTGAGGATTTCTTTGGGAATAAAAAATGAACCAGTGGAGAGCCAAAAGGACAGTGAAGTAGTCAGGCAAAGCAAAGGGTCAAAACTGTGGGAATCAAGTAACCAAGAACCAAAATGTGAGACAAAAATTAGAAGTTAGACTCAAAACAAAGTCATAACCAGAAGCACAAACCTAGCACTAGGGCCTACTTGAAATAGAATCTACAGTAACTATGCATTGAGAGACAATGCATATTGTGACCGTTCAATATATATGACATCACATCCTCGATCTCATTAGCACGATGATTGTCGTAATGTGATGCCTCCAAAAGACATCGAAAAATACAGGAAACAAGATGTGAGCAATAGTAAACTTTGTCAGATGAAATCAAAATAAAAGTAAACCACAGAAATGAAGTCATTGGATAAAATAAAAATACATAAAAATATGTGAATACCAATAATATAACAGTAGAAGCCAAGGGTTTTTGAATTGTGAAAAATCTTCAACTATCCAGGAATTGCACAATGCTGACCTGTATGCCATCACGACTGTGACCTTACACATCAGGCACCTCTGGTGGTCTCTAAATAGGAACTTCATAGCAACCTTCAGCAATGCCTTATATATATTTCCCTTCTGGTTCATCCTGCTTCCACTTCAAAACTGGCCCCGCCCACACTCAGCCGACACGGCATTTCTCGATTCCTATTCGTCCTCTTCCATGTCATGCACTATACTGGCCTGCTGAGCGTAATACAACCAACAAGTACTCGAGGTGCTGCCACAACGGTAAAGTAGCTTTACCACCTTTGCGGGAGCCACCTATGTCTTTACAACAGCTTCTTACACAGCAAACATCTGAAGCTAAAAGTTATTGTAAACACATTTGAGAATACAACTCTTCTTTAGCGTTTGCTTCCATGGGTGCACAGATAACTTAACCTCCTGGCCACGGACCATACTGTTTTAAAATACACGGGCAAATTTATCACCAAATCTCTCCACTATACGCTAACACTTCTACCTCTCCAGGATATGGACAGTTGTATGTTTTTGACACAGTGCAAGCTACTGAAGTCCGCTTACAAAATAAAGCAAACTCTGCATACAGCGAAAATGTACTTCTCCAGCTAGATTCCATGCTCAGAACCATCAACCCCTTCGCTAAATCATACAAACACATGCATGAAATCGCTCAGTTCAATCCAACAGCATCTGTACGAATGGTTTTCAAGGAAAACCCTAGGCAGGATTTACGACGATACAATGCCCCAACATTGCAGCAATTTTTGTCGGAGAATATGCCAAAATGCCTGCCGAAAGGGACATTTGCATCTATCCCATAGGCAACTCCTGTAAACAGATTTCCACACTCAATATGAATTGCGATCCTATGGTTTACCCACTTTTATTACCCACTTTTATTCCCTTACGGAGACATTGGCTGGCACAAAGATTTACAACATGCTCCCGATAAAAGAAGCGGCAAGCGAATAAGGCTTACTCAATGCTAATTTTACGCGTACAGATTATCAATGAGGAATACATTTAGTATTTTTGCACTCCAGCAGCAAACTATTCCAACAGTACATCGCAGATGAGTATGCTAAAACAGAGGCCGTGCGTCTCAACTATCTCAGATTACATCAACAAGATCTGCGCGTGGAACAATACAAAGGACTATCAGATGCACTGCAAGCAAACGCTGAAGATGATCATATTACCATCCACATTTACAGGAAGTCCAAGATACATGCAACAAAACTATCAGGATGCCATGGCCATAGTACGTAAATTCGGAAAGCCTGATTTATTTTTCACATGTAATCCTGCTTGGCCGGAAATTCTACATGCACACTGCGTCTTTCAAGAAGTATTTATTTCTTCTTGATTTCTGAATTCCTTTCTCACTGTTTTCCGTTACTATTCTTACACTGCCGTATGCTACAGCGGGCATCGGCTAGTAACCTCATAAAATGGCAATGTTCATGGATAACTAATCATTGTGGGGAAAAAAAAACTAAATCAAACAAAAAGCAAACATTAGAAATTCCTTAAGCTTCAAAACCCTTTTTCATATGTGTAACATGTGTCTAATAAGAAAAAAACAGTGAAAAATTAAATAGGACAGCTAATCATAACAATGGGAGATCTAAATACAAAAAAATCAAGTTTTAATAAAAGGGAACGAATAATAACAGAAGGAAAAGCAATACAGCAATCACAAAGAATACAGAATAAAGACCTATGTCCATAAGGCCTAACTACACAAACTGAAGGCCCCATCCACACTACTGAGTTTTCTACTAAAAAGTTATGCATCTCTCCCCATTTTTGCCTCTAGTTCACATGACCCTGGTGTTTTCAACCCATGAAAAAGGATACTTTTCAAAACACTCTACAGAGCAGTATACTTCTAAAAACACAGTCTCTGAATTGTGGTGTGGATGGGTGAAAACACAGTTTGTCAAAAATGTAGAATGTAATCGTGCTTTGAATTGTTTGTGCTTATTAAGTGGCTCATTGCTGACTGGATCCTGCTCTTAACAACATCGCGTTACCTGATTAGTCAACCTTTGCAGAAAAGAAAACATATTTCAACTTGGCAGACTCAGAGGAGTTGCTTTCTATGGCAGCTGTTGTGTTGCTTGCCTATATGCCTCTAAATTGTATTTCGTTCAGTTTGAATCCTACATACATGTGCAAAAGGTAAGATAATTTACTGGTTACAACATTGTTGTGATAAATCCAGTGGCTGATGGTGTCAGTTCTGTCCCTTCATGGATTTTTTTCAGTGATGCACACATTCCCAGGTTAGGCAAACATCTACAGTATGTCAGATATGTTTTTGATCATTTTAGTATGGAAAGAGATACAAATGATATGAAAATGTTAGTGTGGATATATTGTTTTCATTAGCAGTATGGGCAGAGTTGAAGTCTCTTTTGATGACTACATTGTGGGGTGGCTCATCTATTTATATATCTTATAATAAAAGCAATTCTTGCGCACCCTTTCAATGTCAACAATCTACCACAATTCTTGCACTATTTCTTTCCACAAGTTGAGCTTTTGTCCATCACTAACTCTCAACTTTGCGTTCACCAATCTGGTTACTGGAAAGATCTGGCCCTTAAACACTTTCGGGTATGATGTGGAAACCTTTTGGATGCCTGGATGATGTTTAAAACCCTTCTTTGTTTGAATGTATTTGAACATAACAAATGGGTGCTGGACTCTGCCTTCCAGTTCTAGGCACAAGGCAGGAACTCTATCAAGGATATTATAGGAAATGCTCGCTGACACCCACATTCACTGCTACCAATCAGATTCAGCATATATCCTGACACTGACATTTTATGTAACTAAAAGAAAAACCAGAATACACAGATCAAAATCCATTTGGATAGAGGGAGACTCTGCAGTGGGTTGGCGCCCTGCCCGGGATTGGTTCCTGCCTTGCGCCCTGTGTTGGCTCCAGCAGATCTCTGTGACCCTGTGTTCAGATTCAGCGGGTTGGAAAATGGATGGATGGATGGATAGAGGGAGATTGCATAAACTCCACATGGACAACAACTGGAGATACAATTCATGCTTAATGTTATCTATTTTTCAAGAACTTGGCCTGAAAGCATTACATCTTTAAGGTAAGCGTCTAATGACATAAATCATTCCTCTTTAAAAGCTAATCCAAAAATGAAAGTTGACTTCCAGTCTTAAATATTATTGAATCCCAATGGGGTGAGGCTTGAGGCATCATGGCGGAAATGAATGATATTATGCATCTTCTGGGAGTTCTAGGAATGGAAATGGATGACAAGCTAATGACTGTAGAACATCTTTATTCAGCCCCCTGTGTTTTCATTCATCAGAAACCCTGAAATACTGTGCCTGACAATATAATAAATATACTGTATACAGTACTGTGCAAAAGTTTTAGGCAGGAGTGAAAAAATGCTGTAAACAAAGAATGCTTTCAAAAATGGAAGTGTTAATCATTTATTTTCATCAATCAACAAAATGCAGTGAATGAACAAAAGAGAAATCTAAATCAAATCAAAATTTGGTGTGACCACCCTTTGCCTTCAAAACAGCATCAATTCTTCTAGGTATACTTGCACACAGTTTTTGAAGAAACTCGGCTGGTAGGTTGTTCCAAACATCTTGGAGAACTAACCACAGATCTTCTGTGAATGTAGGCTTCCTCACATCCTTCTGTCTCTTCATGTAATCCCAGACACACTCGATGATGTTGAGATCAGGGCTCTGTGGGGGCCATACCATCACTTCCAGGACTTCTTGTTCTTCTTTATGCTAACGATAGTTCTTAATGACTTTGGCTGTATTTTTGGGGTCGTTGTCCTGCTGCAGAATAAATTTGGTACCATCTCTGATGATATTGCATGATGGATAAGTATCTGCCTATATTTCTCAGCATTGAGAACACCATTAATCCTGACCAAATCTCCAACTCCATTTGCAGAAATGCAGCCCCAAATGTTCAAGGAACCTCCACCATGCTTCACTGTTGCCTGCAGACACTCATTATTGTACCGCTCTCCAGCCCTTTTGACACATCAGCCCAGAGCACCTGCTGCCACTTTTCTGCACCCCAGTTCCTATGTTTTCTTGCATACTTGAGTCGCTTGGCCTTTTTTCCATGTCGGAGGTATGGCTTTTTGGCTGCAACTCTTCCATGAAGACCACTTCTGGCCAAACTTCTCCGGACAGTAAATGGGTGTACCTGGGTCCCACTGCTTTCTGCCAGTTCTGAGCTGATGGCACTGCTGGACATCTTCCGATTTTGAAGGGTAATAAGCTTGATGTGTCTTTCATCTGCTGCACTAAGTTTCCTTGGCCGACCACTGCGTCTACGATCCTCAATGTTGCCCATTTCTTTGTGTTTCTTCAAAAGAGCTTGAACAGCACATCTTGAAACCCCAGTCTGCTTTGAAATCTTTGTCTGGGAGAGACCTTGCTGATGCAGTAGAACTACCTTGTGTTTTGTTGCTGTGCTCAATCTTGCCATGACATGAAACTGTCTTCCACAACCTCACCTTGGTAGCAGAGTTTGACTGTTCCTCACCCAGTTTTAAGCCTCCTACACAGCTGTTTCTGTTTCAGTTAATGACTGTGTTTCAACCTATGTGTGACATTGATGATCATTAGCACCTGTTTGGTAGAATTGGTTGATCATACACCTGACTAGAATCCTACAAAATCCCTGACTTTGTGCAAGTGTACCTATAAGAATTGATGCTGGTTTGAAGGCAAAAGGTAGTAACACCAAATATTGATTTGATTTAGATTTTTCTTTTGTTCGCTCACTTTGCATTTTGTAAATTGATAACAATAAACAATCATTATTTATATTTCTGAAAGCATTCTTTGTTTACAGCATTTTTTTACACCTGCCTAAAACTTTTGCACAGTACTGTATGTATAAATGTGTAAACTGATAGATAGATATTTTACATTATATGTATTGTATGTATTTAAATAAAACTACATAGCATTGTACAGCTGACAGTATATACATACATATACACTACTAGCTTTTATATGCCAAAATTGAAAAAAAGACAATATACACACAAAATGTAATTATTTGACATCTAAAATAACTGAAGAAGACTCTAATTGTCATTTTAAGCCAAAATAGTCTTCATATTTATTATTCCAGTCTATTAGAAAAACACCCTCTATTAAATTTCTCATGTCATAAGTACTGAACAGCTCACAAAATAGCTTTGTATAATTCATGCCAAAGAATTTCATGATTCCAAAGTAAATATGTTATTATGGGTAGTTAAAAGAATTGAGCCAATTTTAGTTTGTATTTTAATTAATTTTATTATGGAAAGTTTTTTGGAGAAAACATATTACTGTAGAGAAGTGAATGAGTCTAAATTACCAGTCCAATGGGAGTAATTTGTCTTCTTACAGTGTGTTTTCTTATATAAGTGACTATTATATATTACAAAAAATCTTGGTAAGCTTTAATTCATTCCTAATTTAATGATAATAAGTAGAACTCTGCAAGATTTATCACAAAATAAGAAACTACACTAGTTATGTTCATAATCATTACAAAAGTGATATATAAGATATAAGTTATATAACTGACTATTATCCATTACATAAAAGGTTTAATTTATTCCAGATTTAATGAGAATAAGTACAGTTCAACAAAATTTATCACAAAATAAGAATCTATACCAAATAAATGCATATGCTCTATGTTTTTAATAAGTACAAAAAGACCCATTGTGAATATGATTTCAAGAGAACATGGCACATACTGTATCTCTCTTTAATAAATAGCTTTTAATTTCTTGCTATTATACTGAAGTTAAAAAAGACCACCACTGAGATATGAATTTAACAAGACTGATGTTAGACACATCACACGTTGAAAGGATGGGATTCGTAAATGAGCTATGGAAGGTCACATAAACCTGGAGGGGTTTTTAAAGCATCCCAAAACAAAGGTGTGCATTAAATTCGAGTTTAGACCTGCTGCCCTTTACTATTTTTTCTTTTTTAAATTGCACCTTTGTAAACCATCGGTGAACTGCTGAAATATGAATCTGGAGGCTGATGGCGGTGCCCTCGACCTTCTAAAGACTTTTTTTCACTTATTTCAATTCTTCTTTTTAAATTTTATTCCCTCCAGGTTTCTTACCCAGGAACAAGCACTTAAGTATGTGTAAAACACTGCATGAAACATTTTTGTGCCTTTTTTTAAAAATATCAATTATTTTAGAATTTTACTATACTGCAATATGAAAGAAAATGACACCTTACTGTTCTGATAGGTAATAAAAATTGTTAGTTATCTTTTTAAAATTTTAAAACTACACAGTTTACTATTTAAATTACTTTTGATTTTCCTTAAAAGTTGTTTTTTTCTGTTTAGATGTGTTATGTTTTTGGATGTGTTATGTTTTTGGAGAGTCTTACTAGCTTTCCAGCTCAGATTTTGCACTTTTATTGACTTCTCACATAAGTTCTGTATTTATACGGCTCTACATTCTTTAAATCCAACGCCCTCTCATTTAAGGTTGACAACGGGTGCTCCGGTTTCCTCCCACAGTCCAAAAACATGCAGGTTAGGTGCATTGGCGATCCTAAATTGTCCGTAGTGTGTTTTTGGTGTGTGGGTCTGTGTGTGTGTGTGTGTGTGTGTGTGTGCCCCGCATTGGGCTGGAGCCCTGCCAGGGATATGTTCCTGCCTGGCACCCTGTGCTGGCTTGGATTAGCTCCAGCAGACCCCCGTGACCCTGTGTTAGGATATAGCAGGTTCAAAAATGACTGACTGACGAAAGTGCACCTTTATTCCAAATATGCCATTTATCCTTTTTCTAACTGGGATCACTGATCTATGACAAACAAGTAGAGATTCATAATATGAGTTACGGTTCCTAATGGTAAAAATTGGGAGTGGTTTACCTTAGACTTTCTCATATCCTAAGATATGGGGATGGATATTTGAGGAGTAAACCGCAAGACAATGATTATATTCATATATTATGCATTGAAGAATCATCAACAACAAATCAAATCAAATTAATAATATATCAAACAATTATTATAAAAGTAAAGTTGAATAAATCAGACTCTGCAGATGCATGAATAAAAGGTAAAGTACCACCTCCGGTTAGCAGAAATAGCCCAAAAGTTAATAGAAATCTACGTTTTGTATTTAATACTTGTATGCAAAATTTGGTTGACCTAAGTGAAAGTGTACTCAAGTTATCGTGTTTACACACACACACACATAGACATAGTTCCAAAAATTTTATTTTCAGACTCAGGGAGGTCTAAAATGTCGAGATTCATCAAAATCTCGAAATAGAATTTTTGGAGGATTCCAATACTTTCCTTATACTTCGTAAATGAGAAAGTTAAAATTTTTTATTCCTTAGAATTTGAATTTCAGGTTGCTGGTGCACTAACACACCACCATCTATTACGCAGGTGTGCGGATGAGAGTAAAACGGTGTTGCCATTTGTTTAGGAAGTAGTGGTGACTTTTTATACACAGGTAGGAGGGCAAGGGGGTACAGTCAGCCTGGTGTCACGGCTCTCTTATGGGTGTTGATGAGCAAAACTGGAAAATTTGAATTCACGTACAGTTTTCTTTAAACTCATTGAAGAGCTTGTAAGGATTTTGGTGTTTTGTTTTTTTTTGGCAGTGTGGTGGCTCTGAGGCTAGGGATCTGTACTGGCAATTGGAAGGTTGCTGGTTTGAATCCCGTAAATGCCAATAGGGACTCTGCTCTGTTGGGCCCTTGAGCAAGGCCCTTAACCTGCAATTGCTGAGCACTTTGAGTAGTGAGAAAAGCACTATATAGATGCAAAGAATTATTATTATTAAGTAATTCTGCTTTCCCAAAGCCTTGTTCACACTTCTTTGAGCCCTTATCCTAGTTGAGGATATGGACACTTCTGGTAAATTGTTTTTCATTTCACTAGAGATCTTTATCTAAATACTAAATGTCATGTGCAATTAATGCATGAAATGGGTTACAGACATGAGCTAAGTGTCCATCTTCTTGATGTGAATGGCATGAATTTTGCTGAAAATTAAACACTGCTTATTTTACAATTTTTTTCTGTCTTACATGAGTCATTTCACTCATCACTACTTATAACTTTGAGACTGTGGAGGGAACAGAGACATATCATGCACTAGCATGACTGCCTGCATCTCCTTTATTGTAGTCCCCCATCTACTCAGCTCAATAATCACATTCCTGCCTGACTTCCTGATGTCTTCTAGCATTTTGAGATATGAAATACATTAGGGCTCAAAGTTTGCAGCTTTTGAATGTGCAGAATCATTCTCAGGATAATTTCTGAGGCTGCACACCAGGTTCAAGTCTGGAGGCAGCAGTGTTTTTAAAGCAGAAGATGGAGCCAGTATTTGCAAGATTCAACTTTGGGACCAGCAAATTTGTTGCATCATCCACAACTGAAGGAAGAGTTTACTGAACACCACAGCCATCACAACAGGCTTACAGAATCCGCTTTTTATAATTGATTCATGTGCCCATCCTGGCTTCAGCTTGTCTTCCAAGATCAAAGTAACGCATGTCTGTCCTTTGCAGTACTTCTCCAGGATTTTAGTGTTTTTTTGTGAGTCTCGCAGTACACGTTGATTGTAATATAAATGTCTTTGGATACTTGTGTTGTTGTCTATTTTTTTTTTTACTCAGAGTTTTATTTTTTGTAGTTCTTATTTATTTTGAGTTATTTTGGCAAAGTTTATTTTTGTTATCGTCTCATTTGTTTTGTTTACAAGTCACATGACATTGCTAACATTCCAGGATGTGACACTACAGTGATGGTCACAACAGTCAGTGTTTTTATTGTGATCTTTGGAAATTATACATATTTATAAAGCTCTTAATTGAACTTCTACAGTTAGGTCCATAAATATTTGGACAGAGACAACTTTTTTCTAATTTTGGTTCTGTACATTACCACAATGAATTTTAAATGAAACAACTCAGATGCAGTTGAAGTACAGACTTTCAGCTTTAATTCAGTGGGGTGAACAAAACGATTGCATAAAAATGTGAGGCAACTAATGCATTTTCTTAACACAATCCCTTCATTTCAGGGGCTCAAAAGTAATTGGACAATTGACTCAAAGGCTATTTCATGGGTAGGTGTGGGCAAGTCCATCATTATGTCATTATCAAATAAGCAAATAAAAGGCCTGGAGTTGATTTGAGGTGTGGTGCTTGCATGTGGAAGATTTTGCTGTGAACAGACAACATGTGGTCAAAGGAGCTCTCCATGCAGGTGAAAGAAGCCATCCTTAAGCTGCAAAAACAGAAAAAACCCATCCGAGAAATTGCTACAATATTACGAGTGGCAAAATCTACAGTTTGGTACATCCTGAGAAAGAAAGCAAGCGCTGGTGAACTCAGCAACGCAAAAAGACCTGGACGTCCACGGAAGACAACAGTGGTGGATGATCGCAGAATCATTTCCATGGTGAAGAGAAACCACTTCAAAACAGCCAACCAAGTGAACAACACTCTCCAGGGGTTAGGCGTATCGATATCCAAGTCTACCATAAAGAGAAGACTACATGAAAGTAAATACAGAGAGTGCACTGCAAGATGCAAGCCACTCATAAGCCTCAAGAATAGAAAGGCTAGATTGGATTTTGCTAAAGAACATCTAAAAAATCCAGCACAGTTCTGGAAAAACATTCTTTGGACAGATGAAACCAAGATCAACCTCTACCAGAATGATGGCAAGAAAAAAGTATGGAGAAGGCATGGACCAGCTCATTATCCAAAGCATACCACATCATCTGTAAAACACGGTGGAGGCAGTGTGATGGCTTGGGCGTGCATGGCTGCCAGTGGCACTGGGACACTAGTGTTTATTGATGATGTGACACAGGACAGAAGCAGCCGAATGAATTCTGAGGTGTTCAGAGACATACTGTCAGCTCAAATCCAGCTAAATGCAGTCATATTGATTCGGCGGCGTTTCATGATACAGATGGACAATGACCCAAAACATACAGCCAAAGCAACCCAGGAGTTTATTAAAGCAAAGAAGTGGAAAATTCTTGAATGGCCAAGTCAGTCACCTGATCTTAACCCAATTGAGCATGCATTTCACTTGTTGAAGACTAACCTTCAGACAGAAAGGCCCACAAACAAACAGCAACTGAAAGACGCTGCAGTAAAGGCCTGGCAGAGCATTAAAAAGGAGGAAACCCAGCATCTGGTGATGTCCATGAGTTCAAGACTTCAGGCTGTCATTGTCAGTAAAGGGTTTTCAACCAAGTATTAGAAATGAACATTTTATTTCCAATTATTTAATTTGTCCAATTACTTTTGAGCCCCTGAAATGAAGGGATTGTGTTAAAAAAATGCTTTAGTTGCCTCACATTTTTATGCAATCGTTTTGTTCACCCCACTGAATTAAAGCTGAAAGTCTGCACTTCAACTGCATCAGAGTTGTTTCATTTAAAATTCATTGTGGTGATGTACAGAACCAAAATGAGAAAAAAGTTGTCTCTGTCCAAATATTTATGGACCTAACTGTAATTAATTATATATGGAATATGGGGTTTTGACACACTGAAAACTCAAATTTAACTTTACTTTATTATATTGTACTTTGTTAAAAAAATTCATTTTATCGCGACAGATGCCGTCATTTTAAACTATTGTCTCAATGGAAATGCCAAACCTCCCTGAGTGCATTCATATTCAGCCTCAAAAGTTATGAATATAATAAACAGACTCAATTGCAGCTCCTTTTTAAGAGGATAGTGCTGGGTATTTGCATTGAACAATTTTTTTGGATTTTCTTCAGTTAATATGGACTACCTGTTGTCACATCTAAGGATCAGAAACCAAAGCACAGTAAAAAGAAAAACATGATTTACTCCTTGGGTGCAGAACACTTTAACTGTTCTGCCCTACAGCCTTATTATAGTCGAATGATTTGCCACAACATGGCTTGTTTGGCACCGCTTGAAGACTAAGCAATGGTCACATATAAAGGGAATGAGCTTTTAGGGACGGGTCGGCTTTTTTTGCCCATGATGATGACTGTCTTATAAGCTGATTTAGACTTTTCCTTGGAACTATCTGGCATTACAAAGACAGACTGCCCTAAATCGGGCTACACATGTTCATATACAAGTTTTAACAGTGGTGGTTTTTCTGGCAATAGGCACCTAGCAGAGGGAACTAACCAGACAGGCCAGGAATATCTCAACCAAGCTTGAGCTTTTTCATGTCCACCGAGCCAGAAACCATAACTGACTAATAAGGTGCTACCTTCAGTTTTTGCCTGTTTTGTAGGCACCAGCATAAAAAGGAAATTTGCAGCAGCGTCCAGTTTTCCTAATGTAATTGTGAAATATGACAGCACCCACACTGCAATACTTTAATCAACCATAAGCAGTGACATTCCATTAATGCACAGGTAATCTGTGATTCCAAGATGAGACTAACATAAGTCATGACTCAGTTGGATAGGTCAACCACATGATTAATTTATTCTGAGGCAAAGTAGCTTTGATCAGATGACTTGCTGAAGGTGCTGTACATAATGGCTGGCTTTCTGCTAAGGTAACTGGTTGACACTTAGTGTTTCACATGGCCTATACTATTTATTGTAATAGCAATTATGTCATTGCATGTGCCAGGTCGTAGTGTCTACCTGCTCAGACACTGGCACCTTACACCTTTCCCAGATTCTCACGGTGCAGGGGAAAAGCACTTCAATGCACTGCTGACACGAGCACAGAACTGCTCAAATGCAATTGTCAGTGGCAGGATGTATCAAGTCGGGGGCTGCTCTACCAGCCAATGGATGTCTGTAGCAACGTGACTGCATATATCTGAGGTTTGTTAGCATAGTCCGTGTATGGTTGTTCAAGAGTGGCAACATAGTAGGGTTTGAGGTGGGCTGACGTATGCACATTTACAAGATGATTGTGATTTGTAAAGGTAAATTGAACAGAAATATGCCTATACCAGGTTTCATAAATCCAAATTTTTGGCACACACATATTTGTTTTAATATGTGCATATTTTCAAAGTGAAATTCATGAAAAGTTTTATAAATGAGACCCCTGGTCCTCCACAGTCTCACAAAAATGATCAGAAACATTTTGTGTCTTCTAACACTTGATACTTTAAAAAACAGTTAATTGGAATTGTTGGGAAGAATGCATTGACAGAAGGATGTTAGGACTGCCTAAGTGTCTTATCCATCTTTATTTTGTACTTTTACATTCTCCAGTTCCTTACCTTCAGTTAAGCCCAGAGTCTGTCGGGTTGCAGCCGTCTCCTAAATTCAGACTCTCGGGTGTTGCGGTTATTAGAGTTGCAATCACCTAACTGGGCTTTAAGAGACTCCAGTTTGTTACAATTCCTGTGTCATTAGTTAGCCTTTCCCTGCTGTGCCGTTGGCCCCATTCTTTACCACTTTAGGCCTTTCTAATATTGTACTGTGCTTTCAGTTTCCTTCACTTAAGAGTTAATGCCTGTTACAAGGTAAATGTTATAATTGCCAGTAACTATTGTTATTTTTTGCATCATTTCACCACCATTTTATGTATTTTGACAACTGTTATCTTATGTATTTGCTTAGCTTGACTGCTAAACAATCCGTCTGGAAGTCCTGTGTTTGCACTTCCAAGGTCAAATGTTCACCTAGTCATATCTTCACTATTAGAGTTTGCAGATAATTTCAAAGAATTCATGAGAGCATTTTTTAAATTTTGTTTCTGTGTTGTTTCTGACCCCTTTTTCCTGATTCTTAGGTCTTGGAGTCTTGATTAGCAAGTTGGTACTCCTGAAAAATACGACAGACTTTTAATGTTCGATCCTCTGTGTTTCTTGCCATTTTAATTCTAGTCACCTTCATTATTTTTTGTAGTTTATCCATCTAGTACTCTATAACTGTAAACTTAATTCTGTTTACAGTTTAGATTTTGTGTTCCTTAAGATTTGGTTCTCCCAAGATTCTTGGCTTTAAGTTTGGATTATTCAATTTAAAAATGTAAAACTTTATTTTTGTCTTTTGACATTGTCTTACTTTTATTATTTAATTTATTGGAGTCTCATTTTGGCTTCCTTTCTTTGAATTATTTAGATGCCTATATTTTATTGCTTAGTTTTCTCTGTGCTTGTTAAGCTTGTTTTTTATTCCTCAGTCTTTTAATTATTGTGTTTTAATTTTTGTCTTTTAATTATTGATTCTTGTTATTTTTTGTTTAATTTCTCTTTAACACGTTAAAAATTAAATAAGCAGATATAAGGTTTTGAGTTAGGAGGTTTTTTAAAGGCTTTGGCCTTTCCATTTAAGGAAATCATAACAAAGGATCGCATTGGAGTCCTGACATCAAATAAATTGGACCAATGCTTTGTTTATGTCGTTCAGCCGTTTCTGATTTAGCCACGAGTCCTCAGTCGCCACTGTAAGGATTGTCCAAAATCAGTAGAAGCATCAATCAATCACAGAGTGAGTACAGTATATTACAATCAGATGGGTATTTGAGACGCCAGTATGGAAACAGAACAGTTACTCAGCAGGAAGTCTGTTCATATTGAAAACACAGTGCTTATCATTGGCATTCCTACAATTATAGATGTCAGGTCAGGATTTATAGCTATGGAAAGCCTGCAGTGCCCTGCATTATCAGATGCCTCTGCCAAGGTATCTGACAATGAAGTTGAAACCTGTCAACAATGGAATTTGCACCTTGATGCTGCATGTCAGGTCTTTGGATAGTCGCTTTTTTCAATCAGAGATAGCCCCAAGCCTGGCTGCACTTAATTGCAGGCTGTATAGTAACTAGTGTTGGAAATTGGCTGCCCATACTCACACAGAGTATTTCTGTAATTTAATTATTTTATGGGGAATACTAAGCCTTCATACAGATTTGTGTTTCTTTTCCACCCACCTCACAGAGACAAAGGTCAATCTAGTTAAAGGTCCAGCCATTTATTTTGGAAATGTTAACTATTTGATCCATGCAACGATAACAACAAAAACTAAATAGACAAGTAAATAACTATGCTTCCCTATTTAAAACAAAGTCCAGATTAAACAGAAGGGAAATGGTTGAATTGGCACATCTGGCAAGAAGAACAGTTCCCTCAAAAATTAAATGATCTTGCTCTACCATTTCTGATAAAACATAGTTGTTATGAAGCCTCCTAAATAGAAGTTATTTTATATCATTATTACATAAAGCCATTTTGTTTTATTATGGGCACCGCCATTTTATGTGTAGACACTGCAGTTTCCATGGGAATGGTTCCCAGAAGGCATTACGGGCTGTGCAGCATGTCAAATCACCAAAGTGACTATATTAAAGGCTGGAGTGCTCATTCATTAAACATCTGAGGTTGGATATACAAAGTAAGAGTTAAAGATTTTTTTAGGGTTCCTTTTCTTTACTTCAACTGATATTTTCTTCTGATTTGTTTTTCATTTTTATTCTTAGTTGTGATTTGACATACATGAAAGATAGTTTTGCTTCCTAGTTACCAAAACTGCCCAAATTTCTGACTACATTCATCACCTTGTCTTCTCTTCTAAAATATTTTGTGTCTCTTTATAGGATCAACATAGTAGTAGTACTAGTCGTATTGTTTTGTGTACACAGCAATGTGAAATTCTTGATTGCATTTCTAACACTAACATTCAACACCATACATCACCATTCTCTGATACCAAAAATAAAGAATAATATTTTTTAAAAAGCAGCAAACTGTTGTGAACTTTAGGGTCGCTTAACACAATAAGCCCTACAAATGGCTCAAAATGCCCCCTACACGGTGGAACCGTCAAACCCCAGCTAGTCACAAAAAGGGCAAACTTAGAATCTTAGATTTTTTTTTTACAAAAGTCCTCTGTGGCCCAAAATAAGCTCTATGGAGCACAAAGGCACAGAAGGCAATGCCTTCAAAACAAACAATCTCAGAAGCAAATACAGTCCCAATATGAAATCCAAGAGAATGATATAAAAACAGAGTAAAAGATCACAAAAAAACAAAATACAGTACACCCCCAAAATTTGCAGGGGTTACATTCCTAGAGCACCCGTGAATTGTGAAAACCACGACTTTTGGATATGGTTAAAAATGCCTTTTAAATGCCTATTTTTATAGTTTAAACCCTAAATAAAGTATGCCCCCAAAGCACTTTAATTTCGTTGCAAACTCAGCTTAATACATTACCTAAAAAATTACCTTAATACATTACCTAAAAACAGAAAGTAAAGGTCTACAGTACTGTACTGCTATGTCTCCCGCAGTGCTAGAATGTAAAATACCGATGTTACCACTATACAGTACGTACTGTAATTCATGCAAGCGTGTTTTCTTTGGTATGCTCTGTCGTTTTCTTTGTTATAAGTAGAGTAAATACATAATAATTTCATTTAATTAAAATACAGTAAAATGTATGGGTACTCACCAATGATGAATGATATTGATGATGATGATGAAGTAGCTGTGCAGTACGATGCAGAGGATTTAAAACTCCTCAGGTGGCGCCTCTTCTTCAGGCGCTTCAGGAGGAGTCGTATCTTTGGACGGGTCTTCTTCTGGTGGGGTTTCATGCTGGCTTTTCTTTATAGTTTTCAGGAACATTGTGATAGGAAGTTGCTACATTGTCTCCTATAGCAAACTGCTGGTACAATTTCCGTGCTTTCTCACAGATGATGTTAACGTCCAAGGGGATGTTCTTCTTCCTACAGTCGGTGATCCACAATGCCAAGGCAGATTTCATCCTGACGATATTTCTATTCCTTACGATTGTTACCTTTTTGGCACTATCACAGAAACTTACAGATACAGTACTCCAGATCGCTGCTTCGTTCTTCTTTATGTAGCGTGCGATGCTTTCATTAATGCCATAGCAAATCCAGTAGTACAACCTTCTCCTGGAGTGTTTTAAACTTCTTCTGGCACTTAGGCTC
The DNA here is from genome assembly GCF_900747795.2 of Erpetoichthys calabaricus. Classification (NCBI taxonomy): domain Eukaryota; kingdom Metazoa; phylum Chordata; class Cladistia; order Polypteriformes; family Polypteridae; genus Erpetoichthys; species Erpetoichthys calabaricus. The sequence goes on from NC_041401.2 coordinate 40,502,085, forward strand.
AGTGCCAGAAGCCTTATAAGGTGCAGGGCGACATCTTGTGCATTTAAGAATAACAAAATGAATACAATAGCAAAATGGAAAACATGAGGACACTCAGCTGGAGACGCGTCACAGGGCAGTAGTCAATCAGCAGCAAGGAGAAATGAATAACTCTCTCGGATTGGCTACTTTCACCATCCTAAACCACATTTCCCTCAGCGGTTTCTTCCTGTTCTCTCTACAGCACAATATTGGCATGAAAATAGCCATAAAAAATTGTGGAGGATATTTGCGCTTTCCGCTAACAATTAATAGTTAGGTTCTAAGGAAAAATCCATGAACGACTGAGTCCGCGAACCCTGAACCGCAACTTCACGGGGGTCTACTGTATCAGAAATAGACTGCAAAAAACACAAGATAACTCACCAGCTACCTAGCAGATTCAATGAACTGCAAGGGACTAGTCACTTGATGGTGATGGACAGGTGGCCCAGCCTCTTGGGGACAACCCACAAAACACATAGCTCAAGGGAAAAGATATTTAGACGTAAACAAATTAAAAGATCAAAAATGTTATTATAAAAATGAACAAAACAGACATAAAAGAGACATTTGAACCCCTGTTAGGGGGGTGTTCTGCCTGAGAGCAAGAAGTGGACCAGGAGATAAAATGTAGTCCATACCAGAAACGAGTCGAAACCTTAATAATGAAATCTTTTTGTGCCAAAGCCTAATTGCTAACCAGAAATTAAATCCGAGAGAAAGTAATAATATCGGAAACCAGAAATCAGAGAAGGAAATACACACTAGGTGTGATAGTGTTTTTATCCAAATTAAAGATAAGGAATGAATCATGCATCAAATTTAGAGGGCCAGCTGAGGATGTAAAGTGCGGTGACGTCCAAAAGAACATTCCATGGCAACCAGGAGCAGCACACTGGTAACAGGAGTTCGTAACATGACGGCACCCAATTACAAAACAAAATAATGTCTTGGCACCATCAGTTAATGAATTATTATATTCAGGAAACATTATAATGCAAAGAAACCACACAGAAACTTTCTAGGGAAAAGTCAACCCATAGCCTATCATATACTGTATTTGTCTGTTCAAGAGAAAAAAATTCTCAAACTAAGCAAATCTTAATGGGGAGGACCATGGCTGAAACACATTAAAAACACAGATCAGGTTACCTATTGTCCTCCTTATTACTGACAATGGATTCCAATGGAATGGAATCTAATGGAAGTACAATTCAGTCAAAAACATGTGGCTATGTTTACAATCATATTTTGATTATTTACTGTATTAATTTATGAATGTTTAGAAATTTAGCTATAGTTATTTTATGGTTGAAAAAAGGCCTGCCCAAGAGTAATAGTCAAAACAACTCGGGGATGAACGGATGAAAAGTGGTCTGAAACAGTTATGTATAAAATCACCAAGTCAAAAAGAAGAATCAGATGAGTAGGCCCAAAGTGCATTCCGAAAATCAGATTCCATGTGAAAGGATCCCAGTATCTATACTACACACCAAGAGAAATTCATTTTAGAATACTGTGCCATCATCCTAATCAGTTAAAAGAAAATGGCATCACAGAGTGGTGGCTCTGAGGCTAAGGATCTGTGCTGGTATCCCGAAGGTTGCCGGTTCGAATCCCCATCACTGCCAAAAAGGCCACTGCTCTGCTGGGCCCTTGAGCAAGGCCCTTAACCTGTAATTGCTCCAGGGGCGCTGTACAATGGCTGACCCTGCGCTCTGACCCCAAGGGGTATGCGAAAACTACCAAATTCCTAATACAAGAAATTGTATAAGGCGAAATAAAGAACAAAATAAAGAACAAAAAAAAAAAACATCATCCAAAAACAAATATAAAAACACTGTTAAAATTACTGTAAAAGTAACAAATTGAATGAGAAAAATTTGGGTGCACTACAAGGTTTTGATTTTGTTCTTTTGCCATGTTAGCTAACACCTGGCCCTTGATTTTTAGAAAGTCCTCAAAGATTTTATCTCCCAATCATGATTTCATTTTCATTTAGCCATTCTGGAATCTTTCTATCAGGTCTAACAACTTCATTACATAACTTGCCATCATTGAAACCAAGACAAACATTGGAAATGACGATATTCTTTAAAAAAAAAAATCAAAGGGGGGAAATTAGAGTCAAGTTCAGCTGTTGCTGCTAAAACAGGGATTGAGAACATGGAGCTCCTGTGTGACCAGCCTTTTTCAAGTCCAGCCACAAATTCTTAATTGGATGGTGATCTGAACTCTGATTCATCCACTCTAGGATATTAACATGGTTGTTTTTAAGCCATTCCTGGGTAACTTTGACTTTATGCTCGTGGTTGTTGTCTTGCTGCAAAACAAATCTTATCCCAAGGTGCAGGTTTCTCAGGTTTCCCTCCAAGATTTGCCTGTATTTTGCTGCATTCATTTCATCTTCTACCTTCTCAGGCCTTTTAGGGTCAGCTGCAGAGAATGATCCCCACAGAACACTGCTGAGACTATCATGCTTCTCACACAGTGAGAATAATGTGTTTTCTATAAGGTCCCATATATGGCTTACTTTAAACAAGGTGTTAAGTCTGATGGCCAAAATGATCAATCTTCCAGCTCCCTTCATAGTCTCCCATTTGCCTTCTAGCAAACTGTAGACAAGATCTCTTTTTTGTCTTTTAAAACACCGGCTTTCTCTTTGCCACTCTCCCATAAAGCTGTGACTATTCAAGCATCGGGGCAACGGTTGGTCTCTGTACAGTCTAGTATAGCTTGTAACTCACTCCTTCACAGTTTTCAGCGGTCTCTTGGTAGTCTACCTCAGTCAATAGTCTTCTTCTAGCACGATCACTCAGTTTTTGTGTAAGGGCTGATCTAGGCAGTTATACAGCTGTTCCATAATGTTTCAATTTCTTGATGGCTAATTTAACTGAACTCCAACAGAAATTCTGTAAAGCTGATATTTTGTTGTCTTCATTCCCTGACTTGTTCTTTTCAATCCTCTTTTCAAAGGGTTGCTTGAAGTGTTCTTTTTGTCTTCATTTTATTGGTTAGGCCACTATACTGACTCATCCAAAGTTGATCTTTATACATATAGGAGCATTTATACTACAATTGAAACCCCAGACAGATGATCTCCATTAAACTAATCATGTGACTTCTAAGAGCAATTTGCTGCACAAGTGAGGATTTAGGTGTGTCATGCTAATGAGGATACATGCTTATGTGATCAGTTATTTGGTGTTTTGTATTTGTCATTAATTTAGACCACTTTGCAGAGAGGCATTAAAGAGCCTTTCTCTGTTGAACTTTTTTAAAAATCCACTGTGGTTGAATGTTGTATAACAATAAAATTTGAAAACTCCCAAGGGGGTGAATACTTTCTATAGGCACTGACTTACTCATTCTTCAACAAGAACACTATTTCCCATTAAGCTAAAAAACACAAATTTGGCAGGATATTACATCTAGGCTGCGGTGGGTTGGCACCCTGCCCAGGATTGTTTCCTGCCTTGTGCCCTGTGTTGGCTGGGATTGGCTCCAGCAGACCCCCGTGACCCTGTGTTCAGATTCAGCGGGTTGGAAAATGGATGGATGGATTACATCTAGGGCAGTAGGTATCCTATAAGAAAGGACATTTCAATATACCAATATTAAGGAGTGAAATAAAAAACACACACAAAAACTAAATACCCCAAAATTAGCTGAAATTTGGCAGGATGGTACATCTGGGGCAGAATGTATACACTAAGAAAGGACATTTGGATTTATCAAAATTTACTCCAAAATCTCAAAAATGCTTTGATGATTTCAATTGAAATTTTGTGATGTTGTAGAAAAAACAAAATTAGCTGACACGTATTTTTTATTTGTTGATGTTCTTTGTTAATAACGCCCTGGTGAGTGTGACATTTTAATGCACTGCATCCCCTGTTTTGCCACAGTGCTGATGCGGATCGCATGGAGAAAAGGGAGGGGCTAGTTTATGCAAATGAAGGCCATCTGCAGAAGTGAAGTGAAATGTGAAAGGAGCAAAGTTTGGCAAAGCTCAAAGAAGTGTTTAGCAAGTGCTTGCCAAGCACTGTACTGTGTGTGTAGTCAGTTTCCACAACTGATCCAATAAAACAAGTTATTTAATATGTATATTTTCCTCCGCTTTCATCTAATCTACAACCTTGTGCAAATGTCAAGGTGGTGATTATGATTCCCATTAGCCAGTGTGCTGCTCCAGATGATTTCATCAGCACTCATAAACTTTAAATAAGAGCATCAACAAAAACACCATGTCATCAAGGGTAGCAACTGCTGCACTTTTATTTCTGAACCACTTTGGGATAACAATTTCATTGTCTTGTTGAATTACAGTTTATCTTAGAGCAGTGTTTCTCAGTGTCTGTGGCCTTGGGGCCCATCTTTACCTTTTTAAGTTCCTTGATGACCTAGAGATAATATTTGAAGAGAGGGGGGATTTTCCCCATTCATGAATCAAGCGTAATTAGAAGAGCCTGAGTAGAGGGATCCCTTTGGTGAAATTAGTGCACTTAGAAATGGGGAAAAAAATGTTTCACAGCATTGTTGATTGCTTTGCTGGACTGGACGTGTGTCACTGTGTCAATAAATCTGAGATTAACTAATTACACTTTTTTTTATCAATGCATAATCTTGCATTTCTGAAAAACCTAACAATGTTGTCCACCTGCATATTACCTTTAAGTTTGTAATACCAGTCAATGATCAGCATTAAGTGCTTACTGAAGTTAAAAAACAAGGAGGGAAAAAATGCAAACTAACAGAAGGAGCCAAGCCACAACTGAACAGACAACTGATAGCGATGTTGTTTTTCAAAATGTGGTAAGAAGAGCACAGGATGGTGCTTTTGAGTGAGTAAAGGTAATTCATAACTTTTGTTCTTGTTGTTGTCAGACATTTATTTAAATCCACTGTGTACTGGGGCAGTACTAATTTTAGGTTTTGATGCTAATGGAGAATCAAGATTTTGTACAGTTTTTATTTCTAAATGAATCAAATTTATATCACCTTTGTAACATTACAAGATGATGCTTTAACATGGAGTTCTGCTGCAATCTATGTAGCATGTTTAACAGTAAGCAGCTCAAATGAACTAATAATATTATCCTCTGAAAAACCTAAAAATGCAATATTATATACAGAAAACTACTTACCGTGGATACTCACGTATAAGTCGAAAAATTTATGCCTTAAAATTAATTCAAAAAAACAGGGTCGACTTATCCACGGGGCAACACAATTGTTCATAGAATTTGGCTAATGACATTGTACACTCAACGCTTCACAGTGTTAAGTCACTGGTCATCTGCCGTTTCCCATGGTCTTTGAAATAATTATAAGCCAACAATACTATTGCTAATTAGCTAGTTTTTTTCTAATTTCATTAAATAATTCTTTAAACTGTGAAATACTTGAATTTGAGCTTTAGCTTTTGCAGGTTTTGGATAACAAAGATACCATTAGCTGCCATGTGCCATCTAGAGGCTGCCATCGCGCGTGCCTGTCGGCTGGTACACAGTGTTAAAGGTCGCGGGAGCAAGCCGGCATATAGCGGCTGCAATCGCACGTTCCTGTCGGCCAGTACATAGTGTTAAAGGTCGCAGGAGCAAGCTGGCATATAGCGGATACGATTGCGCGTGCCTGTCGGCTGGTACATAGTGTTAAAGGTCTCAAGCTGTCAAGTTTTACCCTCGACTTATACGCGGGTCATAACAAATTTTGTAATTTTCGGCTTAAAAATACACTCGACATATCTGCGAGATCGACTAATACGCGAGTATCTATGGTAGTTACATAATACTTCTGATACATCCGATTAACCAATGGCCTATACACTTAGAAAATTTCTGGGCAACACAACTAGGGTATGCATACACACACACACATACATATTGTACATATATATACAGTATATATATCTTATATATAAGCGTCTACGCGTGGAAGTGTGTGTGTCTGTATGTCCGGCCTGGAAGTGCAAGGCTACAGCATGAAGCTTAAAGAGCCAGCAAGGAAGTCCGAAGTTAACATAGTCAGAAGAAGAAAGAAAGTACAAGGATACAGCGTGAAGCTGAAAGAAAGCAACTCCATCGCCAAAGTGAGACTGCCGTGGAAAGGCAAATGAGAAAGAAACTTGCTTAGCCGCTGTTAGACAAGGGGGGGCGAGCATATCTGCAAAATGAAACTGCCGACTCTGCATTTCAATTTTTTTTCTGATGATTTCAATAGTGTCTAGGAGCCCAGGCTTTTTACAGCATGGGCTTACACAGCTAGTATATATATATATATATACTGTATATATATGTATGTATGTATATATATATATATATATATATATTTATATATATATATATATACTGTATATATATGCTGTATATAAAGTACATCTTTAAAAAATAACACAAAACTTATATTGGATGGATGAGTTTAGAAATCAGCAAAAAACAAAGATGAATCATAAGTTGTGTTTAACCATAGTGACTGCAGTAGGAAATAAACTGTTTCTACGTCTGGCAGTTTTTGCCTGTACTGACTGGCAATGCTTCTTTGATGGTAATAATTGGAAGAGGTGGTTGCTCTTGTGAGTGTAGTCTTTGATGATAATTCCAGTAGGTTTCCTGACCCGTGATGTATACAGGATTTCAGTGGACTCCAAGTTCAGTCCTACAATCTTTTGTGCTGTCCAAATACCACTCTGCAGTTTATGCTTTGAGTGAACAGATGCACTGCCATACCAGACTGTTATGGAGAAAGTGAGGATGTTTTCAATAACAGCTCTATAAAACTGTACCTGCACTGATTGGGAGAAGTTAAACTTTTCAAGCTGATGGATAAAAAAAAAAAAAAAAAAGTTTGGGCATTTTTTCGATAAGACCAGTTATGTTTTCATCTCAGTTCAGATTGTGAATGATACCTGTGCCAAGAAATAATAATAATAATAATTCTTTGCAATGATTCCACCACCTGTTTACAGTGACACCATTTATAACTAAAGGAGTTGGAGGCAATGAGTGTCTCCTAAAATTCACAATCATTTTTGCAGTTTTAAGGGAATTCAAGTTAAGAATGTTGAGGGCGCTCTAATTGCCAACCCAGTCCACCTCCCTTCAATATGGCACCTCACCTCTGTCTGTGATCAGGCCAGTCAGGATGGTGTCATCGGCAAACATCAGCAGTTTAACAGATGGGTTACTGGAGCTGCAGTCACTGGTGCTGGCCTAAGAGGCAGAGTTTGAAAGAAAAGCCATATCTGAAACTGGCAAATAAAAAGAAACTATTAAAATGGGCAAAAGAACAAAGACATTGGACAGAAGATGACTGGAACAGTGTATCATGGACAACATCCTGGAGTCATCTATTCTCTATTGCAGATGACACTGGTATTTGGCATGTATTTAAGGAAGAAGACAAAAAAACGCCTTGTTCCTGCTTTATCAGAGATTCTTGTTTGATGATAATGATGTGGTGTCTTCAAAGCTGTTTGCTTCAAGAGGTTAAATTGGTGTTAAAAGTTAAGTGCCTTTATTTTCTAATGTTAGTGTTTGTTTTTAGGTGTGGGTGTTTTTGAGCTGGCATTAAATAATCATTTTTTTATGGATTCCCCTGCTAAATACACTGGATTTTTTAATCAAATCTTACCTGGGTAATCAATTATTGAAAGGGCCACACGCATAGTGAAATTTAAATAATGCAAAGTCCAAACACGTCGCATCACAATTGGTCCAAAAAAGTCTAATATTATAAATATTGGATATTTGCTTTTAAAGGGTATTCCAGAGGTCACTAGCATGGTTGTCCTAACATCACAAAATACTTTGAATATATTCAAAAAAGGCCTTTTTATCCCATTAAATGATGTGCATTTCTCAAACTATGTCACTTGAGAGTTTTAAATTAAACAGTTTCATGCAGTGAAGTGTAATATCATAAATCATTTCTTTGACTTCTCATTATTCTTTATAATTTGCTAGAGCTGCTTTCAAAAACTTTCTGTATTCATCGTAATTGCCATGAATCGGTAGATTTTATTTTTTCCTGGACCACCTTTATTGTGCTGTGATGTAATGCATGTGTCTGTCTACACATCATTTTTTGTAGGGAGTAACCAGTCAAGTCCACTTGAATGCAAATAAATAATTTTTTTCTTTTAAAAACAATCAAAACGCACAACTGATAAAAATCCATACGCTCATCTTGATAGCAGAATGCGAGCTAAATTTAAACTTGGTGAACACATTTGTCCATGATGATGATGAAGTAAAAAAAGTAAATTTCACTAGTGACAAAAAAATAAATAAATATCCTCATTCTGCATAAACTGCTAAAACAGTGAATCCACTGATTTATGTAATAACTTCCTTCTTGTAAAGTTCAAGACATCGTTGCTCTTCACATATTTCATATGCACCACTTGGTTATAGCACTTGGTCTAATTTTTGTTAGGACTATGATTCTTTTACTCTGTTTCCAGCCCACCTTTTTAGTATATTGTTACATGTATATTCATTTGCTTAGGAGATGTTTTTTTTATTGGTCGACTTAAAAAAAGGTAGCTTCTTACTGCATTTATTGTATGTTCAATGAAATTTTAAAAAGGTGAAAACTCTTTTGTTGCAGAGTGACAACTTGTTTCGTAGCTGGACTTGCAAGAAAGAATTTCATCATATTCTGAGCACATAACAATTCTACTAGTAACACTCATACAGCTACTTCTGTTACTACTTTAAAGGAATTACATCTCTTCCATTGTCATCTTCAGCAACACAACTGGTCCTCGTGTCTCCTCTTTTTGCTTAATTAGCGTAACCATTTTTTAACTAATTTCCATTAAAGATGTTACAGGACTGTGCTTTCTACATCAGCAGCAACACTATTGGTCATTTTATACCCAATTTTTTGTTTAACTATCTTAACCAATTTCGATTCCTTTTTTCAGTGTTTACAATATTGTGTTTTTTCAGGTGGAAAAAAATGGGAGTTCTGAGTTGAAAACCTAGGCATTATCTTCATGACTTTTCTTAATGCACCTTGGGTTCTTCCTAAAAAATATTCAGGTTAGGTTAATTTGAAATTCTAAAATTGTCCTGTTCTTAGGATTATGCCTTAGAATAGATTGGTCTCTGTCAATTTTGGTTCCTGGATTATGTCCAAGACTGTGGGGTAAATTCTTTCTCCATCCAGCCGTACATTTGAATAATCAAGCTTGAAAAATTAATGAAAGGATGGTTTTCTCAGTAGCTCCTTATAATCTATTATCTCCATGTACAGTTACAGTTACAGCTCATGCTGTTCATAAGTTTTGCTTTCATAATTGTTAATTTCTCTCTCTTGCTTACAATATATAGTAGGAGTGGGCAGTATGCTTAAAATCTGTATCATGTGTAGACGTGTGGAAAATACACAGGATGCCCATATGAAATGTTGGGGTGCCAGTTGGGTTGCCCCTTTAATTTGTGGCAAACAATAAACAACATAGGTACAAAACAGAACATAAATCGCCTTTTCTGGGTCTATCAAGAACAGCTCTTACGAGCATGAAGGGATCTCAGATCTCCATCCTTAAAGATGTCTGGGTTCAAATGAGACTCCAAAATTCAGGGGAGCTGGGTTGATATAGTGGTCTGGCTGGAAGGGGCGGGGTTAGTTGCCCTCAAGGGGCATCTTCTTGCTGCAATGGGAAGAAAAAAAAAGGTAAGACCGTTAACGGTAGCTCCCCTTCTCTTCCTGGCAGGGTATTTCATACCTTGAGTGAGCTCTGAAGGTGTCCCTCTGGCATGCATGCATGACACATGGTATGACAAAAAATTCAGAATACTTTAGTAGATACCAACATAACGTATTTGTACTTACTTGTATTTACTTGTATTACTGATATATAATTAACACAGATATACTTCTTGTCTATCATAAACACAGTACTAATTAAATAAATTTCATTGCAGGTATTTTCCTCTCTTGAAGCAATAAAAGTACTTGCTTTGTTCTCTCTTTCCCCACTCATGCTGCTGCTGCTGCCCAGCAAACACAGCACAAGACAGGGCTTTGTTTTCTTTTCCCTTCTTGTTTTCATCATCTCACCAATCAGGTTAAAACACACAGCACTCTGGGTGATACTCTTAAAGGTCTCGCTTATTGCACATAGCTCACATACTTGTTCAGACATTACATTTACGATGCTAATAGACCAAGACAAATAACATGTTTCTGCAAGTTTTCCACTTAAGTTTAACGTAATGGTAATTTTTTTTTTCAAAATCCATACCAGAAGAAGAATTTCATCTGGCCTACTGGATCAACCAGCACATAACTCAGTACTAGTGTACACTGTGCTTAATTGCCCTGATAATGAACTTATGAACTTACTAATAGTGACTCTGCTTGCGTTTGTTATAAAGGCCTCAAATTGCTTTCAATTCTTTATATTTATATGTATGTTTAATTTTATGTGTCTTCCAAAATACAGCATATTCCTTACTTTGTAATCTATTTATGGTAGGCACTTTTTTGAAATGTTAGTTAATTTACAGATCTCATTACAATAGGTAACACACATTCCAATCAACAATACAATCATATAACATTTACAAAAAAAAGTTTAAATGCAATAAATCAAAATCAGCACTTACAATTCACAGAGCTATGTAAGCAGACAGCTTGTTATTAAACAGGTCCTAACATACGTATATTAAAAACCTCCTAAAGTGAACAGAACAGAGGCAGAGGCCTAGTAGGGTTGTGTTAGGTCAATGTTAATACATTCTGACCACATTTTTGAAAACCTTTACACCATTTCTTGCAAGGAAAATTGCATTTTTTTCTATTTTTAAGATATTTTAATACATCTCAGTCCCATTGAGGTATGTTGGGTGGGTTAGAATTCTTTCAATTAATCAAAATATGTCAACGTGAAAATGATGTAGTGTAGGAAATCGCAGTAAATTGTACAGATTTATTCCATTTCGTATTATCCCAAACAATGTTATTCAAGGCCTAGGAATAACTAGAAATTCAACAGCACCTGACAAATTATCTTAAATTAGAACCATCCCAAAAAATATGACCCAGCTGTACGAGTGGTTTATGGCTACAGTTCAGTGAAAACATATTGATTGAAATTTTCCAGAATTGTGTATGATCTTTAAGAAGTGCACAGTGAGTAATTAATTAATAAAGCCTAGAAGCACTATCAATGTTTTCCTGGTTACTGGCAAAATATATCACATAAAAAGCAGGTGAAGAATGCAACATCACCTACAAATTTTTAACTTTCACCAAAGTTCTACATTTATCAGTGCCAGACCCTTCCACCAGTAATGTGTCTAGTAAGGCCTCACAATGACCATGTGGGTATAGTGTGTATAATTTAATCTCACTCTCCCTTCCTCATTCCCCCCACACTTCATTTTATATTCCCACTGTGATCTAGTGACTATTAGAAGTCTTAAGAAGAAGTTTTGATGAGACACTTAATCACAAAACATACGTAGTGTTAGACTCGCATAAGGAAACACTACCAAAGTGACGAGGAGAAGAAATGTAAATGAGCCAGAGAACTGAAACCTAATGTCAGTCCAAAACCCAAAAATCACAGTAAGGAAAAAGCAAAAGTCAGGAACCGGGTAATCTAAAGACCAATAATCAACACACACATAAAGGCTGTTTTCTCAGAATATGTGCAAACACAGATAATAAAACACTTGACACACCAGTTCTAATGGCATCACACTGATGATGTCAACTGTGTAACTTCCAGGGTCATGTTCCATAGAAACAATGTCACCAAAATGGAAATGAAAATAACACAAAATAATAAAGTAAATGCCAACAATAAGATTCAGTGCCTCAAAAAAACTCATAATAAGAAATAACAATTAAGGAAGAAGACCTTGATAAAGGTGTTCAAAAATTGCCAAATATACATAATCATAAGTTACATTATCCGAAAACGCTAACAACCGTTAAAAATAACAGAAGAGGCAGAGAACCTCAAGATGCTTCTGACTTAATAGAAGAAATCCATGGGGTGTTAATGACATCTAGACACAAGTGAAGTTTTGATCAGCCTTAGCTGGGTCACCTGGGCATGGCGGATTACTTTGAAAAGCCCTGAAACATCACTGAAGATGAGTCTAGGAGAAGTAACAGATATATTAATTCAGTTTTATTTTGAAAATACAACAACACAAACAAATGGGTTTGACGTATTTGTAGACAGGGCTTCATGTTTATCATAGAAAAGTTCTGGGTGTTGATGAGATCATATTATTTTTGATTACTTTTGCTGAATTCAGACAGTAGCTCTTTCAATGTAAACTATTTAAATCAAAACAAAATTAATCACACTTAAAATGTATCTTAAGATACTTTTATCATTATGCACCCACAAAGGCATAATATGATGATCCACATTGACCACATGATTGTGGTGTTCACATGTGTTTTTTTACCTTAAACTTTGTGTACCAGAGCTTATTCCCAATCCAACATTAATTTTTATGTACTTTACTTTTTAAAAACATTCAGCTTGCCACAAATGGTTACAGGGGTTAGAATTAAAATGCCAGTCTTTATTAGCTGCTTCTCCGAGTGATATATTGTAAGTTTCACCTAAAACTGACTGCCTTTCTAATAACTGTTTATATGAAAAAAGAGCCTTGAACGAGTTCATTAAAGCATTCGGTATGGAGAAGACAAGGAAAAGTCTCTCAAGCTCAAATCACATTTAATGAATTTCATAGATGAGGAAAGCACACTGTGACAGCTAATTTTGAACCCGCTGACAGAGCATAAACAAGCAGCTGCAATTATCAGCTTTAATTATGAAATGAGTTCAGTTAAAGGCAGAAATGAGTCCTTGATTATTTGTGCATGACAATATATTAATTACACGTTTTGCTATCTACAGAGATGCGAAAGCCATTGATTTGTTAAGGGCTTGTCAACATGCCATGTTTATTATTGAATGTATTTCTGGAATAACATTGAGGTCAGTGGTCATCCAGCTAAGGTCAAAGTCATTGTTCATTTATCCCGCCATTTAGTTTACCATCTTAATCCTATTTTAGGGTCACAGAGAGAGGAGCTGCATTATCAGCCAGTTGGCAGGTGCCAACAGTGGCTAAACTACTATTGTCGTTGTTCGGAGAAGGCAAATTCACTGTTAGACCTAAAATGGTAACATCTGTGTTGAAATAGATTTAAATAATCTATTCAAAGGCATTTAAAAAAATTAGTCAAATGTGCAGCCTCTGATTATTGCACAATAATCCTTTTAATAATTTAAAAAGGCATTACCTAACTATGCTTTAATGGTTGTTTTTAGAAAATAAGCTTTAGGACTTGGCTAACATGAGTCTTGCTTTGAAGATTCAATGTACAGATGTCAGATAAAAAACACACCCATCTTCTATAATGGCAGTTTGAAGTACTAGGGTGTTGTACCGTGTTAGCCATTATGAATGTAGAGAAAAGCCAAGCAAAATGACACCTTTTATTGGCTAACTAGAAAGATTACAATATGCAAGCTTTTGAGGCAACTCAGGCCCCTTCTTCAGGCAAGATGTATCTTGCCTGAAGAAGGGGCCTGAGTTGCCTCGAAAGCTTGCATATTGTAATCTTTCTAGTTAGCCAATAAAAGGTGTCATTTTGCTTGGCTTTTCTCTACATGGCAGTTTGAGAAAGTCTTGTCAGATCAAGTGACTGTAAATGGACATCGTTCTTTATAAAAACGTGGTGTCACACATGAAAACAACACAAAAAAATGAAAAAAAAACATTAAAACAAGATGTCATTATAATGACATTACAAAAATAATAGAAAAACTAATAACATTTAAAGAACTAAATTAAAGTGAAAAACTAAAGTCTTGGCAATAACTAATAAGTTCCTGCTCTCAAAAACACTTACACAACTGGGCCAGTTCAGACTCACCTATTTACCTAATTTCTGGGATGTAGGAGTGTTGGAATGTCCAAAGTTTCCTACCTGTTTTCTTTCCTCTCTGCTAGATCCTCAGCTTCTTGCATTTACTCCTATGAAGATACCATTCATTAGACCTTCACTCTCTGTCTGTGTCTGTAGACCAGGTGAGAAGAAATTTTGGTATTTTAGCAATCATTAACACTTTGTTTGAACCTGTTATTATTAATTTGGGACCGTGTACAGTCACATGAGAAAGTAAGCATACTCCGTGAAATATTTTTTCTTTTTTGACATATGTGGACTTATCAAGACTTGATCTTTATATTTAGATAAAGGTGATGTAATTAAAAAAGAAAACAATGAACATTTAACTTTCAATAATTTATAAAATGAAAAACTAACATATATTCCATATCTATCTGTGGAAAAGGTAATCAGACTCTTAGCTCTAATAGCTATTATTGGGCCCTTTGGTAGAAACAACCTTAAGTAGGAGTTTCCTGTAATAGTCGACCAGTCTCTGCCTATACTGTCTTTCATCTGTGCATTGTTTGAAGGGTGTTGTGCGTGCACAGCCTGTTCCAAATCCTTCCAAAGTATTGTGATGGGATGCATATTTGGTCCAGAGCCATCCATTTCTCTCTTCAACCATTCCTTGGTGAATTTACTGTTACATTTAGGGTCATTGTCATGCTGTAAGGTTCACTTTTGGTTGAGCTTTAATCTTCTGACAGATGGTCTCACATTATCCTCAATGACCCTCTAATTAAACGAAGAATTCATAATGGCCTTGATGCTTCAAAGCCACCATAAATCATAACATTTCCACCACCATGAAATACAGTTCGTATTAGGTACTTCTGGTCAATTGCTGTATTTAGTTTTTGCAAAATATGTCTTCTGGTACTGTGGCCAATTACCTATTTTTTTTCTAGACTCTATTTTTTGCCTAGGTGTCCATGGGTAAACTTTAATCTTGTCCTGATGTTCTCTCCTGATGTTCTCTCTAGACAATAAAGGTCTTCTTCTGGCATAGTTGTCATGTAACTCTATTTGGCAGCCTCTTTGCATTGATAGATTCATGCATTTTGATATGAACAGTGGCAAGATCTACCTGTGGATCCCATGGTGAAATTCTGGAGCTGTTAGAGACTTCTTTCGCCATCTTGGGTCCTCATCCTGGGCTGAACTTGCTAAGTTGGCTTGGTCTGCGCTGGTTTTCAGTTGTTTGAAATCTTCTTTGCTTGTAGATTTGTATGGGGAAAATCATAGGCTATATTATGTGGCGCAGTGGTAGCGCGTCTGCTTTGCAGTAAGGAGATTGTGGGTTAGCTTCCCGGGTTCTCCCTGTTTGGAGAGCGCTTTGAGTAGTGAGAAAAGCGCTATATAAATGTAAAGAATTATTATTATTATTATTATGAAAATTCTGCCCTAGGCACACTTTATTTAGGGACTACACTTGTTGCTATATTAGGGAAGTACCTCAAGGATATCTTGTTTGGGACTTGGCACTGGTGTGCAAATATGCTCCTGACTGTGGGTTGAGTCAGTGAAGTTTTGCTTTGGGGTCAAAGTTTTTCACCTTGATGAGTTTGTTTATTGACCAGACCTGCACTTTATTCCACTCAGTTCGCTAGAGGGCATATCCTTCAGAAGACATTCTCATTGTGTTTTCCATGTGATGCTTTATAAGTTGGCATCACATTCATGTTACTGTCCAAGATTGTGGATTACTCTTTAAGGATTGCAGTTTTCTTCTCCATGTTCTTTCTTGGACTATGGTTTTGGTACATGTATGTGGCTTTGGTAACTAAGTTTAAAATAATTATGATCATCTTTTGATTATGAATTACATTATTATTGGACTAGTTCTTAGTGTCTCTTGATTCTGAACTCAGAACGTTTTGTTGACTTCAGTTCTTGTTTTGTTCATATTCTGATTCTTTTTTTCCTTGTTTCTTTCTTGTCTTTGTCTGTGAGGCATAACAATGTCATCTACATAGAAAGTGAAATTTAGTAAGGTGGTGAAGGACTAACACCTGCTCCTGACCATTACTAATGAGTTGGTGGAGAAATTCTGATATGAAAAGTAAACTTCAGTTTGGGGGATGTCAGACACCTGAAAAATCTGATCAAGGAGACCAAGGGCCTCATGTACAGTGCTGTGCGTAGAATTCACACTAAAACATGGCGTATACACAAAAAAAAAATCGGATGCATAAAACTGTGTGTAAGCAAAGTTCCATGCACTTTCCCTTTATAAATCCCAATCAACATAAATGTTAACATTCATATACCTGCCTACAGCCCCACCACAACTCCTCCAGAATTATGTCTATTTGAATATATAAATCAACATAAATAGCTCCTTCAGTTCAGTGTTTTGTTAAAAGACACTGGCAAAAGCATGAGTGAAAAGAAAAAATGTAAAAAATTATGAAATGGAGGGGGCGGCACGGTGGCGCAGTGGGTAGCGCTGCTGCCTCGCAGTTGGGAGACCTGGGGACCCGGGTTCACTTCCCGGGTCCTCCCTGCGTGGAGTTTGCATGTTCTCCCCGTGTCTGCGTGGGTTTCCTCCGGGCGCTCCGGTTTCCTCCCACAGTCCAAAGACATGCAGGTTAGGTGGATTGGCGTTTCTAAATTGGCCCTAGTGTGTGCTTGGTGTGTGGGTGTGTTTGTGTGTGTCCTGCGGTGGGTTGGCACACTGCCCGGGATTGGTTCCTGCCTTGTGCCCTGTGTTGGCTGGGATTGGCTCCAGCAGACCCCCGTGACCCTGTGTTCGGATTCAACGGGTTGGAAAATGGATGGATGGATGGATGAAATGGAGGTCCGGCTCAGTGAAGTTTAGGCAAGAAAAAATTTACTATTTGGCAGATTAAGCAATGGTATAAGGAACAAAAGGAAATTAATGGGGTGGCAAAGCATAGCAGAGGCACTTAAAAGTTCAAGTTCAGATAGTCGTACAGTACTCAATATAAAAAAAGAAGTGGTCAGATATATAAGTCGACGTGAAAAGACAACTCACAGTCCACTATCTGAAAATAAAAGGTCTATGTCGAGATTAAAGTCAAAATGTTGACTTTAATCTTGAAATTTCCACTTTAATCATGTAGTTTATTGTCATTAAAGTATAACGTTGTTACTAATGTAGCATGTTAAATATTGCATATTCTAAGTGTTTCCCAACCCAGTCATTAATCACTATGTGCTTCTTAAATGGGCTTTCTCTTACGCTGAAAGGAGCATTCAGGCAATGATCACCATACAGAATACATTGCATTCATGATATTACACCTCTCTGAACATTTTAGAATACTAAGATGTATAGTTGATATCATTTTCATGATGTAATGCATTAAAACATGTATTAAACATGTGGGGGCACAGTGGCACAATGGTAGCGATGAGCTGGCACCCTGTCCAGGGATTGTTCCTGCCTCATTCACAATGCTTTCTGGGAAAGGCATGACACTGGATGGAATCATTTATTGCAGCATTACTGTCTCTGTCAAACCTACCAACCCCCAATTCCTGTCCTTCTGTTTTCTTTCTCCATGTAACCAATCGTCACAGAATAAGCGTCTGTAATAAATGTAAAATCAGCTGTAAGCTTAGAACACCAATTCTTAAAAATGTTTAAGGAACATTGAAAAATCTTCATTATACATGTTTAATTATTCTATCCATCCATTTATTCAGGGTCGCGCCAGTCCCAGCCAGCATCAAATGCGAGGCAGAAACAATCCCAGGACAGGGTGCCAACTTATTGCAGTGTGTACATGAGGACATACATACGCTAGAAGTGTCAATTTAGCATCACCAAATTCCCAAAGCTGCACGCCTTTGGAAGGAAACCAAAGCATGCGGAGGAAACACCCCTGGAAAACATACAGACTCCAGGCAGGGAACACCTGTGCTTCTTCTGCACCCCCGCACCACCACATGTTTAATTATTAACAGTATACATTATTTAAATGAAGTTAACAATTTATCTGTAAAATGTAATATACATACTTCAATGCATTTCATCATAAAAATGATATCAAATACACATTAGAGTATTCTAACATCACACAGCTCCAAGAGGATAGCTCTTGGAAATGTAAATCGACTTAGAAGGCAGTATTCATCTCTCAAGAAGTCAGTATGATTTGTAAATACGCGCTCTCTTCTAATTCTTCCATTTGTGATATCTTCTAGCGACAATTGGAATATTTTGGCCATTCCATGCACCACTATATTGTTACAGAATGATTACAATCTAGTGAAGTAAATTTGTAAACGATATGAAATTAATTTCAGTGTATTTGATGAAGCCCGCATCATGGATGCAAATCTAAAAAAAAGGAAGACCACACAGAAAAAGTAGCACTGCTTTGACACTTGGTGCCACCCATTTACAAAACCGAGCAGAAACATGTGTATGTATGGTCTGAGGCTGTCGTGAAAATGTGTGTGACTTTATGCCAAGTTTAATTTTTATACATCTCAAAGTGATGGGCGTACATAACAGTTTTGTGCATACATATTGTTTACACATGAGCCTCCTGAAGTATTACAGGAGTGAATGTGAGCAGTTTCATTTATAGGACACAATCTTCACCTACTGGTTGTAGTAGCAGAGGAGAGAATGAAAACAAAACTGATGGCCATTATGAATTATACAGCACATCCTCTCTCTGGCACTTTTGACATTGAGGACTTATTCAGCTGAGGTGTGTCAAGGAATGCAATTGGGGTTCTTTCATACCTAAGAAATATAATTAATTCTTTGCATTTATATAGCACTTTTCTCACTACTCAAAACACTCAGCAATTGCAGGTTAAGGGCCTTGCTCAAGGGCCCAACAGAGCAGAGACTCTTTTGGCATTTACGGGATTCGAACCGGCAACATTCCGATTGCCAGTGCAGATCCCTAGCCTCAGAGCCACCACTCTACCACTAATATGCATTTGTGTCTCACTGTGACTACTGTCATATTTGTAGCCAAGTCAGAAATGTTCTTCCATTTTTGTTATTCTGGTGTGTATTTAGGGGGGGTGTTGTTGTTGTTTGTTATATTTTTTGAGCTTCTGTAAAAAACTAAATTCCCCCCTTGGGCCACATAAAGTGCTGTCTATCTATCTGTAACCCACATGAACAATTGGCCTTTCGAATTTATAATTTACAAATCCAGCAGGATATTCTGTCCTTACATTTTCTGCACCTGGTTATTTCTACTCAGTCAATAAGGGCAGAGTCTGTTACAACTGTATGATGTGCAAGATATGCAGTAAACCAACCCTGGACAGGATGCCAACCTATTAAAGTCTATTTATCGGTATATAAATTGGTAATTTGAAATCTCCTTACAGTTCATCACATTTTACTCCATTTGCTTCTTAATGCAAGTCAATTCTAATTTTAATGGGTTAATGTATTGAATCATATGCTACTGTCATAGCTCACAGTCCAGGGTCTATTCCAGGTTTGGTGCCTTCTGTTGACAGTTTAAAGTAAGTTTCTCACACTTTTCTGAGGCACTCTTCTGTGGATTTGTTTTCCTCCCACATCTCAATGCCTTAACATCAAGATTTTTTGGCAATAGCAAACAAAGTCGATGTGATCATGCCCACAAAGGCATCCTGCAATGTACACATCCATGACTACTTATTGTGTTGTGCCTGTTGGAGGCAGAATACCCTTAGACCTCAGATGAAGATAATCACTCATTAAACACCTCATCCGCAATGTAAACCAGCAATAGTCTGCAAGGGCTAAGGCTGAGGAGAATGCTATAGATGACATAAATATAAGCATATTATGTAGCAAGCCTATTTATAAACCAATAAAATTTGAATTCAGTATCAAGTGACATCATGCTGTCTTATTTATGAGCTACAGTAATGAAAATGTCTTTGTGGCAGGCTGCACACTGCCCAACAATTTGCTGGCTTCCGGTCTATGATGCCAGCTGGGGAGCCTTCTGCATGGAGTTTCCTCAGAGAACTATGAATGCCTCTTAGAGTCCAGACCAGTCCATCAGGTTAATTAGATTTACCAGATTTTCCCAGGGTACAGTATGTCCTGTCCTTTACTATTCATATGTAACTTATGAATGCATGACTTGTGCCTGTTGCTGCTGACATTTGCAGCTGTCCCCATGACACTGCCTGGGATGAAGCAAGTGCCCAAATTGGTATAACAAGAAAAATGTATTTTATCTTGTGAATTTCATGAGTAACACTAGCCCAAAACACTTGAAAAAATAGCAACACAACATGGTAACTGTAGAAAGGTCAGAGTCCATTTGTGAAAAGTGTTCCTGAAAGTTGTTTCCTTCCACAACCCAGGGGAATGCAGGTTAGATTGATTGACAATTGTAAACTAGCCTGTTATTAGTAACTTTGGGTGCCTTCATTAGTGAGGACTGCAGTTATCTGGCATCCCCTCTAGGGCTAACTTTCTCTCCCATTAATCCTGAGAAATTATTCTTATTTTTCTTCTTCCACCTCATCTTCTTCCATTTCTAAGTGGGGCTGATGTGCTTGATCATCATTCTCCAAACAGCTCGGTCCTGTACCAGTCAATCCCTTTTCCTTCAGATCTTCTTTTACTTTATCCATCCATCTCCGCTTTGACCTCTTTTGCTTTCTCTTCCCCTGTATTTCTTTTGACTCACATATTCATTGTCTCTCCTCGTCACATGTCCATACCACTTCAACTTACTTTCCTCTGCTTTCTTTGATATCTCTCCCACCTTTGTTATACCTGTGATTGCCTCATTTCTAATTCTGTTCTTTTTTGTAACTTCACTCATCCATCTCAACATTCTCATTTCTGCCACATCCAACTTCTCCTGCACTCCCTTTACTGGCCAGGCCTCAGCACCGTACATCATTGCTGGTCTTACAGCTGTCTTAAAGACATTACCTTTAACTTTTGCTTTGTGTTCTATGGGCACTGAGTCTAAAGACAAAACTCTTGGTTTACCAGTCAGTCTACATCCCTGTACTCACCTAGGGTCGTGTGCTGTTGGGTAATGATTGAAAGACTGAAACATTGAGTACAAGTGGATGAAATCAGGTCAGTGGGAAGACACTCTGCGATACAGGAAGAAGTACAGGAATTTGGGAGAAACTCAGAATAAAGTAAAAAGGGGAAAAGTGGATGTAAGGTTAAAACTGGTACCTTGAACTTTTGTTTGATTCACATGATGTATAAATTAAGTACTTGAATCCGAAATGTGTTTTTTTTTTTTAGTTATTTACCCTGTCTGCTTTGTGTGGAGCCCAAAGAGGGCTGGGAAGACTGCACCCAGCAGTATAAATGGAGAAACTGCTGTTCACACAAAAGCTTCATCTTTGATTTTGATTCTTATTTTTTTGATTTGTGTTTCTTTTTTGAAGTTTGGCTTTCCCGGCTTTTGACCCCTGCTATCACATAATGGTACTGTTTCTGGCTTGTGTTTTCTTGGTTGTTTTTAAAGCCAAAACCTTTGTTCCATTGTGTTCCTACTTTGTTTTTCCTGCTCACTTTTTGAATTCTTTTTGAATAAAACTTTAAATATTAAGGAACTTTGTTATATTTTTCTATTCAGACCAGAGGTTTTACAGCTGTCCTCTCTTTTGTGAACATTTTGAAGTGTTGTTATTTAAAACGCATGAGACCATTTACTAGGTCTTTGCAGGCTTTGAGTTTTGGTTCACTGAACGACTGGAACAGCTTGTGATTTTTCAAGGCCCGTACCTGTTGTTGAGCCTTTGCATGACAGGATCACAACAAATATGTTGCATGCTAGTAACACATACAGTACACAATGCTGAAGTTGTTACTTACAAATTACACAAGATGCTACTGGGAAAGCTTCCATTCCACTCTTTCCCATTATTTGAATAAGTAAGTTCTGAAAATAGGTGAATTAATATTGACGGTTCTCCACTTGTTCTGTGAGTAGTTGCATTTATAAGTATGGTTTGCATGTTCTCCCTGTGTTTGTCCCAAAGTATGCATATTAAGTTAACTGGTGGCTCTTAAATGGCCTTGCATTTTACTGGGTCACATGTGATAGACTGGCACTCACTCCAGGGCAGTGTTCTAGCTCGCACCAGAAGCTGCCAGAACAGGCTTCTATTCCCCAGCCTTGTATTGGAATACCTGGGTTCAGAAAATGATTGAGTCTCTGAGCAGATGTTTATGTTACTAAATTTAAAATACTCTGTTCAGCTTTTGGCATTCAAGAATTCCTTTATACAAATTTAGATACAATTTATGTATTTTTGCTAAGTAAATTATAGTACAAGGTTAAGCATGCTGTCCAAAAATATAAAAATATAAATTAAGCTCACTTTAAAAAAATGAAACAAAAACATAATACACTGTAAGTATAATATGCACAGCAAAATCACAGTTTTAATAAGTTAAAATTAGTTTTAAATTTTGCCTAAGGGAAAGCATTTGCAGATAAGAGAATTATGTACTGGGAGAAAGGAATGTAGAATAATTTGTTAATAGACTAATTTGATTTTGATTGTGTAGTGGAATTCCCCTTGCTTATTATTTTAAACATATGGAATAATTAACTTGATGGAGATCAGTCTAAACAAATTTAATACGTAGAAATGCTTTGTAACATTGAAATACAGGTACCACATTAAAAGTGCATAGAGAAAATTTTAGCTGAATATTCCAGGTGTAATGTTTCCGTGAAATAAACAAGGTTCACCCATGCATCCATTTTCTGAGCTTACATAAAGGAATACTTCACACAAAAATTATATATTTTTTATATGTTACTTACCCCTTGTAGATTGTAATGATGGCCAAGCATGTTTTCATGCAGAACAAGACAAAAAAGATTATGATATGATAGAACCTTATAGCGACCAGCATTGTACAGCGGCAAATGATGTAAAAAAGTCCATGGGGAACTTCTCATATTACTCATGTCACATGATCCACATGTCAGTTATCCAGTCATATACTGAAAACGTGCAAAGTGCAGGCATTGTGTGCAATAATATTATTAATGGTTACCTTTGGAAAAATCAGTGTGTAATATAAACAGGAACAGCATTCCCTTGATACTGTGCTTCTCAACTGAAGATATAGACAATTTAAAACTTATATTAATGTAATCTCCATGCATATTAAAATGGAATATATTGTATTAGCTAGCCTTAGGTTATAAAAGATTCAAACCAGTAAAGGCTCATGTCTGTACTTCTTACTTTTCTTAATGCATAGAGAAGTCCCCCTTATCTGCCAGTCCTAGGTCAGAATGTGGACATAGAGTGAAGATCACTCCCGGGGATGGGTGGCAACTGTGTTTTGGTTTTAAGAATAATGGTGGCAAAGTAAGGGGGTAGAATTACAATTGTTTCTGATAAAGCATGAGAACATGTTGGTGCTATGCATACATTTTAGAAATAAAGGGTTTGTGCTTTTGGAGTTAAATAGTGATGTTCAAGTGTAAATGATATACTGATAAGAATTGTAATAAATGTAAGATTCACCCACCAAAGGGGGCTCACTTCATGAACTGAGACAGCTGTTGCACATCTTTGCAATAAAGTCCATTCTGCTTGTCCACCTCAAGATTCTGAGTGTTTGCTTCGAAGAGAGAGCTAGTCCTTTCTCTGCAAAAAAGACAGGATTTTTGACCAATGAATTGAGGGGATTCCACAGAACCTAATTGTCAACCATAATACTGAGAGGAAATAATATGTTCACATTTACTGTGCTACTACAGTGCTTTCTTGCATAATTACTGGGAGTGAAGCATGCATCCTCTTAAGCCAGAGTCCAAAAGATAGTCAGTAGAATAGTATCGTTCATCTTCTCCTTTGAAGATGTTTAAGGCTACCTCTTTATAGTTTTAATGGGAAAAATCATGGTCACTAGTCTTTGGGATGTGGATGAGTAATTTTGAACTTGTTAAACCCAGATCTGTACATTCAAACTTTTAAAAAGCATGCTGAAGTTGTTAAGGATAATTTGTACTCACAAAAATATTGCTTACATTCTCCTTTCACACGACAGTGACCACACTCAAGTTTGAAAATACAGGAGTAAGTCACAAAACTCAAATAGACTGTTCTTCTTCATTAACACAACAGCCCAATTCCTGTTCCATCAGATTATGACCTTTGTTTACCTCTCAAAGATGCCACACAAAGTTTTGGAAGTGTGAATGAGGTTACTGAAGAAATGTCTGTGGGTGTTCATTGTTCACACTTACATAAGAAGTAGATACGAGCTGTCAGGTTCTTGCTGAGGATCTGTCCCTGGCTTTAGTTTTGTTTGTGGTTATTTGTTTCCTTTTTCTTTTAAAAAAAAAAATATATATATATGTGTGTGTGTGTGTGTGTGTGTGTGTGATAGAGTATCTGCCAGCTAATTAAAAGAGCACATGACATATGTTTCGCCGTTATTAAGGCTCAATAGGAGTGCGTACTTTTGCATCCCCATACAGGGATCGAACCTTGGACGTCAGAGCCTGAGGCAAAGCTTCTGACATTGCGCCATGGTGGCTGAATCGCTTATTTGACAGGGAGAAGATCAGAGTACAGTATTACATTCTTAGTTTTGAATTGGAATCTTATTGTGAAGTGGTTAACTACCACTTAACGCTTGTGGTTGGTTGGCCAGTTGGCAAACATCTGCCACGTCCTCTCAGTTGCGAGAAGCAGCTCATAGATATGTGATACAGTATCTGCCAAATAATACGATGTGCACACGATACACGTTTCAATATATATGTGTGTATGTATTACCTAACCCCATGTTGTTTGCAGTAATGGCCAATAGAAAACACAAAATACATCTCATGTTTTTATAGACATCAGAAAAATCAAAGTTCCTGCCATGGTATGCATCAGTGGTCCAAATTAAAGCCCTAACTTACTTACTTAATCCATGTATCAGATATCCAGTCATATTTTCAAACATCCCAAACCCATTTATTTTTGCTAAAATATTCTTTAAAAAAACACCTCTGGATAATCCTGTAGTAAATGGCTAGGGAGTGGTCTCAAATAGGATCGAGCTTTTCAACTGAAGACCTACCTCTCTCATTTCATAAGCATTTTGATATTGTTTAATATATGCTCACTATTGGCCCCCATTAAAGCACTTTGGGTCAGGAACCTTGTTGTCTCTAGTCTTCAAAAAAACAAAAAAAACCAAAACATGAACAACACAGCATAAGTAACAGTTAAAAAGAGTGTCATTTTGGGTGCAGTATTTAATTATTTTTCATTTATTATCGTTTTTGCAAATCATTTTGTTAAGGCCTTCTTTATCTTCAGAATTGTTCTGTCTCATTTTGCCTTCTGTAGTTTTTTTATCCTAAGGGGTGGGTTGCTAACTGACATGACACCTTAGCCCCTATTTAAGGCTTTCTCAAGGCACTGGGTTTAACACTCTCTCTCCAGAACCTTTCTTTGTAGTTTTTCAGTCACCTTGTGTCTATAGTTAAAAAAACAAAAAGTCAAAAAAAGAGGTTATTTAACAGCAATTAGCTACTGGGAATATTCTTTGTTGACAGTATTCCCTGTTTTAGAGTGTATTTTATGTTATTTGCTTTTTTTCTATTTGGACTTTTTCTTTTGATTAATTATTGTTTATTGAATCTTGACTTTAGCTCATTTAACTTCAATTAACTACTGAGATTATTATTTATTTAACTCATTTGTTTAATAATTTTCTCTGTTTTTCAGTTGCTTTTTGTTCTTTTTTTCAGTTGGTCTTTTTTTGTCTCTTCGTAAGATGACTTGGAGAATGTTAGACTTTTTGTAACTACAGTAAATCCTTGCTATCCGTGGGTTCTGTTCCTGTGGATTCACTTTTTCACTAATATAAAAGTGTACAACACCACAATCTTGACTGTAATGTTTCAGCCAGGGTACCTTCCCTGGCTGCTGTTCACAGTCTTGGTTTCCCAAGAGGCATGTCCACCTGTGCATCTCCAAACCCATGTTGACTTTACTATAAAACCTTTATTATAAGCTTCTTACCAAGATTGAAGTACCTATCAGATATTCTAGCACCACATATAGTATAGTCTCCTTATTGCTAATAACCCTTGGTGACCCACAGGCACATCTTATTGCTTTAGCTCATTTTTATGAAATTCTTTCTATAGCACAGTTATATATACTGTATACTATATCAGCCATTTACATATTCCAAAAATTCAATATAGACAGAGCTGCAGATTTTGTTCTAGATTAAATAGCTGATTTAATGCTAATTGTTGCTTCTGAAGTAGTTAATGCTTAAGCAACATTTTGGTTCTTCATTTTAGTTAACTCATTTTGTTAAGATTTCCTTTTATTCTTAAGTGGCTGCATTCTGTTTTCAATTTCTTCTTATTGTCTTAACAAAGGAATCAGAGGTTCACCATCTAACCTGGTCTTATTTACATCTACAGTATGTTAGTTTATAATGAAGTTTGCAGTTTAATAAAATATTCAAAAAGAAATAGAAGAGAAATCAAGGACTAAAAATTACTACTCTTCTTTTGGCCACAAATCATATAGACAATTTACTTATATTATAAATATATATATATATATATATATACAGTATATATACATATATACAGTATATTTGTAGCTAGTAATCCACAAAGGGAGAAAATGAATTGTACAACCCCAATTTCAATGAAGTTGGGACGTTGTGTAAAACATAAATAAAAACAGAATACAATGATTTGCAAATCCTTTTCAACCTAAATTCAATTGAATACCCTACAAAGACAAGATATCGAATGTTCAAACTGATAAACTTTATTGTTGTTTTGCAAATCTTCACTCATTTTAAATTTGATGCCTGCAACACGTTCCAAAAAAGCTGGGACAGAGGCATGTTTACCACTGTGTTATATCACCTTTCCTTTTAACAACACTCAATAAGCGTTTGGGAACTGAGGACACTAATTGTTGAAGCTGTGTAGGTGGAATTCTTTCCCATTCTTGCTTGATGTACAACTTCAGTTTCTCAACAGTCTGGGGTCTCCGTTGTCGTATTTTGCGCTTCATAATGCGCCACACATTTTCAATGGGAGACAGGTCTGGACTGCAGGCAAGCCAGTCTAGTACCCGCACTCTTTTACTACGAAGCCATGCTGTTGTAACACATGCAGAATGTGGCTTTGCATTGTCCTGTTGAAATAAGCAGGGACGTCCCTGAAAAAGACTTCGCTTGGATGGCAGAATATGTTGCTCCAAAACCTGTATGTACCTTTCAGCATTAATGGTGCTTTCACAGATGTGCAAGTTACCCATGCCATGGGCACTAACACACCCCCATACCATCACAGATGCTGGCTTTTGAACATTGCGCCTGATAACAATCTGGACAGTCCTTTTCCTCTTTGGCCTGGAGGACACGACGTCCATGATTTCCAAAAACAATTTGAAATGTGGACTCATCAGACCACAGCACACTTTTCCACTTTGCGTCAGTCCATCTCAGATGAGCTTGGGCCCAGAGAAGCCGGCGGCGTTTCTGGGTGTTGTTGATATATGGCTTTTGCTTTGCATGGTAGAGTTTTAACTTGCACTTGTAGATGTAGCGATGAACTGTGTTAACTGACAATGGTTTTCTGAAGTATTCCTGAGCCCATGTGGTAATATCCTTTACAGAATGATGTCGGTTTTTAATGCAGTGCCGCCTGAGGGATCGAAGGTCACGGGCATCCAGTGTTGGTATTCGGCCTTGCTGCTTACGTGCAGATTCCTCCAGATTCTCTGATTCTTTTGATGATATTATGGACAGTAGATGATGAAATCCCTATATTTCTTGCAATTGTACGTAGAGAAACGTTGTTCTTAAACTGCTGGACTATTTGCCCACGCAGTTGTTCACAAAGTGGTGAACCTCGCCCCATCCTTGCTTGTGAATGACTGAGCCTTTTGGGGATGCTCCTTTTATACCCAATCATGAAAAACACCTGTTTCCAATTAACCTGTTCACCTGTGGAATGTTCAAAACAGGTGTTTTTTGGACATTCCTCAACTTTCTCAGTCTTTTGCTGCCCATGTCCCAGCTTTTTTGGAACGTGTTGCAGGCATCAAATTCAAAAATGAGTGAAGATTTGCAAAACAACAATAAAGTTTATCAGTTTGAACATTCGATATCTTGTCTTCGTAATGTATTCAATTGAATATAGGTTGAAAAGGATTTGCAAATCATTGTATTCTGTTTTTATTTACGTTTTACACAAAGTCCCAACTTCATTGGAATTAGGGTTGTATATCTTAAAAATCTTAAAATTGATTAGACATACAGGAATCTAAGGCAATATACTGTATAGCAAATGGGGGTGTGGGGTGGATCAATAAGATGGGGTTTGGAGGGTGTTAGTTAATAAAGTTGTTTTTTTATTATTTAGGGGTCCTTCTTTTTGAGCCTGTATATGCTGGGTTCATGTCCAAATGTCTGTTAATGGTAATTCAGCAAGTTCTCTGGCACTTTTAGTATTAGCCTTCAGTCTTGCTTCCACCATGTTCCAGTTAAATGTGTGTCCAGTTGAACCTGTATGTGTGTACATCAGAGACTGCGGGTCCTTCCTTCTAACAGCATTGCGATGTTTTTGTATGCGTGTTGCGAGTGTTTTAGATGTTTGTCCCACGTTTACAGTTGTTTACACATTGCATGGTATACTGTATATTGCGTTACGTGTCTCTGATACAAATTACTTCCTTACTTTTGCCATTTAAAAGAACAGTCCACAGAGTGTTTGTAGGTTTATGCACTATTTTGATACCTGACTTGGAGAATGCGCACTGTACTTAACGATTTACCACTGTGATAAGGAGGGGTGTGCCAAGTAGGATGTGAGATCAGGTTGGAGTCGATTGTTTGCTGAGCTCGGTGGCGCCTCTTGTGCAAGCATTGTTTGATAAACGTTTTGAGGTAGCCGTTTGATGTGAACAGATGGAAAAGATAATGTCTTTAATTCTTTTTAGTATTCGTTATATTACAGTGGGTGTGAATCATTCTGAACAGAGTCTGATGATGACACCTGGTAGGTTGTCGAAAGTTAAAGAATGAAAAACTATTTTAAGATACGATTCATTTTCTTTCTCGTTGGATTACTACCTACAAATATGCAAATCTTATCACAGGCCTTCGTTTACATATATATATAAAAAACAATAAGATGAAAGAATAAAAACACTGAGAAAAAAACATAAGTTCCTTTATCAGCAGAAATTGACTTGTGATTAAGTTGTTTAAGGTGAACAAAAAAAAATCATCTACTGCAGCTGTTTTGGTCTGAAAATGCAAAGCACTGACTTATATACACTGTATGTGAGTATATAAAAATAATCAGTTATTTATTTATGGAGAGAAAAAGAGAGAGTGACTATTCATTGTAAAGCATTCACTCCCTTGATAAACTCTCTAATTTTACTACATAACAATCACTTCACTGAAGTTTTCTTCTGTTTTATTTCAAAGCACTGAATCTCAAATCTAGTTTTTAATGTAAACATTAATTTTACAATAATATGTTGCTATATATATATATATATATATATATATATATAATGTTACGGCCAAAACCCGAAGTTCAGCCAGTTCCCAAATTGACCGGCCATTTTTCACTTTGGCCGCGAGGTGTGGCTAAAGTCCGAAGTACTAGAAATGACCGGCATATATGCTACTTTGGCCAGCCATTTCGCAAAGTGGCGAGAACTCCCTGGTCAAAATCCGATGTGCTGATGTAAGACTGTCCGCTCAAGGTGCGAAGATGCTTAAAAATTTTCAGATGCAGATTCAGAAGTGAGTTTTCCATTCTGCACGAGAAACTGCTCAAGGCATGTCTTGTTCAGCAAAGCGGACGCCACTTGAGACGGCCTTCCCCTCGCCCAAACACTAACCTTAAGGTCAATAAAATAGGTCCCTGATGTTAAGTCACTATTTTATTGCTGAAATGATAACAGAAATGTGAAATCTACTTATATACCTGATCTTAATTATTGTGAAACAACCAAGTGGCATCCGCTTTCTGAACATGAGCCACCAAGGCTACACTCAACGCAATTGCACTACTAAGTGCGCAACAAATCGCTGCTCATGCCTTTTTCCTTCCGACTTTGGCCGATTGCCCCATGCCATTTCGCAAACTGGCTGGCCAAATCCCGAAATCGAGGAAAAGATAGGACATTGGCCGGTCAATTTACAGTGACATTGGCCATTTCCCGATTTGGCTGGACATTTCCCGCTTTGGCCAATTTCGGGTTTTGGCCATAACATATATAAGTATATATAATTTTATGTTTTATTTTTATCTAAGCATTCAGTTTTCATGGGTAAACATATTTTTGTTTTGATGCAGATTGACAAAGTTTATTTAAGCCCAACTCCACTCCTGTAGGGCCACAGTGGCTACAGGTTTTCATTCTAACCATTTTCTTAACTAGTGACCAGTCTTTGCCACTAATTAACTTCATTTAATTGATTTGCTATTTAAGACTCAGAACCTTTACATCAAGGCTAAGAAATGTCGATCCTGGAGGGCCTCAGCGGCTGCAACCCAATTACTTCATGAGAATTAATGTATTGCTGATGAAGCACTAATTGCTCTAGTTACATCTTTCTGCTTTATTTTAGTTGTTTCACTTGTTATGATTTTGAACCTTTTATTTGGCTATTTTTAGTATTAAACAGCCACATCACTTTTTAAAATTGCTCCTTATTACCAATAAGATGCATATGACAAAGGAACCAACAGCTCTCCACTTAGCTTGCTTTCAGTAATACCTGTGTGTGTTCACTGTGAACTATTTGGTTTAATAAAGTACTCAAAAGGATACTGAAGAGAGAAAAGTGAAGGACTGTAAATTACTCATCTGGTTTAAGCTTTAAATCACTTGAATTATATCATTAGAAAGGAAAAAAATTAAGAATCTCCTGACCTAAAAAACTAACAAGTCATGATATTAAATGATACTGTATTAAAAAAGATCTGTTATTGGCAAGGATTGTTTTCTTATTGACCAACTCAGTTGGATCAAAAACCTAAAGCCTCTGCTATCCTCCAGGAACGACACTGATCACCCTTGATTTAGGCTCATGTCTTGTTTTATGTATTTTTCGTTTCATCCTGTGGAGGTGTCATACGACTGCAAATACTGTGCCGATGACATCACTATTGAGATTTTATTTAAACACTACAATCTTAGCTTTTGTAATTCCTTAGTGGATATACATTTAACATCTCTCTGTGACATAGTTTCTAAATTCAAGTAGACCCCTAGTGGTAGATATGTGTTTTTGGTTCCAACTTATGTTCCTTGCTTACATTTTTTTATCTTGACCCCGATGGATCTAAGTATGATCTCACAGCTTTGACCCTTGTCTCTTTTGACCGCATCTTTGTTTGAGCTAATCATCTCCTGGTTAATTGAAATCTCACAACAATCTTCTTGCACGTTCAGTGCATCAAGAAATACTTTGTATAGGCACCTTTTAGAGAATTGCACAAGGAAATAAATACATTTTCAAAGCACTATATAATTACTAAAGCAGGATCATAATTTTCAACTACATTTAAATATTCTAAGCATTAATGAGGATTATTTCTCTTCTCTCAGAGTGATCTCTATCTCTCTGTGCCCTTGTGCTAGGAAGAAAGCCTGTGGACACTAAAACAAAAAGAATCACTTGACCTTGATAAGACTTGGTACCGTTACTAGCACAGCGAATGGTAGAAACCAATTGATTTTGATCAAAATCACTTCAGTACACTTGACTATCCAGAGACAAGTACATATATGGTCTGAGCACATCTCTCCAGTTTGATGTCAATACACTGGTTACCTGTGTCATTTAAAATTGACTTTAAAATACTGCTTATGGTTTACATAGCCTTAAATAATCTCGCTCCATCTTATATTTCAGAATGTCTTTCACCTTACACTCCAGATCGTAACCTTAGATCTGCAAATGAGTAATTCCAAGAGCTAAAATCTGGAATAGCTTACCGATAGAAATTTGCCAGGCTAATACGGTGGAGCATTTTAAAAAACTGCTAAAAACTCATTATTCTAATATAGCTTTCTTATAGCTTCATTTTAGTGTAAACCTGATATTCTAAATGTGCATTTATTTATCGTTATTTTCATGGCTCCACAATCCATACTAAACCCTACTTTCTCTGCTCTTATTTTTCCGGTTTTCTATGGTGGCGATCTGCACCACTACTAACTGATCAGGGCACCATGAAGTCCCTGCATTGATGGATTGAAGGCGAGAGGTCCACATGATCATCACCATCTAATTCTTCCACGTGAAGCCTGAAAACCATGAGGACTGATTGAGATCATTGATGTTATGTAGAATGCCCAGTTGAGGCTGGGTGGTCTCGTGGCCTCAGAACCCCTGCAGATTTTGTTTTTTCTCTCCAGGCTGCTGGAGTATTTTTTTTTTTGTTGTTTTTCCTGCCTTCCTGGCCATTGGATCTTACTTTATTCTTCGTTACTTAGTATTTTTCTTTTGTCTTTCTTTATCTTGTAAAGCTCTTTGAGCTACATAATTTGTATGAAATGATGCTACAGAAATACATTTTGCCTTTAAGCATATAATGGGAAATAATTGTGGTGGGGTCACAATTTATACTTAATTATTTTTCTGCTAAAGTAACAGCTTTATGTACACTCTATAAAATAATGGTTCTTTAATGACATTTTATGGTTCTTTACTGGGTTATATGGTTCATTGTAGAACTATGGCTTGACCAAGCACCATTTCATTCTGGGATGGGTTCTTTGCATATGAAGTTGGTTCTTTATGGTTTGAAAAACTTCCTAATTAAATATAAAGAAGAAAAAACAGAAGTCTTTGATATATGGTAGGCTACATAACAGGAAACTAACAGATTAAGAAAAGCTGGACTTAGCCTGTGTCATTGTATGCAGCAAGAGTTCTTTTAAGGACCCATTGGCATTTCACAAATTTGTTACCATCTAATTGTAGAGCGTGTTACAGATCTAAATAAATAAAGGTTCTTTCTAGGACCTTCATGTGGGTGGTTCTTTTGGGAATCAAGAATGTTCCCCTGTGGCATCGCCCAACAGCGTCTCTTCTTTCTGAGAAGACTGAGAAAGGCCCAGCTCCCACCACCGATCCTGACCACCTTCTATAGAGGAACTATCGAGAGCATCCTGAGCGGCTGCATCACTGTCTGGTTTGGGAATTGTGCCATATCGGACCGCAAGACCCTACAGTGGATAGTGAGGACAGCAGAGAAGATCATCGGGGTCTCTCTCCCCTCTATTGAAGACATCTACACCACACGCTGCATCCGCAAAGCCACCAGCATTGTGGCTGATCGGACACACCCCTCTCACACACACTTCACCCTCCTGCCATCTGGAAAAAGGTACCGAAGCATTCGGGCACACACATCCAGACTGTGCAACAGCTTTTTTCCACAAGCCATCCGTCTTCTCAACAAAAAGGGACTGGACTGATAAACACACACACACGCACGCACACACACACACACACACAAACATTATCACTTAGCTTAACTCAACTACCTCAAAACATTGAGATTGGACTGACTAATCAACACAAGCTTAAACACACTGACCTACACTACCAAACTATCGTACACACCAACCTGTAAATGCTTTCTTTTTTTGCACAATATCCATTACTGGTTACTTTTACTTTTTGCACTAACTTCTTTACTTCCTAATTTTTTTGCTGCTAAACTAAGGAATGTTTACTGTTTCTCCACTACCTCAACTCATCACCACAACACCATATTATTATGTTACGTTTGTGTTTTTTTGTCGCACTGTCACTTGTTGCTTTTGTTTGCACATTGCACGTGCACTTTGTTGTCTGCTGTCTGGTTAAAAAAGTCTTCCTTAGATAGTTAGTTAGTTTTTGTTGATTTATGCTGTAATTCATGTTAGGTAATTCATGTTAGGTAATTTATGTTAGGTCAATCTGTCTTGTCTCTGCTAGCCAGCTAACTAGGCCTCTTAGTTAGCTAGTTTAATTTTTCTGTTAAGTTATGTTGTAAATTTATGTTGCATGTAGCACCTTGGTCCTGGGGGAACGTTGTTTCGTTTCACTGTGTACTAACTGTATATGGTTGAAGTGACAATAAAGCCTACTTGAACTTGAACTTGAAGAACCACTCTGGTACCTTTATTTTTAAGAGTGAAGAAGCAGCCATGTATGGGGTATATGTCATTTTTAAATTATATTTTAATGCCTGGTAAATGACTATGCCTGGAATATACCTCCATATCCAGTTTCTCTTGATTATCCAGTACACTGTCACAGGAGCAACCAAACCTTTTAATGCTTACTTTAACTAACAGTTTGTTCAATAAAAGGTATGTCAAAAATTTCTATTATCCATTAATGCTGTAGAATGAAGTGTTTACATTAAGTAATAAATAAACTGGCCTTTCCTCCAGGGTTGGTTCCTGTTTTCTGCCTGGTAATGCTCTGATAGGATTTAGCCTCTGTAGCCCTGAACTAAAATAAGAGGGCTTGAACACACTGCAATGCCACTGTAAAAGCTGAATGTGTAATGTTAAGTTAGTGATGACAGGTTACATGGCTGATCTGCCAAGTTCCATTATTTCAATAAGTTGTTGCATGCATTCTCAAATCACCCGTTTTAGCCATGTGTGGTATAACTTTAATGCCTGTGGGGTTCAAATTCTGCTGCTAACAATGTGTGACCATGAGAATGTCACTTAACATGTTTGTACTCCAACTTGATAAACCAAAGCATTGTAACCTATTGCATCTCATATGCTTTAAGTCGCCTTGGAAAAAAGCAGCAGCCAGATCAGAAATAATGATTACTAGCCAACCTGCGGCATAGCATAATGTGTAAGAATTATGTATTGATGGGTGAACACTTCCTGAACGACACAGTTGTCCAAATGGGGTGGGTTTGTGGATACCACTGTGAGTGAATGAAAAGATAGACCTCTGGAGAGAGCAACATACAATTGTCCGTGACTGAAAGCGGGATCGTCTGTGACGAAGAAGGCCACGCTGGCGAAAGTTACTTCGTCGGTGGGGATAAGTGTCAGTACTTGTAGATTAAGGTGTAGCGAGTCTTCATTGTTGATGCTTAATATAGCTTGCGTACTGAGATGTTCCGGAGTTACAGTTGAGAAACACTTTTTTAATGTCTTTTAAGCACAGGGGAAAAAATGAACATGTGAAACATCCGTAATGTAATAAGCCACCAAGAAAAGTAACATTGCAACAATGCTATCTATGACCTGATCTCTGTAAACAGAAGTGAAAACAAAATCGAGCCCGGTGTATTCTTTAACTGCCTTGTGGCGCTGTAGTAGTGCTGCTGCTTTGCAGTAAGGAGACTGTGGAAGATTGTGGTTTCGCTTTCCGGTTCCTCCCTGTGTGGATAGCGCTTTGAATACTGAGAACACCGCTATATCAATGTAACGAATTATTAACAGGAAATTGTCTTTGTGTAATAGTAAAAGGCAAATTATCCGCGACAAACAATCTGTTTTACACGCTGCATACCAACCTGCGGCGTAGTATACGCCGCATAATCATGCCGCTTTTTAAATGTTTTTTAAGCAGAGGGAAAAAAATGAACATTTGCAAAATCTGTAATGCTGCTTTCAGTAAGTACAATACACATGCGTTTAATTTGTCGGACACTTTTTGCCAGCCGTCTTTTCTGGTTTGGGCTGCTTTTGCAGTGTGACCACTTGTGTATATTAAATCTTGAAATCCTTCGCGTAACTAATTAACTAACACCAACCCACCCACACACACAGCTTGTGTGAAACAAATGCGCCCGTACTTTCATAATTTTGTTGCAGCCTATAGTGGAGTCAGGAACAGAGAAGGTCAGCTGCTGAGAGAGCGTCTCGACTGTTGCAGGGCCTGCATCGGTGAAGCAGGTGAGACGCTAATGAAACAGAGGCACAGGGCTTATTGGTTTTTAAAGACTGCTTCCTTCATTGTGTTTTAACCTCAGTTTTAAAGGATTGTTTTAAGGATCACATGGGATACCCCTCGCAAACTGTTTTAGACGCCGCATTCAGCAATTCACATCTGCGACAAACATACCTCTTCTTACATGGTCCTGCCACGTCCACCCTCGTTCTCAAAGCATACACACCACCTGGTCATGTGCCCGCTCGCAAGAGCAACTCACGGAGACATGCCCACCAACTCTAAGACCATGGCGTGTAAAACAGTTTGTGATGGTGGTGCGTGCGTCATAACCGAAAAGAATAATGAAAAGTCAACGTGGCTCAGAGGTGCATGTGGACTCCTAGCACAGATGAAAGCGACTTACGGGGTGGTCGATGAGTTGTTGATTCCGGGCACATGAGCAGGCAGTGGGAATGCCTAGAGAGCGAGGGTGGACGCGGGCTGGGGAATAAGGAGTGTTGGTGGGCGGGGAAACGTTTTCCGTGTTCCTGCAGGACCATCTAAGAAGACGCATGTTTGTCGCGGATGCGGTGGACGCGGGCCGGGGAATAAAGAGTGTTGGTGAAAGAGTGTTGGTGGGCAGGGAAACGTTTTCCGTGTTCCTGCAGGACCATCTAAGAAGACGCATGTTTGTCGAGGATGCGAATTGCTGTATGTAGCGTGTAAAACAGTTTGCGATGTTGCACGTGGCCGTGCGTTGTAACCGAAAAGTCAACATGGCTCAGAGCTGCATGTGGACTGTAGCACAGACAAACAGAAATGACGGCGTGTTTTCCGAGGCATTGTGACCGAGTTGGTGGGCGTGGCTCTGCGAGTTTTCGTCGTATCCAATGGTCTTAGAGTCGGTGGGCGTGGCTCCTTCCTGCGTGCTTTCATGGGTGTCTTGCCCGCTCTGGCGGCGGCTTAGAGAATTATATATATAGATATTGCACTGACTGTTGGCACATCAGTTAGATGCTGTGTTTTCAAGCTAAGGACTGTGGTTTGATTCCTGATGTTGGCTTTATGTGTGGCACAGTGATTACGGCTATGGACCTCAGACCCTGAGGTGGTGGTTTCATATCCCAATACAGTCACTGTAACCAGCCTGTGTTCCAATTGGAGAAACAAAAGAAACATAACCAATTGCATCTCACAAATTGTAAATCACCTTGGATAAAGGCATCAGCCTAATAGAATTTTGGCAGCACTGAGCACATAGTGAAAACAGGTATGGACAAGGCCCACCATATTGCTGACTGACACAATGCCAAAGTAGACTCCCCAATTAACAGACAGTATCAATCAGGTATTTGGAATGGTGGAGGAAAACCCACACTGACATGGGGAGAACGTGCAAAGTCTGCACAAGCAGTGCCCAGACCAGAATTTGAATCCAGGCCTCTAATGATTGAAACAGCAGTATTAACAACTGTGCCACCATGCTGCCCATTGTCCTATGTTGTCTCTCTGACTGTTGAGTAAGTGCTTGCCTGTGTAAAAAATTAATTCAGCAACATATGTTTCAGAAATTGTAAAGAAGAGCATGAAGGGAACAATAAATAGGCAAAAGCATCATTCAGAAAATATTTCACATTTTTCCTATACCTTAATCCAAGAGAACAATCCCAAGCATTTACTATTCTTTTTAATTCATTATAATATACTTTCATTAAAGAGTTGTGATCCTTGTAAATGATATGCTTTAAATAAACCACACATGTGTTTACATACCTTAAATATAACAACATTTTTTTCTTGATTACAGCTTTTATCTTAGTTAAAATTAAACTCTCTTATCCTTGCATATATATTTACAATTTTAGCTACAGCTAGACTGCATTTAAACATTTACTGGCACAGGCTCATAAAAGATAAGTGCATTACTCACTTTGATAAATAAATAACCTGTTCTGCAAAGATTTTGGAGAGTGCAGTTGGCATTGTATCGTAGTTACGAGTTTTGCTTTCTAGGCAGCGTCTCAGGGAGGAGACATCCAGCAGGAGCAGCTCTGGTGTCAGTGCGTGGATGGAGGTGTGATGATCACGTGAACTTTAATACATGGAGCTGCCTTATAATTGCTGTTATTGTTTTGCACATTTCCTATGTGGGTGTTTGTTTGCATATATATTAATTTAAAACAATAAACTGACACAGCAACCACCTAAGCACTGTTTACATGAATTGCTGCACATTGTTGTGTTTATGTACTTTTTCCTCTTCTCTGTGGAGGGTATCACAAAAAATTATTTCCGAAGCAAATTTGATATTTTAATTTGTATAATTTATCATTTTCACATTCTTTGCCTACACCTTTGTCACTTGCGTGCACATTCATGGGTGGCAGTTTAAGAGTTCAGGTGATGGTAATTCACCAATCCAGGGGGCTGTGTGATGACAATCTCTCTTATCCTCCCTCTGCAGACCTGACAATTGACAGCTCTCTGCCAACATCATTTTTGGTGTCTGTCCACCCGGACCCACCTCTTCCTACCCATCTGCCATATGACTGGGAGACCCGCCATCTTGTGTAGTCACAATAGGACTCCCGATTTCTTGTTTTCATGCACTTTATTTTTGGATTTAAATCATTTTCAATTATGTAGGGTTTGCCCACAGGTGCCCCAACATTGTGACTGCCTCTGTTTATCTTATTACACCTGATACATCATTTTTCATTGACACTAATATTCCAAAGCACTTTAATGACTAAACAGAACAGGGAAATGTTATATTACTCTAAAAACATTTTTCTAAATACCTGTATTATAGATCTGTAACTGTACAATTCTTTTGACAACATGTAATATAGAAATGATGCTCTGTAAAGTATGATTTCATCCATCTATTGTCTTAATTTGCATATCCAGGACAGACAACAGTGGGCAGCTGGCAATCACCAGGAGCAAGTCATGAACAGCACTGGAAAAAGGTGAACACCCACACGAGCCAAGTTGGCAACACCGATTCTTTGGACTGTGGGAGAATACCAGGTGCACCTGGAGGAAACCTACACAGATATGGAGAGAATATGCAAACTCTATGCAGGGCACACCTGGGACACAAACCCTAGTTTCCTTACAGTAGCCGTACTGCCGCACCACCATGCCACCCAGTAAAATTTCAACCAATCCAAATGGATATGGCATTGACCCTGGAAAATAAGGTTTAAAAGCGGGACTCCTGGTTGGCTCAATGGATTACTAATTATATATATGTTCAAGCAGGCAGTTTATTGGGTAAGGCATTAGAAGTTTAAAGCCACACAGATGTCAGCTGAATTGTTTCCTCCTACTCTTTGCAAGTCAAGTAACAAACTTACATCCCTGTGTTATACTACTAGCATAGTAAAAATGCCTGTTTAGTAATACGGGTGCAATGGTACAATGGTAAGTCTGTTTGTTGAGATTACATCGTGCATTTATAAACCACTGTTCACCAGATATGCAACACTTACATCCCTTTTTGGGCATCTTGATTCCATTGTTAATCAGACATTCCAGCCCTTACATTCATCTTTCTTTGTCGTTTTTGTTGCATTTTTCATTGGACATTCCAGCTCTTACATCTTGTAAAATAAATGAACACAAGAGATTATGAACGGTTAGGGAACCCAAATGTGATCCCTATATAACTGAAGTAAGTTAAACAAGAAACATGCAGCAAATGCAGTGACATCTTTTTCAAACCAGATGCTTTTCAGGTTTGAAGAGAGGAAGAGGCAGGGTCAGGGGATTGGAAGCCGGAAGTGATGTCATTGGTGTTAAGTCCATCCATCATCTGTTCTATGGGGGGGGGTTGATAAAAGGCATTAAGTGACACTGACAACCCATGGCTCAGAGTGGAATTACTACTTGACGATGCCCAAAGTTGTCTACCAAGAACATGTAAGTGACCATCACTCTTTGTTTGTGCTTCTTATTACCTTTGTTCATCAGACATTACAGCCTTCTTCTCGATGCAAGTCAACGTTACACACTGCCACAGACAGACACCAGATGTTTTGTTGTTTTATACTTGTAGAGATTATGTATTATGTACTTTGTTATGCACACTCATTACAAGAAAAACAAATAGGGCCTTGAGTGAGAAGCACTCACTAACCTCTCTTCCTTTTTCCACCCCAGAGCAGTGGATGAGCCATCAGAAGGCTAGTGACCTCACTTCCAGATTGTCTCAGAAGTTCTGTTTCTTCCAGTCCTGAACATATAAAAGAACAGAGCTGGATAAAAGTCACAAATTCATTATCACACATGCATCTGCCAGATATACATTAACTTGCAGAAGCACTTACTCTGAGCCTGTCTCTGAACTTGGTGATTCAAAACTGTTTTTTTGTTTTTTTGTTTTCTCATTAAGTTTCTTAGCATCATTGCCATTAATCTGGGTTCTCTAGTACTGTCTCTTCTATATCTTCACAATTGTCACATATGTGCAAGTATGAGGGAGCTGTATGGACCAAGTGAAGGTAATTCCACACCAGGCCAGGAGGTGGCGGGGTGCATTAAACCTTCTTCTGTTGTCTCAGCATACCAAAAAACAGGAAAGCCTATCCAATTCGGCCTTGAAGACATCACGTCCGGTTCCGGTGCCCAGAAGCATGTCACTTCTAGTTCTGGCACCCAGAAGCACATCATTTCTGGTTTAGGACATCACTTCCGGTATTGGTATTTAAAGCCGCCATATTTTCAACCTTTCAACAGTTCAGTTACAGACACCAACCGATGCACATAAGCACTATTTCAAAAACCCCTTTGCAGCCAGGGAAATTATATGGATGGCTGCTCCAAACATTTTTAAGTGTGTTGAGTCTAATCATTTCACACAATATACAGTATGTAAAATGTAAAGGGCATAGGGCAATCCAACAAACAGTTAGGGTCCTTAGTGGAATGACCACATTTAATTACAACAATTGCAAGGGAAATAGCAGCCTTGAGTATAGAACTTTCTGGAAGATGTTTCCATTATAATAATAATAATAAATTTTATTTATATTGCACTTTACATTAGGTTGAAAGATGTTAGAATGAGAATCCTCTGATGCTATATACACCAGTGGATGGAAGAGGTGGGTCAGGGGGCAGAGCTTTCCTGATATCGTTGGTCTTCCTCAGGGTTGTCAATTTCCTGGCTGCCAAAAGAGAAAAAACATGTGACTTATGTGTGGCCCTTTCAAATCAGAAAAGTGACAAAGTGATCACATAATGAAAAATATATACACAGCGGAAGCCAAAGTACCCTGGGTATATCTGTGTAATGTGTTGAGGTAAGAAAGAAAATATGTATATTATTTAAATATTCACCCTTCATAATGGCTGGGTGAAATGCATGTGCTCAATCAATCATCTACGCTACCTCACTATTAATTTCTGTGCTCTCATAAATCAAGCATTTATTCTTTTTGTGTAGGATTGGATTCCATGATTGCGGTAACTCTTTACTGGGTTGGAGCTGTAAAGACTTTGTATTTCCTGGTTTATTGTGTTTTCACAAATAGATGTTTAATCCCCCATTAATAAATTGGGTGGCTTTTTGAATTAATGTATCACTGGCATTTAAGCTGGGCCAAATGTTAAATGTATTGGGTAAATGATGCACACAAAATTTCTTGAACGTCCACTCAGCTGTAATATGTATTTTTTGTTGTGTCGACTTTCCCATTATGACTCTCCAGTGAAATTACTGAAACTCCATGAAGCCTATATTTTAAATTGCATGAACAATAATGTAAATACAAAATTTTGTGAATGCAGACATAGCTATTTTTGAATGATGCATGATTTTTGTTTTGGTCCCCTACCACACCATCACCATCACAGTCATTTTTATTGAATCATTGACATAGAATGTAGCCTTAACTTTAAGTAGGGCAAAGTCTAAACAATATGCCAATGAATTTTGGTAATGTTAATGCGATTTTGGTTTTGTGCCGCCCATTACAGCCACTATTCCAGATGAAATTTTTGGGACACCATATAGCCTTTGTTATAAGTTTTTTCAATGGCTTGTTTAGCCTTTTTTGTGTGACTGGTGAACATCCAATCAGACAAGATGCAATCAGAGGTTTAAAATGAGGATCTCGGTGTGCTAAAACAAATAAATAATATTAAACAAAGCTGATAATTTCAAAAGACACACAGAGAGTATATACAGAGTATACAGTGTAAATATGAAATAGATACTGTATGTGTGAATAACTCCAAGTCACGTGTAATGATTTGGGGTTTCAAAGGGTATACCCTGTTTATTAACCTCCTTAGTGTTACATTTTTTCTCTTTTTTCCATGTAAAGCGTTGCAGTTTTTGGTTTGAAAAATATTATTTTTATTAAATCTCATCTTTCTACTGTAAAACGTGCGAAACACTAAAACTACAAAGTCAGATGTGTAAAAAATATAATAATATTAAATGAATAATAATAATAATAACGATAATAATAATAATACCAGATATCTTGAGCAGCTACCGGTTTCCGTCTGTTTGAAGGGGAAAACTGCTTTAGTGTATGTATGGTCATTTACTCGATCATGTCATCATCAAGAAATAACTTCAAGTATCTGGATCTTGGCTGTCAATATTCACTTGTATTCCTGGCTGCCCCACAAGATCAAAACAAGGTGATGCTGGTTTATTTGAAGCAGTGTCAAAAGAAACCCAAACGTGAGCGTCACTTACAGATTCTCCAGGATCACTTTCGGTTTCACTGTCTGCTTCAATTTCACTGTCCAAAGACAGATTCACTTTGTCATCACTGCTGATGAGAGACTCCTTAATATCACTGCTCATGTCACTGTCAAGAGTGTGCAACACCTAAACTGCTCAAAAATGTTTCTTACCATATGGCATTATGTTATTATGAAGATGTGCCTGCACCGTTGCCAAGGTAACACTTGAGCCTAAAGGTTATGTAAAACATGGCTATGCTGTTGCTGAAGTAACGCTCGAGACGACTAACTCTATTAGCACCTTAACAGCTCGAGCAATCCTCAGGTCTATCGCTTATGCGAGACATGTCTTATACAGTTGCCCGAGTGACACTCGGGACTAACGCTTTTAGCACTGTTTTCACAGCCTGAGTGATGCTTGGGTGTAACACTAAGGAGATTAAATATAAGTCAGAAGCAAGGAATAATTGTAAGGAGAACACAAAAGTAGTTAAAATGACCCCCTTGCTCGTCCCTTCAATGCCACTAAGTATTCTTTCACCACCTGTGTTTATCACACTGGTAACCCAAACCTTTTAAGTTCCTCTTGGACCATTTGCTGAAAATCCTTAGTAGATAAGGAAGAGTGTTGAGCCAATCATAATATACGAACTCCAATATGGACTTCCTTTATTTATTCCTGGCCAGTGCAGCCATGCGATGAGAACAGTTCTCCAGAGCATGTTTTGTCTTAAGAGAACAGTTCCTTTTATCATTTAATATTTGAATATATTTTAATGTACACCAATCAAAATATAGATAAATGGTATATACTAGGTAATACCCCTCTGCCATTAAGAATTACAGTATGTCCCAAATTAAGTAAACATATTAAGAGTTGTGGGTAAATACCTGGTTAAAAGAAATAAGACTTCTCATATGTAACCTGTTATTAGAGGACATAAAGACTTAAATGTAAGAATATTCCGCTTGTAGTCTAAAAAAGAATCATAAAAATAATTATGTTAAGCTATTGAAGTGATTGGTTACTTGATGGACTGGCAGCCCATCCAGGATTGGTTCCTGTCTGAATTTGCTGGAGAAGTTCAATAAATGCAATGATCCATACTTTGAGAGTCAGTAGGTTAACCAGAGACCTTCGTTCAAATCCAATTGTCTCTGTCAATGGGTCAATTTCCACTTCACTAATCCTCTGTGAGTTTGACGAGGCGGTTCTTGTTCCATGCTCCCATTTCTCCTTTGGGAGCCTCTTGAACCCGACACCGTCGGTAATGTAACCGAATGAGCTGGACAATGAAGACACCAAATGAAGCAAGGGGAAGGTGCAAAGTGCAAACAGTGCTTTTATTTCAACAAAAATCAAAACAGTCTTCAAAAGAAAGTGCAGTGCTTTTAATGTACACCAATCAGAATAGAGATAAATGGTATATACTAGGTAACACCCCTCTGACAATAAGAATTGTGTAAAGTCCCAAATTAGTAAACATATTAAGAGTTGTGGGTAAATACCTGGTTAAAAGAAATAAGACTTCTCATATGTAGACTGTTATTAGAGGACAAAATATAATGTTAAATGTGATACTGTATATGATCTTGTTTTCTAATTTGAATATGCTGGAACAAATGTCAGGGTATCCTAGTTAGATATACATGTAGTTTGAAAAACATTTTCTCTTACATTCTCCTATCAGTGGGTTCTCATCCCAACTCATCTTCTTATTTTAAACTCATTTAGCATGTGGTTTAAATCCTTTTCTATGGTAAGGGGTAGGTCAGTGAATCACACCTCTATAATGTCCTGTAATGACCACTGTCCATGAGCTTTCAATAATCC
This sequence comes from Erpetoichthys calabaricus, assembly GCF_900747795.2. NCBI lineage: Eukaryota > Metazoa > Chordata > Cladistia > Polypteriformes > Polypteridae > Erpetoichthys > Erpetoichthys calabaricus. Next base: position 40,546,451 of record NC_041401.2, read on the forward strand.
TAAAAGTCCCAAGCCTCTTAAGCAGTTTCTGTGCCATCTCACTTAAAAGGGCAAACACATTAACCCACACGTTATGCACTGAGACCATGTGCTACCTATCAATGGCATGTCAAATCCTTCCATACACTTCCTTTATCTAGGAGGCATTCTGATCTACTGCAAACCCACCATGACCATTTGTCACTCTCTTTTCTAAGTATTTGGAAGCATTTCCCACCAGGTCATTCATTAAAATACAAAAATATTTCTTAGTGTTAAACTAATTATATTCATCACATGGAAACAAAAAGTGGAAAAAATATCTAGCCCTAGAGATCAATTGAACTAATTTAGACAGTCAAAAAACTCTTGTCTGGGTGCTCCACAATGCATTGCGGCTGGGGCAAAAGTTATTGACTCTAATGGATTATGATGAAGGTCTGATACGGAGTCCATCATTAGTGGCTTTAGTTTAGGTGTCTTTAACACCTGGTCACATGGATTTATTCAGTAGTTTCCTCTCACAATCCAAAAGTACACATTTGACTGTCCTAATTTCCCAGATACAGAATATTTGCCCTGTGCCAGACATGGATACTCCTCTAGGTCAGTTGAAAGAATTTCCTTGGCTTCTCTTGACCCTAGTCAGAATCCAAAGGGAAATTCACCTTTATTTTAAGTAGTGCCTTTTATAGGGTACCTCTCTTTTCCTTTAATTTAAAAGTACTTTATATTATAAATGCATACAGCTAAATCTTAATGCACATGATATAGTGAGTTTTCAAGTGCCCTCCGTGATTCAGTGGTTGGATTTAAAATTGTCCTCTTTAGACTCTGAAGGAAAGTGGGAAAAATAAAAAAGTTAAACAAAAAAGTATTACTATACTTACCCTTATGCCCAGTCATTTAATCCTTGAATCTGTTAAACTTTAATTTCTATAGAGCCTTTCACAAAAAAATGCATTTATTTTCAAAGAAATTGCGGAGTAATGTCAACAGAACAGTTCATCATCTACCCACCCAATTTCCACCTCAGTTAACCAGTTCAGCCTTGCAGGGAGCTGGTGCCTACCCTGACAGCACAGTGTAATACATAGGAGCCAACACTGGACAGGGCATCAGTCCATCATAAGGTACATTCATACACACACTATCATGGTGGGCCATTTGAAATTTCTTATAGAATTTTCAGAGGAAAAGCCTCTTAAAAATATAAACAACATGTAACCTTCACAGGCCTCTGGAGCTAAGATGCAATTATGCCAAAAAGTTAAGAAAGAAATCTAAGAAATAACTAAAAAGAAGAAGTCCAGGCACTATGTGGTGAGCTTGTAGGCATGTACATTTAAACCAGAATGTTCTGTTTTTAAGTCTCTGAAGTAATTCTATGTATAATTGATAAATTCAAGACCTCGCTCAAACAGGCATATCTTTTAAAAGCCACTGGAGAAAAATGTTTAACCTTGTAACTGAATATTTCAACCAAATGCTTCTTGTTTATTATACACTTGTCTGGATGAAGCAGACTATCTGACTGGAAAGTACAGTGAGGCAGTCACAAGGGTGAAGCCATGGGCTCCCAAGAGCTACCGTGTCTGAGACAAGAAGCGACAAAACAAGTCAGATAAGCACGTACATTTAGGAAGCATGTTTCATCTTGAATTTTTATTGAAGAACTTCACTGTCACTTCTTTAATATATAGCTCAGAAGTGCACCAGATGATAGCAAGAAGTCAGTTTGCTGGAAACAATCTGCCTGTGGCAGTATGTGCCGTACTAGTGGAAGCTCTTAAATGAAAAAAATGCTTTGATCTGTAAAAAACCATAAAAGTAAGAATATTCCACTTGTAGTCTAAAAAAGAATCATAAAAATAATTATGTTTAGCTACTGAAGTGATTGGTTATTTGATGAACTGGCAGCCCATCTAGGATTGGTTCCTGCCTAAATTTGCCAGAGTAGTTCAATAAATGAATGCTCCGTACATTGAGGTTAACCAGAGACCTTAGTTCAGATCCAATTGTCTTTGTCAATGGGTCAATTTCCACTTCACTGATCCTCTGTGAGTTTGCTCCATATAGTGTAGTTTCTTTCCATACCCAGAGGCCCTGAAGGTTGAGTTGATTGTTGTGAGTGAGTGTGAACAAGAGTGTGTCATCTTACTTTAGGATTACCTCACATCTGGTGATAGCCACCATTTCACTATCTCTCCTAAAATGGGATTGAGTAGGTTCATCATATGGGTAGTGCTGTGGTTAGTGGTCCTGTATTTGAATCCCTGGTCCAGTCCCTTGCTTTGCAGTGGTTGTGTATTCTGCCTCTGTCTGAGTGGGCTTTTTTCTGTGTATCCTGGTATTCAAAGATTTGTGTGTTAAGATAAGTAGTAAGTAGATAGTAGATAAGTAGGGTTTATGCACCAAAGGATTGACTAGGCTGCACCATGCTTTGTCCCAGTGCTTCCAGGATAATCTCCAGCTTCTCAGAATCCTGAATTAGAAAGGCTGGTAAGAAAATGTATGGGCGAATGGAGGTTTATTGAATGGGTTGATGTATGGATGATGCATAGACAGGCAAGGTGGTTCAGGGTCCTAATTCAGGGACATTGAGTCATGCATCATCTTCTGAGGAGACTGGAGCTCTGAGCCTCTGAAGATCTTTTATGCAAAGACGGTAAAACACCAATGGTTTCCTTTGCATGATTGTGCTTCATTTTACTCCTTTGGACAATGCAATTAAATGAGGCATCCTGACCATCCCTAATTTCTTTGTTTTTTACATTCATTCACAATATCTTAAAACAGATGTTTGATCAGATATTTAAACTTAATTTTAAGATATCTCAAAATGCATTTTCAGATATCTTCAAATTTATTTTGAGGTTCCCATAAAGACAGTGCAGGTAGGTTGAATGGTGTTGAGTCTGAGTGTCTGTAAGGGATGACACGTGTTATCTCATCCATAGTTTGTTCCTAATGCATAGTCAATATGATATCGAACAATTTAATGGAAGAACCGGCTTTAAAAAAATAGGCAAATGGTCCATAAACCTAGTACAACAGCAAAATGTTACAGCCTAGCAGTGCACGCATTCTGCTTCTAATTTTAGATAGTATATTGTGTTTAAGCAACATGCATGTTCTTGCCATGCTTACTATTAGAATAATTTTTAACTGAAAAATTGTCCCAATATGACCGAGTAAATGGTTGTGTGTTAGTGGGGTCCCATTCATAATCGGTTACTTCTTTACCAGCATTGTGTTTGGATTGCCAGTCTCCATCTGTGGATGACTAGACAGATGGATGGATGAACATATACAGTAGATGGATGATCCCTGGCTTGCTATGAACTTATCAGTATATATTGTACTGTATTGCATTCATTTTTTGAATGGTTATTATTATTACACTATTTGTGTTGTTGACTTTTTTCTATGAGTGTTGCAATTGTAATAATTACCAGCCATTACAAGTTGAAGGCAGCTAATGGAATAATTTAAACATTTTTGCTATCTCTTAATAATAATAATAATAATATTTTATTTATATAGCACCTTTCCCATGCTCAAGGCACTTACAGAATATAAGAAGAACTGCAGGGTATAAAGTATATAGCATTGTACAAACCAGATAAATAAATAAAGAAGATTACGACAGTGAATTCAGAGAAAAAAGCCTAACAGACAACATAATTGATGGTCTCGCACACACACACACAGGTTACATGAGCATCTTGACAGACAAGCAAACTGAGAGAAGGGTGATAAAGTCAAGTAGAGCTAACAGCCTTCCTGAACAGATGAGTTTTGAGTTGTTTTTTAAAAGAATTCATGGAGTCAGCTGACCTGATTAATTTCGGTAGGTCATTCCAGAGTCTGGGCGCTATACAGCTGAAGGCCCTGTCACCCATAGGGTGTAGATTAGTGTGGGGCACAACAAGATTGCCAGAATCAGAGGACCTTAGTGGGAGGGCAGGCACATAGTGATGGAGAAGGTCACTGATGTAGTTTGACGTGAGGTTATTTAAGGCTTTGTAGGTCTGTAAGACACAGGGAACCGGTGAAGACAGAGCAGGGTGGGTGTGATGTGCTCGAAGCTGCTGGTTCGAGTAAGGACTCTTGCAGCTGAGTTTTGAATAAGCTGGAGCTGTGATATAAGATTAGAAGGGGCACCTGCCAGTAGGGAATTACAATAATCGATGCGGGATGTGATAAAAGCATGGACAAGTTTCTGAGCATTAGAGAAGGAGAGGAAGGAGCGAACAAGGGATATGTTACAGAAGTGAAAGTAAGAAAGTTTCTTAATGTGATTTATGTGGGCGGAATAAGAGAGGGAGGAATCAAAAATGACACCAAGATTCTTTACAGTAGAGGCAGGTCTGATGAGATCACTGCCAAGATGGACTGGGAAGGAGCTCAAGTTGCATTTTAGTCCCAATTTGCAGGAGTTCAGTTTTATTGCAATTTAATTTTAAAGAGTTCTGCTCCATCCAGGTTTTAATTTCACTAAGGCAGGTTGTGAGCTGAGAAAAGCTCTGATGAAGTTCCACTTTTAACATTGAAGTAGAGTTGAGTATCATCTGCATAAAAATGATAACCCAGTCCATAGCTACGTATAATATGGCCAAGGGGAAGCATATAAATACAGAATAGAAGAGGGCCGAGGACAGAGCCCTGAGGAACTCCTTGTGTGAATGGTGCTGAGCTGGATCTGCTGTTGCCAAGACTAACAAACTCTTGCCTATCAGTCAGATAGGACTTGAACCACTGGAGGGCAGTGCCAGAGATACCCAGCATGATCTCCATTCTGGACAGTAGAATATCATCTTTGACAGTGTCAAATGCTGCACTGAGGTCTAACAGAATTAATATGCTGGTTTGTCCAGAGTCTGCTGCCATAAGCAAATCATTGGTTACCCGTAGCAGAGCAGTTTCACAGCTGTGCCGCGCCTTGAAACCAGACTGAAAGGGTTCCATCAAGTATTAGAAGTTAAGTAATTGGTGAGTTGAGAAGCTACAACACGCTCGAGAACTTTTGACAGAAAAGGTAAGTGGGAAATAGGCCGGAAATTGTTAAGATTGTCAGCATCAAGACCAGACTTTTTTAACATTGGGGTTACAGAAGCAATTTTAAAAGTGAGCGGTACAAACCCAGTGTCGAGGGATGAGTTTATTATTGTTGTAACAGTCGGGATTATGGCATGAAGGCAGGATTTAAGTAGTGTGCTGGGGATGGGGTCCAGTACAGAAGTAGTCGGTCTCATCTTACAAAGCAGGTTATTAACAAATGCATATGTGACTGGTGAGAACTTAGAGAAGGAGCTGGATAGAGTGAGAAAACAGGGAGAGATATAAATATATGATTTATTTATGTTAGTTGAATATCTCTTGCCCTACATGTACATTCAGCGCCTTTCCTCTATATTCACTTGTGTCTGAACTTTCACCAGCTCTCCCTTTCTTGAGTATGTTCCCGTAAAGCCTGCTTCTCAGACTTTGTCCTGATTTTTTCGAGGTACCTTTCTGGTTTAATACTTTCTATCTTTGAAGGTGACTCTCTAAGCGTGTACTTTTATCTCTCCTTGTGTGCCGCACACATGCACTTCGTCTTTTGTCGCATCACCAAAGCCAAATTGACCAATCAGATTGCCTTGGGGGAGTGGACACACAGAACTTAGTGTATTACTTTGTAGCGGTCTGAAAAAGACCCAACTAAGATTCACACCGCCTGTTGATGGTGATTTATTAATTTTTTTGGTGGGGACTCCAGGAACACACCCAGCCTTGGCCCAACTCAGGCACACCCTCACAGACTCAAAAAAAGCAAACAGTAATAAAAAAGAAATTGAAGATTGTTTTAAACAACAATTAATGAAATCTAATTACACAAACTACAACGATCACACCCCATTACCTTTCCGGCAAATACACAATAAACATGAACTCAGAAACAACAAACAACTAACAAAAACTACACATGATGAAGTCCATAACAAAGTCCATAGGAAACGGCAACCAATGTAATGAAATGAAGGAGACTGAATAATGCAGAGATCAGCTCATAGTTAGTAAATGTAAAGAAGAGTCCTACTGGTATGTCCTGATGAACGAGAGTAATGGGATTGGGAGTGCTCCTTATCTGAAGGTCGATGAACAATCCAATTCAGTCTTTGCACAGCAGGCAGACACCAGACAGTACATATACATGAACAGGAAATAATCCAGGACAAGCACAACAATCCAAAAGCAAGAAAATGGAAGGCAAAACAGATGGGCAACTCCTGACACAACATACCTCTTTTTTTTCTCTGTATAACCGGCCTCCTTTTAAAACTCATGCTGGCCTTCTTGTCCCCAGCAGCCCTTGCAACCTTGGCAGAAGTCCAATCAGAGCCACTGCAGAGAGTGCTGGGAGATGAAGTTTTTACCCTCATGTGCACTGCTACAACTTCATAGTAGATTTTTCAGGGTGCTACCATATTGCCATCTGTTGCAGTCAACTGAGCTAACTAGGAAGTGACATGTAACGTAGTCACACTGCCACAGCACAAAGGAAGGTGTCCAAACTCTGTATCAAACCCTAGTGAGAAGTCATCAAAGAGGTTTCGTTTAGCTACAATTTTGCATTAGTTATGGTTTCTGTGATTGATCTTTGCCTGATTTCATGACTACTCTTTAGATTTTTCCTTTTGAACAATATTCATTTTCTGAAACTAAATTTAATTGCTAATCTGTTAGGACAAGACATGTCCAAAGCAATCTAATATAACTTGCAGGCAGTATTAATCACTTCAGGTGCAGTACTCCTCTGGACTGAAAAGAAGTAATAATGAAGAAAGAAAAAGCAACACCTCAAATTATAGTTGTTGTCACCAGGGTGGAAATACAAGAGGACAGAGGACAGAGTCTGTCGAAAATCAACCCTGGAAATGAAGCATCGTCAATAACAAACATCATCAAAATAAAAAATAAACAAGAAGGAAATTATTGTTAAAATTCTAAACAAAAGCCAAAAACAAGGTCTAGAAACAAGGCCAGAGGTCTTAATTCTATCTGTTAACCTTTCACTAACTAAACTCTCCAAAAATCATTGTTTTTAATTTCATAATAAAATTCTTGGATTGTAGTCAGGGCATGTCGTCATCTTTTACAACAGTGGTGTGATGATACTGCATGATGCAATGCTGGGCAATCATACAGACATTCTTGCTAACAACACTATGGTCACGGCCATGAAATCTCAAGCAGTAAAATCAAACATAAACTAGTGGTGTGGCAATATCATGAAATAATTATACAAATGAACAAAAATAAAATTAACAGCTTAAACATAATGAATGATGACAAGAATTGGATGCTGATACTCTTAAACATAGTCCATGATGATAACTAATACAAGAAAACAAAGTCTTAAACTTATTAAACAGTGTAAATATTAACTGTCAGATGATGTAACTAGTGCAGTGACATAGGTAAATGCTGAATGGATTATGAAAGAATGATGAGAAATGAATATTGATCATATCACAGCTCTGATTACATAGCAAGCCGAGCTACACACTCATTACACAGTATAGATAGTGAGTAAAAATCCGCCTGCTGTTAGCGAGTGAGTGTGAGAGTGTATGTGTCATCCAAGGTTGGTTTCTGCCTTGCTTGATTAATGTGTGACTCAGATGTGATTGAGTGTGAAACTATTAGGGTGTTTGAGTGGGTTCTGTAATACCCTGGCAACTTGAGAATGAAGTTTTGTCTCACTACTGCTTGTATTGGGATAAGTAACAGAAGATAACCTTCTTAAACCATTGAATCCAATTTGGGGTTGCAGCTTCGGGTAGAAGGCAGGAAGTAACCTTGGACAGAGAGCTGGATCAGCATAGAGGCCACTTCAGCACAAACGAACATCCACAGAAAATCTCACAGAGGGTCAATTCATGAATCACCAATCAACCAATCACACACTTTTTAAGAATATGGAAGGAAAACTACAGGAAAAAATGCTCTTTCACATAATTGAGGAGAACATGCCAACATGGAGGAACTGGGCATAGGATTTGAACCCAGGCTGCAATTTGCTGTGAAGACCTGTCACGTGGCATTATTTTTTGTGACTTTGTGTTTTTTTTTTCCATGGGCACAGTCACCTTGTTTATTGTTTATTGTTGCCAGGCTCTTGCTGTCATGCGGTCTGCATTGTGTGGCATATGATGTCAGCACCGTCACGCTAATTAAGATGGTAGCACACAGTAATCAGTGTCCAAGTTTTTGGTTAAAAACCAACAAATCTGCTGAACATCAAAGTTATGGTTATGGGCAAAAGATTTAAGATAGTGTCTAGAACCTTTTGGCTTTTTCTTTTAACTTTGCTTTCTGTTTCTCATTTTGGCTTTGGTACTCAATCTCCTGTTAACTCTGTACTTGTTTATTTGACAGCCCTTCTTTTCTGGTCATCTTATTCATGCTAAATGATTGGCATTTTCCTTTAATATTTATTAAGTGTTCTTTTATAGGGATATTACACCTTTTCATTTTTTTCTGTTGTTTTATTTCTATGAGCTTCCATTTAAAAGCTTGGAATTTTTTCGTGTTATACCATGATGCTGTTTTGTTTGGATGATATAAACAATTGCACACACAGCACTAGGCCACTCCACTGAGAAGACCGCAGCAATGTTCCTCACTGTGTTTTCCTGACAGACATGGCACATGCTTTTTAATTTTTTTTTTTGTGTAACATGCTTGCACGCTTGTGTGGCTGTTCTGTTCTGGAAGTAATGTGGCAGAGGAAGTCTGCACTTCCAATTCCAGAGTCGCACTCTGAGTGAATGACTTGTGTCTACAATGCTGCTGTGGCATGGCTGACCTCCCGATATGGTAGCTGCACGTTGTTTTTTGCGATCAAAGTGTATGATTTTTAGTTATCAGATAGTCAGTACTATGCCCTTCACTGTGGTCGTTTTCCAGATCGGAAATCTGGCTGCATTGTGCATCACACAGTGGATGTCTCGCGTCTCTGTCAGTGCCATGAGCATGTGCAGTGATTGTCTTCTTGTCGGACACGACAGATGTCCACGCCTCCGTTTGCTGTGAGAAGGATGCAAAGCCCAATTACATGGGCAAGAAAGCCTGATTCTCCAATTGTGGGGTCTCATTTCATTTGTCATGTCATAAGCTCTCAACTGAAAACAAGATCAAGGGTCAAGGCCTAGTGGTTCACAAGCTTTTGTGACAGACAACTGTAAGCATTTTATATACAAATGAGCATTGCCATTTTAGAGCTATAGCATGCTTGTTGCTATGGCGATATATCCCCTAATTTACCGGGAGTGCATGACCTCTGATGTCATCAACTGAACACAATTTAGGTTATCCCAGATCATCGGAGATTTGGATCATTTTGTTTGATGTTTTCTGTTTTTATTGAGACTTTATTATTAAGAACTTTGATTTTCAGTTAGTGTTTAGGGTCTTTCAAAAGATTGGATTTAGTCTTACTGGTTATAAAATTGACACAAAATTCTGACCATGTCTTAGTCTTCTGGTCCTTTCTCAAAAAAATTCTCTGTCTTATTCAAGACTAGCTGAAGTATCTGGTGTATAAGTAAATGAAAAAAAATAAACCACAAAAATATGTACTCTTGGACAAAAGCTTTAATATAATATATATAATATAATATAATAATATATAATAAAAGCCGACTATACTTCCTTAGAAGGCTGGCATCCTTCAACATCTGCAATAAGATGCTGCAGATGTTCTATCAGACGGTTGTGGCGAGCGCCCTCTTCTACGTGGTGGTGTGCTGGGGAGGCAGCATAAAGAAAAGGGGCGCCTCATGCCTGGACAAACTGGTGAGGAAGGCAGGCTCTATTGCAGGCATGGAGGTGGACAGTTTGACATCCGTGGCAGAGCAAAGGGCACTGAGTAAGCTCCTGTCAATCATGGAGAATCCACTGCATCCAGTGAACAGTATCATCTCCAGACAGAGACAGCTTCAGCGACAGACTGCTGTCACTGTCTTGCTCCACTGACAGACTGAGGAGATCGTTCCTCCCCCACATTATGCGACTCTTCAATTCCACCCTTAAATGTTAACATTATTCAAACTTATTGTCTGTCTGTTATACCTGCATTGTTATCACTCTTTAATTTAATATTTTCTTTATCAGTATGCTGCTGCTGGAGTATGTGAATTTCCCCTTGGGATTAATAAAGTATCTATCTATCTATCTATCTATCTATCTATCTATCTATCTATCTATCTATCTATCTATCTATCTATCTATCTATCTATCTATCTATCTATCTATCTATCTATCTATCTATCTATCTATCTATCTATCTATCTATCTATCTATCTAGTGACACAATTAAACTGTTATCCAGATTAGCTGAGAAGAAAACAGAATACACACCTTTTGTCATTAAGGTCTGGTAAAAAATCTTTGTGCATGGTAATGATGACAGCCTCGCTTAAGCCCCAGTGCACTCTCGCAACCTCATGGAGATTGTAGTCCCTGTGTGTATGATATGACGCATACCCTGTAATTTAAGTTGCACAAATGGCACAGTGCATGCAAAATTTTGAGAAATTCAGTTTCACCCGTTTTACCGTGATTTATATACAAACAAACAGACAAACAAATGGACAAATAACTTATGATTTTATTTATATAGAGAGAACACTTCTCAGGACACATACATTTGTCATTTTGGCTGTGATACCCAAGCAACGACACTAGCCACTATACCACCTATTTTAGAGTAAGTGAGTGCAGTAAATCAATGAACAAATGAAATATAAATCAAAATTGGATTAGGACAACAATCTGTTGTTAGTAGTCATTTTATCTGGTATCATCTATCAGTCTAACTAAGAAATGGCTCAATTATTGCTTCTTCACCATGACTCATGCCTTCTCTACTTTGGGAGATGCATACCCTTTGGCATTTTGTTTTTGTATTTTTTTGTTTTTTTTATCTTATAAAAGACTTTCCAATTTCTTTGATGAAGTGAACTTTTCAAAGTATACCAATTAAATGTATAGACCCATGATGGACAGGGTTGGCTTCCTGTTGGTGCTGGCTTCAGAAAATGAGAGGTTGGATTGCTGCATAGACAATAAAATACAGGGTACTTTAAAATATATGCTATAAAAAACTTGATTAATCCAAAAACGGAATGAAAACTAAATCTGGCCTCAGGACCTAATCTGCGACGGCACACCTTTCAAATTGCCTGTACTACCAAAATGGAGTGTGTCTAGGGTGTTGGAGCCTCATTGTCAATGACATGAGTAATGTAAGCAGAACAAAAGGTCAATTGCTTTGAGAAAGAGGAATGTAATCGTCAAGACGAACTGAGCCCTAACACCTTGTTCTAACAGGTTTTTAAAGAAAATCACATGCTTTGTGGAAAAAACTATAAGTATATAGTACCCATTTTAATGTATAGGTTTGAGAACTTTGCATTATAATTAAATTTGTTGCTTAATGGAAAGTTTGTTATCATCGTTCCTTGCTAATCAAGACCATTTTTACTGTGTGTACGAGTTGGATGCTTAATGCAATTGTTAACACATAATACAAAACTTTTCTTCCTTAACTAAAAAGTCAAAACACAGTTTTCAGGCCTGATGGGTCTGATGCATGGTATTCTGTAAGGGTGTATGTAACATGAATTTGAAACCAACACCCTTTCATTACATTAATATATAAAATTAATTTTAGGGAGATGGTGAGGTCTATGAGTTAAGGAGCTGGGCTTGCATCCATGGAATCGCAGGCTCAGTTGCCTCCCTGTGTGGCCATGAGTTTGACTCTTATATGCTTGCGCTCTGGTTCTAACAACACGTATTTCTGTGTATTGTGCTGAAAATGAAAACTATTAAATGTCTGCTGACAAACCTGGATTTTTTTTTATTAAAGTGCCAATCAAATTCATTTTCCTTCCTTTCACAGGAATTTTCTACTCCAATATCATTTTTTATAAATCTGTTCTATGAGTTGATTTCTTTTCAAGTTACTTTTTCTTAGTTGACACAGTGTTTTGAATCATTGAAGCAATTCTTCACTTCACGTTCAGTATACATTTGATGTCAATATGCCAAGCTGGACATTCCAGGCCCAGAAAATGTCACAAACATTTTCCATGTACTTTTGAGGGGTTTCTAGATGCTTTTATTTCATCTGAGTCAGATAATCCTTTTTTTTCTCCAGTGGGTCATTCTTGGTACATCCATTGTAGGAGATAGTCAGGGGACATTCTAACTACATACCGAAATCTCAATCAACTGGCCCCTCTTGTATCAAGTTTGCTTTTATTGTTTAGATTCACACAATATTAGAAAGTGAGCCCGTTAACCTTGCACAGTAACCTCCTGTATTCTACTTATACTAACAATATCACTGTTTCAGGTCACTACCCAGAGATCTTAACTATAAGTTAGGGTAAGAAATACTGATAGGTAAACCGAAGGTCAGAGAGCTAGCATGTAACCACCATGGTCTATGGTGATCTTTGCAGTGCTGATGCTTCCTTTGTTCAGCTTACAATCACCTGTATCCCAGGTAATGAATAAAACTCTATGGTACTTGAAATTCTCCACTTGGTTACTGGTAGGGAATAGAAAGAAGCTGATGACCTCAGGTTTGGAGGTGCTATTTCTCATGTAAACCATATCATACTGCATACTGCTCCAGTGTGGGCCAGAAATCACAGACTGAAGACACCGAGAGGACAGCATCAACCAAACCCTGCATAAATGCTCAACAAGGTCATTTGAAAGTATTCTAGCAATTAATTACTTTTATTTTTTCACAAAAGGCACTCTCCATGCTAGTGTTTAGATCTGGCAGTGCCATGCTGACGGTGTATTTGCCCAAAAAGAAGAAGTCTGACTGAATTCTCGGTACCATTGTTCACGTACTGAAGTGTCTATAGCTGCAGGTGGAAGCTGCTGTCACACTTTCGTAACTGATCCTTTCCTAAATAAGGAGTGGCATTGCACATTTACTTTGTCAGCATGCCCATGTCGATCAAACAAAGGAAGATCTGCAGTCTACATTAACTTTACACTGTAGAAAGATAAGTAAATAAATATAGGTAAACAACAGCATCTGTCGCCAATGGGTGATGCAAACAACATTATAAATGCAGGGAACAGTATGACTTGGACACTGACCTGGCTCTGACCTGTCCATTTGCTGTGTTTGTGCATGGTAGATCCTGCTGTAATAAATGACTGTGCTGTTCCTGTTTCAAGTAGAATAACGCTGGTTTTGCTAAAGTACTGAGACTCAGCCTCGTGTTTTGAGCTCTGTAGGCCTTACTGTTTCGTTGAAGGACATGTGTATGGCAGATTCACTGGTTGGATGATGCCTAACCTGTTGCTGCATCCAAACAGTACCATCTTTTGCCTTTATGCCTGGTGCAGCTGCATTGTTCTTATGTGTGAGTGGACTTTTCTTGTGGGGAGGGCTTCTGTTCTATTTCTCCAATGTGGAAATCTCATCCTCATCTGAGTTCACTTCTGTTATTGCACGGGAGTGTGAATGTGACTGAGAGAATAAAACTGAATAAAGAAAAAAAAAATGTTAACCTTTACAATTACATATAATTTACACCAGCTGTTACAGACTCAAATCAAATATATGCTTTTATTGTATAATAGTAACAATAAGAGCACCTCACTACTCAAAATGGTAAATCTAGGAAGGAGCCTGAATCGAACTCACAACGTCTTGATTATGAGTCAGCAGTTCTTACCTCTGCACCAGCCAAATGGTTGTGTCAGTATCGTACCCTTTCTTTTTTTTTTTTTGGTTAAATTCTTGAATAAATGTCCTCTTGTTTTGTTATACTTGTACATTTTGTGAAAGTGTTTATTTGATATTTGGACTTTAGTCTTCACACATTATACACTTCACATCAGCATTTTGCCAATTATTAGTGGAACATAAAAAATGTTTGTATTCTAGTTATGTATTCAACATTTCTTGCCTCACATTTCCTGTCATCCTACATTTATCCAGATCGTTGTAGACAGGGAACATACATGAAATGCATGTATTCAGGCACCTCACACGCAGATAAACAAACTTGAGTTGGGAGAACTTTTGTCCGACTTGATCTGCAGCAGTGGGGGTGATGGGATAGCATGCTGCTTGCTGCTTGTGCTGATTGACACATTTATTAAACAAAAGATGCTAATAAAGAGGTGCGAAGGAATTTAAAGTGGCCCGAGAGAACTTTTTTCGTGGACTTCAGGGGTTCTAGTGTTAAGGTTTTGTTAAAAAGAGGATTTTGAAATCAACCATAAGGTTAACTGGTAGCCACTGCAAGGACTTGAGAATTGGAGTTATATGGTCATACTTTCTAGCTCTTGTAATGATTCATGCGGCAGCAGAATTTTGAATTGACTGAGAATGGTTTGAACTGTCAAACTATTGAATAATGCATTGCGGTAGTCAATCCTACTAGGAATAAATGCATGAAGTAATTTCATAGTACAATGCATATTTAGAAAGCATCTTCATTTTACAACATTTTTGAGCTAGAAAAAAACATGATTTGAATGAGTTTCTACTGAGTTAAGAACTGATAAAATATTTGGATCATTCCCCCCAATAAATAACATTTCTGTTTCTTCTGTATCCAGAGACAAACACTTCTCATCCATCCACACCTTTAATTAACTTTAATTTTAAATTAACTTACCTTTAAGGTAAATAATATCTTATTAACTTTGTGTTACATGCACACCCCACAATACTTACCCCTAGGATCTCAACAGTGATAGGCTGCGTGCTTCTCACACTATAGTTCACAGTCATTCACCTTTCATTCTGCTTCAACCAGTTTTCCACCAGTGTGAGGGTTGCATAAAGTCCTCCTTTTGTATCCCTGCAGGATCTGGATTAGGTAGGAAAGTGACCACCTCACCCTTTCACAATTGCTAATGTCAGTGAGCAAGAGGTTGTTTCAGTGATGTAATAACAAACTTTGTTTTACCATAAAATATATATCTTTATAGTTGGGCAGGGTAACCAAACATATTTAACACAAGGAGATAAATCAATGAAAACATGCAACCTGAACAATTTCAATTAATATCCACACACCAAGTTTCTTGTCAGGTGGTTTGCCTTGAACAGTTATAAAGTTAAGAGTCTTTTCTTCTTAAGCCAGCTAAGATACTTGTGATCATTGGGGCACTGTTGTAGTCGAGCCGTGTTCAGTGATTTCTCAAGTCAAGTCAATTTTATTTATAAAGCACATTTAAAACAACAGAACTTGTCCAAAAGTGCTGTGCAGCCTCCACAAATACACAAATAGATAAACTAAATAAACCAAAACTGATCAAATAAATAGTATAAGTAATAGTACAAATAAAAAGTTTAAAAAGCTAAGGCAAAAAGAAAGGCTTTCAGATGGAATTTAAAAGTAAAAGTTGGTGCTGACCAAATATAAGAAGGTAGACTATTCCAAAGCTTAGGGGCAGCTACTGCAAAAGCACAGTCCCCTCTAAGCTTAAGTCTAGATCTCAGCATGACCAGCAACCTCTGGTCAGAGGACCTGAGTGACTGTGAAGGAGAGTAAGGGTATAAGAGATCAGTAAGATAAATGGGGGCTAAACCATTCAGTGGCCTAAAACTAACAGTAAAATTTAAAACTCAATCCTGTAGCAAAGAGGTATCCAGTGAAGAGAAGCTAAAATTGGTATGATATGATTCCATTTTTGTGTTTCTGTTAGAAGCATGGCAGCAGCATTTTGAACTAGCTGAAGATGAGCAAGGGATGACCGATTAACTCCAATATATAATGAGTTTCAATAGTCAAGCCGAGAAGAAACAAACACATGAATTAGTTTTCTTCTGGAGCCAGTTGAGGTGTTCATGGTTGTTGTGATCCTGTTGTAAGTAGTAAGCTTAAATAAATGTCAAATAAAGTGCTTTCCAACCCACCCTTTTAAACTGTGCCAAAATGAGGCAATTCTACTAGCAAACTGCACCACAGAGAGTCACGGAGCTGACATAAAGCAGAAGTTGTACCATGCTAAAATTGAACAATTGATAACTTGTCAAAGATCTTATTGCTTGTCAGTAAAGCTACCATGTAGCTAAATACAGCGGAGATTACAGTCATGCTAAACTAAAAGGTCTTAATCACTTATTTTATACCTTTTTACAAGTACACGCTTTTTTTGTTTTTACTTGAGTGTAAAGCTCATACATGCCATGGTGCACATTAATTTCTAAACGTTTTAGTGTTTGAAACTCATTTAGTAATGATTTATATTATATTTCCAGTTTACTATTTACGCATTACAAATCACAGGTCATTTGACTATAGTCGTTGCATCCGTCTCACTGAGTCTCTAGTATTTATTATGAGTTATGGAAGGACCAGGCGATAATAACGTGAACTAGAAATGTAGTCTGTGGCAGGCAAGGTCAATACCAGGAGATTAAAAATATATTGAGCAACCAAAGCGCTGGTGCAATCAAACAACAAATCAAAGTTGTGACCAAAAGGGGTACCCTAGAGCCCCAGACACAAGAATACAAACACAGTCAGGGGTACAAATGAAGTGTATATTATTTCACTACATATCTTTAATGGGTTCATCTTCCAACACAAGTAATCACAAACAAATTCCAATACAGTATTTCCTCCTCTCTTCTCTAGACAAGTCTTGTCTTTTACCCCCCGACTCCATTTCCTTGAGTGACGCGAAATGACTTGTTTTGTCTTGGACTCAGCAGCACTTTCAGGGCCACAGCATTGCATGATGGAAGCACTTCTGGGTCATATAAAATGCTGCCCATAACAGGTAGGTCCTCTCCCAACAGTGCCCCCTGGACCCGGTCAGAGGAGCACTGCCACCTCTCGTTCTGGGGAATGAATTGCCCATTTATTAAATGTTCCTTTCGAATTGGATAGAAACATAGGATCTTGCCAGCTGGATTGTGCCTAGATTCTTGCATTCCTTCCAAAACTGCCTCCTGTCTGGGTAGGGCATTTTCCTTGAACCCAGTTGGAACATCTGTCACCCACTCCTGCACTTACAAGGTCAAAGGCAAAGAATAGATTGAAATTGAAACAAACCTAGTTTTTAACCTACTTAGAATTGAAACTAACACTAGAGATTATTGATTATCCAATTGAGATATATCGACTTGCTCTGTAGCCACATTTATATCAGAGGCTCTGGTGACATAACAGATGCGACGACTACATTCATGAGTCCCATGCTTTGTATCATGTAAATAATAAATTATAAAACTTTCCAGACGAGTTTCAAAAACTAAAACCTACAGAAATGAATAACAGAGCATTCTACAGTTATGGCACTATATAACTATTTGCTTTAACTTTGAATAACTCCCATCAGTCCTCAGACCATTCCTTAGTATGCAATATATAGGCTGACTAACATCCTGCCTAAAACACTAGCCCTGTCCAGTCATGTCAAATTCCTGTCAAAAGTACAATTAAAATAGTATTAGCCTTTCTGTAACTAGCTCTACAATCTTGTTATACATATTTTGTTTATTTAAAAGCTGTATCTCATCTAAATAATCCTATATTCCTATATTAGCATATCACATAAATTTAAATATTACAAGTCTTATTTCCATATAATATAAAAAAAATATTTTTACTCCAACATAGACAATCTGGAAAAGTAATTAGAGAGGAGTAACCTGAACAGAACCTGACAACTGTAAGCTAGTAATCTTTTATCTCTAAGGTGGTACATACCAGTAATCAAGTCTAATGGTGTCTCTTTTACACAGGGTGTGACTTAAACCAAGATAGTTTTTGCACAAGTTACAAACACAAGATATATTGTAATTTCACATATTCATCTTTAGTATCATCAAGACTTTTAAATGTGACCTTATTAAGACAGGTTCAAGGGGAGGGATAACCCAACAGTAAAATAAGCCTCAAGCATTTAACCTTGGTAAACCTTGGCCATTTGTGTTTCCTGTAAGCACTTCTTCATCCCACTCATCACCTCTACAGCAACAACAGGAACAATGGGAGCCTTCAATGACCACTTTATTCCAAAGTAGCGTGCCCTCTGGTCAACAGAGACTTTCAACAAAATTACAAGAACAATCTATATATTAATTTCCATTTTCAAGGTTTAAGGTGAGTTCCAATATGGCAAGGTAAACAGTGTCATTAATTAAACAAAAGCTGACAAAATGTAGCAGAATTGAGGGGTCTGAGTATATTTCTTGCAGCATGTAGGATTTTTGAGTGTGACAGTGAGTTGATTAAAGAGGAGAAATACATTCTTGTGATTAGATGATCAGTCTTCTTCATGTCATTAACTGCTCAGCCAGTTCCATTCAAAGCTATTTAAAGACAGGCATTTATCATATGAGCAACTCAGAAGAAAAATCGGAAGTAGTCTCCCCTAGATTTTCTCGTATACTCAGATATGGGGATGGATATTTCAGGAGTAAACCGCAAAACAATGATTATATGTTTATATTATCTACATTAAAGAACCATCAATAACAAATCAAATCAAATCAAATTAATAATATGTTAAACAATTATTATAAAAGTAAAGTTAAATAAATCAGACTCTGCAGCTGTATGAATAAAAGGTAAAGTACCATCTCCAGTTAGCAGAAATAGCTTAAAAGTTGATAGAAATCTATGTTTTGTACCTAATACATGTACAGTATACACACACACAGACAGACACACAGACATAATTCCAAAAGTGGTATTTTCAGACTCAGGGAGGTCTAAAACTTCAAAACATCAAATTTTTGGATGATTACAATACTTTCCCTATACTTTGTATACGAGAAAGTAAAAATGGACAAGACTACAGATTTAAAACTAGAATTACCAGAGCCTATGAAAAAACTTGTAAATCTGGCCCACCTTAAATCCCTTCGCACCTCTCTGTCAGCTTCTTTTGTTTTCTACATGTGTCGATAAGCCCAAGCAGCAAGCAGCGTGCTATACCATTCCCCCCACCACCTCAGAATGGGCAAGAAGTTCTCCCAGTTCCTGCCTTGATTGATTCTGGGAGTGAGCTACCCAGAATTGTAAGGGGAAATAATTTGATGTGTGTTTTCTGTCTACAACAATCTATGTAAACACATCGTTAAAAACAGAAATGTTTTTCTTGTTTTAGTAATAAATAACAATACAATGCAATACAATTTATTTT
Organism: Erpetoichthys calabaricus; assembly: GCF_900747795.2. Classification (NCBI taxonomy): domain Eukaryota; kingdom Metazoa; phylum Chordata; class Cladistia; order Polypteriformes; family Polypteridae; genus Erpetoichthys; species Erpetoichthys calabaricus. Next base: position 40,565,633 of record NC_041401.2, read on the forward strand.
TGTATAGCCCAAAATCACACAAGAAGTGCCACAATGGGCTTTAACAGGCCCTGCCTCTTGACAGCCCCCCAGCCTTGACTCTCTAAGAAGACAAGGAAAAACTCCCCAAAAAAAAAACTTCCATCCATCCATCCATCCATTGTCTCCCGCTTATCCGAGGTCGGGTCGCGGGGGCAGCAGTTTGAGCAGAGATGCCCAGACTTCCCTCTCCCCGGCCACTTCTTCTAGCTCTTCCGGGAGAATCCCAAGGCGTTCCCAGGTCAGCCAGGAGACATAGTCCCTCCAACGTGTCCTGGGTCTTCCGCGGGGCCTCCTCCCGGTTAGACGTGCCTGGAACACCTCACCAGGGAGGCGTCCAGGAGGCATCCTGATCAGATGCCCGAGCCACCTCATCTGACTCCTCTCGATGCGGAGGAGCAGCAGCTCTACTCTGAGCCCCTCCCGGATGACTGAGCTTCTCACCCTGTCTTTAAGGGAGAGCCCAGACACCCTGCGGAGGAAACTCATTTCAGCCGCTTGTATTCGTGATCTCGTTCTTTCGGTCACTACCCATAGCTCATGACCATAGGTGAGGGCAGGAACATAGATCGACTGGTAAATTGAGAGCTTCGCCTTGCGGCTCAGCTCCTTTTTCACCATGGATGCCGCACCGATCCGCCTGTTGATCTCACGCTCCATTCTTCCCTCACTCGTGAACAAGACCCCGAGATACTTGAACTCCTCCACTTGGGGCAGGATCTCGCTACCAACCCTGAGAGGGCACTCCACCCTTTTCCGGCTGAGGACCATGGTTTCGGATTTGGAGGTGCTGATTCTCATCCCAGCCACTTCACACTCGGCTGCGAACCGATCCAGAGAGAGCTGAAGATCACGGCCCGATGAAGCAAACAGGACAACATCATCTGCAAAAAGCAGTGACCCAATCCTGAGCCCACCAAACCGGACCCCCTCAACACCCTGGCTACGCCTAGAAATTCTGTCCATAAAAGTTATGAACAGAATCGATGACAAAGGGCAGCCCTGGCAGAGTCCAACTCTCACTGGAAATGGGTTCGACTTACTGCCGGCAATGAAGACCAGGCTCTGGCAACGATCGTACAGGGACCGAACAGCCCTTATCAAGGGGGACGGTACCCCATACTCTCGGAGTACCCCCCACAGGATTCCCCGAGGGACACGGTCGAATGCCTTTTGCAAGTCCACAAAACACATGTAGACTGGTTGGGCAAACTCCCATGCACCCTCCAGGACCCTGCTAAGGGTATAGAGCTGGTCCACTGTTCCGCGACCAGGACAAAAACCACACTGTTCCTCCTGAATCCGAGGCTCGACTATCCGACGGACCCTCCTCTCCAGGACCCCTGAATAGACTTTTCCAGGGAGGCTGAGGAGTGTGATCCCTCTGTAGTTGGAACACACCCTCCGATCCCCCTTCTTAAAGAGGGGGACCACCACCCCGGTCTGCCAATCCAGAGGCACTGTCCCTGATGTCCATGCGATGTTGCAGAGGCGTGTCAACCAAGACAGTCCTACAACATCCAGAGCCTTGAGGAACTCCGGGCGTATCTCATCCACCCCCGGGGCCCTGCCACCAAGGAGTTTTTTGACCACCTCGGTGACCTCAGTCCCAGAAATGGGGGAGCCCAACTCTGAGTCCCCAGGCTCTGCTTCCTCATTGGAAGGCATGTTAATGGGATTGAGTAGGTCTTCGAAGTACTCCCCCCACCGACCCACAATGTCCCGAGTCGAGGTCAGCAGCGCACCATCCCCACCATATACAGTGTTGACACTGCACTGCTTCCCCTTCCTGAGACGCCGGATGGTGGACCAGAATCTCCTCGAAGCCGTCCGAAAGTCGTTCTCCATGGCCTCCCCAAACTCCTCCCACGCCCGAGTTTTTGCCTCAGCAACCACCAAAGCCGCATTCCGCTTGGCCTGCCGGTACCTATCAGCTGCCTCCAGGGTCCCACAGGACAAAAGGGACCAGTAGGACTCCTTCTTCAGCTTGACGGCATCCTTCACCGCCGGTGTCCACCAACGGGTTCGGGGATTGCCGCCACGACAGGCACCGACCACCTTACGGCCACAGCTCCGGTCAGCCGCCTCAACAATAGAGACACGGAACATGGCCCATTCGGACTCAATGTCCCCCACCTCCCTCGGGATGTGGTCGAAGTTCTGCCGGAGGTGGGAGTTGAAGCTACTTCTGACAGGGGGCTCTGCCAGATGTTCCCAGCAGACCCTCACAACACGTTTGGGCCTACCATGCCTGACTGGCATCCTCCCCCACCATCGAAGCCAACTCACCACCAGGTGGTGATCAGTTGACAGCTCCGCCCCTCTCTTCACCCGAGTGTCCAAGACATATGGCCGCAAGTCCGACGACACGACCACAAAGTCGATCATCGAACTGAGGCCTAGGGTGTCCTGGTGCCAAGTGCACATATGAACACCCCTATGCTTGAACATGGTGTTCGTTATGGACAATCCGTGATGAGCACAGAAGTCCAATAACAAAACACCGCTCGGGTTCAGATCGGGGGGGCCATTTCTCCCAATCACGCCCTTCCAGGTCTCACTGTCATTGCCCACGTGAGCATTGAAGTCTTCCAGCAGAACGAGGGAGTCCCCAGAAGGTATGCCCTCTAGCACCCCCTCCAGGGACTCCAAAAAGGGTGGGTACTCCGAACTGCTAACAACAGTTAGGACCCGTCCCCCCACCCGAAGGCGAAGGGAGGCTACCCTCTCGTCCACCGGGGTAAACCCCAATGTACAGGCTCCAAGTCGGGGGGCAATAAGTATACCCACACCTGCTCGGCGCCTCTCACCGGGGGCAACTCCAGAGTGGTAGAGAGTCCAGCCCCTCTCAAGGAGATTGGTTCCAGAGTCCAAGCTGTGCGTCGAGGTGAGTCCGACTATATCTAGCCGGAACCTCTCAACTTCGCGCACTAGCTCAGGCTCCTTCCCTTTCAGAGAGGTGACATTCCACGTCCCAAGAGCCAGCTTCTGTAGCCGAGGATCGGACCGCCAAGGTCCCCGCCTTCGGCCACCACCCAACTCACACTGCACTCGACGTCCTTGGCCCCTCCCATAGGTGGTGAGCCCATGGGAAGGGGGACCCATGTTGCCTCTTCGGGCTGTGCCCGGCCGAGCCCCATGGGTGCAGGCCCGGCCACCAGGCGCTCGCCATCGAGCCCCACCTCCAGGCCTGGCTCCAGAGTGGGGCCCCGGTGACCCGCGTCCGGGCAAGGGAAAACACCGTCCAAAATTGTTTTCCATCATAGGAGGTTTGTTTAACCGCTCTTTGTCTCATCCCTCACCTAGGACCAGTTTGCCTTGGGTGGCCCTACCAGGGGCATAAAGCTCCGGACAACAGAGCTACTAGGATCATTGGAACACGCAAACCCCTCCACCACGATAAGGTGGCAGTTAAAGGAGGGGAAAAAAACCTTGTAGGGAAAAAATGGAAGAAACCTTGGGAAAGGCAGTTCAAACAGAGACCCCTTTCCAGGTAGGTTGGGTGTGCAGTGGGTGTCAAAAGAAAGGGGTCAAAACAATACAATATAATACAATACAATACACAGAACAGAAAAAATCCTCAATATAGTATAGAAATAAAAATTTTAGAAGTACGGAGCAGAATTTAACAGTAGATGATATCACATAATAAGATTTGTATTTGTTTAGAGTCCTGGAGACCTCATCCATCAAGCTGCCTCCCCCATTTGGCCATTCCATGGCTGAAACAGCGCTGGCCAGCCAATCCGATGAAAGGACCACTCTTTCCCACGATTCCTGCGATCCTCCATCAGGGATGACTTTACCTTAGGCAGGCCAAGTGCCACATTTGAGTACCGAGAAGAGAAACAGAATAGGTGAGGGTTAGTATCCAATTATAACTATCATGTTACTTATGTTTTAGTGCTAATGACTAACAACGGAGATACAGTATGTACAGTTAATCAGCAGCTCTAGTCAGGATATGCTAAACTGAAGTAGTGAGTCTTCAGCCGGGATTTAAAAGCTGAGATCAAAGGGTCATCTCTTATAGTAGCAGGCAGACCATTCCACAGTTTAGGGGTCCTGTAACTAAAAGCTCGACCTCCCACTGTTATTTTATTAATCCTTGGAATCATAAGCAGACCGGCATCTTGAGATCTTAATGTGCACTCTGGTTTGTAAGTCATGATAAGTTCAGACAAGTAAGCCGGACCTTGGCCATTTAATGGTTTATATGTTAAAAGGAGGATTTTGAAATCTGCCCTAAACTTAACCGGGAGCCAGTGTAAGGATTTGAGAACTTTAGTTGTGTGTTCGTATTTTCTTATCTTGTAATAATTCTCGCAGCCGCATTTTGTATTAACTGGAGGCTGTATAAAGAACAGTTTGAACATCCAGTGAACACCGCATTGCAGTAGTCAGTCCTACTAGAAATAAATGCATGAATTAATTTCTCAGAATCCTGTTTATTTAGAAAGCGCCTTAATTTCCTAACATTTTTAAGATGGAAGAAACATGTTTTGGACAACTTTGTAATATGCACTTTAAATGACATGCTAGAATCAAAGATAACTCCTAGATTGTGCGCTGATTCAGTAAAATTAATGGGGATTCCACTTGAGTGAAATGATGACAAAATATTGTTGTGATCAGCATCATTCCCTCCAACAATTAACATCTCTGTTTTATCTGTGTTTAAAGACAAGTAGTTCTCATTCATCCACTCCTTTAATTCACTAACACAACTAATTAAAGACAACATCGGAGAAACTTAATTTGATATAAATGAAAGGTATAACTGGGTGTCATTTGCATACGAGTGAAAATTAACATTATGTTTCCTAATGAGAGATCCCAGTGGAAGCATGTAAAGTGAAAACAGTAAAAGTCCCAGTACTGAGCCCTGCGGGACAGCATATTGAACTTCTGTGTATAATGATGGAGTACTGTCAGCACATTTCTGTACATATTGGAATTGATTTGATAAATAAGAACCAATTGAGCACGGTGCCTGTAAGCCCAACATCATTTTCTAGCCTATGCAGTAAAATAGAATGGTCGATGGTGTCAAATGCTGCACTTAAGTCCAACAACATAATTAGCGTGGAGTTTCCTTCATCAGAGGATATCAGAATATCATTTACAACCCGCGTTAGTGCCGTTTCTGTACTATGACCAGTGCGGAAACCAGACTGGAATTTCTCAAATAAATTGTAATGCTTAAGTTGTGACTGAAGCTGACTGGCGACTACTTTTACTAGTATTTTAAAGAGAAACGGTATATTTGAAATAGGCCTATAATTATTTAGTATGTGTGGGTCTAGGTCTGACTTTTTAAGTAATGGTTTAATGACTGACACTTTTAGTGTATCAGGTACTGTGCCATGCAATAATGAACTATTGATAATGTTTAGAATATTCACTGCAAGAACATCCATTGCACTTTTTACTAGTTTTGTTGGCACTGGATCTAGGGAACAAGTAGTGGGTTTCATTTTAGAAATTAAAGTTAAGACTTCCTATTCAGTTACATAATTAAAATTACTAAAGTTCTGAATACAATGTGAGGCAGGGTCTGCTAAGCTAGTATACAGTTTATACTGTGATGCTGAGATCTGGGATCTTATGTTTTTAATTTTCTCATTGAAGAAGTTCATAAAGTCTGTACTGCTAATATCTGTTGGTATTTTACACTGTTGATCTGAATTTCCATTTGTTAATTTAGCCACTGTTCTAAACAGTACCCGAGGATTTTTATTATTGCTATCTATTATTGTAGAATAGTATTCTGAGCGAGCTTTAAAGAGGGCTTTTTTATATTTATTAACACTCTCTGTCCATGCAATTTGAAAGACATGTAGCTTTGTTGTTCTCCATCTGCGCTCCAGTTTTCGACACTCTAATTTAAGAGCTCGAGTGTTTTCATTAAACCAGGGAGAGTTTCTATGTGCTTTGATCACTTTTGTTTTAAGGGGAGTCACTGTGTCCAGAGCATCTCTCAAGGTCACATTATAATGTGATGGCTGATCTAAATGGTTTTCCACAATTACACTCGACTTACTCATAGTATCTATAAATTTTGAAGTACAATTACAATCTAGATGTCGCACTGTCTTTGTTTTAATCTGTGAGTGTGTTGGCAAGGGCAAGACTAAATCAAATATAATTAAGTAGTGATCGGAAATAACTTTATTTAATGGAGTAATATTTAAATTTTGAATTTCAACTTTGTAAGTTATAATTAAATCTAACGTGTGGTTATGATTATGAGTTGGACCTTTGACAATCTGACAAAATCCTACTGAATTTAACAAATAAGTAAAACATTTGCTAAAAGTGTCAGTTTCCACATCAGTGTATACATTAAAATCCCCCATCAGTACAACGTTATCATAGTTTATAGCCAAATCAGATAGAAGGTTGCTAAATTCAGTCACGAACAATGAATATGGCCCTGGTGGTCTGTAGACTAGTACTATAATTGTGTTGGAATCTGTTTTAATATTTAAAATGAATGCCTCAAAGGATGTAAAGTTGCCTAGATTTTTAGACGTGATTTGCATTTTGTTACAATGAATTATTCCAAGACCTCCTCCTCGACCAGAATCTCTCGACTTATGAAGGACCGAGTAGCTATCTGGTGACGCCTCAACTAGGGGGACAGTGTCACATTTACTAAGCCAGGTTTCAGTGAGAAAACACAGATCAGATTTTGTACTTAATATAATATCATTTACCAAAACAGTCTTTACTGCCAAGACAGCGAATGTTCAATAAGCAGCATTTAAAACTGTATGGTTCTTTCTGAACTGGTGATATATTTTTTGTTTTAATTTGAATTAAATTTCTATTACAGATTCCCCTGGTGGAGGGTCTGGTTTTATCCATTGGTCTAATCATACACCTTCTTTTTTGGTTATCATCAAGACTAAATTTACTGGATGCCCCACAACAGGGATTTTGAGTAACAGCTTCAGGATAGTAACAGGTGGGATAAACAACAGCCTGTGATATAAGATCACATGACTGTGGCCTGGATGGTGCTCTAATCAGTCAACCAGGCAGTTTTGCTGCCATATTTTGGGATAATGCATAAGATCTCCTCCAATTAGGATGAAGACCATCTCTTTTGAAAAATCCAGGCCTTTCCCAAAAATCATCCCAATTGTTGACAAACGCTATGCTTTTATTTGCACACCAGGTTTCTAGCCAGCAGTGAAGGGAATGCAATCTGCTATAAATCACATCCCCTCTATATAATCTTGGTAAGGGGCCAGATACAACTATATTCTGACATTTTCTTTTAGCTTTGGTGCATATAGAGATGAAGTTCCTCTTTAATACCTCAGATTGCTGTAAATAAATATCATTAGTGCCAACATGCAGCAATAAGGTAGATATTTCATCGTCGGCGACACGGTCCAATGCGGCCTCTATGCCAGAAATCTTGGCCCCTGCGAGGCATTTAACATTAACTGCTGTGTTTGACATAGTTTGGAATTCTATAACAAAACGTAGACATGAACTGTGTAATGTGTGAAGGCTGATGGCCAAATATCAAATAAACACTTTCAAAACAGGTGCAAGTACAATATGACAGCGTCCGTGGTGTAGCGGTAAGATCCACTGACTTATAATCCGGAGGTCCTGAGTTCAAAACCGGCTCCATGGCAAGTTTACCGTTTTGAGTAGTGAGCTGCTCTTATTGGTAATATAATGCAATAAAAACATACATTTGATTTGTATCTGTAACAGCCGATGTAAATTTATAGTACTTGTAAAAGTTAGCACTTTTTTCACTTTAATTCTCTCATTACAACACTCCCCCCCATCCCCACCCCAGATCTGACGTGGTTACTTTTTATCTGAAACTGAGAATAACTGTAGATGTGAGTGGTGTTTTGAGACAATGGAACTGGAAATTCTCTGATCTGGAGGGATAAAAGCTGACACACAAACTCTGGTGAATCTGCCTTCTTCATATCTCACTGTCACTTGATTTTTTTTTTTTATTCAGTTTTATTGAGTGTTCCTGCTCACGCTGAATTAGTATGCACCTCATGGTCCATGATGTCAAAGCCACACTGACAAAAAAAAAAACAGAGGCATAGATATGTATGATATCTGGAATAACTCATTTTATGATCAGTATAGTACATTTCATAAAATGTGGAACTGATGCGACATTATTCAGGCGCATGTGATGTGATGAACTGGAGCCCCACTGACACCATCCAGGGTTGGCTCCTCCTTCACACAAAGTACTGTTGTGATGTACATTAGTTTTGGAGAATAATGAACTTGATAAAGAGATTAAAAAATGGATGGGCACATTCTGGTAATCTGTGGAGTTTTCTTGCTAACTTATTCCCAAAAGCACTAATCTGTGAACATCTCTCATCTCTGTATGCACTATTTCACCCCTAACAGTGTGCATCATGTAACATTGTAACAGCTCATCCATGGCTCCTCTTTTCAAGTTCTGAATTTGTTTGTCACTTTTATGTCATGGCTAGAGTACAACAGCGCTTGCCACAATGTTGTTCATTCCTCATCCCAAACAGGCTGCATCTTGTTTAAGTGGCTCTCAGTTTTGAGTCATGCCAGATGTCAGAGATCACAGTATCCCATAGCTGACTCAAGCACTCCTTGTCCAGTTTGAGACCATCATCAAGACTCATATGTAGAGCATTATAAACAAACACTAATTATCGATGATGCTGCTGACATTCCAATGTCCTGCTTCATCACCTCATTCCCCCAGAGGCTGTCTAGAAACTCTGGTCAAACTACTCTCACTGAAATCTCTTTCAGCATTTAGTGGTCAAGCTGAGACATTTGATTTACTTTTACTTTATCAATCACCATTGCTATTCCACTACATGATGCTGAGCATCTCACTTAATCTGCCAGTGCTACAAATGATAGAACATATTTGGGAGTTAAGTTGCACAGCATAAAAATGCCAGCAATTTGTTGTGCTTTTCAAATTACATTAGGATGAAGTTGTCTGTGAATCACATTAAAGATTTGCTCTTGTTTCCTTCCATTCTGTTTTTTCTCAATTTTTCTTTTATTAATTTTAATGTACCAGTACATTGCACATCACAATTCAGTAAACAAATGCATATAGGTACAACTCCATACAATACAGGTATGATTGTTGTCTGGAATCCTTTCATTTTAAAAAACTTGCTTTTCATTGTTGTTCCAGCAGCAAAATAATGAAGACAGGTATGTTTAACAGCACAGGGGATCTCAGCCTGGTTTAGTAACCCTTCAATCCAGCAGACATCTAAGATACTTTGCCTTGTTTGGACAGCCCCAGACAAGACAAAAGTTTTCCCTGCAGGCAATCTGTGAATAGACTCTACTTTGGCAAGACCAGAAAATCACTTCACATGCTTTACCTGCAGCTTCATCCATCAGGAAAGCACGTTAGAACATCAAGATTAGTGGTAAATAAAGGTAAGGCCCTGAAAACTGGCAAGCAGGGTCATTTAGGAGGAGAATTACTGCCTATCTCTTGTACTTAATTAAGTTTAAGAAATTTTGAAACAGTATATTTTCATGTTTTTACAGTGTTGTTATGATTTTAATGTGATTTGGTATATCATGTAATGTTTGTATTATATTTTGTGTTCATAGAGTTGAACACAATTGATCCAAAGATGACTTTCCCTTTGAAAACTATAAAGTTACCTAAGTAACTTGTACTGCAGTCATGCAGAACTGGATTGAGAATGTGGGCACAGTGGAGCTGGCACCTGCCTTATACTTGGGGCTCCCCGATCAATCTCACAAAATGGATTGATGGGTAGATGATTTGGAGAAATAGATCCCAAACATGTTAGTTGAAATTATATGAAACTCAAAAGATATCAAATAACAATGTTTTGAAACTGCAGTAAAGACCAGATAAAGTTTAATTTTAATCACACAATACCAAGCTATTAAGTATTGATTCTTTCTGAGATTGTAAACCCAAAGTGAATTTTAAGATATCTGGTGTGATGGGTGGCCATGGCCACTACCTGGCCAGGACACCAACAGAGTGGAAGGACCAGGGGAGAGGGCATTGGTGAGGCCAGACCTCCCCTGAGACACTAGAGGGCAGCCCTCCTGGGTGGCTGTGGCACCACGGATTCCCGTAGGAGATGTCAGGAGCTGGAGTTTGGTGAAGCCCTGTTGGGTTCCGTGGGGGCTGCTGTGGGGAGCTGCAGAGATCTATAGAGGACCTCCAGTGATGAGCCACCTGGAACACTCCCGGGACCTGAATAAGAGGAGCCGCCTCACTCCATTGAAGGCCAGAGTCTGGAGGAAGAAGACAAATCCTGAGGAGGAGTGGAGGTGGATGGACTGGTGGCAAGGAAGGAACTGTATATAGATGAGTTGCGGTGTTGGTAATATGTGCACGTTAAGCTGTAAATAAATATGGGTGTTGAGCTGAACCTGTGTCCTGCCTGTGTGTATCCGGGTAGGGTGGCATGTGACATTGACACTGGTAATTTCTGAAAATATGTCTATTGTAAAACAATGTTAACACACTGTATGACATCTCAGACAGATTTCAAGCTACGTTAAAATGATACTGTGTTTGTGGATTTCAATATTTATTGAAATGAGTTCCTTTTCATTTGAAGATATCTGAAATACATTTCAAGATACATTAAAGAAAAAAAAAGACTTTCTGCAAAATTGCCTGTGTTTTCAATGAGATTTCCTGTCTATGTTGAGAAAATTTGAAATTAATTTGAGATACTGTGTCATGAAATGGAAAGCAGTCATTTTTCAATATCTTGAAATGCATTCTGGACAGGAAACTATTTTAAGATACCTGTAAATATATTTGAGATATGTTAAAGTGCACTTTTGATTTCTTAAAACAGTTTGGATGTTATTTTAAGATATGTGGAAATGTGATTAAAATATATTAAAATGTATTTTTGCTATCTTAAGATTGTTGCTTGTGGAGAATGGACAAGGTGATCATTGTGTCCATTGTTGTATCCACTACTGGTATCATCCCACACACACTACACAAAAGCCTACAGACATTACTTATAAATCAATACACATACATAAAACTACAGAAAGCAGCCATTTTAGATACATGTCACTTAGTGAGGAAATTCCTTTTATACAAGCACAAATGTACTAAATCATATACACCTGTACACACACAACATAAAAGTGTCCTATGTCTTGGCCAAGGCCCGATATAGGGAATAGCAACATGAATATCCCAGAAAATACTCTGAACAATAATAATAATAATAATAATAATAATTTATTAGTACAAAAGGCAGAAACATGATCAAAGTTAACCAATGGTCATAAACACAGAGAGTAGAAGACATATCACATAAAGCTGAAATATTGAAGAATAATGAGCAAGCATGCAAAATTCATAATTAAAGGCACAGTTTTGCAGTAGGTCCACTTAACAGTACATCCCATTACTTGCTGTGCTTCTCTCACCACTTGCCTAAGAAATTGGAGAAGTTGGGCCATAGGAAGAGTAGGCAAAATCCGAACCCTAGCCTGATATTTTGAGATTTGACTGCTGTTAATACTGTTCTAGGTTTAATTCATTTAATTTGGTTTATGGTTCACTTATAATATTGTTTAACTTTATGGTCCGCAACTCCGACACCAAATGTGTTATCTTTTATATGCTAAAATCTCATGAGAGTTGCTGGCTGCTTCCTCATAGCTCCAGAGATGAGGCCTTCAATCTTGGTACCGTCATGGCCTGTATGCAATTTGTATGTTCTCCCTCTGACTGCATAGGTGTTCTCTGAAGTGCTAAAGATGAGTAAGTGTAGGTGAATAAGTGATTGATGGCTTATGCTGTTAGAATCCAGCCCTCGCCACATAATCTGCTGTTAAAATAAGAGGTTTTATAAAATAGATGAATGAATGAATGAAATAGTTAAGAACACACCTTTCATTACAGTAGTTATCAGGCATTCTACTGTAGTTATTGACACCTTCTTCGAATTATTAGTAAATATGGACTGTGCTAATGTTGTAGGTTTCAGTCTGTGATCTTTGTTGCTTGCATTACGCAGATGAAGTTATATTTCAATGCCAGTCAGAATCCAAGATGTGCCGCCAGAAAACTATAGCTGTAATACAATACCACTGCCAGGAACCTGACCAAGCAAGGATCACATAACCCTTCATTTGACTGCTCACAATGGCCTCTCCACACATTCAAAAAGGCCTCCCAGAATCCTGGATATCACGAAATTTCCAGCCTACTAAATCCATCCACTTACAGTACATAAGTGGCAATTCTCCAGTCTGCCGTCTTCTCACAGTAAATCAAGCATAACATCTGGAAAGTAAGAGTTTTTTTTCTTTTTGTAAATCTTTAATATTTTAATTTAGATTTTAACCTTGTATTTATTTGCATGCACACACACATTACTTGATACGGTTTCTTTTAGCTTTTATAACATTATTCACCTCTATGGGATGTGTTAATACTATACAATTGCACACATCTGTTAGGATTACACACGTTTTTATTTCAGTCTTTATTTCTTTTATTGTGTCATATGTGCGAGACTACTGAACTAGACAGAGGGTGCAGACCAGCTGAGGGGGTGACACCTAAATGACTGTGTACAAATTTTTTGTGCAGTGTTTCAAACTGAAATCACAAAGAGGGATCCCTCTACCTTGCAGATTGATTTTCTGCTGGCTAAAATAAATGAATACTGAGAATTATCACGTTGCATGACATGGCGGCTGGGTGTCCACATGTTGTATTGTTTAAAGTATGGTTAACTCTCTGTTAAGGAACTCTATTTATCAAGTCACGCAGGGGCCTGTGGAGGTCTTTATTCAGCCTTGGTTAACGTAATGGGAGACACCACTGTGACAAATCTCTCTCAGTAACCAGTTTAAAGGTCACACTATGGGAGGATTGGGAGATAAGACCAACACTCTCCTACTTTTCCTTTCAGCCTTAGCCTGGAAGACTGAGTTGAAGAATACTGACCTCACAGGCTGCTTCCAGTCCCAGAGTTTTAAATTCCCCTGCCTAGCTGACATGCTGTCATTCTAAAAGTGACCTCTGAGGATGCCGTGCTGGTTTTGCCCAACTCATTTGAGGATTTTTTTTTTTCTGAATTCATCCTCTTCCCAAAATTAATTACATAGGGCTTCAACTTTGGAACCCCAACACTTTGATGCCGTGTCCGCGCCTTGTTTTACAACTGCTCCTTCAGTGACATCACATTGTTGTCATTTTCACCATTTACTTTCCCATCAGTATTGCCATTTTGTCTGTTTGTTTTTCATAGATGCCACCATTTTCATTTATTAGTAGACTGTCTGTTGCCAGGCACGTGCTGCATGCGCCATAAGATGCAAAATTATTACATTGCCTTTATAACGTATGGCTACATGCTTAAAGGAAAAATCCACCCGAAAATGTTACTTTACTCCATGTGTTTTGTGGTGATGGCTAAGACTAATTTGTGATCTCATGTTTTCATAGGGTACGTGGAGATAACAAATTTTATGATAGAATAAATGTCTGTGGACGACAGCAAACAATAATAGAAACATCAGCGAACAATCTCACATTATTTGTGTCACATAATCCACACCTAGTCATATGAATGTTTTGGTAAAAAATTGTTAAAAACATGTGGAGGAAACCCAGGAAGTTGTTACAGGAATTACAAAATAATCCAGTCATTCATACAAAGAACAAACTGTCGACTCATGAGAGCAGAGAAATTGATAGAGAGGCAGTGTAGATGATGGGGTGGACACTAGCACTGTGGCCAGCAATGACAAAAGAGTCAACATTTAAAAAAACACCAAAATATATGCTTTTTTACCTTAACCCTGTATACAAATATACCTGAGGTATGCTGGGTACTTTGCCTTATCTTCCGTATATTACCAGAATCTCAAAGTGAGTTTGGATTTTGCTTACCTCTTGCTGTGTTTAAAGAATATTTAAAGTAGTGGTGTATCTGATACCTTTGTGTCCCTGCTACTTGGATACAGGACACTTTATTTGTCACTCATGAAATGTGTGTGCAAAATCTTTATAGAGACTGTAGAAAAAAATCTGTCATTATTTAAATCTCTATAGGAATTTAATATACTGTATTTTTAAGAACGATTGAAGGGGGTGAAATCATGTAAACATGGGTCCTGCTAGATGATGTCAGAAGTTGACCTTAACGCTGAGTTTTCGGAAAGCGAATGAATGTTCCGGATCAACAACCTTCATTTTGTTTCAGGAACAGCAGAATCCCAATGGCATCAGATCAACTTTAAAGTGTGCCCTGTGGGGTTGTTGCAGCTTTGTGTTGCCAGGATGAACAGCATAAATGTTTTGGACTGAAAAACTATAGAGACTCACTAAATAATGGATAAATGAATATACACCTTATATGAGGTATGAAAATAGATGATCATGGTTTGAAAATGTAACAAGTCCTTAAGTATAGAACAAACTTAATTGTAAAAAAAAATGCAAACAAAAACCCCACAATTTAATGCCATGCCACAACAGTTTACTAATGGCAATGGAAAAAATTAATTTTAGGAAACTTCCGAAACATGACAGCAAACCTCAGACATACTACTGGAAATATAATACACAATGTCCCTGCACAAAATTCAAAATGACCAACTGTCCACTTTCTCACAGCTTATTCCTTGTCCTACAGGTTAAACAACCTCATTACTTTTCCTACTGAGACCTTTGCATAAATACAGTTACAATTTGGGTTTTCAAAAACATTATTTACATTCTGAAATTATGGATGTCTTTATAATTGACCCTGTTTATACACAATGTTTAGAGCCACCCAGCCTAGAATAACCATTTTTTATGAATGTTAACATTAGCAGTTAACAGAATGCCAGCATCACCATGGTCACTAACAGAAACAACCACAATCTGTCCAATAGTTGAAGTCATTACTCAGTCTGATGACTAGGAATGGTATGGTGGTGCAGAGGTCAGCTTGATTTCTGTAGGAACCCAAGTGTAACTTTCAACACAGTCACTGTCTGTATGGAGTCTGCATGTTCAGTCCGTCTCAATGCAAATTTTCCCCCATGTGCCCTCACATCCCATAATAAGTGCACGTTAGTGTAATTTTTTTTGCTTGAACTTGCATACAGTGCAGTTTTAATAGGTTGAAGCCTACCAACTTTGGGAGTAAATGAACGAATGTGTGTATGAATGAGTGGGCACAGTATGAATGGGTATGTGTGTGTGAAATGCTAAATCATCTGAAGTTTGATCTGGCCGTACGCCTGGGGTTACAAGGATTGACTCTGGTGTTCTATAAACCTGGCTTTCTGAAATACAAAAAGTGGTTTAGCGGAGTGAATGGATGGAGATTATCCTATAAATAAAGGTTATCTAAGGCAAATACACAATGATAGAATAACCAGCATTGTTGTAGCACATTTAAGACAGCATTATATTTGACTGCAGTGTCTCTGGTATAAGATGATCATATTTATTAAACACCTACAAGACCACTCCATTCTCAATATATAATGCAATATATCCTAATTTCTCTGAACTAAATCATTGCCATCATTAAAGTCTTTAAAGTTTGATGTTATTACAGGTTTGGGCAAAAGTTTGGGACAGATCAGAGGGCCTCAACCCAGTTAGGTTTGGCCTCTTTAAAACCTGGCAGCTGTTCAATCATTTTAGTCAAAAGAAAATGTTCTTTGCCAAAGAGTTTAATGTGACCTATTGCATTACAGTATGTGTACATATAATAATATAGCCAAAATGACATGAATCTGTGTTTGCAGCTGGAAATGGTCATTTTGACATGAGGGATCATTTTGCTGGGATTTAACTAGCTTGACTTGATTGGAACGGACATTTTGTCCCTTATCGCTATTAGCCTAATATGCTTTTATAAGATATTTAATGGCATTTCATTTCAGTATAAGAGAAAAAGACTACTTTCAAAGGACTATTACATTTAAATAGCCATATGCATTTAATATTATTGTTTATCTATAGGTTATCCAAAATGTGCAGTTTAAGATTCCAAAGTACTTTTTAGGAAACAAATGAATACAAATAAAATAAAAATTCCTTCGGAAAAATAGATCACTGCTCTATCAATGGGTTCTTCTTATCCTCCAACTACCCAGTTGTTTTTGTTATGTTGTCTTCTTCTTCAACTGTTTGAACTTTCTAAGAATCAGGTAGTGTACTTGTGCTGTAATGCTTATTAAGCCCCTGCCAGGCTCCTTGACTTTCAGGAAATGGAATCTGAAGGTGAATTGTGTATTCTGCAGGGGGCACACACTGTCTGAAATATAAGTGCTTTTCTTTTGCAGCCTTGGCTATGTGCCTAATCCGTTGACATTATATATCTCAAAACCTGTGACAGAAGGACAAAAGAGTCAAAGGTTAGAAAAAAAAACCAAGATAAAACAGTACTTAGTATATTGTACTTCTTGTAACAAACAGCTATTGAGGCACAGAAAAGAAGCACATTATCACATCTTGAGTGTCTGGTGCACCAGGATGGTATAATCACGGACAGTTTCTTATCTCCTGCCAAGTTCTTGGCTCTTCAGCTCTATCCATTGACTTAGTTTGCAGAAATGATCCAAAAGCTTGATGAATTCCAACAAGAAACCACTATGAATGACTGACAGCAGTAGTTGTTAAGAATATATGAAGATCATCTTGGTATCTTTTGCAGAATAATTTTTTTATTTGAAATATTTCTTTCATTTCTTTCTTACAACATTTTGTATGTCTTCTTTTAATGTGTGCTGCCATTTTGCATATTGGTTTGCATTGGCATAACCATTTTGTTTATTGCAACAGTCTCTTGTGGTACAGTAGTTATGTGGTTTGTGACCTGTGATGTCATTGCAGAAAAGGCTTGAAAATAACAATGTGTTAAAGAAAGTTTAATTTTGGTTTTCATTTAACTTTTGCCTTCTGGTTTTTATTTTGTTTTTAGCATTTTAAGGAAATGATTTTCCTTGTCCTAACTCTCTCACTGATTCTTTTTCCAGCTTTACTTAATTTATTTCTGCATTTCTGCCCTCTGTTATCTTTCAGCTAGAGTTTGTTCTCTAGCTTAAATATAATTTCTGTTTTATTGTCCTTTGTTGTTTTTCACTTGTTTTAATGTGTTTTTTGATATTATGCAATTTATGTTAGCATTGTTATGTTTTTTTTATTATTTAGTGTTTTGTATTTATGTTTGCGTATGGTTCTGGTGTTCTGTAGGTAGAACACAAAGAGGCGGGTCCACCGTGACATCACTGTAGTAGTGAGGGGCATTTCGATTCACTTTACTGATTCGCTTCTTTCAAACTACCAAATTAAGTAAACAGATTCATCCATAATAAAAACAAAACCTTTGGTCCCTCTTGAATCTATAGCAAATTATTTATTTGTAATATAATACAAGCATTTACACTGATAAAACGATATATTAAACATGCTGATAATGAATATTGTATAAAATTAAGCCTCTTTAAAGAAGAAAGCATGACAACATAGTGAAAATGCATAATTAAAATAAGAGAATCATAGGTGAACAAGAATTGTGCAACTCGTTCACGGGTAATGGTTAAGTGATTCACTTTGTTAATTACATGAACGAGAATTGTATGACTCATTCTCAGGGAATAATTCAATTCGCAAATGCAATGAATGAGAATTGTGTGTCTTGTTTGCTAATCAAATGAACAAGAATATTGAGACTTGTTTGCAGGTAATGATTCCATGCAAACTTGAAAGAAGTAGTGAATGATGCATGTGTGGCGCATTCAATGCACCTTAATTAAGTGTGCACTAAAGTGAAACTGAAAGCAAATTGTTAGAAATTAGAATAGTTAAGTATTGTATGAATAATTTGTTGAATCTACAAATGGACATAAACTTATTAATGTAATATTATATTTTCTTTTTAAAACAACTCCAATAATGAATTGTACAAAACAGTTGACTAAAATATTCTAATATAAATATATTGTTACTGTATTGTACTTGCACTGTATTATGAACAAGAGAATGATCAATGACAGAGTTCTCAATCGCTGATAATTATTTTGTTCTAATTACTAAGAATCATAAGTTATGTGAACAAGAATCAGGGATCTGATGGATGGTACTTGCACATGCACTTTAAACATATAGAACACACAAAATGACTGCATCACGCAGGCACTTTAGCTCTCCCATTGAGCTCTGCTGTATCGATGTATTTGTGCTTGCGAATGAATTCCCAAGATTCTCTGAAATGAGTTGAACAAAAAGAAAGAATTGATCATGAAATGCCCTTCAGTAAGGCAGAGTGTTACTGGGACTTTTAATGTGCAGATGACTATTATAAGCATTTTTGCCTTTTTCTGATTTATTGGATTTTTGCTTCTCGTTTTTGGTTTCAGTTTAATGGATTGCAGATCTGGACCTGTTTGGAGTGGGTTGTCTCTTTAGGCATTCCGGTTTGCCTTATTATCTGGCTATTTTCCTGTTTGCTACTTTTGAGCTTCTTTTTGCTTATTTAAAAAAAATCTTGGTTTATAATGGAACTTCATTTGCCTCTGTCTCCTCCAGCCAAATGTTTATGATCATCATCTCCCTTGCAAGGACATTTTTTGTATTTTTTTTAGGCTTGTGCTCCATTATGGGCTTCTGCAGATGTGGAAGAAACGACCATCACCCCATGGGTGACCTAAAACCTCTAAGAGAAAACAGGTAGGAGGAAGTTTAAATCATAGCCATTTATTCTCTTCGAAGAGGGAGCACTCCTATTACAGGACACTGTAACGAGACGCACACAGTATTCTGTAACAAGATGCACACCTCTTCTGCTAGATGAGGTCTTTTTTATACACAAGTCAAAGGTATAGAATTAGATTACCTGCATCACACAAAGTTTCTTATCATCATTGGCTACTTCCAGTTGCTAGCCGGACACGGCAAAATAAACAATACTAAATTATAAGTAAACACGGTCAGCAAAAACACATACATGATTAATGTCATGCATTGCGTGTTTGCTTTGCCATTTTCAAATACTTCCTTTATTAGCACAGAAGCTGAAGGCAGACGCCTTTATCATACAGTAAATAAACATATAGTCTCCTACCAACAGCCCAACGTAGTCTGCTTGCATCCTGTCTCAGCTTCCCTAAGTTACCTGGAAACACTTTTACATTATATAGTGAACTTTGCTAAATGTGCTTAATTACTTTAAGGTATAAAATCCAGGGCGGCACGGTGGCGCAGTGGTAGTGCTGCTGCCTCGCAGTTAGGAGACCTGGGGACCCGGGTTCGCTTCCCGGGTCCACCCTGCGTGGAGTTTGCATGTTCTCCCTGTGTCTGCGTGGGTTTCCTCCGGGCACTCCGGTTTCCTCCCACAGTCCAAAGACATGCAGGTTAGGTGGATTGGTGATTCTAAATTGGCCCTAGTGTGTGCTTGGTGTGTGGGTGTGTTTGTGTGTGTCCTGCGGTGGGTTGGCACCCTGCCCGGGATTGGTTCCCTGCCTTGTGCCCTGTGTTGACTGGGATTGGCTCCAGCAGACCCCCGTGACCCTGTGTTCGGATTCAGCGGGTTGGAAAATGGATGGATGGATATAAAATCCAAACCTCACAACTATTAATTAATTTGTCTTGTTTTATTTTTTACCACACAAACCTTGAAGCTTGCCTTCTGGGTTTGGGGCCAGGCTGTCTGTAATGAGGCCTCCTCCTGAGACAGATCAGTTTGGGTTTTGGATCATCCTTTTTTAGTCTCTTTGTGTCATGATATCACAACAGCTGTGCACTTTAAACTGAAATGCAGACAAATCAGCACTATTTTCTATCATATAAATTACAATAATTATCTTATTTTGTGTGTGTTTCTCATCCTTGAATTCTGTGTTTTGCCTCTCTTGTGTTTTGTTGTTTAAGTAGTTTTGTTTTGTGTCTATTTCTGATGGATGTTTAATAATTACTAATTGGCCTCATTTAGTGTTTCTTGTTTAATTAATTTCCCCTGTGCCTTGTTAATCATAATATTGCCTGTCATGGTGGAGTGGTTAAACCCATACTCGGGAAACAGGGACCCATATGTTTTAATTAGATTCAGCACTTGGAGACTACTTTTAGAAAGCCTCAGTCAGTCACTGCAGCTTTGCAGTGGCATTAACCTTATTTTATGTTCTATTATCACTATTTCTTTGATTTTTTTAACCTTTTTTATATTTTGTGTTTTGAATGTTGTATTTTCTTTTACAGATTTGTGTTTTGGACTTTGTATTTAAAGACATATACTTAATTTAGACTTTTCTCTTTTTTCAGGTAAGCTTTATAGGATAAAATTCTCTTACATTGCATTTCCTTTATTGAAACAAAGTTCAGGAACCAAATGTCATGTGACTCCTACTTAAACAGCTGGCCACCATGAAATTACATGACAAAGAGCATGCAACTGACTTTCCTAGCAGCACACAATGTCACAGCAACAACACAACAGTAATCATGATGCCTCCATGAAACCAGAAAACAAATGTAAAATTAAAATAAAATGTTGACACCCAAATGTGGACATCTGTTAACAAACTGAGTTGAGGCTTACTGAGTGTGTAACGTTATGTCTTGAACTTATTATTTTGTCATTAATTGCTATGATTATTGTTTTTTAAACCCAGAGTCCAAAGATATACAGGTTAGGTAAATTGGCATTGCTAAATATGCCTGTGTGTGTGTGGTGCGTGTGTTAATCCTGCAATAGACTGGCACCCTGTTCCAGGGGTTGTTTCTGCCTTGTGCTCGATGATTACTGGGATATACATCAGCTTCCCTTTGACCCTGCCCTGGATAAGCAGGATGGATGGATGGATGGATAGATGAAAGTTTTTATTGTTTTCAGACTTATTTTGTTTTTCACGAGTGACAATATTTATCTTTTATATTGTTTATGGACACTTCCATATTTTTATTAGCAATTATGTCTAAAGATGGTCACATAGTCCTTTAGTGAACTTCCTTTGCCTAAAGAAATTTCAGCACAATATATCGTTCAAATGAGGTGCATCCTGTAGCAGAGTGTCCATGTTCACTTGACCTTAGCTTCAACTTGAATAATAGTAAAGAGCTGTTCTGTGCTTGTTCAAACTACCCATAATCCATTGTGAGAGTGTTGTATTGCATCAGCTTCTATCTATTGCAATTACTGCATAATTTTCAAATTATTTTACTTTCTGATTTACCCTTGAACATCTTGTTCAATGATGTTCAGGTTGAAATTAAAGGAAGAAAAACAGAAGTAGTAAACATCAATTGTGACATATCATTGGTTAATATGACGTGCAAAGAGCTCCCGGAGGAGTTGTGATCCGTTCCTGTTAGAGGCTAGGTTCCAGATGAATGATGACTTCCTGGTGGAGGCTGGTTATTTAGCGGAGAAAGCAGAGGGAGCAAAGCTGATGACATCTAGACTGTAGGTAATGTCAGGAGTCTTCCAGGAGGTTCTTCTCTACTATAAAGTAACTAGAAACTGTATTAGTAATGTTGTCACTTCAGAAACCTCTGTATTTTTAGTTGACCTAGCTAGCATCCATGAGACACTCTTGATTCTTGCTTTTAATACATTCTTGTCTATCATAGCTATAGAGTGTGGTGGTGTGTTGCATGGTGGGGCATGCAGGTGAGAATTTCACTGTTCTCTGTACAGCTGTACATGTGACAATATTACTTCTATTTATTAATACTACCAAGTATAAAACACATCATTATTGGTCCTGGGCAATGATTAAAACTTTTAATCACGATTAATCGCATGATTGTCTGCGATTAATCACGATTAATTGCAGAAAATCATAACAATCACATTGTTATGTGCAAAATTCAATAATGAACTCAAAAATGAACTCAAAAAGTAGTGTATTGTGTGTATTTGTGTTGCAAACACTTTAAACAAATAGGGTGCTTTTTAACAGCAGTATTCCCCTTACATAGTAGCAGTTAAAATATTTCTTGTAAATCTCAACTTAAACATTAATGTACTCAAATCAAATATAAAACCAAAACTATTTGCCACTGCCAGGGCATTAACGTTTTATCTAATGTGTTATAGAAAAACAAGTCAACCTCAGAGTCCAGAGCCACGATTATAACAGGCACCTTCCGAGCAACAGCAGGTTAACATTTCTAAATCTGTTTTCTTTTTTATCTGAACAGATACCAGCAGAAACATTTTCTTTTATCAGGGAGCAGAATAAACAGTCGTATATTCATTAGCAACTCGTTGAGAGCTAATATTTTTTTCAAAAAACTCAGGTTTCTGAAAAGTGAACAAAGCAATGGTTTCACACATAAATCAACATAAAACATCTGTTGCTGCCTGTTGTGCCTGCTTTCGGCACCTGTTTGCAGCTTGCGGCAGCAGCGGCTGTGCGGGGGGACGGCTCGATGGCCAGCAGGAATGCATGGTGGACTGGCTGCCTGACTGTCTTTGTGAGACAGGTGTGTGGGGGTGGCAGTTGCAGTAAGACACTATATGGTTTGTACCTCCTGTCATTGTAAGTGTCTGTCCTCACAGGCGAAGGTTGCCATGGGTGCATCAGCTACACGAACGTGTTCAGCACCACGATCAGCTGGGGACTGATCAGCTGATGCCGGTACCTCACTTTCGTTTTTGATCTACATCTCCAGATCACTTGCATCAAAATCGGAGTCCAACAAATTAGAGATCAATTCAGCGATAATATGAAAAAAGTCATCCACGGATTACTTTGCTTTGAGCATTCACTTTGGTATCACTCCACATGCCATTTTAGAAGATGTTTGCTCTTTGGTACTCATGCACGCACAGGGAATCAAATGTCACATCAACAAAGCTAATTTTCCTTCTAGCAAAAGTGTATCGAAAAGCACTGTAACAAGAAGATCACTGATCTATCGATTGGTAGCAAGACTGAGGCTTTCAAAATAATAATAATAATAATAACAAAAACTGCGTTAATGTGTGATAAAATAATTGTCAGCGTTAATTAATTAATGCGTTAACACAATAATAACGCGTTAACTTGCCCAGCCCTAATCATTAAATATGATATACATATATGAAGTACACATAAGGGCAATTTTAAGTAGCTTCAAAATGACATTGAAAGTAGTGACTAAAATATACTTAATTATTAAAAATACACTGTAGCCTGTTATTAATTATTTTTTTAATTTCTTCATATAATTAAAGAAGGATCTTTTACATTATACACATCAGACACTCCTGATACTTGCATATAGCTATGGAGAGTGGTGGTGTGCTGGATGGTGGGACATGCAGGTAAGAATTTCACATTTCTCTGCACATGTGACAATATTAGATAGATAGATAGATAGATAGATAGATAGATAGATAGATAGATAGATAGATAGATAGATAGATAGATAGATAGATAGATAGATAGATAGATAGATAGATACTTTATTAATCCCAAGGGGAAATTCACATACTCCAGCAGCAGCATACTGATAAAGAAAATATTAAATTAAAGAGTGATAACAATGCAGGTATACAGACAGTCAAAACTGAATAATGTTAACGTTTACCCCCCCAGGTGGAATTGAAGAGTTGCATAGTGTGGGGGAGGAACGATCTCCTCAGTCTCTCTGTGGAGCAGGACAGAGACAGCAGTCTGTCGCTGAAGCTGCTCCTCTGTCTGGAGATGATACTGTTCAGTGGATACAGTGGATTCTCCATGATTGACAGGAGCCTGCTCAGTGCCCGTCGCTCCACCACAGATGTCAAACTGTCCAGCTCCGTGCATACAATAGAGCCTGCCTTCCTCACCAGTTTGTCCGGGCGTGAGGCGTCCCTCTTCTTTATGCTGCCTCCCCAGCACACCACCACGTAGAAGAGGGCGCTCGCCACAACCGTCTGATAGAACATCTACAGCATCTTATTATCAAGGACGCCAGCCTTCTAAGGAAGTATAGTCGGCTCTG
The DNA here is from genome assembly GCF_900747795.2 of Erpetoichthys calabaricus. NCBI lineage: Eukaryota > Metazoa > Chordata > Cladistia > Polypteriformes > Polypteridae > Erpetoichthys > Erpetoichthys calabaricus. The sequence continues at coordinate 40,589,616 of NC_041401.2, forward strand.
TCCTCTCTTACACAGAGCATCAGTATTGGCAGTCCAGTCCAATTTATCATCCAGCTGCACTCCCAGGTATTTATAGGTCTGCACCCTCTGCATATTACTGCTACTACTAATACTACCATGTACTGTATATAACACATAATAATACTGTATATATAAATATATAGTATACATATATGAAGCACACATAAGTTCAATTTTAATGACATTCATAATGACATTTACTAAATACTAAAATATATCTAGTTACTGCAAATATGCTGCTTCCTGTTATTCATTTTTTATTTTTACACATTACTTTTACTCTGTAAAGTCAGTGTATGTTTATTGTGTGCTATGATGTTTTTTGTTTTCATTTAGTTTTTTTTTACCCATCCTTTTTCCTAAACTGCTTACCCATTTCGGGTTTAGCAGCACTGGCAGTAAGCCTATAGCCAACCCCGTAAGTGACGTCTGTCTCTGAGCCAATTTAGAGTAACCAGCAGTTCTTTTAGGTGTGGGAGGAAATCAGGAGTAAACACACGCACGCTCAAAAACAAAATCACACAGATAGTGAGAATCTGAACCCTGTTGCTGGACAAAGAGATGGCTGTGCTAATCCCAGCTCCATGCCAGTTGTGGTTTTTGTGCAATTTGCAATAATGGAGATCCTAAATGTTCATTATAACCTTCTTTTTTCCTTTAAAATATTGTATGTTGCTCTACTACACCCCTAACACTCCCACTGTGTCACCAGCCCAAGGGTAATTGTAGGACCTGCAGCATAGAAATGGTACATTTGTACTGAATCATAGGATGGGTGGTTCAAAACAAAAGCTTTGTAATGCCTACAACAGCTGATAGAGAAGAATATGGCCTCTTCCTTGATTGAAGTCAGAGATATGCCACTGACCAAATTCCTGCTTCTTTATAATCTAATGGGCTGACTAATTGCTTTTCAGTTTCAAACACAGGAAAAAGCTCACCATTTTCTTGCTTCTTTTTATTCCAAACTACTGTATAAGGAAGGAGAGGGGAGGGCGCACACTTATAATAAAAACAGAGACAGCCTAAGTGAAGAAAAGTGCCATTCCATGCCCACAGTTTATCATATGAGGAAGGAGAGGGGAGGGCGCACACTTATAATAAAAACAGAGACAGCCTAAGTGAAGAAAAGTGCCATTCCATGCCCACAGTTTATCATATGTATGCTATAGTAATGCCTGCGTGTTATCAATGACGGCTTTCTGTGTACGTAATGGTGCAGTGTGATACCGATGGTCTGAAAAGCAAGAAACCTTTATTAAATCAACCACATGTTAGATTTTTCAAACAGTCTAAGTGGAGAAAGTTAGTGTTTGAGTCTTGCACTCTACATTATAGAGTCTGAGTCACATATTGCACGTTGAATATAACTATTACAGGGTCTAAAGTTGCTTTGCTTTTCAGATGTCTATGGCCCCTCTGTGAAGCTCATATAATCTCCATTGTGCCTGTGCTTTTTAAGATTCCTTTGTCCTCCAAGCGGCCTGGTGCTGAACATGACCAGACTTGAGGCCTGTTGTGCCGCTGAATGAAGAAGAATCCAAAATGGGATGAAGTGAAGGATTTTTTTTTTGTACTTTAAAAGGCAGTGAGTTGTAGTGCAAAGCTGGGTTCACAAAACAATAACTGACGCTCATTTCCTTCCTAGTGAATCAAAATGATTTTTTCCCCTTTTTTGTTTGCCTACTACATTCTTCTTCCAGCTGGCAGTTGAAGCTAAATTTAAACACAGGATATCTATTTTAATTCAGGTAATTAATTCATGTGCATTTAATTAACAATGAACCACGTAATGCTGAGGGAACAATATTTAGAGCTGCTGCCTCATTGAATCAGAGTTGTGGGTTTGAAGCTCATGCTTGGTTGCTGTCTTTGTGGATTTTGGACACACTCCTCTTTTGCAATGTTTGTATGTGGTGGTCTTTGGGCCCCCAGGTTTCTTTCAACATCACAGAGATGTGCATGCTAGGGATTTCTTGGCCATTCTAAATCTTGTGAATGTGAGTGGGCCCTACAATGGACTGGTACTCTAAGGCTGATTCCTGCCTTGTGTCCAGTGCTGCCAAGATAGGCTCCTGCTCCTGTGACCTTAAATTTGATTAACTAAGTGGAAAAATAAATATGTTATGAGAAAGTTAAAATGATAAATAAATCAGAACATTAGAAAAAATAACATCAACTTAAGATTTGATGGTCCCTGAAGTCCTACTGTCCACCACACAACTTGGTAGCTTATTCTATGTGTCCATGGTCTTCTGTCTGAAGAAAAACTTCCCAATGTTTGTCCGAAATTTACCCTTCACAAGTTTCCAACTGTCTCCCCATGTTCTTCATGAACTAATTTTAAAGTAATTTTAAAAAATCTGTCATCTCTTAATCTCCATTTCCTTAAATGACAAACTGTAATTAAACAATGCACCAATCAGCACAGAATACAGAAACAAAAATGTACACATGTGATAATTAGTAATACTTTAAAAACAGTCAGTTCAAATTTAAGTAATATGTTTGTGTATAATAATAATCATAATAATGCTTTACATTAGTAAGCACTTTTCTCACTATTCAGAGTACTTTACTAGGTGAGTGGGGAGTCACTTCAACCATTACTGACATGTAAAATCCACCCGGATGATGTGCCAGGTGCCATTTTTACACTAGTATGCTAATCCACACATGAGGTGATAAAATGGTGAGAGAGATAGTTAGCCAATCAGAGCCAGTGGATGATTAGGGGGCCAGAATGACCAGGCTGTGGTTGGCAATTTAGCCTCGACATTGGAATACACCCTACTCTTTGTGAGGGATACCCAGGGAATTTTTATGACCGCAGAGAGTCAGGACCTTGATTTTATGTCTCATCTGAAGGACGGCGCCATTTTTTTACAGCACAGTGTTCCCATCACTGCACTGGGGCATTGGGATCCATACGCACACCACAGGGAAAGCGCCTCCTGTTGGCCTCACTAACACCACTTCCAGCAGCAACCAAAGCTTCTCCTAGATGGTCTTCCATCCATGTACTGGCCAGGCCTGAACATGGCCCTCAGGTGGAAGACCTCTTCTGGGGTATGGCTAATTAAGACACCATAAGGCCAATTTGTCTCAGGTGGCAGTCATTTTTAAAAAGTCCATAATAAAAGCCCATGTAAGCAGTCATTATTCTTGCCTGAAATTCTAGAAAAATGTCATAGTTTTTAGATCAGCAGTCTTAAAATTAGATATTTTATTATATCTATTTTATATATTTTTAAATATTATAAAGCATTTTTCCAAATGTCACATTTTTCTGGAACTGTTTCCTATTTCAAACACTGCCATTCCCTTTGGGTCAATTTTGACCCACCATATACTTTAGTGGATTTTATTCTTCATTTAGGGTGGTTTGTTTCTTCACAACCCATACAAATATCCTAAAAGGCATCTTTTCAGCTAAGAAGTGTGAAATGTTTTAGTAAAGTGACCTAATTTTCCAAATGTCCTACTTTTGTATAGCTGTACACATTCTGAAAACTACAGCGTCCTTTAGGTCAGTTTTGACACACACATTTGAATTACATTGATTTTCTGTTGCATTTAAGGTGCTTTGCTTGCTCATAATCCATACAAAAATATCCCAAATGTCATCTCTTCTAATATTTAGGATCACTGGTGCTACAGGTTAAGATTGTCAATCAATATAAAAATGTTTCGTGATAAAAACTTTGGTGTTCAGGGCTTCTAATAGGGGGAATCACAATCGGGTCAAAAAAGCCTCATAAGACACAGGAATGGGTCAACATGTGAAGAAATTATAAGGTTTAAATAAATATTTAATATTCAACTCAATTGGTAGACTTTCTTTCTAAAAATGCAAATGCCCTATTCAGTAATTATAACCAAAATATGCACATAAAATTTAATCAACAAATACAATTTTCTTTGACATATCTTTTTATGCATTACCTAATTCTTTAAAGGTATTAATTATTTCAAATGGAAGATGTTGCTTTTTTAAAGGTGTAGAAAGAGATTTTGTTAAAGTTTATAACATTAAGCTTAAAAAATGAATAAGTACAAAAAAGAAATACCTTATTATACCTAAAATTTAGTGAAAGCAGATCATAAAATATATTATTTCTTTATTTTTCATTTGTAAACCTTTGGAAAACTAATGAGAATAAATGAGTTTGATGTTGTCTGAAAGGCTTACCTTTAACAGCACAAAAGGAGGCTAACAAATGTACAAAACAGACAATGTCGGTCTCTGTTTGAGCATTATCCACTCTTAAATGTAATTTATTTTAATGCATGGATACAGGGTTAATCCAAATGAGTTCAGGTGAGTGTCCCAGCATCTGGAACTCAGATAATAAGGGCAATGCCTCAGCTAAGGACAAATGAAAGATCATACATAGTGGAAGGGCCTGATTGGTAAAATGGTCAAAGAATGAGGATAAATAAGTTACCACGCTGAAGAGGAAGGAAGGTTAAAGACAAAACGTTTTGGCCGTATAGATCTACAAACACCTGATGAAGGCTATAGAGCCCTACACTATGCTTCACTAGATATGGCGTGCCAGTCACACGAACCAAAAAGTTACTGCAGCACAAGAAGCTGCTCTTCGATGTCAGCAGTGTAAATCAAAGCTGGACACTTTAAAAACCCAGGAAATGCACATTTTATTTTATTTTTGAATATCGTGTTAAATACTTTATAAATACAACAATATATAAGAACCTTAAAAAGTATCTCTATTATCCACCTTTATTTATTGGTAATTGTCAGCCATTATGAAGTCATTTCGCCATTTGTTTTTTTACTTACATATACAATCTATGATTGCATATTTCTCAATAAACTCAAGGCACCCACCCACCAATCCATCCATCCATTTACAAAACCTGCCTAATCCTATTTCAGAGTCGCAAAAGCTAGAGCTTAACTGAGGAGGATCAGGTGCAAGTCAGGAATGAGCCGTAACCTGTGCACTGCAGAGAACCAAAATCACACATACACACACACCAACATAGACTCAGAGATGACCAGTTTTGAAGTTCAGATCAATTTAAAAGGCATTTTTAAAATGAAAACTGGAGAACTGTGAAGAAAAATCCATATAGACATGGGAAGAATGTGCCAATTCGCACCAAGAAAAAGAAGGCGGGGATTTGAACCCATGTCTCTGATTGGCAGTAGTGCTCTGTTCTTCTTCTACGAAACTCAAAACTGCAACTGTAATGATTTTATTACAATCTGTAATTGATTGCTGCAGGATTCTGATTCAAGATTCAAGAGTATTTATTGTCATTTCAACCATATACAGTAGTACAGCATACAGTGAAACAAAACAACGTTCCTCCAGGACCATGGTGCAACAAAAAACACAGGACAACGAAGAATCCACGACACATAACATAAAGACACATAATATATAACAAGGTGCATGTGAGTCAAATGTGCAAACATGTGCAACACTGCAGAACAGAGCACATATGTCAGATATCAGTCCGGTCCATGAGTGTTCAGGAGTCTGACTGCTTGGGGGAAGAAACTGAGGACAAGCAAATACATGAAAGTTCTGCTGGGTTGACTTGAAAACTTCAGCCTTGGGAAGTCCAGCAGTGAAATCAAAGTTGTCTGATTAATTTTGTTCAAATGGTAAACCAGTAAATGGTGGCACTGATGAAGGTACAATGAACTGCTTTAGCAAAGCTACCCACCTGCATGCTGAATGCTGGTCTTCTTCCATATACAATTAGATGTTCCCTTGAAGCTTAGATTAAGAAACAAGCCACCCATGGATTCCATCTTTATGTTACTGCCAGCTGTTTTATTTTCTTATGTAGTTTGATCGTTGGCTTCTTTGAACAATAATGTCAGTTTACAATCCTTTTAGTTAATAAAGCTACTTACACTATCTGTCTGTGTTTGTGCTTTACCAAAAACAGTTGTCTTCTTCTCAGAGGTTGATCCCTACACAAACATATGAGATATCCTTAGGGTTAATTAACAATCCCATTAGAATCAAAACTAATTACATCTAAAGGGAAGTACAATGTTTAGACTTACTGCTCAGCGCTAATTATGATCACAGGCTTGTTCCTGTATGCCTCCTTCCCTACTGACATATAATTAGTAACATTATACCTTGATGCTTTGTGCTAAGTACCATCTGTGTTGTGCTTTTCATAGTTAAAGGAAACATAACCACAAAATACTGCAACCCTCGGAAAAAAAAATAAAAATAAAAACAACAACAACGGCATAACATTAAAGCTGTTAGGACAAAAAAAAATCATTATTTTTTAAAGCCGGTGTATAGAGAAGAAGCGTATAGAGAAGAAGTGAGGCATTTGCTACAGTTTCCAAAAATTAAGTATTTTAGACAAAATCTAATATAGCCATCAAAAACAAACTGTGTTGAACCTTATCATGTTCTTTTCAGTGATTTAAATTTTCAAATTAAAACAGGTTTACCTGAACTTCATAGAATAATTACTCAGCTAAACTCATCCACCCATGTCCTCAACCCCGTGTCCTCAATCCCGGCCCAACAGGCTTCTTCAGTGAGGGCTCTGATGTGTGCATTGACAGTGCACTATAAGTTGTTAACTCTTCATTACATATGGGTGGGTGTTATCCCGAATTCTTTAAAGACTGCAGTAGTTAAACCACTGCTCAAGAAAGGGCTTCTCTGTCTATGACAGTTTTAGACCTCTCTGATGTAATTGGTGTATTTTATTAATTAGCTGTTTGGCAGCTAATCTGCAGTTTCTGAATTTGGACATTTATTGTTCTATATCCAGTTTCCTCAAGTTATAGTCTTTTCGTAACAACATTTTTGTAAATGTTTAAGAGCTGGGTCTATTTGGGGTATTTGCGTCAGCTGTTACAGAGGTAACTTCCCAGAATTCCCTGCGAAGGTGAATCGTGTGACATATTTGCCGTGACTCTATAAACGGACATATTAGGCACCATTTAGGCATCCGTGTTTAGATAAACAAAAGAACCATATGTGCGTTTCTCTGTGCCTTTTAATCTCAGTTTTTTGACTTTCTTTCCATCCAACAGTTCTTATTCTTGTCTACATTTCTTGCTTATTGAAAGATCGGATTGACTTTTTGGTTTCAACCCCTGCTCATACTTCTGTTTGATCATGTAATATCTGCCATTCATAAATTAAAAATTTTCAACTATCAGTAACTATCTCTAACCTTACTTTAAGGAAAAGTAGTTTTTCAGCAGTTACATTATTATGTAAATAAAAGCTCTATTATTACAAGTGTCACTGACATTTTAGATTAGAGCTTCCACTAGGGAGACTTGCTTAACTTTCAGGAGGGCCCCAAAACATATTAAAATAATCCTAAAAATGCAGCACAGTACTCAGATCATTAAAATTAAGGTTGCACGGGCAATGGCCTTAAGCTAGTGGGGCAAAACTACACAGCACTCACATGCTCAGCATCACCTCAGCAACACAACCTGTGGGCTTTTTTCCATCATTGTGGGGAAAAGTTTAGTAATTTAGTGGGCACTCATAAAAAGGAAGAACAGAATTGACTTTTATGTTAAAATGTGATTAGCTTTAAGTTTTCTCCCTTGTATGATACACTCAATAATATGATACACTGTGATATTTGCCCGGACACCACCATTCAGAGACCACATCTTTATCCAAATTCTTCTTTATTTTCTTCCACACAACAACACAACTCAGTCCCGCACAATTCACACAGTGCTTCTAGCCCCAGTCTCCCTTCTCCTGGGCCCTCTCTCTCCTTGTCCCTGGGCCACCTGTACTCTCTCTCGCAGTGACCCGACAAGAAACAGTGGACAGATAGTGACACATCACACTGTCGTGAAGAAATGTAGTGTTTTAGCATGACGCCAAAAACGTTTACTGTCTCATCAAGGAGATGCAGGTCAACATGCACCGCTGTTGCTACCCCAAACAGTTTTTAAAGCTGCACAGGTGTCAAGTGTGGAAGTAGATCTCCAAGGAAGACAGGAAAAGTTCAATCACTCAGTCTTTATTCAGGCACCGGTGAGTACATAGTATTCATGTGTTGCAAGGCAGAACAGCAAAGTTCCCCTTTTTCGATTTGACTATTTAATATCTTTCCTCCCTCCCCTTTCCCCTTACTTATCAATAAGCATATTTATCTAAGTATTTCATCTTACATTGCGTGAATCGGCTGTTTCTATTTTGTGTAAGTTGCAGATGGGGCCCTAAAGAAGGAAAAGTCATCTTTTCTGTCTCAAACGGACGAGTTCCTTAAAAGGAAATTGCCCTTGGTCAGCTTACAGCACCCTATTTTTTGACAGACACCTGTACGAATAACCTACCATTACGGTAAAACAGCTTTCTCAGTTTTTTAATACCTTAGTAACTTGTAAGCGGTTAATTTTTTTTTTCTTTCAAACAAGGCTTGATATTCAGGCCACTGCGACTATGCGATGCTTTTTTACCTTTTTCCATTGACTTGATTATTACATGTGGAGAGAAAATGAATTTGCAATTCAACATGATGCTATTGCTGATTAAAATGCTAAATCTGTAGGATAACAAAGTAGCTTCTGTAATTAAGAATGAAAAAAATGTCTGCAGCAATCAAAAGCGTTTCGCGCACAGATAAAATGTATTAATTCTGTATTTTAAAAATTAGTTTATTTTCAGAAATATGTCATACTTTTTTTGCATTAATTAAAAAGTAAGACTTAAGATGAGTAAGCAGTAAGCATCTTTTGTTTTTATCAAACTTCTCGCTTCTCACGCTAACCCCAACCCCCCCAGGGCCTACATTATGTGCCAGACACTTCGTGTCTCTGCCGCTAGCGTTGTGAAGTGTGGAGCTGAACGCACCCCAAGGAGATGCAGTCACTCCTCCGAAACCCCCTCTTAAACGGTGATGCAATGGGAAACAAATACAGATTTTTTTTACCTCCTCTTTGCTCGATCAGCTGCTGGCTTGGTGCTGCTGCCGTGTCGCGTGATCTGCATCTCGCACAGCGCATTTCTGTCATATCACCTATGTCCATATATTCAATCTCTTTTTGCTTTTACCTTTTCATCAATATCTCATTGAATTTGGATTCCGTGTGTGACAACACAACATATAACTACCCGTGAGTGAATATCGTTTCTTTCCCTCTACAATAAATGTGTCTGACAATAGCATCCACACAAATGAGAAATGATTTCTCTAGCGGGATTTCACTTTCACCAAACAACAAATCTTTTAATTCTCGCGGATAGGCCTCTTCATTGGGTAGAAACACTACTTTTTTTTCCCTGATGGCAACATGAATTAGACGATCTACAAGTCTTTGACTTAAAGTTTAAATCCTAGAAATATATTTGATCTCTTTTCGCTGTTCCGTTATTTCACTGAGTAATAATTTCCATTTGTTTGCGCCAATGCGATCTTTACCTTCCATTTTATGAGACTTTCGAATTTTCGTACTTCCATTATCTCTAACCTGCTCTGCATATGTACCGCACAAACGTTCTTGAATTCTTTACCACATTCTAATTTGCCATCTACTCTTTGTTTTATTTCCAGCGCTGGGCGTGGTTAAATCTCTTGGCACAAAGGCTTGTCTCACGGAACGTAAAGTATCTCTCTGAGTAAATCACGTCTCGTAACTTTCCAACCTTCCAAGATTTTTTTTATAATTGACAGAAATATTAGTGACAAATTCTGTACTTTTGTACTTACTGGTTATTTATCCTAAACAAATGCCAACTCATGTTATGTTATGATTGAGAAACTCAAGCAATAATAAAATAATATTTAATGAAACACACAGGCTGTTTTTGAACTAGCTCTTGATTTTGTATTAATGTTTAAAAAACGCAGACAATGTAATGGCACATGCACCAAATATGAATTTGTTAAAAAATGTAAATTCAAAAACAAGCACCATGGTCTTGCACAGATAAATAACCACTTTACTGATGTTTTGTTAAGTGTCATTGAAACCTAAAGAAGCCTTTGTTAAAGTCTTGTTACATAAGAGTAATAGATGCACTTTTGCAGTATCTAAACTAAAGTGTTACCCTCATTCTTTGTACACCTTTTGGTTAAAAATATACATTCCCATGCAACTCATTTGTATTCAGATTTTATAATCTATATAAAAATATTATTATTAATACTAATCATATTAGCATTTGCTCTGTTTAATCAAAAAATTGTATAGTATCTGTATATCTGTATATCCATTAATTCATCTTGAGACTTGCCTAATCCAGATGAGGTTCACAGGAGTCTATCATGCCATGACTGGACTGGGCACAAGGCAACGCTATACCAGCACTCTGTCACAAATTTAGAAAAGGGCTGAAAACTCCACACAGACACTGGGAGAATGTGCAGACTCCACAATGAGTGTGACCAGGCCAAGACTGAAACTGCACTAATATTATATAAAAATACTTTAAAGAAGCGGCTCCATCAGCAAATATTTCTTTTTAAAAGTGCTTACAACAAATACCAAGTTATACTGTAATTTTTTATTTGTATGAATGTTTTTCAAATAACAACCATAGTAATGTAAGCCACTTACTGAGACTCAGCTAACATGATCCACCCTTCCAGTGTGTAATGAGCACACGCATTTTGAATCCATCACTGCCAGTAAATTGACTATTTTCCATCTGCGCCTCTACCCAGCTCTTCTGGGTCCTTCGAATCTTTTTTTTTCTTTTCAACCACAAAATCATTTTCTTGATTTAAATATCAGAGCTGCATTTTCTCTGGTATGTAAGTATGGTCACGTAACCTCTTCAAAGGGTTGTTTGGGTCTAAAAATGTATAACTGGTGACATAAAATTTGTTTTTAATCTAGCAAGTTATTCATTCAGCAAGCTTTACCATGTTGCACGGTTTATCTCGAAAACAGTTCAACTGTAGGCCAGACTTCATTTTTAGCTGCTGACAGACCCTGTTTGTACATTCTAAATAGAGAAGCTGCAATGTATTCTTTTTTTGCAATGAATTGTGCCTTTTTTTTTTTTTTGGTTCCTTTACCCACGGTTGCATCATTGTTTACAGAGAACAAAAAAAGAAACAATCTAACCTGGACGTGTCTCATACAACGGCAAGCATTCATTCAAAGGTGGGGCCTACCAGGGGGATGTGTTTTAATGAAGTTAACATGGTGGTATTCAAGTAAAATTATTCATAAAATTCCTGCTGCAACCTCCTTCTTTATTATTGTTCAGTTTTTGCATTTAGTAGTAAAAGATAACTTTGTTAGCCTTAAGTGGTATATTTGTTTAGGATCTGGGCTCTAACCCCCAAGGCTGTTCATTTATTTCTATTGTCGCAAGTGGCTGGGGGAGCAACCCGGCCGGGACGTCCCCGAGGACCGGAAGAGGGCCTCAGACCACGTGGGGTGCGACCACCCTGGTTGCTATGGGGACCACGGGTTCAGAGCTTTGAAGCTCAACTCTGTAGGGGCCTTGTGGTCACCGTCACCTTGGAAGCCCTGGACCTCAGCACTTACACCACACCCGGAAGTGCTAGGGGGAAGAGGAGCAGGGACACCCGGAGTACTTCCGGGGATGCAGCCAGCACTTCCGCCACACTGGGGCGTGTCGGTGGAAGATTGCCGGAACACACCTGGAGCAGATCCGGGGGAATATAAAAGGGGCCACCTCCCTTCATATGGTGACTCAAGTCGGGTGGAAGAGGACAAGGTCTCTGGAGGAGGAAAGGAGGTGGCCTGAAGAAAGTGAAGGCATTTGACCTTGTGGCCAGGACAGTGGGGACTTTTGGGGTTTGAGCACTCTTTTGTAAATAAGTTATGTATAATAAACGTGTTTGGGGTGATTACAACGTGTCTGCCTGTCTGCGTCCGGGTCAAGTTCCACACTATTCTTTAATGACTCTGGAACAACCTGCAGTAATTGTGCTCATACTTTAAAATATATACAGTGTCTATAAAATGTAGACGTTTTCACATTGTATTGTTACACAACTTTAAATCACAGTGGATTTGATTTTTCTTTTTTGACACTGATGAAACGAAGAAGATTCTTTAATGTCAAAGTGAAAGTAGATCCCTGCAATGTGATCGAAATTAATTAAAAATAAAAAAAACTCAAAATAATTGAATATATAATTCATCCCCTTTAATGTGACACACCTAAACTAAGTCACACATCAGTTAGCTCAATGGCTGTCTCTTCTCTGTAGTTGAGGGGTTTTAATTTATTTTCGTGCTAATGCACCTGTATGTGGAGGCTCCAACTTGTGGTGAGTCAGTATGGTGGCCTAACCTCCACAATGATGGCAAAACAACACTCTGGGGATGGATGCAAAAAAATATCCAAGTCACTGAATATCCCTTGGAGTCCAGTTCAACCAACCTTTTAGAAATGGAAAAAGTCTGGCACAGTTGTAAATCTGCCTGGCGCAGGCCATCCACAAAAAGAGAGAGATAATGCATGAGGAAGATTAGTGAGTGAGGCCACCAGGAGGTACAAGCTACAGTGAGTGAGATTGAGAGACTGTGCAGACTGCAGCTGCTGTCTGGGTTTACCAGTCACAGCTTTATGGGAAGTCACAAAGAGAAAGCCACTATTTTAAAAAAATATATATATGACATCTTGGCTAGAGTTGCCAGGAGGCACACGGGAGACTCTGAAGTCAGCTGGAAGAAGGTTCAATGGTCTGGTGAGACCAAATTTGAGCTTTTATCTGTCAGACTAAACACTATGTTTGAACACTGTACGTTCAAAAGCACAACACTGGTGGTGGCAGCATCATGTTATGGTAATGCTTCTTTGCAGCAAGCAAGCAAGCCCTTTAAATGAATGAAGGAAAATACAGGTAAATTATGGAAGAAAACCTGATGCAGCCTGGAAGAAACATGCACCTTAAGAGAAGATTTGTTTTCAAGCAGGACAATGACGCCAAGCATAAAGCCAAGACTATACAGGAATGGCTTCAAAACAACAACATTAATGTCCTGGAGTGGCCGAGTCAGTGTGCAGATCTCAGTCCAGCTGAGAATTTGTGCTGGACATGAAAAAAGTCTGTTCATTCACAAACCGTAAGCAACCTGACAAGAGCTACAGCAGTTTTGCAAAGAAACATAGAAGACCATTCCAGTGTCCAGATGTGCAAAGCTGATAGAGACCTGCAGTCACAGACTCAAGGCTGCCATGGGTGCATCTACTAAATACTGACATAAAGAGGATGAGTATAACAACAACAACATGTATTTATATAGCACATTTTCATAGAAATGGTGTAGGTCAAAGTGCTTTACAAGGTGAAGAAAGAAAAATGTATATGAAATAAAAATAAGATTAGGCAATACTAAGTAACAAAGAATAAGGTATGTTCAGATGGCCAGGAAGACAGAATACACAAACAAACAAAAAAAAACTCCAGATAGGCCAGTGGGGTTTGAATTGAATTTAGTTTTGTCAAGTTTAACTTGTTTGTATGAATTGTTACTTGCTTTAAATAATTTTAAAAAAAATCTGCAGGGGTTCCAAGGCCAAGAGACCGCCCAGCCCTCACATTAATGATCTAAATCAGCCCTCATGCTTTTCAGACTCTGGCCTTCAATCCATCAATGTAGAGACAGCATGGTGCCCTGATCAAGTGGTGCAGAACGCCACCACAGAACACCAGAAAAACAACAGCAGAGAATAGTAGGGATTAATATTTATGAGATCAAATCGCTTGTATTTTGTATTTGCACTTAATTAACTTTACAGAGATCTGTTTTCACTTCACCATTAAAGAGTCTTTTTCTGTTGATCATTGTCAGAAAAGCCAAATTAAATCCACTGTGATTCAGTGTTGTGTAATTATAAAAGGGGAAAACCTCCAAGAGGGTGAATACTTTACACAGTCACTCTATTCAATATTTTGGATTATTTATCCACACTGAGGCTCAATGGATCAGACCTGCTTTGAAGAAGAGAGTCCGACTGAGCCAGTGCAGTTCTTGTGTGGCTTGAGTGTCCAATACAGTTGCTTTCTGCACTCTATGTGGGGTGTAGACTTGAGTTTATGTCCCAGGAGCCTGGTGAGGTTTTTGCTATCTAAATAAAGAGAAACTGGTTACACTGGTGCAGTGACCTGGATTCACCAAGGCTGTGTGTTGTAGGAGGCACATTGCTGCAGAAGGGTCAGATTCCATGAGTATAAAGGATGGATTCTAGTTGGGCTCAAATGGGATGAGCTCTCTGAATATGTACAAACACTCTCACAGCCCGGTTAGTCACTTGAGCTGATGGAGTTCTTCTTTGGATTGACCGGCTAATACAGATGCCTTCCTCACACTACACGGGGTGTAGACCTCAGTTTGCGTCAGTTTGGATGTGTTGTGTAATGAGTGCTGCCTGAGTGAAGAAAAACCGGTTGCACTTGTAAATCATCTCAGAAAGGTTTTTTTTGGAAAAGTAATAAACTAAAATTAATAATAATGATTAATGAACTGTTTTTGGCATAAACTGTGTAACATGGTAAATCTTGCAAAATGAATTTCTGGCATAGATTCATCGGAAAGCCTGTTTTTGTTCTAGGGTTAGTCTGCTCTTTATGGAGGCAGTAACAGATGAAGGATGGTGGCTAAGCAGGTAGCTATCATGAACAATGTCTCACAAGGTGCCCCCAACAGAGTACCTTCAGCACAAAGCTACTTCTGCTACTGTGCTCTAGGTGGGATTACTAGAGTTCTTGTTAATCAACTGCCTTAAAACGTTTCAACATTTCCCCTGACAACATTTTAAAAGAGACTATGATATGACGATGTGGGGTTTAGTGATGCTACCGCAGGAAGTAGCATCCCGTATTCAAAGCCCAACCTTGGTTGTTCTCTGAGTGGTGTTTGCACATTCTGCATGAGAATTTCAGTTTTTCCTTCCACGTCTCAAAGATGTGTATGTGTTAGGTTTACCGGACACTATAAATTATGCTGAGTGTAAGAGTGGATGTGTGATTCATTGGCTCTGTGATGGACTGCCATCCCATTCATGGCTGGTTCCTGCCTTATTCTTGATTCTACCAGGATTGGGTGTGGTACTCCGTGATGTTGAATTGGATTTAGCAGGTTTAAAAATGTTATGTTGTATAAAATAGATTATAGACTGTGAGATTTGCCCGGACACCACCAGTCGGAAACCACATCTTTATAAAAACCACACATTTATTAAACATAAATAAATACAGTCCCAAACACACACAGTGTACTCAGCACTAATCACTCCTCTTTCGGGTTTCTCTCAATGTCCTTGGCCGCCTGTCTCCTCCTGGGAGCTTTGTCCTATTCCCACTTCTGACTCTGGCTCCCAGATTGCTGGAAGGTGGCCCCTTTTATTCCTGCCGGGATGTGCTCCAGGTGACTGATAACGTCCATCCGGCAGAACTTCCTGGTGTGGTGGAAGTGCTGCCCTTTGCACCGGAAGCACTCCAGGCGTCCCGGGCAGGTTCCTCTGCCATCTTGCCGAGTGTGGCGGAAGTAACTATTTCCAGGTCCCACAAGGTTTAAGGCGCCCTCTGGCGGTGGCCACGGGTCCCAACGAGCTAGAACCTTTTCTCTCTAATTCCCGTGGTCCTCTCCTGCTCCAGGGCAGTTGCCCCCTCGTGGCCCGGAAGCTATTCATGCCACCTTCCGGTCCTTTTAGGCGTTCCTGCCGGGTCAGAACCCCAGTCGTCTGTGACAAGACATATTGATTTATTAATCATACTCATTAATGTTGACTGCCTGTTATCAATAAAATCTATCTATCTATCTATCTATCTATCTATCTATCTATCTATCTATCTATCTATCTATCTATCTATCTATCTATCTATCTATCTATCTATCATATAGTGCTGTTCATATCTGTCTTCTCTGCTGGTTAAGGCGTTTCATGATGGTGATCCTTGTTATTGGCATCCATTTACTACTCTCTTTTATTTACTTCAGGGTCTTAGTAGTAGGGTGTTACATTGTGTTAGCCATTATGGATGCAATGAGAAGTCAAGCAAAATGGCACATTTCATTTAGCTAACTGAATGGATTACAATATGCAAGCTTCCGAGGTAGCTCAGGCCGCTTCTTCAAGCAGGTTGTAAGTTAGAAAGGCTTGCATATTGTAATCTGTTCAGTTGGTCAATAAAAGGTATCATTTTGCTCATTGCTTCATAATCTTAGAAAGCCTTCAAGGAATGAACTGACCCTGCAAGTGTGCCAGTGCACACTCAATGTGTCAGTTTAACACAGGAAATACCCCACACAAATGCAAGGACCACCTAGAATTTGAAACCCAGGACCCTGAAACTGTGATGCTGTATATAAAACAAAGACTAATAGAACTGAAGTATATCAAAGTAGAAGCAACAACTTTGCCACAATGATTATTGTTCATCAGATGCTGTACTTTTAAAATCTGAGCTTTGTATCTGTTTCACCAAGCTTGCAGAATAAAAACAATACTCCAGTAAAACTGAGAAAGTGAATGAGACATTTATTTTTTATTATCATTTAGGTTGATAAAGTTCTTTGTGGTGAGGCACATGACATACTAAGAAACATAAGAAGCATCAATATAAATGAATGTACTTTCTTAATACTTACAAGTCTTACAAGTATCAAGAATTATACCATGGTCTGCAACATCGTTCTTCCATAAGAAATATCCCAACATTATTTGTTGTTTTAATGATGTCAGGTGTTTCTTCACAATCTCACATAAGCACTTGGTTGGTTTTGATTGGCCAGGATGGCCATAGTAAATGGTTTACATCATTACTGTCATTCAGTGGGTTTTTGAGTGTGAAAATTTTCATGGGACCATACGAGAATTTTTCTTTGTTCAGACATTTCTAATGCTATTGTTTCTTCTTTCAGTGATGTAGAATGTGAAAAGACACTATGGTGGGGTCATCAGACAGGGAAATACACTTTAGCTTTGTAGCAAGGGTAAATGTTAAAAATCAGACAAACTTAACCAAAACCAGGACACTAAACAGTGAATGTTATCAAAAGGAGAACTGTCAGAAGTCGATAACCAAAAGACATACTGTCACCAAGCAAGTTGAAAGGATAAGTGCTAGAAATCAAAATAAGTTTATTACTGTGAGCACAAATACCACTGTTGTTTAAGGTTAGAATCCATAATATCAGACACTGCACTGAATGCACTACTGATTTATATAGGTACCATCAATGATGTGGAGCATTATGTCCTCTGGAAGTCAAGGCCCCTAGAAATGACACACCGCGTCCTGATAACACAGCCACTACAAGTAAATGTTGAAGCGTACAAAGAAAAAAGCAAAAGTTTTGACTCAGCAAACTCAAAAAAATGTTAATAAAATTATGTTTAGTTCCAGCAAAATTATTAATGCAAGACAAAAATGTATAAGGTTCCATGATAATCATACATCCAAAAAGGCAAAACAGGGCAGCAGAAAAAATGTATTTTAAGAAACATTCTTTTATCTAATTAAAAATATCAGTTCCTCTTTTGCTGATGACTTACTAGATGTGCAAGTTCACATGCTGTTTGTGTCACCAAAAATCTAGCAAATAATGGGATTCTGGTGCCTGATCTGTTTATTGCCACAGAGCAGTAGGCAGATTTATAATGAGAAAAGATTAGGAGATTAAACACATTTCATTGACAAGAAAAACCTGTCGTCAAGCCCAAGCGTCTACCAAAATCAAAACTCAAAAAAATGCTCAAGCCATCATTAAGATATTTATCCACAAATTCAGTTAAACGGAAAGTCTGTGTACTGATGTTTACTGACGTCTGATGTCAGGTACTAATCACTTCCTTTCATCCAAGCCTGGAAACACTATAGTTACAGAAACAAAATGATGTTGCAAGAAGACATTAAAATATTGTAATAGTAGATTTAAATAAAGGCTTAAATCAAAATCTGTTATCAAAATGAGATTCTACTCAAGTCCAACCCACAACATGGTACAACAATAAAAACAGTGTAAAGCTGTAATAAAACTTAGAACAAAACCAAATCCTACCAGTCTATCTCTATTGGCATCAGATAATTATGATATTCTCATCATCATCTATATATTTATATAAAATCCATCTGTCTGTCTGTATGCATGTATGTCTGCTTTTCACGAGAGAACTACTTACCGGATTTAGATTGGGTTTCTTTCTATAATTTGCATTTGATTTTGCGACTTCTCTCATCATGGTAAGTTTCATAGTTCGCTTGCTATACCGATTTATCTGCATGAATCCGAGAGAGAGGCTGCGGACCAAGGGGAGTGGGACGAGGCCCTCCTCACTCATGTGCCAGCCTCCGTTTAAGTCAGTGTACCCCTCACCATGTATTGGAGTGTACCTTGCCACCGCTTAGCTAGCAATACCTGTTTGTTCAGCAGACATTATCATCTAGAGGTTGTTAAGAAATAACGTTTAACGTTTTTGAGAGAGAGATCAGAGCTACATGTGTTTTAGAGGGTAGCTGCCGATTGCCAGAGATTCACAGCCATGTGCTTTATTCCCCATGCAGTGGAAGCTCTCCTGTCATAGCCAAACACTGTCCCTTGCCACCATTTGACATTAGAGCGTACTTATATTCCGCTTCGCCAGAATTACATTTTTTTTAATTGATTTTTTTAAGTTTGTCCTGTTTCGCTACTACAGGGGGCAGCTAGTCTGACATAAAACAGCCTTACGGATTTAGACGCTACCTTCTGCCTAGTAAAATATATTGGCAATGAAGAACCTAAACTGAAACAGCAAGTTTAGAACAATAATATCATTAAAAAAACGCATACTGTAGACCAAACACAAGGCACAATTTGAACACTTTGGGTCTGCCCATTAGTGACCTAAAATAACAATTTTCTACATACCTCTTCTTTCTGTGTTAGGGCTCTACACATCTTTGAAAAATGGCCATCATGCTGCTAGTTTCTATTCAATGAAGTGTAAGGAAGACACTTTCTGTTTCTTTAGTTGCTTTTTCAAATTCAGCATTATCCTTACCAGTGGATGAATATCAAGAGGCTGCTCAGCTCCATTTTGATCAATGTGATGTCTTGTACTCGGTGCGGATCTGTTTTCTTTGTTTTTCCAGATTGCTGTGACGACTTTTAATGGAGGAAATGGTACTGAATGTTTTGTACCTCTTCACTGACTTACACTGCATAGTCTTGACTCAAACTAGAAATGCAATCACTCAAATAAATGCTCAGAATAAGGGGCTGTGACCTTTAAGAACCGCAGATAAACTGGAAAGTTCAGGTTACACATGTGCATACACACCCAAGGGTAAGTCTAGAACACTGCAGGGCAAATAATGCTAGAACCATGAGTTAGAAATAGGCTTGCAGCCCCTGGAATAAAGGCAATTTCACGTACAAACCAGAATGCACACTAAGATCTCAAGGTGCCAGTCTGCTTATGATTCTAAGGATTAATAAAATAACAGTGGGAGGTCGAGCTTTTAGTTACAGGGCCCCTAAACTGTAGAATGGTCTGCCTGCTACTATAAGAGATGCCCCTTCAGTCTCAGCTTTCAAATCCCGGCTGAAGACTCACTACTTCAGTTTAGCACACCCTGACTAGAGCTGCTGATTAACTGTACAGACTGCATCTCTGTTGTTGGTCATTAGCACTAAAACATAAGTAATATGATAGTTGGAATTTGTTACTAACCCTCACCTATTCTGTTTCTCTTCTCGGTACTCAAATGTGGCACTTGGTGCAACTGCCCAAATGCCAAGTTGTTTTGTTTGCCTAAGGTAAAGTCATCTCTGACAGAGGAGCACTGTAATCATCGGGTAGAAGGGTCCTTTCATCAGATTGGCTAGCCCAGCATTGACTCAGCTCTGGAATGACCAATAGGGGGAGGCAGCTTGATGGCCGAGGTTACAGGACTCTGAACAAATCCAAATTATATTATGTGATATCGTCTATTGTTGAATTCTGCTCTGTACTTGTAATATTTCTATTGCATTATATTTTATTGAGGATTGCTTATGTTCTGTTCTGTGTATTATATTGTATTTACCCTCTTTTTTTGATACCCACTGCATGCCCAACCTATCTGGAACGGGCTCCCTCTTTGAACTCCCTTTCCCAAGGTTTCCTCCATTTTTTTCACTGGGAGTTTTTCTACAGTCAAGGCTGGGGGTCTGTCAAAAGGCAGGGCCTATTAAAGCCCATTGCGGCACTTCTTATGTGATTTTGGGCTATACAAAAATAAATTGTATTGTATTGTATTGTATTACAAGAAGCAATATTTTTCTAGATAAGAACTCTCATTGACCATACCATATAAAATTGGAAGAAAAGCTTAAGATGACAAAGCTGAGGGTTGCTATAAATATTTTAGTAATTGTAAGTCAATGAGGGAAACATATTACTTATTTGGTCCAACATCAGGTCATTTACCACTTTGTAATTTTGATCCCTTACCTTGCTCTCTGTGGTAATCAGTGGATATAAAACATGCCAGGACAATGCACCATACACCATAACAAAGCCACCGGACCCCCTACACTATGAGACACAAGCATTTGGATCTTGGTGTGTGCCACACATGTTCTCATGCGCTTGATGACTACATGATGGAAGATGACTCATCTAACCAAATGACCTTTTTCCTCTCCTCAGTTTATTATTGATAGTGTGCTTTGCACCACCTTACCCACAAAAGTACATTTTTAGATGTAATAAGCAGGTTTATGCACCACAGCCTAACAATTGTAGCATTCCCTGTGGAGTTCTTGATGGACTGTTCTTGGTTAAACTTCCTGCTACTGCCTCATACTGAATTTTCGCAGTCAAAGGGTCCAGGGCTGCTGTACCATAAGTCAATCCATAAACATCACAATAATGCAGTTTGCTCTTTCACCCACATTTATCCCTGTGTGGTGATGTATGTTCCTGCTCGACTTCAAAGGTAACATCACCTTATTCATCGTTCTTTCAGAACCATTAGCATGCTAGGCAGAATTTTCTGAAAATTCTGCTAAATGTGTTCCAACAATCTTCGGTCATTGTGATTTCCTCTCTCAGCCATGGTAGACAATATGATAAGCAACTGACTGCCCAGAATTTTTATTCACAACTTTAATTAAGATGGAGTGTGCATTTCTTAATTATTGCAATGACCCTCTTTACACATGACATTGATATGGTTATTTTGGTGATGGTTACAACTAAATAGAACCTGATAAATGCAACTGTGTTCTGATCATACTTGGTGGAGTTCAGAAACCTATAGCAACAATATTTAACTCAAGAGTAAATGCAAATGCATTTTTTATTCACATACATCAACCACATTAGCATCATCCCATCACATACATCAGCCACATTACAGGGAAGTTCACATTGGATCTTTATCTGGACACGATGCTGATACTGAAGATATGTATTTAATGTAGATTTAAATATAATCCTGCTAAAGTATACAATCAAGATAGAAATCGTATGTTAATGCTAGTTGTAAATGGGGCCAATGACAACTACAAAGAAGCACGTACTTTCAATTTGATGTGTAGCCATTTTTTAATTGTGTGTTGTCAATTACCTCTTTAGGCCTGGCATGTGACAATAAAAGAAAACCATAAGCATCAAGGGAACTGTTATGGTACAAGAAGACCCAAGTACTCAAAACAGCTTGGCTGGACTGCTACACAGATGCTGTCCACCTGCCTTTGAATTTGCAGTTGTCCTCTTTGAATTTCCCACTGACAGAATAAAGGAGAACCACTGCTAGATGTTTATAACAACACACCAGGAGATTTCCATGGTTTTCAAGACCGAAACTACCACACACAGGTAAATCCATCAAAAGGCAGATAGCATAACTATTATCATAGTCAAACAAGGATTACCAGGAGTACAACAAGAGCCAAAGTGCTGAAGGCGGAAAATTGAATTGAGGTGTGGAAAGCTATGAATCATTACTGGAAAATCAGAACCTTGAGCACTAAACCCACACTTTTTCACAGTTCAAATCCGTTATTTTGGACAAAGGACTAAAGGTGCTGTGCTGGAATTTATAACCAAGTCTTGACACTACTCGTGGTCCTCCTGAGAGTCAGTAGACAGCATCCATGCAATGTCTCCTAACCCCCTATTAACTCCCAGGTGACATTCTACACTGGGGGTGCAATGCACTTAAAAATAAAGAAAAGAATTTAAACATTTCCCAAAGAATGATAAATTAAAATACATGTTAAATAAAAATACACACCTGAAAATGAAGCTTGTAAATTCAGCTGTCAAAAGTTCCATGATCAGAAAAAATGTATCTAAAGCAAAAAAATATTAACAAGAAAGGATGGAACTAAAGAAATTCCCTTTTTTTTGTGCTTTTTCCCCTTTTTTTATTTGATCTGAGGCTGCATGCTTATCTGTCAAATGAACAAATGGTCAAAGAGCAGGTGCACTGATGGATCAAAGTCCTTTAGAATGAGCTCAGCTAATACTCCTAAAAGGGCTTCTGTTCCATTTTAGTGGAGTTTAGCACTCCAGAATTTGAATGTACTCTTGGTACTTTCAGTGTTCTGTTTGCTGTACTGTTGGTCACATCTGTCAGAGATCACCCAAGGCTTACTTAAGCCTTACTTTGTTAGGCTCCTGGAACTTGTTTATAATTGGATACAGAATTATTGATGTGTAATAGCTGAGTTATAATTTAATTTCTACATACATTTAATTTCACTTTGGAACCTTTGCTCATATTATTGCTTCAAGGAACAATGTCTGAACTGTGATTTGTGTTGTTCATGGCTGTAACCTTAAATCCTTTTGGAACATCTACACAGAGAGGGGTCAAGTGTGAAGTTGATTTGATGAAACCATAGAAAATGACCCTCCTGAGACCTCAAAGAAGTTCTGGCAAGCTATTCAATGACTAGAGAAGTATAAAGACTCCATCACCTAACTTAAGAAAAGTTGTGCATTGTTAACTTGACTAAGGATAACTTTGGTACATAGACAAAAAACTTTTCAAGAAACTCCTGAACATAATGGACATGCCCTATTCATCTGATAGGATTGGGTCTTCTTCTTTGACTAAACTTACATCACTGTTCTTCAAGATCCTTTTAAGTGTTAATGGTGTGCGAGCAAATGACTTACAGATAGTGTTGCCAGATTATAAAATTAGAAATACGGGACACTCTTAAAATCTGAGGTGGGTTGGCACCCTGCCCGGGATTGTTTCCTGCCTTGTGCCCTGTGTTGGCTGGGATTGGCTCCAGCAGACCCCCGTGACCCTGTGTTCGGATTCAGCGGGTTGGAAAATGGATGGATGGCTGGACACTCTTAAAATCTCTCTCTATATTACTATATATATATATTTATACATGCCCCCTACACACCCAGACCAATATATTATATAAAAGTAGAGACATAAGTTAAAAATATAAAGCAAGGATTTTAATGGGTTATGAGGAAAACAAAAGTAAAGTCATTTGAAAATTATTTAATACAAGCTAAAAAAATTTTATTAATAAATTAAATATTTATTTAATACAGATAACAAAGAAATATTATTATTTAATACAGGCAGTTAGAAAAAAAGTGGGCCGTGGCAAATAGTAACAACACACTTTGTTGACAGTCACTGTATGTTGCAATGCTGATACAGAACTGCACAGCAGTGCGGCTGGAGAGCAAAACGGTAAGAGTGTCGCTGTCCTCAGCCAACCATAGCAGCTGAACAAGTTGCAAACAGGCAGCAAACATGAGTTTCCTCATTACATTTGGGTTATTTTCATCAAGTGAATCTGAGAAAAGAAAGTCTAATTAATTATAAAGTTACAACTAAGTACCATAAGAAGGTAGTAAAAATATATTTTTATTAAAAAATTTGAAAATGAACTAAATACAGGACATTTCCTCCGGGATGCTCCGGTTTCTGCCCACAGTCCAAAGACATGCGGGTTGGTACATTGGCGATCCTAAATTGTCCCTAGTGTGTGCTTGGTGTGTGTGTGTCCTGCAGTGGGCTGGCACTCTGCCCGGGATTTGTTCCTGCCTTGTGCCCTGTGTTGGCTGGGATGGGCTCCAGCAGACTCCCGTGACCCTGTGTTAGGATATAGAGGGTTGGATAATGGATGGATGGATGGGACATTTGGGTGTCCCTGTAAGGTCAGTATGGGACAGGGGACAAAATTATCAAATATGGGACATGTTCCATATATAAGGGACATCTGGCAACCCTACTTACAGATGGAGTGCTGGCTGTAGTGGAGTTGGTAACAATTTAGAATAGTGGCTCATGTCTTATTCACTTACTGTAATGTAACACATCTTGTTATACAGAATAAGTGGCTGACTTACAGAACATACTGTATACAGGTAACCCCCATTCTGAGGTGTTGTTATTAGTGCTTTGTAAATCTTAACAAGAAAAAAAAAACATTTGCTAAGGTCTTGTTACACCTAGGTTCCTTTTATGTTAAAGGTCACTGGGCTCTTGGTTAATGTACTGTTTAGTCATCTTCTTCTTTTTCCTCCTTTATCTTCATATTTTCTTAATTTTATGCTGGGTCAACATGTTTGACCAACGTTCGCCAAACAGCGAGATCCTCCTTAGTCAGACCTGTTCTTTTAAGTTGTCCTATTATTCTATCCATCCCCCTCCACTCCAGCCACCCCCCAATTTCTTTACCCCTGTACTTCCATTTCCATCACACTTTTGCCCACATTTTCATTGTCTCTCCTATAACATGTTCATACCACTTCAATATACTCTCCTGTACTTTCTTAGATATTTCTCCTACTTTAGTTGTATCTATGATTGTCTCGTTTTGTATTCTGTCCATAAGTGTAACTTCGCACAGTAATCTCAACCTTCTCATTTCTGCCACATCCAACTTTTCCTGCACTATCTTAACTGTCCATGTCTCACCTCCAAAAACTGGTCTTAACACCGTCTTAAAAACATTACCTTTAACCTTTGCCATGATTCTTGGATTGCATAATACACTTTCTTTCAATCATTTCATCCACACTGGACTTTGTGGGTTGTGACTGCAACTAACTCTCCATCTTGAGCCACCACTGATCCCAGATAATTAAATTAATCTGAAGTAACTTCTTTAATCGGGCCTACCCTTAACTCAGTATCCCTGACTAACTTATGACAAAGGTCAGACAAGGCCCCTATGCTTTGCCTATGAGGGTACATCCTGACATTTTTTTCTGACTGGACTGATTTTTATCATTAGTGGTTTTGGCTAAAGTGCTGGGTTCAAAAAGAAAGTAATCCTTACTTGCATGTGTCATGGAAAAGGTCTCAGCAGGACTGACTTTTCTCAAGAAGACATACGGAGTCTCAGGAAGTCAGCAGAATCAGGCTTTTATTGCGTGATGCATACACGGACCCAAATCAAGTGAAATGAGCGCCCAAGGATGGGCAAACCATTCTCTTATTATAATTCTTATCTTCTAACACATTTGTTTCTGTCATCTGTCTCAAAAGCATTCCATTCCCCGCTGTCCTGCCTTCCACTGGTTCCACCAATATTTCCCAGGTCATTGGGTTAACCTCTTTTCTACTCATCACATGTGCTTTGACAATACCTAGTCCCACCTTGTACTGGTCCAGTGGTTGGTACCAATATTTACAAACTTAAGCTCACATTATTTATCTGGAGTGGTAGAATTCACTCTCGCCACCTTTCTGTGCACTCCTTAGCTTATAATAATACTAGCTGATACCCGCCCCTTCGCATTAATTTCACTAAAACGTGGTCACACTAAGTTTACAAAATAAAATGTGAAACAAAAAAAGAAAACAATAGTTTTTTTCTGGTGTTTTATTTCAAATAAAAAAGATGATTTTTTTTTATCAATTTCATACTAAGAACTCACCCCTTCTCGGATTACTTCACAACAAACTGCAGTCTCCATTATTACTAAAGTTAAACAGATAGTAGAAATCTGCTCATCAATGTGAGCTAAATAAAACTTTTTATTAAAACACATCTTTATTAATTAGCATCTGCTTTTATATCTCATATAAAGCATTCATGACACACATCTCAAATTTATTACAAGAACAAGAAAATACAAACACATAACTCAAGTTCTTAAATCCTTACACTGGCTCCCGGTTAAGTTTACGGCAGATTTCAAAATCCTCCTTTTAACATATAAAGCATTAAATGGCCAAGGTCCGGCTTACTTGTCTGAACTTATCATGACTTACAAACCAGAGTGCACATTAAGATCTCAAGATGCCGGTCTGCTTATGATTCCAAGGATTAATAAAATAACAGTGGGAGGTCGAGCTTTTAGTTACAGGGCCCCTAAACTGTAGAATGGTCTGCCTGCTACTATAAGAGATGCCCCTTCGGTCCCAGACTCACTACTTCAGTTTAGCATATCCTGACTAGAGCTGCTGATTAACTGTACAGACTGCATCTCTGTTGTTGGTCATTAGCACTAAAACATAAGTAATATGATAGTTGGAATTTGTTACTAACCCTCACCTATTCTGTTTCTCTTCTCGGTACTCAAATGTGGCACTTGGTTCCACTGCCGACCTGCCAAGTTGTTTTGCCTACCTAAGGTAAAGTCATCCCTGATGGAGGATCATAGGAATTGTGGGGTAGATGGGTCCCTTCATTGGATTGGCTGGCCCAGCGCTGTTTCATCTGTGGAATGGCCAAATGGGGGAGGCAGCTTGATGGCTGAGGTCTCCAGGACTCTAAACAAATCCAAATCATATTATGTGATATCATCTACTGTTAAATTCTGCTCCGTACTTGTAAAATTTTTATTTTTATACTGTATTGAGGATTTGTTCTGTTCTTTGTATTCTATTGTATTGACCCCCTTCTTTTTGACACCCACTGCACGCCCAACCTACCTGGAAAGGGGTCTCTTTTTGAACTACCTTTCCCAAGGTTTCTTCCATTTTTTTCCCTGGGAGTTTTTCCTTGTCTTCTTAGAGAGTCAAGGCTGGGGGGCTGTCAAGAGGCAGGACCTGTTAAAGCCCATCTTCTTGTGTGATTTTGGGCTGTACAAAAATAAATTGTATTGTATTGTATCTCTCATAATAATTCAACAATGGTAAAATTAATTAATATGCTATTTGGTATATCTTTCTAAGTTGAATTTCTTTAAAAATACTTATTTTAAAAAAAAATATTAAATAAATATTCACATAGTGTATTTTTAATATTTGAAAATATATCTGGTCTTTATATATCCCATATGCGCTAATCACATATTTGATTGCAAGTTTTCCATAAGGGTCCTTTTATTCTTTTTATTATGAAGATTAATCTTTTTTTTAATTGAATTTTTCATATCTCAAATTTCATCAATAATTGTTTATTAAAGTTGCTTCTTATATTTTCTTCTTCAAAAATGTTTAATTACTTTATTATGTATGAAGATCAAATTTGTAAAAAACATACTTTTCTCTTTTCACCCCCTCAGGGGCAGAATTTGGAAGAATCCTTTCTTAGTGGGTGCCTACGTCATAAAAGGAACGTATCCTCCAAATTTCAAGTCTCTAGGACCAATGGTTGAGGTTGAGTGTTGATATGTCACCCAGTCAGTCACCTTAAATTTTTATATATTTATATAGATTGGTGGTTTCTAACTTATTCAGATACATAAAAACAGCAGGCTTAAGCCTTTCCAGTTAAACTCTTATAGTGCTCAAGCTTAATAAAATATAACATTAATTTCTTTTATGTGCTCATGATTCATTTTAAATACATATATCAATCAACAGTAATCAGCAGAAAGATAAATATACCCTTCTACACGTTTTATTAAACACACAACATGTCCCCACTCCCTGGAGCCATGATTATTGAGTATAACAACCTTTCCTTGAATCTTCCACATTCCTTAACAAACAGTCTTACATCACATTATTTTGCATAAGTAATCGATGTGATTCTTGAAAATAATGACAACTACTCCAAAAAGCAAGAATTACAAGTTCATGCACCCTTGTTGAGCACTCTGTTCTCAAAATGATTGTAATATTTATGATTGGAAGTCTTTATCTTTGGTTCAAAATTACAGAAAGACATTTAATAGATGAATGAAGTTGTCTCCATTAAACAAAACAGACTGAAGTCGTGTTCTCTTTTTGCTTTGGCTCAATAAGAAAACCTGTGCCAGGATGTTGCAAAGAAAAATGCAACTGATCTTGACAAAGAAAACCATTTTTTTTTTTAATTTAGCAACAAAAGACAAACCAGCAGGCAGCCATGGAGAATGTTAGAAAGTTCACTTAGACAAAAACTAAATAGAATTGATTTCCACAGACGGCTGGGAGAACAGAAAATGGGTTTTGCAGTCATACTGTCCTGCGGTGGGCTTGCGCCCTACCCAGGGATTTGTTCCTGCCTTGCGCCCTGTGTTAGCTGGGATTGGCTCCAGCAGACCCCCGTGACCCTGTAGTTAGGATATAGCGGTTTGGAGAATGACTGACTGACTGACAGTCATACTGTCAAGCTATTCATGTTATACACATTCAAGAAAAGGCTGCCTGACATACTTGTAACAACGTGTTATCCACTGTCATGAGAGGCAGCTTAAAGGGCTCTGGTGATGGCAATTATCTGTTGAACCAGGAGCTAGTGCTGTGTTCTAATGCCTTATCTCTTCCTCCCTCTTTATAATAAATGATTGGCTGATGTTGCTTCTGTTATCAACCCTCCTGAACCCACCTCTTCCAGACTGGAACCTATATGACTGAAAGTACGGCCATTTTGAATCAATTCTATTTTGAGCTTTTGTCTGAAAGATGCATCCGCAACTTGTTGAATGTACTTTGTGCTTGTAACTTTTGTAATTATATGGGGTCACTAGGATGGTACCCGTAGTCTTTGACATTGTTTTGTCTCCTCTTTACACCACATTGAAACAAACTGAGTTAAACACCCTCTTGTTTTTATCGTGCTCTTTGATACATTTCATATGCCTGAAAACTACCCATGTTTTCATCTTCTAAGATGCTCACTCATGCCTGCTACTCTCATGCTGCTGTATTTGATTTTCATCCTTCATCTTGTGGGTGCTTGGGGTGAGTTTGAACACTGATAGTCTGGGCATCCTGTGGTCTTTATGAAGTACTATTCCAAGATATCTGTGAAATTTCTTGGTCTCCTTAATCCAGGCAGGATTGTCTTAAACATCAGAACAAAAACTATGATGTTCGCTGATGACATTGTGATCTGTAGCGATAGTAGGGAGCAGGTTGAGGAGACACTGGAGATGTGGAGATATGCTCTAGAGAGCAGAGGAATGAAGGTCAGTAGGAACAAGACATAATACATGTGTGTGAATGAGAGGGAGGTTAGTGGAATGGTGAGGATGCAAGGAATAGAGTTGGCGAAGGTGGAGGAGTTTAAATACTTGGCATCAACAGTACAGAGTAATGGTGATTGTGGAAGAGAGGTGAAAAAGAGAGTGCAGGCAGGGTGGAATGGGTGGAGAAGAGTGTCAGGAGTGATTTGTGACAGACGGATATCAGCAAGAGTGAAAGGGAAGGTCTACAGGACGGTATTGAGACCAGCTATGTTATATGGGTTGGAGACGGTGACACTGACCAGAAAGCAGGAGACAGAGCTGGAGGCAGCAGAGTTAAAGATGCTAAGATTTGCACTGGGTGTGACGAGGATGGACAGGATTAGAAATGAGTACATTAGAGGGTCGGCTCAAGTTGGAAAGTTGGGAGACAAAGTCAGAGAGGCGAGATTGCGCTGGTTTGCAGAGGAGAGATGCTGAGTATATTGGGAGAAGGATGCTAAGGATAGAGCTGCCAGGGAAGAGAAAAAGAAGAAGGCCTAAGAGAAGGTTTATGGATGTGGTGAGACAGGACATGCAGGTGATGGGTGTAACAGAACAAGATGCAGAGGACAGGAAGATATGGAAGAATATATGATCTACTGTGGCAACCCCTAACGGGAGCAGCTGAAAGAAGAAGAAGAATAAGAAGGTGATTATTGTTCTGTTGGCTCATTTTAGATCCACTTTTAAAGGTAAGAAACTTCCTGTAACTTATGCTATGTCCATGCCACTGTGTTTTGTTTAAAACACAGAAATCAGTCTATCATCCACACTACCTTGGTGTTTTCAAACACTCTCTATAGCCATATACTTCTGAAAATGCTGGCTCAGCACTGCAATGTGGACATGTGAAATCATAGTCTTTTTGAAAACACAGACTGTAATTGTTCTCTGATGTGTTCTCTGTTTGTGCTTATTACATAGCCCTTCCCTGATTGGACCCTGCTCATTACAATGTCTTATTCCCTGATTGGTCACCCTTCACAGAAGATAGTCATATTCCAACATAGTGAACACAGAGGAGTTGCCTTCTATGGCGCTTGTTGTGTTGCTCGTCTAAATTGCATTTTGTGTAGTTTGAATGCTGCATACATGCACAAAAGACACATAATTTACTGTCCGCTACAATTTTGCAATAAATCTTGTACCAGTGGCATTACCATCCCTTTAAGGATTTTTCTACTGATGCAAACATGCCCATTGTAGGCGAATGTTTAATAATTCTTTAATAATTCTTTGTATTTATATAGCGCTTTTTCTCACTACTCAAAGCGCTCAGCAATTGCAGATTAAGGGCCTTGCTCAAGGGCCCAACAGAGTAAAGTCCCTATTGGCATTTACGGGATTCGAACCTTCCGATTGCCTGTGCAGATCCCTAGCCTTAGAGCCACCACTCCGCCTCTCTGAATGTTTATGTCATATATGTTTTTGGTCTCTTTTGTATTGACAGAGATACTTTCATAAATTATGGCAAAGTACAAGTGTGAATAGAGATTGTTTTCATTTATCATTTTTAAATGAAACCATAGTAGTATGGACACAGCCTTTAAATACCAGGCAATGAAATTCCAAGCCTCACTCGACTAGCCTACATATATCTGTAAATACTGTAAGTATGTTAAAAACCTGACTGGTAGTCAAGATGGTTCTAATGTGAAATATTGTGGCTTTATGACCTGTAACAAACTGCTTTCCAGCCTAGGGCTGCTCAAGCATTAAACTTGCTGCTGTCATAATGTGATCAGGTATCCTAATAGTTAAATCAAGGGAAAATAAGTTGTAAAAACTGATAAATTAGATGTATTTCAGTATCTTC
This sequence comes from Erpetoichthys calabaricus, assembly GCF_900747795.2. Classification (NCBI taxonomy): domain Eukaryota; kingdom Metazoa; phylum Chordata; class Cladistia; order Polypteriformes; family Polypteridae; genus Erpetoichthys; species Erpetoichthys calabaricus. The sequence continues at coordinate 40,620,726 of NC_041401.2, forward strand.
TTATATAATACGCTATTGTTGCTGTGTGTTTGTCTGTCCAGGATTTTAAATCACCTGTAGCTCACAAACCGTTTGATCAATTGACCTGAAATTTGGTTCACATATACCATGTGACCTCTATTGTCCTGCTTTCAGGGTGATGATTTTTATTACTCTTTTTATTTTTATTTAATTGTAAAAACAACTCTCGGCAGCGGCCAGCACGGCGAACGTGCAGCGCATGCGTATGGGCACTATTCTCATCCCTACCACCTTCGCCGTCACTTCGTCTACCCCTTCATATCTTAAATCATTCTTGAGGCAGATTGAACACTTAAGTGAAAAATGAAGAAAAATATACTAAGTAATTGCAACACAAAAACTGACGTAATCAGTTTTAACACGAAAAGATGCAGACGGAAGAAGAGAAGAAGCGGGCCGCTAGGGTGGAGAAAAGAAGAGCTGCTCAAGAAGCAGCAAGCGCATCAACCTCTGAGCAAACGAATGCTAAACATATAGAGGAAGAGGATGAAAACTACAAGTCAAGTGTATGCACTGCACATTATCATGCAGTCTGCCGTTACTGGTGTCTTCATAATTTCTAATTTATTCACTGCAGTATAATCATTGAAATCATAACATAACACTCTCAGATTAAATAACAAACATCCCTGGACATTTCAGCTGCCCTCCAGAAAGTCTTAGTGGCATAGGATCAGAGAATCCAGAGAAAAATGTACATAGGGAGAATGTGCAGAATGAGCAGGGATAGCAGTCGAGGCAAGAATGCTGGATTGGTGAGGCAGCAGTGCTACCCATTATGCTAGAATTCTATCCTCCTTAAAACTGATAAAATGCTTAAAAAAAGTGAAAATAATTAAAATGGACAAGCTGATATTTAATTTGTCTTATTCACTGAGTGTAACTTGAAAATGACTGACAATATGTGGATTTGTGCCTTGAGCCTGATGGTGCCCAATGGGGTCTGGCTTTAATTTCACTAGCTACTGGACAAAGAGGGAAGGCCTGTAGAGAATTTAAAGGATTGTGTTGATTTGTATAATCATATTTAGCTCTATACCAAACATAAATAACTGCAACAAATATGTTACCTGAATATAAAAGGAAAAAAAAAACTTTCCACAGTATATGATTAATGCATAAGTGGTTATGCACAAAAATAACTCTTCATTATCTTAAAGAATTTCAATTTATCCTGTCTTTTTACTCCCATTAGTAAAAAATGATAAAAGCCTTTAAAATCATATCCCAACCAAATTGCATTTTTATAATATTTTGCCTGTAGGTTAAGCAAACACACCTGTAGTTAAGACAAACAGATGTTAAGTCGTAAGAAGTGACTAACGAACACCTGGAATAGATGTGACATGGATGAAACAGGCATTCAAGTCATGTCTCATCTGGAGAGGTCTTGCGTTAGTTACAACACACTCTAGATTTGTTACACAGATAGGCCGGGGTGATCTGCCCACATGGCGTAACTGATTTTATTTGACAGACTAATATGAATTGTTTTAAATAATTCATTGAGTTTAGATGCCAGCTTATTGGAAGCAGTTTATTTAAATGGACAGTAGCACTGCTTTTACAGTATAAGACAAAACAGCCATGTGTGTACTGAAAATAGAGAATGTCACGGGAAATATATAAATAATTAATAACGCCATATACAAACATTGAAATTATTTTGTTATTGTTTATATCGTAAAATGTAGCTCTTATTTTTTCTCAAATAAAGTGTAAGAAAAGATCACTCTGTTTATGTCTCCCAGCCATATCATTTGTGCTGAGTGGCTAACAGCAGAATCATGAAGGGCTACAACAAGTTCTAGACGCCAGCCAAACCTCCTACTCTTTTGTACTTATGATTAGCTGGCATCTCTGTTTTGACTGGTTGCGTGCACCATTGAATCTTACCTCTAGTCGGTTCCAGCAGGACTTTATGATACTAAGACTGTTCTGTGATTGGGTGACACAGCTGTTAGTGCCACTGCTTAACTGGGTCACAACCTTGGTCTAAACTCCAGTTGCTGTCTGCCTACGTGTATGTTTTTCTGTCTGCTTAACAGGTACATGTTACCTTGATTGAGAACTGTATAGACTGAAACAATGACTCAAAGCTCTTTTCTTGACCTACCTGTCTCTGCATAACTCTGTTCTTAATATAGACATATAGATAGACAGATAATGAAAAGCATTATATCACAGATAGATAGATAGATAGATAGATAGATAGATAGATAGATAGATAGATAGATAGATAGATAGATAGATAGATAGATAGATAGATAGATAGATAGATAGATAACAATTTGTTTGTCCCCAGGGGGAAATTTAATTAAAGCTTAAAATAAATGTATAATAAATCACCTCTCAAACACACACCAGAATGACTTTTTAGCAGGTTTTCATGCTAACCCTTTTTTTAATTAGTGACATGTTTTTTGCTGCTAGTTAACTTCTTTTGAATTAATTTTAATTGATTTCCTCTTGAAGACTCTTGAAGAATTAGCAGCCAAACAATAATGAGATACAAAATTAACCAAAACATGACCAGCAAACTGTGACTATCATACAATATCTGAAAATAAAGAAAGGTGATGGTCTCAAGAATGTTGATCTTCTCAGGTCCTGTGGTACACAGGGGCACAGCATCAGCATTTTGAATTGCCGTGCCAAGCACAGGGCTAGAGAGCCACAGACAACTGGACAATTGAATAGTCAGCCTAAAGACAGACTAGTATATTTCTGTCTTCTGTCAGTACACCATCCTCTTTCCTTGTTGGGAGGATGAGAACTGTATGTAGGCATTGTGCTATTCCTGAATTTTTGAAGGTGGGATTTAAGCCCTTTCCTGTCCTTATTTGGATCCGGAGCCAAGAGCCTGCACATGGAGCGACCAGAATATAAGGATGGACCTACGGCCAACACTTTGAAGCTTCCAGACGGAAGATTATGTCTTCCGTCCGAGGCCGGGCAGAAGATTATGTCTTCTGTCCAGTTAAAATCCTTTCAGCGTGGCGACGAAAGATGGCAGACGGCGTAGGTCAAGTCTCCCACATGCTTGATAGAGTCTGTCATAAGCTTCCCGTTTGTAATACTGCGTGAACCCGTCAATAAAGAGCTAGATTATCCTTTTTACTTCTCGTGTAATCTTGTAACCGTCTTATTGCATGCTGGAGGGAGATAATACCTTTTTTATTTATAATTATTTAAACTCAGGTTAATTAAAACGCCACAATTGAAAAGAACACATTTCCAGAGAGCTAATGCTTCTTAAGGAAACAGGTCCACAAAACATTTTAACGGAGCTCTTAGAAAACAGAAAAATCAAAAATTTCAGAAATGTCTGCTATTGCACAATTAGAGCAGCAACAAGCCATAGAATTAAAGAACGGGTTTAACTAACGACAAGACTCAACGCCTAATTAACCAACTGGTTGGAGTGAAATTGGTTGGAGTTTGATGCCCTGACTTAGTTGGTCTTCTGTTGGCTCACTCACTTCACATTTCACTTTGTTTAGGTGTCAATTAAGAAAAGAAATGAAGCAATTCAGAGGAATGATGAAGAAATTCAGGGGAAGAAATCTTAAAAAAACAAGTCAATTAAAATGAAAGGAAAGGCAGTTAATTAGCAGCAAAAACTGGCCACCAATTAAGAAAAATGTTAGAATGAAAACCTGCAGCCACTGGGGCCCTCCAGGACTGGAGTTGGGGACCCCTGCCATAGCCTCATCCCCTGCATATCTCTGAGATTATCATGGATGGTTGAATAGCATTGAAAACACTGGATAAATCAAATAATAATAATAATAATAATAATAATAATACATTTTATTTATACAAGGCGCCTTTCAGGGAACTCAAGGACACCCAACAACAATAAATAAATAAATAGATAAATAATTAAATAAAAGACACAATTATAAAAAACTTAAAACATCAGAAAATCTAGAAATTAAAACCAAACAAAACCATTATAATCAGGAGGAAAAAGAAAAAGCCATTTTAAACACATGCGTTTTAAGTTTACATTTGAAGGATGAATATGATTTGATATTTCGGAGATCCGCAGGCAATGAATTCCAGAGCTTGGGAGCAGAACGGCTGAAAGCTCTGCTCCCCATGGTGGTTAGACGGGCGGGAGGAACAGTCAGATGGGTGGAGGAAGAGGATCTAAGGTTACGGGATGGAATGGCAACATGAAGAAGGTCAGACAGATATGGAGGGGCGAGGTTATGGATGGCCTTAAATGTTAATAGTAGAATCTTAAAATCAATACGAAACTTAATCGGGAGCCAATGAAGCTGCTGCAAGACCGGAGTAATATGGTGAATAGATGGGATTTGAGTGATGATACGTGCTGCAGAATTCTGGACTAACTGAAGCTTATGAAGAGATTTATTCGGGAGACCAAAGAGGAGTGAATTGCAGTAGTCCAGCCGAGAAGTGACAAGACTATGAACAAGAATGGCAGTGGTGTGAGGAGTGAGGGAGGGGCGAATACGATTAATATTACGTAGGTGGAAGTAAGCAGACCGGGTGATGTTATTAATGTGAGATTGGAAGGATAGAGTACTGTCGAGGATGACACCCAGACTCTTGACCTGAGATGATGGGGAAACAACAAAGTCATCAATAATAAGAGAAAGATTATTGGTTTTGGATAATGAAGATTTTGAACCAATGAGGAGAACCTCAGTTTTGTCACTGTTTAATTTAAGAAAATTCGAAGAAAACCAGGATTTAATTTCAGCAATGCAGTCAATAAGCGAGGGTGGTGGAAAAGAGGAGGTGGGATTACCAGCAAGGTAGAGCTGGGTGTCATCAGCATAACAGTGAAAATTAATGTTATATTTGCGAAAAATATTGCCAAGGGGAAGAAGGTAAATAATAAAAAGAAGAGGCCCCAGGACAGAGCCCTGGGGCACACCAGAGGTAACAGCGGTGGGTTGGGATGTGAAGGTTTTAAGTTGTATGAACTGAGTGCGGCCTAAGAGGTAGGATCTAAACCAATCAAGTGGAGTGTGGGTAATGCCAATCAGAGATAATCTATTAAGGAGAGTGGTATGACAAATAGTATCAAAGGCCGCACTCAGATCAAGGAGGATGAGAATAGTGATTAGACCAGAATCAGCAGCCATAAGGAGGTCATTAGTAATTTTAACAAGTGCCGTTTCTGTACTATGAAGGGGGCAAAAACCAGACTGGAACTTTTCATATAGATTATTATGAGATAAATGGGTGTGAAGTTGGATAGCTACTATTTTTTCAAGAATTTTGGAGATAAAGGGCAAGTTAGAAATGGGGCGAAAGTTATTGAAATTAGTAGGATCAGCACCAGGTTTTTTTAATATTGGGGTTATAGCAGCAGTTTTAAAAGATGAGGGAATAATACCAGTAGTGAGAGAAGAGTGAATGATGGCAGAAATGAGAGGGACTAGAGAGGGGAGGCAGACTTTAACCAGAACTGTAGGCAGGGGGTCCAGCTAACAAGTAGATGACTTGGATTTGCAGATGAGATCTGAAATTTCAGAGGAAGTGGGAAGCTGGAAAGAAGAGAAAAAGTGAATAGGCGAGTGTAGTTCAGAAGGAATATAGAGAGGATCTGGACCAAGGTGCTGATGTATCTTTTGGATTTTCTCGTTGAAAAAAGACATAAGAGAATTACAGAAAGCAGTTGAGTAAAGGTGAGATGGTAAAGAGTCTGGAGGTTGTGTAACATTATTAAGTAAAGAAAACAAAGTCTTGGTGTTACCTGTATTACGAGTAATTAACTGAGTGTAATAATTAGACTTGGTTTGAGCTATACAAACCTTATAATAGAGAAGATGATTTTTATACATCTCTTTGTGGACAAACAGTCCGGATTTTTAAGCCTTATGGAGGTTCAGGTGGTTGTTCACAAGAGCACTTATATCATTCAGAACCAGCTTCTTGAAGGTCTTCATGATGTAGTTCTTTGGAACTACAACAATATTGGACACTTTCCATAGCAACAACACTTTTTTGCAGCCTTAGTGACAGACTGAACCAATGACGGAGAATATCACAAATTTGGTCAGCACAGGCCTTAAGAACTCAAGGTCAGATTCAATCTGCTCCCAAGGATTTTCCTGTGTGCAACCTTCTGAGCTGTCTCCTCACTTGGTCAACAGTTATGGACAACCCATACTGACCGCCAGTGATGGACTCATTACTGGACATACTAGCTGAAGTGGTAGGAGTTGTTGGTTTTAGTTGGGATGGTGTGGGAGGACTGTTCATTGGAAAAAGGTTGTGGTGGTGGAAGAAAGAAAAATCTATTTTAAAAAATGATTCAGAGTGTTAGCCTTTAAGTATCTGAGCCTTGGATTGAAACAACTGCACAAAGAGGCAGCATTTTTAAGTAGGATGCTATCAGGAGGTGTGACATGATAGTAATAGCGAGTCAAGGCCAATATTGGGAGGATACAAATAAACCATGGCTAGGGTGTGAGACAAAATCCTAAATCGAAAGTCATAGCAAGAAAGTAAAATACCAGAAAATTACACATAGCCTAATCTAAAATGCAAGATGTAACTCAAACAACAGAAAACAACTCATAGCCAGTGAGATATTTAAAACAATGATGCTGGAGAGCATGGCCAGCAGAATAAAACTTAAACCTAGTAAAAATAAGCAAATAGACAAATGAATAAGTGAATATAGATAAATTAAAAAGTTATTGTCTGTTTTTACCTGCATTATTACCAAAGTTATTGTCTGTTTTTACCTGCATTATTATCAATCTTTAATTTAATATTGTTTTTTGTATCAGTATGCTGCTGCTGGAGAATGTGAATTTCCCCTTGGGATTAATAAAGTATCTATCTATCTATCTATCTATCTATCTATCTATCTATCTATCTATCTATCTATCTATCTATCTATCTATCTATCTATCTATCTATCTATCTATCTATCTATCTAAATGGAGAAGACAAAAAAAATTAGAATTGGGAGAGAATCTGCTTCCTCAGTCCTTTAAAAGCTTATTCTAAAATGTTATTGATTAGATCCTGACAGGTTTGCAAAAATGTCTGCACAGATCCTCTAAGTGAGAATTTTATTTTTTCCAATTTCAAATAATATATAACATCAGCTACCCACTGACGTAAAAGGGGAGAGTTAGGATTCTTCCAGTTGAGCAAAATAAGTCTATGTGCCAATAGTGTAGTAAAGGCAATTACAGGTTGGCTTCTTTTTGTTCATCAGTCTTAAGTCCTACAAGTCAGGTTTGTGGATTTTTGCTGTCATATTCAGATTTAGACAATCCTTGACCATAAGTCTGTCACCTCTGGCAAGTGTTTTTCATATTTGCTTATCCAGTGTTAAATATTTAGTGAGAATACAATGTAACTCTATTTAAGATAAACTTAATCAAATGTTTGTCACAATTTGAAAGATGTTCATCTGTCATTTATGCCTCGATGAACTTCTGCTTTGAGAAATACAGGCCAAGACTACCCAATGCATTCGGATAGTTAGATAATGGGTCACTCTCTGCCGTCAGTTTTTTGGATTCTAATTGTCAAATTGAGAGATGGATTTTGATCAATAAACAAACAGGTTAACACTGTTCATTTCATAGTTGAAGTCAACATTTGTACAGAAGATGTCTGCACAGAGATTAAGCCCAGTCACACTGTACAATAACAGGTATATTGTCTTTGAAATTTCCTGACGGCCATGAGATATTATTGTTAAAGACACAAACTCAATATTTGTTAGTTGTGCAACTACTACATATTTAAAGAACATGGAACACACGGGGGAAAAAAAACAAAACAAAATCCAGATTACTTTTGTTGGAATTTGCAAAATAGGCTTTCTCCTTCTTTATATCATGGTGGCATAACTTCCATAGTTGCCCACATCCTTCAGTCAACACTCCCTGCTTACCTTGTTTCTTTTGCTTCCAGAATAATTTAGACTCTCACAATTAACATTTTACCATCCAAGTATAGTGCATATAGTCATAGTGCATCCGGCGCCGCCGTGAGTGGCAGCCTTTTCAGCAGCTCCGTGTATGACTGTATATGTATGTGTACTTTTCTACTTTTATTTTTCTATTTTTATTTATTGATCACTCCTACCACTTTATTTTATGTGGATTCCTTCCCTGGACACACTTACTTTTACAACGTGGGCATGGATTTTAACACGCCGAGACTCGCCTATTCAAGTACTCAACTTCGGACGCTGAGAACAAATGCCACTGCCGGTGTGGTTCCATATTTACCCGACGAGGTAAGAAGGCGGTATCGTGGCAGCAGAGCCGGCACTAAGCTAAAAAAGAAGCGGCTTGCGAGAAAGTGGCGTTTCAAGCCTTCGGTGCCTTCTGTGATTCTGGGGAATGTAAACTCAATCTCAAATAAGATCGACGAACTGGCTGCGCTGGTGAAAAATGTAAGGATTTTTTTGTGAATTTCCCATTGGGATTAATAAAGTATCTATCTATCTATCTATCTATCTATCTATCTATCTATCTATCTATCTATCTATCTATCTATAGACCAGCTTATCTATTTGCATGAAAAGCATTTTATTTCTATTCTATTCTATTACTTTGTTGATCATATTATTTTTATCATATCACAACAGATTTTTGCATTATCATTTTGCCCCTGTGGTGTTGTAGTTAAAGTGGGCATTGCTATTTTCTACTGATTACCATATTCATATTACTGTGTCAGTGCTACCATGAAATTGTTAGTAGCATTATGCATTACGTTATTGCATTGCCGCCATTCATAGGACTGTCCCATTCAAAATCATATGTTTTTGTATTCTACGGAGATGGCAAAAAATAAAAATCTAATATTTTCATGCAGAACAGAGATAATGAAGTGTCTGATATAATAGGCGTCTATGGTGACCAATGCTGGACAACTGCAAACAAAATCAAAAAGTCCATGAAAATATCTCACATTACTAGTGTTTCATAATCCACATGCAACACCGCCAAGCCAAAAGCTTACAAAGTCCCAAAACACTCGCCAACTCTCAAGTGCATTTGAATGAACTGCAAGGAGCTGTGGGTTGCTGTTCCTTCCGGTCATAGGCAGGTGGCCCCGCCTCTTAGGGAGCCACCCACAAAACACATGGTACATACGACAAGATGCTTAGATGTGAAGAAACTAAATAATCAACAATGTTAATATAAAAAAATACAAAATATACATAAATTTAAGCTTTGGCTCTGTTTTCTCCTAGTGCATTTCCTGGTTCATCTTTAAATATTTTAGTGCATAATAAATAATGTTATGAGTATTGAAATTAAAAAGAAATCATAGCATTTGTACTTATTGTAGCTTTTATTATTATTATTATTTTTTAACATTGCGTCATGAACTTATAATGTCACTAGTTCTCATCGTTTGAAGTTTGGTTGTAACAATGTTACACATTAAGAGTTTTGTATTACTGCTGTGTTCTTTTCCCTGGTTGTTATTGTTGAATTATTTTTCTTATTTTATTTTTATTTACTTCTTAATATTGTTTTATTTATGTATTTTAAAATTGTTATATATTGTGAATGTGAACCTAACATGATGTAACTGCTGAGAGACCACCTCCTTGCCTTTATATTGTGGTGGAGAAGTCCTTCAGGGGTTCATTAATTGTTGGTACTTGTGAATGTTGTACTGAATTTTGTGGTTATCATGGATTTTTGCTTGTTTTTGGGATTCTGATTTTGTAAACAGCAGATTGGACTTGTTTTATTTGGGTTTTACTTGGGTGGACTTTTTACCCCTTTCCTTGTTGAGTTATAATGGTTAGCCTGGCATCTCCTGGTTCTAGAAATCAGTTGATCATTTTGGACCATAACTTAAGATTGCTCAACCTCCTTGTGATATTTGGGTTATGAGTACAAAGACAGCCCAGGTATGAACTGGAAGTTCCTGTGGAATGGACACATCCAGAAACATCTCAGAAGAAGACACATCCCTGAACATCCACGGAAAAGCAATGCAGAACTACCCTTCCTGACCCTTGACCTAAGAGAGCCATTTGAAAGGAAAAGCTGGATGGAGAGAAATCATTTCACACCCAGCTGAAGTCAGAGCAGGAACTCCACTCTTTGGAGGGTGTGTGTAATGGGAGAATGCCCATCCATAAATAATTAAAAAAACAAGAATTGTCTGTAACTTTGTGAACTTTTTAAAAGTTTTAGTGATACCCTTTCTGACCACAAGATGCCTGGTAGTGTAATTTTGAAGTGCATTGTTTATATTAACACAAGTGTACCTTGTTTTTATTCTTTCTCTGCCCAATGATCAGAGTACAGTACTACAATGAGGTGACTATTGTTAGGTTACCTGTTAGGCCTATTTTTTTTGGATAAATGTTTAATAAAAAAAAAGATCCACAAAAAGTACCAACATAAATTATTTAAGAAAAAAACTGTTTGTTTTCTTCTTCCAAATAAAAAATACAGATTTTTACTGCATCCAAAACCTAAAATCTGCACATTAATACTTCATTGGTTACAGGCAATGTTAGTCTGTAATTAACATTTTCAACATTGTGCCAATAACAACAGTCACAAGAAAAATGAGTTGAGTGTTTTGTGTGAACCTGTTCTTCAAAAAAAGTCACATAAAAAAAATTATCTTTTTATTTTGATTAATATTGACAACTCAGCATTTATATGTTCAGGTTTAAATTCATTACTTTTTTTGTCATTCAATAATGCATTTATTAAAAAAAATGTTTTTAAAAGTCAGAATAAAGTTAGGAGGTCATGCAGAGAAAGATGTTGGCTGTACAGTAATCTATGCAGCACCTTATGAGCAGAGCAGGTACAACTAAGCTGTGAGAAGAACACAGACACAAAGTCACCACAGCAGAATTTGTCTGGAGGAATGATGTCTAAAAATGTGCAAGTATGGCAGCAGTAGTGGAGAAATGAATAAAAGGCAGAAAGAGCCCACATAACTGCTCCTTTACATACTGTTTAAGTTTGCAATGTCTCCTGGCTAAACTTTAATGATGTATTTGAGGACACATTTTGGACTAGTCATCTTATTCCACTGTATTATATGTTGTTGGAATATTACTATATACATTTTTACATGTTCCTTCACTGCTTGTTTTTCTGTTTCTTAATATTGATTATAAATGACATTACATTTATGATGTCACTTTAGTGCTGCTTTGTTGAAATATTTTTGGCATTACTATTTCATTTTTTTTAATAATACGGTTTTATTTATTATAATAAAAGACTTTATAATATGACAATCCAACATGTACTGATATAAGCAATACATAATAAATCAGTTCAATCAAAAATACAACAATTCAGTAAATCACAATAACAGCTAAGATTTATGAATATTGAACAACACTAAAAACTCCTTCCTTATCCAATGCAGGCAGCTAATTACTGTCATGACTGTCAGTTTTTTATTCACTTTCTTATTTAGGTATTTTCCACCACTAAGAATTCATTTTTGACACTGTTATATTTTTTTCCTTCTACAATTTAAATATTGCTTACTTTTTCTGTTTTAATAGTAAGTGCTGCCAGGTTCAAACAAGTGCATGGTTCATTGCTTTGACAATGAATGGGCTGTGTGACACATGAAATGTCAATTATTAGACTGCATAAAGATCAGCAAAAATGTCCACACTCTCCAATACTGGATGAAAACCCACAAATTATTCACAAACTTTTCTTTACTGTGTTTCTGGTTAAAAGACTTTTCTTCCTGATTTTTGTATCCGATTTTTAATTTGGCTCTTGGCTAAACAAAGATAGGCTTGATTTCTGCTTAATGATCTTTTATGACTCCTCTCAGTGTCCTTTCTAAAAATAGGTTTCTGTCTCTTCAAGAACAATTACTAACAAAAAGTTCATTATATTATACTTCCTCATATTAATTAACAGGAGTTGAACAGAGATGTTGACAGGGGTCCATTAGACTTTATTAGAATAAAATGAATTAATTATTGCAGCATTCTAAAAAAGCTCTGTACAGTTGCACCATTTCCAGTTTTAGGTAATATAAAATATCATTACAGAAAAAACCATAAGCATTTTTCGAGCTAAGCAAGTCTGGTCATTTCACTAGCAATGGAAATCACTCTCGCTTGACTATTAGGTAGTCTAAAATTACCCTGATAAGGAAGCAAAAATGATTGTAACTCTAACGCTATCTGCTTGTCATGCAAATATCTTCCTGCAAATCAAGGTCATAATTTAGGACAGTCCCAAAATGTATGACCTAGTGGAGTTGGAGCTACATGGATAGGGTCTAAGGCCTGATACTGTATATTTCTGATTATTTTAATCTAGAACTGTGTTTCTGATGCTAGATTTTAAGATGAATTAGAGCATGTTTAGGTAATGTTGCGAACAAATGTATTTCTACTCCTTACCTTATTTGTGAAATTAATAGAGAGGGCTCCTTCAAGGCATTGCCTAAGATCATCTAGTTGTGAGCAAGGTGCCAATTGTTGACAAAGTCTCGAAATACTACTGAAATACACTTTATTACTCATTAAAATATTTCCAAATGTGGATATTGATGGAAATTTAGGGAAGCTAGGCAGATTCTTTTTAACAATGCTTCTGACTCATAAATAGAAAAATAAATGTGTTTTGGGAATTCTATACTTACAATAAAATTGATCAAAGGGTGCACACACATTATCAATACAAAGATCTCTGAAAGTCCATATACTATACATAAATACATCCATACACTGAATATTTTATAATTAGGAGACATTTGGAATACAAACTTATCTTGTAACAGAGTAGCAAAGAACATCAACTCCACCTTGAAGTGTTTCCTACATTGGTGCAATATTTTAAGCAAGTGGAACACACCCTCATTGTTACCAAACTGATGATAGTTTTTGAAGCATGGAGCAGAGCAAAACATATAAGAAGGATTTTGTACAAAATTTTTTTCTAGGGCCAATCAAGTATTCCCAGTACCTTCTACTTTCTTCTTCCATTGTCTCAAATTACAAGTATTCTCAACCCAGTGGTAAAGTTGGGTTACAAACCATCGTGCTCTGCTTTCAGCCTTTGTAGTATCATCCTTTTATTACATTGCCTTTTCCCCTTCTGTGTAAAAAAGCTTACAAGCCTACAGTAGAGCTTCTTTTTTTGATCTTTTATTGAATGTATTAAAAACATATAACATTCCATATAATCAAGTCAAAACTTAACACAACTAAATTCAAATCAACTCCCACCCATGAGAAAGAGAGGAAGGTCAACAGCCAGAGCGAAACAATTAAGAGTAGTAACAAAAGAAAAGAGTCTTTTCCCTCAATATAAGTGCTTATTCTAAAAAGTTGTTGATTAGATCCTGCCAGGTTTTTTTTTCCTTGCCTCTACTTGGTATTCACTGAAATTCTTCTTTTTCCCCCTGTGCTTTTGCCATTGTCTTTTCACAGAACGCAAAACATTTATATTAATTTGCATATTCAAAGAGGCGTAATTCTGGGAGGAGTGGCATTTTACGCAGACCGGGATTTATGTAGCGGAAGAACATGGAAGTTGGTGTACGCACAAATTTATACATCTATGTTTTTTTGTGTGTACGCACATTTCCACTTTTGTCCGTAGGCCATGTATTAGTGTGAATTCTATACACGGTGTTATGCATGAGGCCCTTGGTGCTTTCCCAAACTGAAGTGAGTTCATAGCATCTAGTAATTCTGATAGTGTCAGAGGTTTATCCAATTCCTCTAGTTGTGGTATCTGTAATGTATCAAAAATGCATTAGATTGTGTCTTGTGTTCTTTAAACCGAGTAGAATGTAAGGAGTTATAGTAGTCTCTGTATGCATTATATTTTCATGGTCAATGATTCTGTCTCCGTCTGTGTTGATGATTACTGATATTGCATTGCAAACTTCCTGGTTATGGATTTGTTGCGCTGAGATCTTGTTAGCCTTCTCTCCGTCTTCATAGTAATGATGTTGTGATTTAAAAATGAGTTGTTCTGTTTCTTTTGTTGTCAAGAGGTTGACTACAGAGCCTTTCTTTTCCTAAAAAGTGCCTTATTTGGAGACCAGGGGCCTCATGTATAAACAGTGCATACGCACAAAAATGTTGCGTACTCCTGTTTCCACGCTCAAATCATGATGTATAAAACCTAAACTTGGTGTAAAGCTACACACATTTTCACAGTAGCTCAAACCCTGGCGTACACAAGTTTTAATAATAATGTTTTTTATAAACAGCGTATTTCCATATGATGACAATATAATTTTTAAGATGAAATGCAGCAAAATATGTTTATTATATTATACAGATAAAAGTTTAACTTCAAAATAATCTGTATTGTTAATAATTAAACACGTGAGGACATGGTGTTGCAGCGCTAGCAAGGAGCTGGTGCTCCATTCACTGATTGTTCCTGCCTCGCGCTGTATTCTTGCTGGGGCTGACGTGACACTGGAAGGATAGATGGATAGAATAATTAAACATGTACAGTACTACAAATATATTTCAATGTTCCTTAAAAGTTTTGAAGAATCAGCGTTCTCAGCTTACAGATGACTTAACATCTGTTACAGATATGATTGTGTGGCAATTGGGTATTTGGAGAAAGAAAAGGAAGGACAGGAATTGGGGGTCGGTTAGTCAGTCAGTCATTGTGCAACCCGCTATATCCTAACACAGGGTCATGGGGGTCTGCTGGAGCCAATCCCAGCCAGCACAGGGTGCAAGGCAGGAACAAACCCCAGGCAGGGTGCCAGCCCACCGCAAAATTGGGGGTTAGTACATTTGAACAAGACAGTACTGTTGCAATAAATAATTTCATCGAATGTTGCACATGGCGCAGTAAGTGTCTTGTGTGAGGCATGAACAATCACTGCGCCACCATGTTCCCATGTTTAATATATGCTTTAATTCCGATCATCATTAAAATTATATCAAGTATACATTTCAGTATTTACATTATTCAGAGAGCTGTAATATCATGAATGTAATGTATTCTGTGTCCTGTCGGAGGAAGAGAAAGCCCGTTTAAGAAGCACGTAGTGATTCACACACATAGAGCAGATAGAAGATCAAATACAAAACAAAGCATTTATTGTGCTACTTTAGTTATGATGGGATTTGAGAAACTAGTCGATTAAACAATTTTAAGATTAAATTTATGATGTTCTATTTTAATGACAAAATAAACTGTGATTAAAGTGGAAATTTTGAGATTAAAATTGACATTTCAAGCTTTTTTCCCCACTGTGTCCCTATTTTGTTTTCTTTTCTCTGTACCCTAATAAGCTTTCATATGACACTCAGACGGTGGGCTACGACTCGCCTTTTCATGGCAACTTTGATATGTGACAACTTCTTTTTTATTTCAGGCACTGTGCGACTTTGTGAACTTGAGCTTTTGAATTTCTCCGACACTCTATGTCACTCGATCAACTTCCTTTTGTTGTTTATACCACTGTTTAAACCAAAAAATAGTACGTTTTTCCTTGCCTCCACTTGGTATTTGCTGAAATTCTTCTATTTCACCCCATGCTTTTGCCATTGCCTTTTTACAGAACGCTGAGTTTAAGGGCTATTTATATTGATATGCATATTCAAAGAGGCATAATTCTGAGAAGAGTTTGGGGAGTGGCAGCAGGCGCGTGCATGTGCGTTACTTTTCACACTGACCGGGATTTATGGAGCAGAAGAACGTATAAGTTGGCGAACGCACAGATTTATGCATCTGGATTTTTTTGTGCGTACGAACATTTCCGCTTTTGTCCGTATGCCATGTTTTAGTGTGTATTCTATGCACGACCTTATGCATGAGGCCCCTGGAGTGTTCTTGATCTATTCTGGTAATTTCACTGATTAACACTGAAGCCTTCTTGGTTTCCCATTTATTTTTGTGGGAAAGATATGAAATAACCTGTCCTCTTAAAAATTCCTTCAGAGTTTCTCAGAGTATTCCTGCAGAAAGGTTAGAGGATGGATTTGTCTCTCGAAAAACGCAACAATTTGCTTGGATATAAATTCTGTAAGTTCTTGGCACCTAATGACAGGGGGTTAAGACACCAGCTGCAAGATGAGTATGAGGACATAGTGATGTGAGCTCCATAATTAGAGGGCATGGTCAAAGAAAAGAATAGCATTGTATTTTAAAGATTTAATCGTGGGCAAGAAATTGTTATCTATAAAGGAATAATCAATTCTTGAGTAACAATAATGTACTGGTGAAAAGAAGGAATATGCTCTTAAGTATGGATTTTGTAATCTCCATGGGTCTGATAAGTTATGATCAATTAAATATTGTGTGATTATTTTTGCAGTGTTAGATGTTGTCACCCCTGTAGCTGAAGACCTATCCAGGTCTGGATTTAAAACACAATTAAAGTCTCCAGCCATTATAATTTTGTGAGTATTCAAGTTAGGAATGAATGCAAATACAGTATGTTTTGGATAATGCCTCTGTCATCCACATTTGGCACGTAGATATTTATCAAAATCACTGTACAATTAAATAAATTATCCACAACCATCACATATTGCCATTCAGGATCTGATACTACATCTGATACCACAAATGAAATTGTTCTGTGAATTAAGATTCCCACACCTCTAGTTTTCTTTGTATAGCTGAAGTGGAATATTTGGCCAGTCCAGTCTCTTTGCAACTTAAACTAATCCTTGTTGATTAAGTGAGTCTCCTGTAAAAATACTATCTTGGCATTTAGACCTGTTAGGTGAGAGAATACTTTCTTCATCTTTAGTTCATGATTGAGACCTTTGACATTCCAGCTCAGAAAATGTATTGTTTGGTCGTAGAGGCATTGCTTCTAATGTTTGGCTTTCATTTTATAATCTTAAAGCTATCATATGTAATAATGTACAACCTTAGTTTAACTTTAATTTCCAATATTGCAAGGAGTTATGGCTGTGAAGCCTATTGTTGTGTTGACACTTCTAATTGTTGGGATGAAAAAGATAGATCAAAAATAGCTTGCTGTCTTTCTCTTCCCCCCAAACCCCCACATTTTGCCTCTCCAAGTGAGGCTAGATCACACTACACTACACAAAGTCCCAGTCCACTGACATGCCTAGAGACAGAGCACGTCCAGAACAAAACAAGCCCCCAAGCAGTGGTGTAGAAGGAATAAAGTAGAGATACTGTATCTGTTGGCAATACAGTCCATATACTATAAGCCTACAATATGATCTTAAATAGTCTTGAAAGAATAATGTTAGACAGTACCCATAGAGATGCAGATAGTGTATGATAGTACATTCCTAATTCAATAAACCAAGGGTGTGATGTTAAACAGTACTATTTGGAAAAAAAATATATAATTGTAATTAAAACGTTGAAGTAGGAGGAAAGAAAATAAAATTTCTAATAAAATGTATAATTACAACATAAGTCTCAATGCAAATAGGCCAAATTGCAGGTAAAGCCTTCTTTGCTTTGCCAGGACACGATATGATTCATAATCGTATTTCACAAAGTGTCGGGATCAGTTGTTTTAGCTCTTTTTCTACTTCATCTAGAGAACTAAAAGTGTAAAACTTGCCTATCCACTCTCAGTTTAGCAGGATAGAAGAGACTGTACCTGATTTTGGCTTTGCACAAACACTGTTTAATGCTGTAAAATGCGGTGCGTTTAGCAGCTGTTGAAAGTGAAAAATATTGTTATTTTCAAATTGAATCTCTTGTTTCAGTCCGAGAAGTGACATCAGTTTAATCTGTGATTGTAATTCATTGGAGCATACAATGAAGCTTCTAGGTTTTTTAGGTGTTTGATCCACTTATGTGGTAAGCTTCTGATATCCCGGTGTCTAATTTGAAGTTCTCTCTAATTATTTGAGAGAGTAATTCAGCAATGAATCTCACTGGATTTGGGCTTCTAGCACAGAACTTTGCATTCAGATTTAGTAGCCATTGCTTTTTCATCAGCAAAAGAAACCATTGATTCAACTATTTCTTAATGTCTTCAAGCTGTGCATCAAGTGCTCTAAATTTATTTTCAGACTTACTCGCATTTTCCTCAAAAAAAAAAAGCTTTTTATAAACAAAGATTTCATAAATATAGGAATATTGTGATTTTAACAGTATTACTTCTATCTGCTAGAGGAGCTGAAGAGTTGCAAAAATTGAATTAAAAACTGTAACTCCCAAATAACTGAACATTTTGGAGAAAGCACGTTAACATAGCATGACATGCTAGTAAGTGTACCGGAAAAGGCACACCTTTACACAAATCAATGTGGCACCACCATTTTTTTGTCTATGATCCAGTGCTTTCTGGCCCATGATGTCACATTTTCACGTTTTAAAAGGGGGTTGGGCACTATTATTAACACTCTTTATTTCTTGCTCCATACATTTTACCCAATATGTGTAATACAATGGCTCTAGCTGTTCTGAGGGCAATTATTAGGCAAGTTTATCAAAAAAAGTTTCCTGTCAAGGTAAGAAAAAGATGTTTATAGTAACATATAAGAACTTAAAAAATAATTTGATGAGAATGTGCAATTCTGTCTAATATACCTCATCAATCCCTATTTGAATAACTCTGCATAATGTTATCCCGTTGAGTAATGAATTTTCTTATAGTATTACTATCTGCTTTGAATGAGTGTTCTGTATGAAGAGATAATTGACAGAGAGATGGCAGCACAAAGAGTAAGAGGCAGAAACAAGATGAAAAGGCTTGTTGGGCCAAAAGTCCATCAGAGATGAAAAGCCAAGTCCAAAAAGGAAAGACAAAAATTAAGTCAGAGAAACCAAAACCTATATGTAGCATCAAACACAAAAAAGAGTAGTAGAGATTTAGATTTATTTTTTCAGTCAACAACAGGATACCAATGGATTCACCTCACATTCCTAAATAATAACGATGTGATGACATAACAGTCACACCGACAAATGATCATGTGATAGAATCTGACAAATTTTGCTATCAACAAGATGGCCATGGCTGATGGAGAACACTTCTATAACTTTTGCCAGGTAAAACTGTGTTGTGATGATGATGTCAGAAAAAAGAAATATGTTAATTTCAAATAAAATTTAAAAAAAAGCAATTGATGGTATTTTTGATAAAAAAGTACTTTTTCCAAAAGATGCCTTATAATTGTGGCACAATCCACCACCCTGCTTTGTATCTTATTTTCACATTTCTATGGCTGTCCAGGAAGGAAAAACTATCAGCTTTTTGTCAAAATGATACCTTAACCAATTTATATCTTAACGTCTATGGCCCCTCTTCTTGTTGAACATATCACTTTAAAATAACAGTTTCAATCCACGTTATTAATTCCTTCTAACATTTGGACAATATTTTTGATTAACTAAACACATTCAGCTCTTTCAATCTTCCCTTATAGCCCATACTCCACAGGTCAGGAATTTACCTAAGAGCTTCCCTCAGAACCATCTCTAGAGCTTCCATTACCTTTCTTTATGATATGGAAACCATAACCGCACTGTTTTCTAGAGGCTTCACTAGTACACTGTACAACTTCATAATAACCTTTTTTGATTTTTTTCATAACACATCATGTGGTAACATACCATCTTACTAACCTTCTGTACACTGTGTGGATGTGGACAGTGGCAAGTCCACTACTGCTCCAAAGTCCTTTCCATAAGGTGTACTGTAAAGTTTTAGAACCCACCAGTTGTTAATCAAATCTAACATTTTTTCTACATACATGTAATACTTTATGCCACATATCTACATTCCAGCCAGGTCCATCTGTAAGAACTTGGCAGATTCCAGGTAATCCATTATGCCACCTAGGTTAGTGTAATCAGTAAATTTAACCAGATCATTTAAATACATTAAACAAAACAATGAATCCAGGAATGACTCCTGAGGGAATCCACTTTTAATATTGCTAATACAGACAATTAAGTAGGCAACATGTACTAATGTAATTCAAATGAAATAAAATTCAAAAGTATTGCCAAGGCCAATGACAAGAGAACTGGCAAATGCAAAGCTACACCCACCTGAGAACCTGAAAATATTTATTTTGGTAATCTGCCAGTTCAATTATTTTTCACTATATTTACAAGCTTAATGTTGGAAGATAAATCAAAAAGAAAACGACAGCACACAAACTAACTCAAATTGAAGGCCATACAGCTTGAAAACAAGAATAATTTACCAACAAAAAACACTTTCAGGCAATTTTAAATTACATATGACAGTTTCAGAATTATGTTTTATTTAAATTACTGTGTATACAGCAAAAAAATAATGTAAATTAAAATAACTCTTGGCTTGAGAAAACCATGCATTTCTTCCCAATAATAATATTTTCATACCTACTTTTGGTCAGTCATATCCACATACTTTATGTGATAGCCAATACATGCAATATAAAAAATGACCACATGAACAGGTATGTCTACAGATTCTGCATCAAAATTAAAGATCTCCACAAGATTGTGAGCTAGCAATTCAAGTCACAAACTACATGTGTGGCGAAACGGGAGCTGTGAGAAAAGTGCAAAATTGAGATAATTTCTTAAGAAACTTCGACATAATAAGCTTGTTAAATTATTGCATCAACAAATAAAAGCTGGCAGCCTTAGATTTAATTAATGGTTCTTTCAAAAAGGAATAAAAATGGTGCCATGATTTTTAGGGTAAATATGCCAGATTAGTCGGAGCTCCTGTGCTGTAGACTGGTGATTTCCAACCGAAGAGACTTGTACTCCAAATGGTCCGGGGTGGGGTGGTGCCTAAAATTAACAAAATGCAAATGTGTGCATGCAGCTGTTTAACTCTCAATATAATTGCTATTAGGAGTAAAGTAAAGTCATACCATAAATAAGTAATGAATTCAGAATATTTTTGATTTGGCAAAATTTTCTTTGGCAATAATCATATATCGCGAACACCAGGCTTGGTCAATAGTAGCGCCATCTGCTTGATTGAGAAAAGAGCACCAAGGCTAGCAAGAAAAAGTCAGGAGCTAGTGGATAAATAGTTGAAACGTTCTGCAGCAGTGACAGTACAAAATCCAGGTATACCTACCAATAAAAAGAAGAAAGTGACAAATAACAAACATTACTTGTTTCAAAATCAAAAAGTATCTAGGAGTGGCAGTCAACACATCACTATCAATCACTAGGTAGTATTTAGAAGGCAGTAAGAAAACTAACAGAGTGGTAGGTTATATAGAATAAAGTTTAGTGTACAAGTCAAGGGAGGTTATGGTTAAGTTATATAACAGGCTACTGGGGTGTAAAAAAGACATAGCAATACTAGAGAAAGTCCAGGGAAGAGAGACTAGGCTGATTTCATGTATAAATGGTGCATATGCACAATAATGTTGCATATGCCCGTTTCCACTCTTCACATCGTGATGTATAAAAACTAAACTTGGCGTAAAGCCACTCACATTCTCATGGCAGCCCCACACCCCCACCTCCCCCCTGCATATGTACATTTCTGCTCTGTTTTGCAAACTGGTGGCGCCCAGCATCAAAACAGTGCTACTCTTCCTGTGTGGTTTCCCTTTCTTTTTTAGACACACATCCATGACAAAGGCTTTATCAGATTCATTGAAAGTTACAGCATATAATTTATAAATTTAAGGCACCTGATTGTAACTAACCTGTAACAATATAATGATACATGGCATGCTCAAGCCATTCCAAATACCATAGCAGTTTTTATTTTAATCCGTGTGGTATCATAGCTGCACAGCAGCTGATCAAAAAGCTCTACGGCAGGTTGTGTTGAGAGTGCAGAGGATTATCGGGATACAATTTCCAGCTCTGGAGGACATTTATAGCACATGCTGCCACAGGAAAGCCACCAGCATCTGCATGGATTCCACTCAGCTATGTGCACTGTCTATTTGAACTTTTTCCATCCAGCAAACACTTCAGTGCCTTTCCTGCACAGACCTTGAGGCTCAGAAACAGTTTCATGAGTTATAAATGCACTCAATCAGTCAATCAAGTGCTCCTGGTAGAACTGTTTATACTTGTAAATTACCTCACTGTAAACTTACACTACAACTGTAATATTGCACAACTGAAGCCACTTCATGAACCTTTTGCACTATCTGAACTATATGTACATGTATATTATACTTATGCTTTCATATTGTATGTTTTTCATTGTTTTTTATCATATTATTATTAACATTATTTTATCATTTTATAGGAAAAAAGTTTATGGAGGATTTGCATATTGAACCTCATTGTACCGTACAATGACAGTAGGAATTTGTTTCAATTCAGTAGAAGAGAGCGCATATTTACAGATGATGATGACTGGCTTCTAAGTTGATTTAGATTTCCAAGCACTATCTTCTTGGAGCTGTGAGCAGTTACAATACTAGAATGTATACTTGGTATCAATTTTAAGATGAAATGAATTAAAGTATGTATATTACATTTTACAAATAAATTATTAACTTAATTTAAATAATGTATACTGTTAATAATTAAGCATGTGAAAGCACGGTGGCGCAGAGGGAGTGATGAACTGGCGCCCCATCCAGGGATTGTTCCTTCCTTGCGCTGTATGCTTGCTGGGACTGGCGCGACCCTGGATGGATAGATGGATGGAATAATTAAACATGTATTACGAAGATTTTTCAGTGTTCCTTAAAAGTTTTGAAGAATTGGGGTTCTAAGCTTACAGCTGGTTTGACATTTATTGCAGAGCTTATTGTGGGGCGATTGCTTATGTGGGGAAAAAACGGTAAGACAAGAACTGGAGGTTGGTACGTTTGACAAACATGGTACTGCTGCAATAAATTATTTTATTGGGGTCGCACACGTCCCAGCAAGCATCTTGCGGTAGGCAGGAACAATCCCTGGATGAGGTGCCAACTCATTGCTACCACTGTGCCACCATGCCTCCATGTGTAATACATGCTTTAATGCATTTCATCATGAAAATGATACCAACTATGCAACTTTGTGCTCTAAAATGTTCAGAGAGCTGTAATACCATGAATGTAAAATTGTTCTGTGAAGAGATCAGTGCCTGCACGCTCTTGTCTTTGAAAGAGAAAGCTTGTTTAAGAAGCACGTAGTGATTCACATACATAGAACACTTCCTTTTGTTGTTTATGCCACTGCTTAAGCCAACAAATAGTATTATATTTTTCCTTCTCTCCACTTCACAATCACTGAATTTTTTTTTTCTTTCCCATGCTTTTGCCATTGTCTTTTCATAAAACGCTGAATGTATTGGGCTATTTATATTGATTTGCATATTCAAAGGGGAATAATTCTAGGAGGAATCAGGGTGGGGAAGCAGTTGTGTGCACGTGTGTTATCTTTCATGCACACCAGAATGGTGTGTGGAAGTTGGCTTACGCACGGTTTTGTGCATCTGAATTTTTTGTGCATATACTGTACACATTTCCACCTTTGTCCGTATGCCATGTTTTATTGTTAATTCTATGCACCGCGTTATACATGAGGCCCCAGGTCAGCAGGATATGAGCTAACAATGAAAAATTGAAGGTATTGAACAATTTCAGTTTAACCAAACAGATATTCAGAGGTGAAATGATTGAAGTGTTTAAAGCCATGAAAGGAATTAGTACAGTGGATTGAGATTGTTACTTTAAATAGAATTCAACAAGAGAATGGGGACACAGTTGGAAACTTGGTAAGGGTAAATTTATGCACAAACAGGAATTTTTTCTTCACACATAGAACTATACACACATAAGTTATCAAGTATTGTGGTTGAGAGTAGGACTGCAGGGTCATTCAAAACTTGACTTAATGTTCTTTTGAAGGAATTGAGTTGTGTAAATACAGAACAGAAGAAGCGTTATGCAAAAGGAGGTTTGGGGTACCAGCCGGTAACCCCTTTCAACTTGAGGGATTAAAAAAAGCCAAAAACAAACAGTACGCAAGGGTGCTAAACAAGAAAAGATTGATGAGGTCCGTCAGGTTCTTCTCAATGCCTCGATCGCTGGGTCCAAACTGAATGCCTATTTCTGGTTGAGTCATTAGTTAAATATTGCCATCCAGAATGAGGCGGAACTTCAGAGTAGTTACGGAAGTTGGTCAGTAGTCCTCTGATGAGCAAACTTCAAAATTGTGGGTGACAAAAGAGAAGCAGTTAGCAACGGTGTCTCCTCTCTAATCAGAGCTGTATTGTAGCCTTTCTGGAAACCTTTAAGATGCCCCCAAAACACACATGTGTGACAGTGGATAGGATTGCCTAGCTGTTTTGAACTGAAGGGACAGTTCTCGTTAAATGTTTTTCTAATGTTCTAATTGGCAAGACAGATGCATTTTTCCTAACAAAAACTGACAGAATTCAAGTCAAGTCAAAATAAACTGAAGAAAGCCGCAACCATATCTGCCACAGCACTTAATGCATTTTAAGCTACTTGTGGCTAAGTGATGAAATACTCATTCGGTCACTGAGGAACTAATTTATGAGTAGTTCTAATCTTGGTTGAGATTATGATTGAAAGAAAAGCAGCCAATGCACTGAAGAATTTTACACTATCATGTAATACTGTCTTCTCCCATTACCTTAATATTGGCGAACTTGTTATGGATAAACTAAAACAAGCTGATCAATTTGTGTAGCAGTTGTATAAATCAACAGATCTTAGTCTTTGCTATCCCAAGTTCTTTTATCCATCTATTCGTTATCAGACCTACTCAATACAGTTCAGGGTCATGGAGTCCATAGGCAGCATAGGACAGCTGTCTGTCTGCGTGGACATTTTGCCAATGTTGTCTGGAATTTTCCCTATGCACTCTGGTTTTCTTCATTTATATAAAAACGTTGCTGTCAGGTCAGTTGGCAACCCTACACAGATCTGGTGTGAGCGGTGGCTGGATAAAGTTGGTGTACCATGATGAATTTTTGCATTGTCCAGGGCTAGTTCCTTTAATATTGTTTTATTTAGTTTCAATTCTGTTTATTAAGGTTAAGAACAAATAATAGCAGTGTCACCCTCAATTGTGTCACCATTTGATTATTGTGTTTGTTTAGTTAAATTTTTATTTGTGTTTTTCTTGTGCCCAGTGCTGCCTAAACTCTAAATTTTGAGTAATCTCACTCAAAAAATGGATAGAAACCTGGATTAACTGGTAGATGAAATGATGAAATACAAAATCCTTTCATCGTTTAATGTAATCTTGGTAGGTGAAATAAATGAAAAAGGAAATAGTAACAACTCAAAAGATGAGATAGTTGCAAAAATGTGATGGCAGATTTCTGATGCTCAGGAGCCATTTTCAGATGTTGTTGTAGCATCTGAAGTCTCAAAGGAATTGTTTATAGGCGTCATTTTGGCTTAAACATCCTCACTGCACTCAGTTTCCCATGATTAGTTTGTCATTTCAGGCTTATACTTCACTAGTGCTTTGTGACCAGGATATGAATAATATTCTTTAAAAAGACAATGACAGCATATGCCAGACCGGTAATATATGATAATGTTTTGCAGACTATCTCACATTTTCTCTTACCAGCCTACTCCCTAATTCTCAGTCCTGTAAGACAACAGTGACCAGATGCCTGCATAAAAATGGGATACTGCAGTCAAAGAAGTGTTTGAATGTGCAAAATGACTTGTTTTCCTCCATGTTATTAAATGGACTGCATCAAATCTGAAATCCTGCTGTCCATGGGCTGTCTGGAGTTAATAAGCAATTGCTCTACCAATGGGTGAAAACCAACTGAATTGGTTAATATAAGAGTATAAATGTGGGGAAAAAAAAGAGTTGGGAAAATATTACATTTTAAATATACATGTCTGCGGTGGGTTGGCACCCTGCCTGGGATTGGTTCCTGCCTTATGCCCTGTGTTGGCTGGGATTGGCTCCAGCAGACCCCCGTGACCCTGTGTTCGGATTCAGCGGGTTGGAAAATGGATGGATGGATGAAATTTACATGTGTAATTCTTATCAGCATATTGCAAAGTGGGCGGCACGGTGGCGCAGTGGTAGCGCTGCTGCCTCGCAGTTAGGAGACCCGGGTTCGCTTCCCGGGTCCTCCCTGCGTGGAGTTTGCATGTTCTTCCCGTGTCTGCGTGGGTTTCCTCCTGGCGCTCTGGTTTCCTCCCACGGTCCAAAGACATGCAGGTTAGGTGGATTGGTGATTCTAAATTGTCCCTAGTGTGGGTGTGTTTGTGTGTGTCCTGGGGTGGGTTGGCACCCTGCCCGGGATTGTTTCCTACCTTGTGCCCTGTGTTGGCTGGGATTGGCTCCACCAGACCCCCGTGACCCTGTGTTTGGATTCAGCGGGTTGGAAAATGGATGGATGGATATTGCAAAGTAGTGATCATTTTTTATGATTTCCTGTGGTCGCTTTTTACAAAATCCCCATTTAGTGATATGACATTTTCCTTTAATATTTCTAATATAATTTGCTGGGTATGCTACTCATATATGAGGCTGCCCTAATTGTTCAATAAAACACTTTAAAAACACAAAAATGAAAAATGTGAGCCTGCTTCAGATAAAAACATGCTTCAGATAAAACACTGCTTTAGAAATTGAAAGAGCATAACAGAAAGATTAGCAGAAATGTATAAGCAATTTTGTGTGGCAATTATGAGGCTTTAATTACTGAAGTATCTGCAAGGGTTCATTTTTATGGATGACTTGAGCACAGCAATTTAGAGAGCTCTGGATAAATCTTCACAGCAACAAACACAATACAGTATATACTTAAACAATAATTACAGATAAGAATATGACTCAAATAATTTAAATAAGATTGAACATTGAATTGAGCATAAAGTTAATTAGATACATAGAACTTTATTTGTCCTCAGATGGAAATTTGGATTTTTACAAAAGATATTTAAATAAATAAACACACACACACACTATGGCCTTAACATGCACCACAATAACTGAAAAGAAAGAAAACTTCTGATTTGGCAGTCCCAGAGACAGTGAGGCATTACGTGGGCGTACTGCTGTTGATATAAAGGAGACCACAGTAACGCTTCTTGATATATTTCTTCTGAATAATTAATTGGTAGAATGTCTTCAGTATTATTATGTCAGACACAGAGAGGTTGTGTAGCTTTGTTCATAATGGCACTCAGTTTTGAATTAATTCTGTGAAGTCCAAGATCAGCACACCACAGCATTGAAAACTGCACTGGCCATCACAGAGTTATAGAAGATGTGAAGGATGACACTTCCCACATTAAAGGAACGCAGTCTCCTAAGGAAAAAGAGTCTGCTCAGCCCTTTCCTATATAGTTCCTCTGTGCTACAAGACCAGTCCAAGCTGTCGTTAATGTGGACGTCCAAATACTTGTAAGCATGGACCACATCCACTCCCTGAATAGTGACCGGATGTAGAGATTATTTGGTGCGGTGAAAGTCAATAACCAGTTCTTGATATTAATATCAATTTTGCTGATGTTAACTTGCAGTCAGTATTCTTTGCACCAAGAAATAAAGGTCTTTACCTGACTCCTCTCCTCTGTCTCATCCACTTTATCAATACATCCCAGAAATGCAGAATCATCTGAGAATTTCTGCAAGTGACATGACCTGGTGTTTTCCCAAGTAATGTAATATTTTCCCCAAAACATAGTACTTCTTCATTCACAATACCTACAAGCATTTTTGCTTATCAAGTTTTCTGCCCACTGCTTTTTATCTCCCTCTTATGTTCCGTATTTAAGGCTGGGATTTTATTAGTAAAATATTGCAAGATAATATTTCTTTAAATGGAGTAAAATTGAAGAAACATATCTTGTTGATCTTGTTAAAGATTTTTTAAGAGATGTAGAGATTGGGGGGTGAAAACTTTGTCAATAAAACAAGAAATAGTAAAATAAAGGAAGACTAAATTGTACACCGAAAGCCTAAACACTGAACAAAACCCCTGGAAAAGAGATGTCTCTAAACTGTTCATTAAAGAAGTACTTAATCCAAATGTTGATTTTTTAAAAATACGTTCTTTACCTTATATAGTTTGTGGCAATAGCTGAGAAAATTTTTAATCTCATGTTTTCATGGAGTACCGACATCACAGAATTTCTGATAGAATAGGACATAATGGTGAACAAGGCTTGACAACAGCAATGTCCAAAATGTCCATGAAAATTTGTAACTTTGTTGTATAATTCATACGGGAAGTCATCCAGTCATACTCTTACAACATCTAAAAGTATGCATCCATCCATCCATCCATTTTCCAACCCGCTGAATCCGAACACAGGGTCACGGGGGTCTGCTGGAGCCAATCCCAGCCAACACAGGGCACAAGGCAGGAACCAATCCCTGACAGGACACACACAAACACACCCACACACCAAGCACACACTAGGGCCAATTTAGAATCGCCAGTCCACCTAACCTGCATGTCTTTGGACTGTGGGAGGAAACCTGAGCGCCCGGAGGAAACAAAAGTATGCATTTTTGCCTCAATCATTTTTAAATAAGTAATTCTACAAAATGAAAGTTCTCCACAAACAAGAAGCCCATTCACACTGGATCATGCTTTTGAATTGAAGACCCTCCTCTCCCCTTCAATCACTGGTCAAGAGTCCTGTCTTCAATTCAAAATTGTGACTCAGTGTCAAGTGGCGTCCTGTTTATGGGTTATTATAAACAATATTTTACCAAAAAGTATGTGCGTTTTTCCAGTTGTGTCCATACAACTGAATGACAAGTAGCATGACATTTATTCATGGATGGTTTTGATGTTGTTTGCTGTTCTCCGGCATTGGTCACCATTGGATTCTGTTCTATTATGTTATATGATTACAGATTTTTTTTTGGCCATCATAACTTATAAAAAATGTTACGTTTGGGTGGAGTAATCCTTCAAGTTTCAGAAAAATACTGAGCACCAAACCCTAAACACTAAACAGAAAAACAAAAGTTAAGTAATCCTGAATTCAAAATAAATATATCTGCATGTCTTTGAGATTTATCTATAAACTTACACAATCAGGACGTACACAACACTAGCCTTTGTGCAATGATACCATCACATAACACACACATCCTGCTGTCATGTGGTAGCAACCAAGGTGGAAAGCACAAAACAAATCATAAAATGATGGCAGCCAACAGTGGTGCGCAACAATAAAAATATGAATCATGACAGTTTTAAATTAGTCAAAATCAAATCAAAATTATTGAATTTTGCCAATCTTATCAAATACAAGGTAAAATAAATATTCTGCTCAGTCGTAACAAAACGTTAATAACTTATAACACTAATAACCACACCATAAGTTACATACACTGAGTGGTTTGTTTTTGAGTTTATATGTCCGGAAGCTCACATCCTAATGTACGACATCATTCAGAAAGTGGTACAATTGTGATCAGAGATGCATACAATATGTAAATCTATTGAAAAGTAACAGGTTTGACAACACCCTAATGCTTCCCTTACACTGTATATACTTATGCAATGTCATAAAGGGCAAAATTAAGTGGCATAAATTAATAAAGTTCTTTCAAAATTGTTGCTGAAAAAATTTTGAAAGTAAAGTCAAGCTTTATGATAAAAATCAGAAAAGCAAACCTTTCTTTTTGTTGTAATAAAATGTTTTGTTTTTTTTTTACGCAGAATATTGTCGCCACACAATTACGCGTATTGTTTGCTGTGCAAGTGAACATATTGGATATCCAAAAGCAATGCCATTTTGAAAACAGCAATGGTGAGTCAGATAAGCAGCAATAAATCAAAAATAAATGATGAAAGTTAAAAAAAGATGGAATGGATTCTGACAAAGACAGCAGGATACCATAAGAGATGTGAGTTTTTTTTTTTTACATTTAATCACATATACAGATGCCTGTGAATCTTTTAGTAGGAGCAGTGAAGTGAGATATCTCCTAGACACACTTTGGACCATTGCTTCAACTTTAAGTGATTAAATGTGTGAGGACTTCTGCGATTAGACAATAGCTTAAACTCTTTATATGCTGTGTCTACCTGTTAAATATGTCAAGTATAAGGTAATTGCCACCTATCAGAGATCTTTATGGCTGGTATTAGATTTTATAGCACACTAACAGCAGCATCCAGCGTTGCCCATTCAGGTAATTTTAAGGCCAAACTATGTAATCTAACTTCAATAAATGGTGTTTCTAACCTTGCTCCTAAAGGTAGCCCTTGGGTTTCAAAGCCATCTCTTGTCTTTTCCTGAAAAAGTGGGATATGTCTGTAAATTTTTACTGTGATTGGACCAAGGTTGTGGAACTGTATAAAGAATGAACACTCACATTTACCTTTCTAAGCTGTAATAAATGCTCTAGATAGACTGTTTTTTTTGCCACTTTATTATGTCAATTTAAAAAAGATTAAGCATATACAGTAAAACCTCACTGTCCATGGATGCATTAACTGTGGAATTGCTTATCCATGTCTACAAAAGTATAACTCATTTTACCTGCGGTTTACTCATGTCTATTCATAACCATGCACAGTAGAAAAGAATTCTGAGAATCCTATCACACAGCAACAACAAGTTGTTGCTTTTAGATCTTTTCACACTGCATGTGTGTTGTACTAAATGGATCAACATTGTCTGCCAAGAGGCATGGGTAAGCCATGGAATCCCATTCGTGATGAGGACCAGGGCTTGTCATTGTTCCTCATGACTGACATATTCCTAAGAGTGCTTACATTGATTAAGTCCTTGCCCTTCCTACACACACCACCTACCGCTAATACCAATTGGATTGTTAACTAGGGTTCTTGGATCAGCCCTGTCATGGTTACTCATGGCCTCTGGTGAATGCCTAGAAGACAACAATCAAAAGAGCAAGTAAAAGTTGTAACAAGTTTTCCATAGGTGAACCTGCAGAAGGATCATTACTGAGCCTCGAGTGAGGAGGGCAGAGGACTAGTGCATATACCCCCCATGGTGGAGTTCTGCTGGAATCTAACCCCATTTTTCCCATAGCATCAATGCTTCTTTAGTATCCGCAATTTCCATTTTTCAGGAGTGTAACCCCCACAGATTGACTGAATACATAGGATTGCGTATTATCTGCGGATTCCACTCGTCCGCGGAGATGCACAGAACATTAGTCCAGATAAAACGGTGGGAACTACTGAATTTTATTTATTTTGTTCATTTATATATCTTACTGTTTTAACCCGAATGTATTCCACGTACTGTCACTCAGTGTGATCAGGTTTCTGTAAAACTGAAGTTTCCCATTGGAGTCTATCTATCTATCTATCTATCTATCTATCTATCTATCTATCTATCTATCTATCTATCTATCTATCTATCTATCTATCTATCTATCTATCTATATTATATGTGTTTTAACACTCTTTATTATGTGATCACTCCCTGTCCAGGGTTGGATACTGCCTTGTGTCCATTAATGCTACAGTAGACTGCAGCCCCCTCTAGCAGAATGAACAGAGAAAATTGAATAAATATTTACAAGGCATTTAATAAATTAAGTAAAATGGACATTTTATTATTGTGTAACAAGTTCACAAAATGACACATTTGTGCACCGTTTAAATCCCTTTAATATTTAGTATTGTCAATTTCATGACAAGTTTACAAATAATTATTCACAAAAATAATTTAAAATAAATCAACAAAATGACATTAAATTTTAAAATAAATCTTACTTTGAGGCATCTTAGCATTTTTTGTATCCCCCTCCCTCCCCCCAACACACACATAGACACATACACACACACACTTGCACACACAGACTCCCACCCACGCACTCACAAACACACTCATACTGGACAAGCAAGCAGTCAGTAAGTCCATTGGTTTTCCAGAAAATGAGCAAAAACAACAAGTGAATAGCTTTATATTATCATTCAGTGTGAGCATCCATAGTCCACATTATAATAGAAAGTAAATCCTTGTGGCAGTGCACTTTTGTGTTGTTTTTTTCTTGTATTAATTTATGTGGATTTCATTTGTAAAACAAGACTTTAATATGGCTTATACAGGGTCAGAGTGGTTTGTTTTCCCCATTTGTACATTTACTGTGTCAAAAACTGTAGATTCTAAAAGCACAAACTGCATAAAAGCACAGTCCATTTCCTTTAAATATTGCTTACTGTAAAGTCTTTAATATAATTATGTCTTCAAATTATTTAACTTAAATATGACTTTTGAAATAAAAGCAGTGCTGATTTAAAAATCAGTCCGAGTGATTTAACTTGTGCAGTGTTCACTTTGCGTACACAATACTGAATTCCAGGCTGCGCACAGTTTTCAGATACCATGGAGATTGTTTGTCCAGGGTGTTAAATGAATTCTCTTTCCAAGTCTTATTCATTCAAATACTGTATGTGTACACGTAAACCAAGTTTATTTACATACACTGACCCACTCCGTTATTCGGCATTCATCACAAACTACGTAACAACACCAGTGGAATTTGCAGTTACATCTTTCGCTCCTGGTCTGCTGCAGGATATTGTGTCCTCTTCCACAACACAGACTTTCACAGTTATCCATGCCAGGACTTGTTTTGTTACAGATCCTTCCTTGTGTGCCTGCTGAATCAGACCCAGGTTCCCGCTCACAGAAATCGGGTGACTTCTCGAAGTAGATGAGCTCATTGTGGTTAGCTCGCCTCCGGTGTGGTGGATGGGCATGTTCCACTTGGCCAGTGTTGCGATTATGGGCCTTGATTAAAGTGGCGATGTGAAACCTGTCCTTGAGCATCGAACCTACAGCTCTGAATTCTGGAGTCACCTGCCAGCAGGTTTTCAGTTGACAGCTTCCTGACGTCCCATGGCATTTGCACTTCCTCTTCATATTATCCATTACTGCCTGTAAACAAGAAAAAACAAGACAAAAGTAACATATACTGCTAAATGTTTATAATAAATTGGGAGATAATGTTGTTCAGAATAAGATGAAAGGTATCCATATTATAAAAAACAAGATTCTTTATTAAAATGCAAAAAGTTTGCATAAATGAATTTGCATAAAGCTTTAACTTTTTGTATAAACCTATGAGATCTCATATTTTAGCCATCTTACTTCTTATCATCCGGGATGCACCCTGAGCATTGTACCTGCTTCATTGTATCAACATCTTATTTTTTAGTAATTTTCTCTTTTTGGTTATTTGTTCTACCATATAGTATAGTTTCATCTGCCTCATACTACCATAAGCTTTTATTGACCTGTACTCACAAGTCCAGTGATGTCAAGCATGGTATATACTAAACTCCTAACCTCTTCTGGCAATTAGGATAACACTGCCCTACCAGGTTCATGGTCTGGCTTCCATCTGGTGGGTCTCATATGTTTCCAACAGGGCAAAGTTATCACGGTATACAATGCATAGATGAAGATCAACCCTGCTCAACCATCTGCTATTCATTGTTCTTTACTTAATAGGAGCACCCAGCTTAGAAGACATACTAGATACCATACTTCTCTGATTAAAGACCATTTTTTTACAGAAATTCTGTAATCCACTATTTATGGTTTATGATCACAAAACTGTTGGCTTTATCTGTCTGCCAAACCTAGTAATTTCTGAACATTTCAGAGGACTTCATTTTCTTAATTAACTCAAGTATATTTCAGATCTTGGATGGTATGTTGGAAAGTGAATAGAGTATGAACTGTAGGTAGATTCATGACCTGGCCAGTGGGATTTTGTTCAGTTACTCCAGTTTCCTTCCCCAAATTATAGATACTGTATGTGTATTAAACAAGTGCTGTGAAGTTTTACACTAATCAATACAAGAAATGCTAAAAATTAAACTATATAGTATTAGCCGTAGCCCTTTTCTGTGCTGCCTTTTGTATTCAGCAGCCTAGAAGATTAATCAGCTTCTAGCATTTATACACCCTGATTCTCATTACATTTAAAAATATAATCATTTAGTTAGTTACACATCAATGTTTACTCTTCTTGCTATGAGCAGCTAATATGTTAAGTAGTCTTCTTGTAAGACTCAACTTATATGAATTCTTCTGCCAGGGAAACTGACCTGATGCTATTGCTTTAACCAATTAGATGGTGAAACTGCTTGGACCTCAATGAACGGTCAGCCAGACTTTACTGAAGACAGACAGATAGATAGATAGATAGATAGATAGATAGATAGATAGATAGATAGATAGATAGATAGATAGATAGATAGATAGATAGATAGATAGATAGATAGATAGATAGATAGATAGATAGATAGATAGATAGATAGCTACTTTATTAATCCCAATGGGAAATTCACATTCTTCAGCAGCAGCATACTGATACAATAAATAATATTAAATTAAAGAATGATAATAATGCAGGTGAAAAACAGACAATAACTATGTATAATGTTAAATGTTAAGGTTTACCCCCCCCCCCCCCAGATGGAATTAAAGAGTCGCATAGTTTGGGGGAGGAACGATCTCCTCAATCTGTCAGTGGAGCAGGACAGTGACAGCAGTCTGTCGCTGAAGCTGCTCTTCTGTCTGGAGATGATACTATTAAGTGGATGCAGTGGATTCTCCATAATTGATAGGAGCCTGCTGAGCGCCCTTCACTCTGCCACAGATGTTAAACTGTCCAGCTCCATGCCAACAATAGAGCCTGCCTTCCTCACCAGTTTGTCCAGGCGTGAGGCGTCTTTCCTCTTAATGCTGCCTCCCCAGCACACCACTGCGTAGAAGAGGGCGCTCGCCACAACTGTCTGATAGAACATCTGCAGCATCTTATTGCAGATATTGAAGGACGCCAACCTTCTAAGGTAGTATAACCGTCTCTGTCCTTTCTTACACAGCACATCAGTATTGGCAGTCCAGTCTAATTTATCATCCAGCTGCACTCCCAGATATTTATAGGTCTGCACCATCTGCACACAGTCACCTTTGATGATCACTGGGTCTATGAGGGGTCTGGGCCTCCTAAAATCCACCACCAGCTCTTTGGTTTTGCTGGTGTTCAGGTGTAGGTGGTTTGAGTCGCACCATTTAACAAAGTCATTGATTAGGTCCCTATACTCCTCCTCCAGCCCATTCCTGATGCAGCCCATGATAGCAGTGTCATCAGCGAACTTTTGCACATGGCAGGACTCCGAGTTGTATTGGAAGTCCGATGTATATAGGCTGAACAGGACCGGAGAAAGTACAGTCCCCTGTGGCGCTCCTGTGTTGCTGACCACAATGTCAGACGTGCAGTTCCCAAGACGCACATACTGAGTGAAGTGAAGAGTCAAGAGTGAATTTTTATAGCAATAGGTTACAAAACAGAGCAGAAACATTGTCATAGAGGCTGAGGTTTCAACATGGATCCAACATTAAAAGTAATTTAAGAAAATGTTTTTTATAAGAAAGTGGTCAAACACATTGATCTAATGAAACATTAGGGCTTCAGAAATCGAGGTTCCTAAAGAGATCAGTATATAAGTCAAAAGCAGTTCCACAACAAGCTAGCAAGTGTTGCAACAAAAACTTGTTATCTAGCAGCCAGTGATACAAGTCACTGAAGGCACAGTACAAGAGAATAAATATTCAATATCAAAACCAAAAAGGAAAAACGAAGGAGGAGAAGAAATAGAAAAAGATTTTATTTCACCACCAAGTACTGGATAGAGTTTGAGTAAAACCCTATATTAAAACTTTAGGTCTACAAGCAACAAAAGTCACTTGTGCAAAAATAAATACATCCTACATGTCCGCCATAACGTAAAGATATAGGCATTAGTATGTATTTACCAGCGAAGTGGAGATTTTTGACATGAGTCAGTTGGGTTACAATAAGTTCAAACTCCAATGATTAAACCACATCCTGAAGCAAGACAGCATCAGCCTGGCTCAGTCCTCTTCAAACCCTGGGTCATATTATTAAACTAATTTGATTGCTAGTGACTGAGATTTAGGAAAAAAGATGGATGTCTACAGTATGTTTAGGGTCACCCTACTGACTTTTTGGGGATGAAATACAAGAATTAGATAGGATTACGCAAATAATAAAAGTGTATTCATGTAACAATCAATAGTACATAAATACAATTAATTCAAAGTGCTACAGAGATCACCAATAATCAAAACCAGTATCACACTATAGAAAGTTAATCAAACAAAAATAGCAAATTATGACAATACAATACATGGCCCAAATACTGGCGTTGTTAACAAATATATAGAGATAAACAAAATTTCAGCAAGAACCCTAAAGAACAACAAACCCCTTATGTATTTAAAAGCCTGACAGACACAGACCACTTGAAATTATGGGGACCTTCAGTGCCAACAGCTTAATAAAAAAAACAAAAAAAAACTACTGGCGGAAGATGCCAAGACTGCCATGAGACTCACCGGCTTGAAATAATCCCTCAGTGACATCTGCTTCGTGTGCCACTTAAGATCCTTAAAGATACTGCCGTTATGTGCAGCATTGCCGATGTGAGATGATGTTTAACATTGAGGCTGCGATCTCGAAGTCTCTAGCCAGCTGGTCGATTTGTTAACGTCAAACTCACGGCCAACAGTAACAGCTGACATTCCGGCATGAAGTTTATCTAACACCTTTATTTTCTCACTAAGTAGCATCGCTAACTTTGAATGCTTGAGCTTAGAGCCTGAAGCTGTGGAAGCATAATTGCAACACAAAACTTAATATTTTAAACAAAACAATGAAAATATGGCACTAAAGAATGGGGAGCTCTTTGCTCTATGGTATGGTGAACAAGACCGGTGAAGCATCTAATATGATACGCAAAACCCTGGGCACATTGTCCTCTCATTTTTTTCTCTATTGTGCATAGCCATGAACCTTGCAAATGTGTGAGGTTGCTAGTGGGAAAATACAAAAGTCGCGAAGGTTAAATGTGCAAATGTTGAATACTGACTCTACATTATTTATAGGTCTTGCTTCTGATTGTGGTTTGTTTCTTAATTTTATTTTTAGTGATAATGATTACCTTTACACAATTAAATAATAGATAGATAGATAAAGTATCTATCTATCTATCTATCTATCTATCTATCTATCTATCTATCTATCTATCTATCTATCTATCTATCTATCTATCTATCTATCTATCTATTATTTAATTGTGTAAAGGTCTTTTAAATAATCTCCATTTTCTACATTATATTTCATAGAAAGGATGCCTGTCTGGGCCAGAAGATAGATGGCTGGCTGTTTCATAGTAAGCTGTATGCAAAACCAATAAAATACTTTAAATGCAAGAACATACACTTTTTTTTTACATCTTTTGCAAGATATTGTCCTCCTAAAAGGAAAAGGGTAAGTGATATTTCTTGTTCAAAGAAGAAAATTCTAATACAATTTCTAAAGAAGACCTTGATTCATCCCTTGATTTACATGGCAGAATGCTTTATATTAATTTTCTTTTAATGTTATGTTTCTTATACAAACAATCAGTTGTATAAGTAAATCTCAGGAAAGAAGTCTTGTTGAGTTTAACTAATTTTCAGCAAGGTGCTGTTTCCTGAAATTAACTGTTAAACTTATGCTATGTTTCATTAGTCTTATTTGCACATTCCTCCTTTGACAAATTAAGTACATGAATTATTCTACACCTTGAAGTCAAAAAATATGAATTATCAATTTTGCCTGTTTATTTTTGTTTCTGACATGCTTCAACAAATTCTCAAAATTTCCTACATTTCTCGAAAAACTCCAGTACTGTGTACATTACTGCTATCTGTCAGCACCTACAATAAACACTCCAGATCTTATTTCCAGTGGGAAAGAGGGCCTCCCAAACTACTGACAGATCACAGTTTATCCACCCTTATTAAGTGGGGAAGTACCCTTTAAATACATGAGGCAGCAGCCTTAAAGTGCTCCTTTACAGTGATCACGACCTTGACGGCTACGGTTTTCACACAGATGCTGACTTTCAGGGCGATCGAAATGTGCTGCAAGCCAGATGCTCAGATTTAAGACTGCCAAAAGCACATAATGCAACTGCAGTTTTGTTAACATAAAACAAGTATTCCTACTCTTGTTATATACATAAACATCAACATGTTCAAGGAAAGGACTAATCAAGATGTTTAGAGCTGAACAGTGTTAATATTTTCATGGTTAAAAATAACCAGGTTTAGGAGTCCAGGAACGTCACAGTAAAATGGTAAGGTACTCTGAACTTTAAGTTCATTCTCAGAAGTAAACTAAATGATTTGAAAAGCTTCCAACTTGTTTGTCAGTGGTGTTTTATTTTTCTATGCTTCAATACTCTGTTGAACACCAAACAGCACATCCACTTCCATTCTATCCATCCACTTCGGAATTTGTTTCACATATCAACGAGAAGTCAAGCAACTGAAGCCCCTTCTTCGGACAGTTTGTAATCAGGTATGGTTGAATTAAAAACTGCC
This sequence comes from Erpetoichthys calabaricus, assembly GCF_900747795.2. Lineage (NCBI taxonomy): Eukaryota > Metazoa > Chordata > Cladistia > Polypteriformes > Polypteridae > Erpetoichthys > Erpetoichthys calabaricus. The sequence goes on from NC_041401.2 coordinate 40,659,001, forward strand.
TGAAGAAGGGGCCTGAGTTGCCTCAAAAGCTTGCATTTTGTAATCGGTTCAGTTAGCCAATAAAAGGTGTCATTTTGCTTGACTTCTCATTGCATCCATAATGGCTAACACAGTACAAGACTCTACTACTACAGACATACTAATGAAAAATATAAAAACTTTAATGGTTTTCTATATTTTGTTTAACTTCTTAATATGTACGTCTCAATTGTCTTTTATGTACCTTTCAAATGTCTTTTTTTTCTTTAGAGACGTTTTCAATTCATAATTTATTGAAGTTTATTTATTTTCTTTTCGTGTATTTGTCCATTTTCAAAGCTGTTTAATCTATTAAGATCAAGGTAAAGAAGTCACCTACACCAGATGGATTAAGACTAAGATTTTTTTTTTTTTTATTAAAGAGTATGATTTAACTCCTTTTGACAAAAAGGTTGCACGGTTTAAACCAGGGGTATCCAACCTTTTTTCCCCTGAGAGCTACTTTTACAAAATGAAAATGGCCGAGAGCTACTCATGTTTTCTAACGTCTATTCTCATAGGTTATTTACACTGAAACAAACTGAATAATCTTGTTTTAACTGAACATTTACAAAATGTTGGTGTCCACAACTCACATTTTGCATTAAAACATCACAAAAAATATTTAGTTCACCTGCAAGTACATTTTGTATGTCTGTATGCATTTTCTAATGTATCTCACACTATTGAATTAAAACACGAATGCTGTCAAAACAAAGCAATGCAAATACAAATACACAGATATGACTTATTCATTTGTCATTTTGTTACAAGAGTATTCACAGGCCCAGTTGCATGTGTGATGTGTTTTTTAGTTAGTCAGATGACTGGCACTGCATGGAGTCAGCAAGAGAGGTGTATGGTGGAGTGGAGCCACTTAGGTTCACTCTTATGGAGTCATTTAAATGTTCATCTGTTAGTACATGTTCTGAACTTTGATTTCTCTTAGCTAGCGAACGAGAGAACAATTGAATTCAACTTTTGTTTGATATTTAAAATAAAGTGTCACTTAGGTCTTGATGAGTTTGAGTCCAGATATTCTCTTAAGTGTATGCCACATTGAAAAGATAGATTGCAATTCAGATTGTAGATCATGATATGATTTTTTAGAAAGATTGCCCACCCCTAATTCGACTAATCAAGTTTTCAACTTAGTAGAATTTATTAACCCTTTGGCGAGCTACTTGGAAAAGGGTTGCAAGCTGCTGGTATCTCATGAGTGACGTGTTGGAGACCCCGGTTTAAACAGATATTTATTTTATATGTCATAAAACATTTGTGATCTGTATCGATCCGTCCATTTTCATACCCTTCTAAAACTCTTCAGGTTCTTGAGAAAGCAGAGCCTATCATGGCAGCATCATGTGTAAGACAGTAATAAACTCTGAATGGGGCAACAGTTTATAACAAGCCACAATCACTCTTATCAGGCCAATTTAGAGTTGGCAGTTAATCTAATTTAAATGTCTTTAGGAGAAAAAAAAATCAGAGAACTCAGAGATGGAAAATACATACAGACAGCAAGTAAATGTGCACAGTCCATAATAATAATAATACATTTTATTTCAGGGTACCTTTCTAAACACCCAAGGACACCGTACAGATAATAAAATCATACAACCAACAAAAACATACATGTTCACATAAACATATATCTTTATCTATGCAACTGAAAATATAGCAATAAGAGTACAGCCTAAGGTCATGTAGTGTAAGCTAATCTAAATAGATAAGTCTTAAGACGAGATCTGAAAATAGGTAAGTAATCTGTGTCCCGAATGTTTTGTGGTAGTGAGTTCTGGAGACGAGGAGCACTATGACTAAATATCCTGGAACCCATCTTGATCAGGCGTGCGGGGGGGGGAGTGGGGGGGGGGGGGTGATGAGAAGACCAGAAGTAGAGGACCAAAGGTATATAAACATGTATGAGGTCAGAGAGGTATAGTGGAGCAAGGCTGTGAAGTGAATTTTAAAATCAATGCGAAATTTTACAGGAAGCCAATGAAGCTGTTTAAGAATTGGGGTAATGTGTTGCACGGAAGAGGTCTGAGTTATAATACAGGCAGTTAAATTCTGAACAAGCTGGAGTTTATGGAGAAGCTTATGTGGGAGACCAAAGAGATGAGAATTACAATAATCAATGTGGGGAGTGACCAATGCATGAGTAAGGATGGCGGTGCTTTAAGTGTGAGGGAGGGTCGCAGGTATGCAAGGCTACACTGATGAAAAAACGATGACCGTGTAACATTATAGACATGGGATTCAAAAGACAGAGTACTATCAAAGATAACCCCCAAACTCATAACCTGAGGGAGGGAGGGAGGGAGGGAGGGATGGATGGATGGATGGATGGATGGATGGATGGATGGATGGATGGATGGATGGATAGATAGATAGATAGATAGATAGATAGATAGATAGATAGATAAATCCCAGAAGCAGTGAAGTACAAGCAATAAGCACTGCTCAACAATGTCACCCTTATATAAATCCATTCAGTTTTCCAAATAAAGTATGTATTAAATTTCTCGCATTTCCTAATGAGAAGCCTTGTATCCCCAAATACACTGAAATTTAGTGAACATTCACAGCAATGCATTTTAGGATGGCAGTATGGAAACATATATTAAACACTGTTATGAGGCCAGGAAAGAAATTAGCGTAGATAACCATCGCTATTAGTAGAAGCGCCAACTACGTATAGTAGCAGCTGTGATGCACATAAACTATGGCAGGGTTGACAGATACTTATAGATTACTAGCTGTGTAAACCGTGCTGTAACAAGCACAGGCTCCTAGAAACCATGGATTCTGGCACTTCAATCAATCGATCGCATCGGTTGTGCATTAGCAGCTAAACTGGTTTGTCTTTTGCCAATGGTTTCACTTTGGCAACAGAGTCAATTTCTTTGAGCTGTAGCTTCAAACTTCCAGGCCGGACAAACAGACACACACACTTCCTAGTGTAGACATTTATATATAAGAGAAACTGAAGCCCAGTCCAGTCCATTTACATTTCTTCTCTCTACTTTGATCATGATTATAAAATGCCCTACATATGGCTGTCTGAACCATCAGACCTCATCCTTGTCTGTTGATGATGAAGTTGTAAGGAGAATTATTAAACCATCCATTTATAAGTAATAAGAACCCAACAAAATTTCAGGTTTGAAAAGCTTGTAGTGACCAGTTAGCCAGTGTTTTTAATGACGTCTGTAATATGTGGTCCCCACCCACTTCAGAAAGACAACAATCACCCCTCAGGCAAAGAAACCAATACTTGAGTGCTCAATGACTACATCCCACTGTGATGAAATCCTTGGAGAGGCCTGAACTGCTAACAGATTAAATGGGATATTCCAGATACTTCAGCTCACCTTCAGAGCATGCCATATCATATCCCTTGTACTTCATGTAACTCTGACAATATTAAAAAACTGCTATGACAACAGCTCAGCATTTAATAAACATTGGCCACAAATCTCCTCAGCTAGGCATTTAGTGCCACCCTTTTGCACTGGGATTCTGGGCATTTAACTGGCAGTTCATTAACAATGGCACACATTTGAGTAGTAAGGGCTGAGCCCACCGCTGTACCACTATACTCCTTGGTCACCAATGACTGTGCATGACTAGACACAGCTCCAACTCTCATCATTAGATTTACTGTTGACATCACTCTGTAGACAAAACATTACATCCGAGTTTGAACAAAACTTTCTTTCCTTGGTTGTTTTTGAAAAAAATAAAAATGACTAAAACAGTTATTTTCATCTTGCACTGTACATTGTTGTCATGTGAAGTGTAAAGCATTTTTACTAAGCAATAAATGGTACTTATCTTTTATCCGTTAATTATGTAAGTTGTCAGTTATATGAAATTGACATTTTCTCCCTTTTTATATGTCCCTTCTTAAGGATTATAAGAATCTAAGAAACGTTTTGACACGAAGAGGCAATTTAGCTTAATACACAGTAGCTCACCAGTCTCTACACCCTTAACTTTTTCAAAACTATTGTCAAGATTTGAAGGACCCCGAGGGCCTACTAACTACTACACTACGTGACAACTTATTCCATGTATCAATGATACTCTACATGAAGAAATCTTCTCTAACATTTGTGCAAAATGAGTGTCTTAATAATCCTGCTCTATTTTATAGCTAAAAAACTCACTTTAAGGTAATGGGTGGCATGCACCCTACTAACTCTATTGATAATTGAAAACACTTATTCAGGTCACCTCTTAGTCTCCATTATTTCAACTGAAATGATTTGACTGTTCCATTGACTATGGTTTGTGAGTTGATAGAAGGTCTTTATCCAGCCTCACACGCTTATGTTCTTATGACAGTGATCTCTAATGGTGTTATGCTAGTCTGTTCTTTTTCAGTGTCCTGAGAGCTGGAGCATACAGTATCCTGCCAGGACAGGGTGCTGGAAACAACCGCGCATAGAATGACAGGTAATCCAAGAACAAATAGCTGCACATACAGGTTAATCAATAAAGTATCTATCTATCTATCTATCTATCTATCTATCTATCTATCTATCTATCTATCTATCTATCTATCTATCTATCTATCTATCTATCTATCTATCTATCTATCTATCTATCTATCTGTCTATCTATCTATCTATCAGAGTCACCATAGCACACATGTCAGATCTAGCAGACTCTGTGAGTGCCTGTAGAATTCAGCATGGCCAAACGTCATGCCCAGTGTGACCAAGACAATAACCAGGCAGCTGTAACTACTGCAATACCTGCTGCTATAATTTACACTAATTTATTCTTCTGTTTTCTTAAATAAACATGGGTTCTACAAAGTTTTGGTTTATGTGATGTTGATGGATTTGGAAAGAAAGTGTAATTTGGTTGAGTAGGAGATATTTGTTAAGTAGCCTATACAATGTGTGACACGTGCTCCATAAAATGTTTTGGTATAACTCCAAGACCAATTTCTGATCTCTCTAGTCTAAGCACGTTAGGTACTGTACATCTCATATCCTTACATTTCTTAATTTCACTTTAATGTGTCAACAACCTAAGAGACTGTAAAGGCGCTTCTTAAGGAGTGGCCTGTATTGCTTATTGGTAAGGAATTTTTCAGTCTGAGCCATGAGGAGAAGTCAGAAATATTATGTGTCAATGCTGAGGGTTTGGAAGCTAGTGCCGGGAAGTTTGAGAAATTTAGACATTGGCAGAAAGAGCAGGTAAATATTCAACAAGTAATGAATAGTGGGTGGAAACAAATGAAAAAAAAATCTTATTGAAAAAATGTCAGAGGGTGATTGAACAAAAGAATTCTGGGGGCACAAGGGGGTGTTCTGGTAAGAACACTGATCTAGCAAAGGCAATTGAAGAAAAGAGGAGGTGTTTGAAGGTGAGGAAAAATACTCATATGGCATATGGAGTCTGGTTGAGTAAAAGCTAGCAAAGTATGGCTTTGTTTTGTGTTTGAGAAAGTCAAAATGGATGACACATCTGTTTTGAGACAAAATCAGCAAAGGTATCAACAGAAGTGAAGTGAAACACATTTACACATTTCTAGAATGTGGTTATGAGGTAGTCATTGATGACAGTGGTGTGAATGAACTGTTTGGACTAAACGAAAAGACACTTGCACTTTCAATGTAGCCACAGACATATTCGTGTTCCAGATGCAACAAGTAAACACAGCTGATGATCATGATGTTTACATTTGAGGATCTAAAGGGAGTGGACCAGGAGTCTTCTGTTGCTGTAGTTTCATATTTGATAAACTGAAAAAGAAAGTTCTTCATGTTATAGCAGAGAAGCATTATGGAACACTGGGAGCTGTTTGATTACAGTTTAGTTAATTGAACCCCATGCACTCGATCGCTGTTTTGTTTAAGTTCCCAGATGCCCGCTAGCGGTTAAAGCGGTTAGGGAACACTATGTTTATAAGAAAGTTTTTAGAGACTGTGGCATGACGCCACAGCACAGTGCAGAGGCTCTGTGACTTAATGGTCATTTTAAAGGGGCCTATCTTTTATAATATAAACAGTGCCTTAATTATCCTTAATTATGTGATACTTTGAGAGTGTGTATGCTATTTATAAGTATGTGAAAAGAATCGTAATGCTGGAATTAGAAACAACCGTACAGTCATCCAGATAATCTATTCCAGGGTAACTGCTTTGGAAATGTACTGTATCTTAGAGTGAGCCTTAAATTTCATTGCATTTTGCCGAGTATTGCCCAGCCCCCCTTAGCTGGTTTAAAATAGTAGAGTATAAAATACAGAAGAAGAAAGCATATCAAATGTATGTATGCTGTTACTTAAATGAATCACCAGTTTGTAATTTGGACCAGTTCACCGTTTATGTGTTTGCACTTTACGTTTGTCACTCTTTGCTTTTGTACTTTACTGTACACCCAAGCCAGGCAAGGAGATGGACCTGAAATCCTCAGGTCAGAGGTTAATATCCCACACTGGCTCACATTCTGACCCTAAGTAAACCATTTAACCTGCCTGCCCTCCAATTAGCAAACATATGGATGTCTGTAAATCGGGAGTCACCGTTTTCTGTCTTTTGTTTTGATATTTGGTTGTGTCATATTTCAGATGTGCCATATAAAATAAACATTGTTTGATAAGATACTGATAGTTTCATATTACCTAAGCCATCACTTATACATTATGCGCCTCAGCATGCAATAAACACTCCAGATCTTTGGATACAGCATTGCCCTCACTGGGTGTCTTGCTTTGGGGATTTATTATATTTAACAACAAGGAGACTGTCGTTAACAAGCTGCATGCTGGTATACTTGAACGGCCAGAGTAGATTACACGAGTTGTGAGCGGAAAATTAAAAAAAAATATATAATTTTCTCTAAACTAGAAAACAAAAAGAAATATTGAAATCTGATGCATACTGGACATAGTGCACAACTTTAACAAATAGCGAGCAAAATAGTTTTCAATGGGAAATGCAGAGAATTAATTGCCAAAAAAGTGGTGTACAGCTTGACCATTATCTTAGTAAAACATTTATTTTCTGCTTCTGTGCTACTGCAAATGTATTTTTTCAGTGTTTTGTAGAGTACCTTGATGCTTAAGTTTTTAACACTAGCCTCCTGTTTTAAGGTATCACAGAATACCTTTAAAGTAATTAATTAATTCTTCATTAACACAGTTGAACAGATCACATCAGCTATGCTCACTGACAGCATGATAACCCATGACAAAGTATGCCAAAGTGACTTTCATTATTCTCTATTCTTAATTTAGTAATCTGCAGTTCACATTCCACGAGCATACAGTTTCTGTATGTTGCCACACATGTGCACCAGAGGGTTGCCCTCCAGGCTCACTTAAAGTATGTGGTACCACCCGGGGATGGGTGCTGTCACTAACAGTCTTGTGTCACAGCCTTGAGACCTGCCCCTTGAGGGCATGACAGGAAAGGAAGCCCCGCCCCTCCTGGTTCCTATGATATAAAAGAGAGACACACCCAGAAGGTGGTGCTTCATTTTGGACCTTAACAACAACAGTGATTGCTAGAAGAGAGAGCAAAGGAGAGAAAGTGTGACTCTGAGAGAGCACTTATTCACGGAAATTGCCCCTCATTAAAAACGCTTACAAGTGTGTTTTTCGTTACAGTTTTCTGATTGGAATTAAATAAGGCATCCCAGACATTTGGCTTTGTCTCATATATATATATTTAAAAATAACTGGAATTGAAAAAAAAATTGTTTTAATAATTTTTACGTACTGAAACTTTAGTCTACTTCAAAGTACTCTCCATGTGAATAAATGCACTTGTCCCAACAGTTTTCACACTGGTGGAAACATTTTTAGAACTGCTGAAGAGGAACATTGTCCAATGCCTGCAGCGATTTTTCTTTGACTTCCTCCATGGTACAAAAACGCTTTCCTTTGAGTTCATTTTTCATATGCAGGAATAAGAAAAAGTTGCACAGAGCAAGATCAGGTGAGCAGGGAAGATGGAAAGAATTTCAAGACACACAAGTCAATTCAGAAATCTCTTCAATAGTCCGACAACTATCTTCATAAATTACATTGCGACCTTTTTCAAGGTTTTCCTCATTCTTAATTGTGGAAGGTCGGCCAGATGTTGGTTGATCTTCAAGTGACATTTCCCCTCATTTGAAACATGAAAATCTTGTAGACCTGTGTTTTACTTAAAGCTTCCTCTTTAAAAGCAGTTTAAAGCATCACTACAGTTTCAGCAGCTGTTTTCCCTAAGAGAAAACAACATTTAACACAGGCACACTGTTCTTTATGATCACCTATCACAAAAATCACAGGACACGTTTAATAAGCACCAAGAAAAAAACAACATGGAATGGCATATAAACAATACAGAGCAACACCATTTGGCAGACTGGCACAGAATACTGTAAGTATGCTACACCTAGTGGCAAAATTCGCAACTAAGTCTAAATTGAGCGCCAGGTACAGATTCCAGTTATTTTTGGGTACCCCCTCATATATTTTTATATATTGTGGGACATAGCCGACCGTTCATCCCGGCCAATACCCCCAGGCCACCAGGTGGAGCCCTTCCTGCAACATAGAGATGCCCCGAGTTCCAGCAGGGCATCATGGACAGTGGAGTTTTACATCACAGCCCTGCTGGACACCATGGGGGCCTCCAGGGGACGCTACAGGAAGGAGCAGGGACTGCTATTTTCCCTATAACCCGGAAGTACGTCTTAGTCACAGTGACAGAGGAAATGACGTACTTCCGGGATGAAGAAGAAGAGTTTTCACCTGACCCGGAAGTACTGGGAAGTCACATGGACTGAGGGATCAGAAGCACTTCCGGGTCAAGGATTATAAAGGACTGTGAGAGATCCCAGACGGGCGAGCTGAGTCGGGAGGAAGGGTGGCAATGCGTCTGGGAGTGGAGGATTATTGTTTATTGTATTGTTTAATTATTGAGTATTGTGGAGTGGAGGGTGCTTTGTGCACTGTATTATTATAATAAAAATAATAATTGCACTTTTATCTGGTGTCTGTCATCTCGTCTGAGGGTTCAAGGGGACGACAGCGGCCCCTATCTGTCACAATATACATATATCAGTCAGCCACAACATTAAAACCACTTGCCTAATATTGTGTCAGTGTTCCTTGTGCTGCCAAGGCAGCTCTGGCCCATTGAGGCGTGGACTCTACAAGACCTGTTCTGTGGTACCTACATTTACTTATTTGGCTGACATCTTTATCCAAAGTGACTTACGTTTGAGATACAATTGGTTACATTTCTTTTCCCAATTGGAGCACAGGTGGGTGAAGTGATTTGCTCAGGGTCACACAATGTCAATTGTGAGATTTGAACCCACAACATCAGTGTTTGAATTCGAAAGACTTAACCACTGCACCACACTGCCTGCCTGCCAAGATGTTAGCAACAGATCCTTTAAATCCTGTAAGTTGTGAGGTGGGGCCTCCATGCATCAGTCTTATATCCCACAGATGCTTGATCAGATTGAGATTTGGATAATTTGGAGGCCATGTCAACACCTTGAACTTTTTGTCATGTTCCTCAAAACATTGTTGAATAATTTTGGCAGTGTGGCAGGGTACATTAGCCACTGCCATCAGGGAATATTGTTGCCATGAAGGAGTACACGTGGTCTGCAACAACCTTTAGGTAGGTGGTACGTGTCAAAGTGACATCCACATAAATGCCAGAACCCAAGGTTTCTCAGCAGGACATTTCCCGGATCATCACTCTGCCTCCACCTGTTTGACATCTTACCATAGAACATCCTGCTGCCATCTCTTCCCCAGGTAAATGATGCACACAATCCCAGCTGTCCACGTGATCTATAAGAAAATGTGATTCATCAGACCAGGCCGCCTTCATCTATTGCTCCATTGGTCCAGTTCTAAAGTTTATGTGCCCATCGTATGGGTCAACCTGGGCACTCTGACCGAACTGCGGCTATGCAGCCCTACAAGCAGCAAGCTGCAATACACTTTTTGTAATGACACCTACTGTATCTCACATGGCCAGTATTAATTGCTACAGTAACTCTTCTGTCGGTTTGGACCAGACAGGCTAGCCTTCACTCCCCTCACACATACAATAAGTCTTGGGTTCACTTGTTGTTCTTCCTAGGACCACTTTTGGAAGATACTAGCCACTGTATACCAGGGACACCCCACAAAATCTGACATGTTGGAAATGCAATGACCCAGTCATCTAGCCATCACAATTTGGCCCTTGACAAAGTCACGCAGATCCCTAAACCTGCTCATTTTCCTGCTTCCAACACACCACCTTCAAGAACTAGCAGATCCCAAGATCTGACCCTTTGACTGGAGCCATTGTAGATAGATAGATAGATAGATAGATAGATAGATAGATAGATAGATAGATAGATAGATAGATAGATAGGATGCTGGGTTCAAATTTCAGCCTGGTCATAGTCTGGGTGGAGTAAGCAAGCTGTGTGTATTTTTCCCATATACTCTGACTTTCCTCCCCTTTCCGAAAACACGTGCATGTTAGTTTAGTGATAACTGTATGTTGCCTGGTATAAGTAAGTGAGTGATGGACTGGGGTAATGTTCATAGTTTGGTTGCTGTCTTGCATTCAACTCCTCTGACTCTTCACAAACCATAGCTTGATTCCACATTGCTTAGATAGTTATATGTTTGTATATAGTAATAGGGTGTTGTACCGTGTTAGCCATTATGGATGTAATTAGAAGTTAAGCAAAATTGCACCTTTTATTGGCTAACTAGAAAGATTACAATATGCAAGCTTTGAAGGCAACTCAGGAAAGATCTTGCCTGAAGAAGGGGCCTGAGTTGCTTCGAAAGCTTGCATATTTTAATCTTTCTAGTTAGCCAGTAAAAGGTGTCATTTTGCTTTTCGCTATGTCTGTATACATAAATATTATTTATGCATCATGGCAAAGATAATGTTTAATGTATGTTTTCATGATAATACTCCCAAAATATCTGCACTTACAATTACATGAGATTTCACCCCATTTAAAGATTAGGAACCTGCCAATGTAAAAAAAACTGGAAAAACAGCAAAGAATGCATTTACAGTGCTATAATAGTCACGTTTGATCTTAGCCACCTTTAAGCTCTGTCTATGTACTTTACATTAGATGGTTTGTTCTACACTACAGAATGGACAGAAAAGGAATGAAATGACCAGCACAAGGAAGACAGAGATGACCCTTTAGAAACAGACTCAATGGCATGAGTCAGACAATTAAAGAATGTAGATAAGGAGGAAATAATAAAAGTCATAATAAAAACAGACATCACGGATGATGTGAAAACATTTTCAACATCAGGGAAAAAGTTCTAAAGAAAAATAAAGACCATAAACATGAAGGCACAGCAAAGTCAAAGCCAAAAACTAACAAAACTCCAAAAATGCAAGACAACAATCAAAAGTGTACAAAAAAATAAATACTAAGATTAGTTTAATCAGGTCTTCTATTTGTCAGAAACTCAATTATTGATAATCACACACAGTCAACACATAAATAGGCTTGAGGTTATGGTAGAATAATTATCATCTCTAGGTAATGGAAAACCAGAGACTTGGGGATGGGCAAGGCCCACACGAGGCACACACAGTATCTCTTGGTAAAGCAAGCTTTTGACTTTCTGAGGACTATGGCTGTCCACTCCTGTTATTACCAGTAATAAGTCTTCATCTATGTTTGATATCAAGAGCATATCTTAGAAGAGGCTCGATCTTACACCTCACAATTATTGGTGTCTGAAGATTGTGAGTAATAAGCTAAGTGCACCTTTCCATTTTATCATCTCCTATAGTTGTTTTTATTTTTAGTCCTGAGGGCCTACCTTAACTAATGGATACTTTTTCTACTCAGTAGAACATATTGTTTAATGAGATGGCTTGTTCCTGATCTGGTAGGTATTTTATGCTTCAATAAGATATTGTGTATCCCAGTATGTGCAGTAGTACCCATTATATTCTTCAACAATATATCTCTGTTTTCTGTTTCTAATTTGATTAAGATGGAGACACGGGTGTAGATGGCACTATGATATCATGACTGGTATTGATGAACTTGTTATTTTCGATTAGATCCTGGTTAAAAAGAGAAAGCATTGGACTCAGAAGCTTTAAAAAACAAATAAGCAAAGAGGAAGAGACTGAGCAGCGAATGCTTTCCTGTAAAACGTCTGAGTATTAAAAAAAAGTGAAAATTACATTACCAATTTGTAGATAGAGGGATGAAACAAGCCACCATGTTAAAAGACTAAATCAATTAACTAAATGTATTGGCAACTAACTGAACCATTGGTTGGAATGAAAAGCTATTACCACCCTGAGCTCTAAGGTTTAGGGTTAAGAACAGACATTCAAGTAGAAACCACCAAGAACAACAAGGAGATGGCAATGCATAATAGACAGAGATTGGATTAGATTCATACATAGTGGCATGGATCGTGGACTATCTTAAAGACAGACCTCAGTATGTGCGTCTTGGGAACTGCACGTCTGACATTGTGGTCACAGGAGTGCTGCAGGGGACTGTACTTTCTCTGGTCCTGTTCAGCCTATATACATCAGACTTCCAATACAACTCGGAGTCCTGCCATGTGCAAAAGTTCGCTGATGACACTGCTATCGTGGGCTGCATCAGGAATGGGCTGGAGGATGAGTACAGGGACCTAATCAATGACTTTGTTAAATGGTGCAACTCAAACCACCTACAACTGAACAGCAGCAAAGCCAAGGAGCTGGTGGTGGATTTTAGGAGGCCCAGACCCCTCATGGACCCTGTGATCATCAGAGGTGACTGTGTGCAGATGGTGCAGACCTATAAATATCTGGGAGTGCAGCTGGATGATAAATTAGACTGGACTGCCAATACTGATGCGCTGTGCAAGAAAGGACAGTGCCGACTATACAGTGATCCCTCGCTATATCGCGCTTCGCCTTTCGCGGCTTCACTCTATCGCGGATTTTATATGTAAGTATATTTAAATATATATCGCGGATTTTTTGCTGGTTCGCGGATTTCTGAGGACAATGGGTCTTTTAATTTCTGGTACATGCTTCCTCAGTTGGTTTGCCCAGTTGATTTCATACAAGGGACACTATTGGCAGATGGCTGAGAAGCTACCCAACTTACTTTTCTCTCTCTCTCTTGCGCTGACTTTCTCTGATCCTGACGTAGGGGGATTGAGCAGGGGGGATGTTCGCACACCTAGACGATACGGACGCTCGTCTAAAAATGCTGAAAGATTATCTTCACGTTGCTATCTTCTGTGCAGCTGCTTCCTGAAGCGACATGCTGCACGGTGCTTCGCATACTTAAAAGCTCGAAGGGCACATATTCATTTTTGACTGTTTGTTTTTCTCTGTCTGTCTCTCTCTCTCTCTCTCTCTCTCTCTCTCTCTCTCTCTCCCTGCTCCTGACGGAGGGGGTGTGAGCTGCCGCCTTCAACAGCTTTGTGCCGCGGTGCTTCGCATACTTAAAAGCCAAACAGCCCTATTGATTTGTTTGCTTTCCTCTGTCTTTCTGACAGTCTGTGCTCCTGATGCGCACTCCTTTGAAGAGGAAGATATGTTTGCATTCTTTTAATTGTGAGACAGAACTGTCATCTCTGTCTTGTCATGGAGCACAGTTTAAACTTTTGAAAAAGAGACAAATGTTTGTTTGCAGTGTTTGAATAACGTTCCTGTCTCTCTACAACCTCCTGTGTTTCTGCGCAAATCTGTGACCCAAGCATGACAATATAAAAATAACCATATAAACATATGGTTTCTACTTCGCGGATTTTCATATTTCGCGGGTAGCTCTGGAATGCAACCCCCGCGATGGAGGAGGGATTACTGTACTTCCTTAGAAGGCTGGCGTCCTTCAACATCTACAATAAGATGCTGCAGATGTTCTATCAGACAGTTGTGGCGAGCGCCCTCTTCTACGCGGTGGTGTGCTGGGGAGGCAGCATTAAGAGGAAAGACGCCTTACGCCTGGACAAACTGGTGAGGAAGGCAGGCTCTATTGTTGGCATGGAGCTGGACAGTTTAACATCTGTGGCAGAGCGAAGGGCGCTCATCAGGCTCCTATCAATTATGGAGAATCCACTGCATCCACTAAATAGTATCATCTCCAGACAGAAGAGCAGCTTCAGCGACAGACTGCTGTCACTGTCCTGCTCCACTGACAGATTGAGGAGATCGTTCCTCCCCCACACTATGCAACTCTTCAATTCCACCCGGGGGGGGGGGGGGGGGGGGGGTAAACGTTAACATTTAACATTATACAAAGTTATTGTCTTTTTTTCACCTGCATTATTATCATTCTTTAATTTAATATTATTTATTGTATCAGTATGCTGCTGCTGGAAAATGTGAATTTCCCATTGGGATTAATAAAGTATCTATCTATCTATCTATCTATCTATCTATCTATCTATCTATCTATCTATCTATCTATCTATCTATCTATCTATCTATCTATCTATCTATTATATAGTGCTATCTATCTATCTATCTATCTATCTATCTATCTATCTATCTATCTATCTATCTATCTATCTATCTATCTATCTATCTATCTATCTATTATATAGTGCTATCTATCTATCTATCTATCTATCTATCTATCTATCTATCTATCTATCTATCTATCTATCTATCTATCTATCTATCTATCTATCTATCTATCTATCTATCTAATATGAATCATGGTCCAAAGAAAATTCTGGGTCAGAGTTAAGAAAAGACAATAAAGCAACCAAAACATGAGGGCAAAATGGAAATTTGATTCAGAGACAAAAAAGGATTACTTATTCAGGAAACTGCTGCTAAAGATTTTGTTATTTAGCTTACCAAAGGGAAAAACACTGCCAGATTTATACCGTTAGGTCTAGTGATGCCACCATCATGGTCACATTATGCATCTTGTCTTGTTGTGTAAGCAAAGAATTGGATAAAACAAAAATAAAAACGAACTTCGTCAAAATAAACCAAAATTGTTAAAAAAACAACGACAGCTCCATAATAAAATAAATAAATAAATAAATAAAATAACTCAAAATACACACATGAAAATGGGTTAGTGTTGTACTCTTAGCTTTTCATCTCAATAATAACAATATTGTAAGGATTGGTTCCTTTTCTGAATTTTTGTAAGCGTTTCTGTATCGATTCTGTTTTCTGTGTTTGATTCTGACCTCTTTTAGTGGAGATTTTCCTTTCTTTTTATTGTTTCTAATTTTCTGAATCGTTTTGTCTGCCATTTTGGGATTTCTCTTTTGCTGTCATTGTTAGGGTAAGCATGTTTATTTGTTAGGGGCATGTCCACTGCAGTCGTGACTCGATGCGACAAGTTAAAAGGTCCTCCAAATCGCTCTTTCATACTCTTTCATACTAATATACCCCTTCTTTTTCTTTTTTTTTTTTTGGGGGGGGGGGGGTTATCTACTTCTTGTTCTTGTTTTTTATGTTTATACTACAATTTTGATCTCCCAGTTTTTTACCCTTTTTTGTGTTTTCATTATTCTCTTTACTCACTCTCAAATCCTGTCTGCTTGCAGATGTTACAAATGTGAAATAAGGGGACTTTGGGTGTGCATGCTGGCAACAGATAATATTTGTTTAACTTCTAAAACATTTTGAAATGCTTATTACTGGAAGCCATACATTCATTCATTATCAAGATCACTTATTTTAGTTTGGGTTGCAGGGCTGGAGGTAATTCTGGCAGCACTGCACCCACATAGTAATTAAACAGGACAAACTTTAAAAATCAATAGACGTTGGCACTATATCTGATCGTGTTCTGCTCTGACTGGAGAGCGTTCCCCGCGTGGGGAGAAAAGCACGTGGCCGTGATATCTCTGGCAATCAGCAGCTACCCTCTAAAACACATGGAGCTCTGATCTCTCTCTCAAAAAACGTCAAACCTTACTCTTTAACAATCTGTAGATGATAATGTCTGTTGAACAAACAGGTATCGCTAGCTAAGTGGAGGCAAGGAGCACTCCAACACATGGCGAGAGGCTGAGGCTGGCGATTGAATGAGGAAGCCCCCCTTGCTCTCGGCCCACAGCCACTCTCTTGGATTTGCATAAATATATCAGTACCGCAAGCGAAGTCTGGTACATAGCGTGACGAGAGTAGTCACAAAATCAACCAGAAAGTTCAAGCAACTTATAGAAAACAACTAGATCTAAATCCTTTAAGTAATTCTCCCGTGAAAAGTGGACAGACATACAGACAGAACTTGCTTGGACCATGAAATTTTTTAAACCATTTCTTAGCGAGCACCTATGGGCCAAGGGTAACCTACATTCCAAATTTCAAGTCCCAAGTCCTCATGGTCCGGGAGATTTCGTGATGAGTGAGTCAATGGTACTTGGCTTTTATATATATAGATTGAGAAAATACTGAATTATGTCTCTCTCCATGGAGTAGCTGGGGTTTCAAAGCCGCTTGTCATTGGTGGGGCTATCAGTTTGTCACGCCATTAGAGGTTAGGAGCACACGCTGACCAACTCAGGATCCCAGATTAAAACCCGAGTGCAGCCATGCAATGGGTGACACCTCAGCACCACACTAGTTCAGAGGGAATGAAACAGTGTGAGGTTTTTTATGGTGTCTGGAGTGCCAATTCTGCCACCCACTCCCAAGTTTTTCCCTGCAGGTTGGAGGGCCTACATGCAGGGATGAATGCAGATTAACGTCATACCCAGGACGGAGCAATTGCAGGTTAAGGGCCTTGCTCAAGGGCCCAACAGATCAGAGTCCTTTTTGGCATTTACGGGATTGGAACCGGCAACCTTCCGATCCCTAGCCTCAGAGCCACCACTCCACCCTATGCCATTAGGGATGACTAATATTTAATATTTATTAAGCTATTATGCTTATTCAATCAGTAAAAAAATTACCTCTTTTAAAAAATAAATTAAAAAGCTTGCATTTGCATACAGTTAGTTATTACTCTGCAGCCGGCTAAAGTTAGATTTTATGACATATGAAAGTACCTTTTGGAATTGAAAGAAAAGTATAACAACCATGGAGGCAAAGTTATGGGCCTACTGAAAATGAAATCATTTATTTTTGACACAGAAAGATAATTGTATGACATAACTGACAAAAGTCAGCAAGAGGGAAGATTTGTTGAGGTGCCTGGAGCTTACAATTATTAGTTCAGCTGTACCTGTTTTGACTTGAAAAAGGATTTTAGACTTTCATACCTCAGAATGCAAGACATGCTGGTAAAACACAAGTGTGGCAGGGCGGGTGGGGGGGGGGGGGGGGGGGTTATGGGGTGTCTGCTAGGATTCCTTGCTTATGAAACACACGTTTATGGTCAGAATGACAATGAATGTAAATGAGTTCCTAAATGTTTGCTGTTTATTTGTACTTCGCACATACATGGTGTATGTGGTGTATTGGAGTCCTCTTGACTTAATGCTTTAATTCACACTTGGCCCCTCTCTTTGTTGTGAGTTTACACACACAGCCAATGTTTTGCTCGGCTGCTCTGATTTGACTGGTTTGTTGCCATCTCTGAGTTTGATGTTGTAGCAGTAGAGGCTGTTATCGACCTCTTGCACCCTCAAGTACCACGCCAGACACCAGGTAAAAGTCCAAGACTTCTTTATTTTATGACAATAATGTGCCCTAAGCACCCTCCACTCCACACTGTACATACAATATTCAATAATCCAAATACTATAATCACTCCTCCTCTCCCAGACACTTCGCCACCCTACCTCCCAGCTCAGCTCAGTGTCTGGGCTTTCCCAGCGTCCTTTTATACCCCATGACCCGGAAGTGGTTCCTGTCCAATCATCCACAAGTCCTCATTACTTCCGGGTCAGAGTGAAAGCCCTTCTCTTCAACCTAGAAGCACGTCGTTTCTCCTGTTCATGTGACCAGGACGTACTTCCAGGTTATAGGGCACATAACAGTCTGTCAGCCTCCCTACAGCGACTCCCGGTGGCCCCCATGGTATCCAGCAGGGCTGTGCATACAAACTACAAGGTCCATGAGGCCCTGCTGGAATTTGGGGGACCTCCATGCTGTCGGGAGAGCTCCACCTGGCGGCCTGGGGGTGAGGGCCGGAATATTTAGCCGGCCATCCATCACAACGTGTATAAGTGAGGATGCCTGTGCAAGTGTGTGTACCATGGGATAGGCCGGCTTTTCCACCCAATGCTATCATGGCAGGTACCAGCTCTCAATGACCACGGTAGAGAAGCAAGACATATAAATAGAATGCTATGTATCCTCCATATACTATACTTGATTTGTGATGTAAAGAAATAATTCTACTTTTAATGTTAATGACTAAACAAAGAATTTTATGATAGTGCTTACTTTGAAAGCTTAAAAGTAGAACAAGGTGAAACTGCACACTGCCTCTCAGCACCTGATCCTTATTTTAATTCCAAACTGGAGCAGATTCTGTAGACTTTGGACCATCGCTTCTCATCTAATGAACCTGATAACAAAAGTGGCCATCATGTGTGTGCTGCACCAGGCAGTGTGGCATAGCAGTTAAAGCTTTGGATTTCAAACCCTGAGGTTATGGGTTCAAATCCCCCTACTGACCCTGTGTGAGCAAGTCACTTGACCAGCTTGTGCTCCAATTGGAAAACCAAAACAAATGTAACCAACTGTATCATAAATGTTGTAAGTCGCCTTGGATAAAGGTGTCGGCCAAATAAGTAAACGTAATGCTTGTACATGTGGATCATCACTGGCTCTCAGAAATCCTGAACAGGACGAAAAGTAGAATCAGAAAATAGGTCAATGGATTGGCCAGCTTATGGAGTAAATGAATCATTATTTAATAGAGTGAAATATTGATTTTTAGAACTATGTAAATAATTATTTTATCGAATTAATGAATTATGTAAATGCCTGAGTACTGGACTGTACTCTGCCCAGAACATCATTTTGGAATGTCTTCTTATGTATAATGGTATACTCAGCATAAAAATAAGTTGACTGGTGTAACTCCTACTGAAGATTCCTGACTTAGACCCAATGCTTCTAGAATCAGCAGTGGTCCCTGTTACCCTATAAACTGAATGAATTGATAGATACGGATAGAGGTGGGATGGCAGTACTAGGGTGGAGATGGACTAAAAGAACGCCTCAAGGTTTTGAGATCATTTACACATCTGAAGTAATTGTTTCCATGTGTCATCTTTTCTCCCAGTGAAACAAACAAACAAAACTGTATGTCTGCCACATTTGCAGTGTTATTTAATAGACACAACTAACATTTTTATGGGAACAAATTAAGGAAGGAATTTTAAATTGAAAGTGCCACAGAAAAACTGAAACTGATGAGTCTACCTTGCTGCAAAAGATCAGAGTCGGTAAGTGCTTAGCTAGTACAGGTTAATACTTGTATCACTGTAACATAAATGACTCTGACAGCAGCAGTGACATATATCTAATGAATAAATGCATACTTCTTATAAGTCTGATTCCATTTTTTTTTCAAATATAATCTTTTTAACTGTCAGAAGGTTTAAATTATGAATCGAAATGAGGTGTTGAATCTTATGAGATACTGCACTGTTTAGTGGTGGCTGAGCTAATTAGAAGTCAGGCATATAGCAGTGGAGTTTGCTATTCTAATACATTTTCTACCTAAACTCTTATTTTTCTCAGTATTTTTAATCAAGACTAGGGGGCTCCAGCAGTCACGTTGTTCACTGGTTGTTGGTCAGGTGATGTGGAGGTTACGTGGCAGTGTGTGTCATCCTCCTCCATATGCATGTCCCGGTTATCTTAGTTTTGGATCAGATTCATCAAAAACTAATTATTCAAAAAACTATTTAAAATGTAAATGTTTGGGCAGCTCATTCAACTCATCAACTCAGCAAAATACATTTAAGTCAATGTTTGGATTATAATGGTGCAGTGTTCTTTAAGTGTCTCAGAAGGCTAAGGAAGTGTCTGCCAACCATGCTGGACCCAAACATGTGACCTGAGTTTTGAGGCAGCATTGCTAACCACTGTGCCACTGTGACATAAAATTCACAAAATTAAATACCACAAGAGTAAAATTTCTTGCAAACACTAGCAGACAGTAAGCATGAATTCACTAAAGCTTGCCCCAAACACATGCGTAGCAGGAACACACTTCTCTCAATCCAAAAGTATTTTCTTTTTCTGACACCTTGGGTAATTCACTGCCACTGCTAACAAATAAGCAGAACACTAAAGCCCTTTGATTCTTTACTACTTCCTGTTTGCATCAACTGCACAGCACTCTGGGTAATATTATTAAAGGGAAGGCTTATGTATCACACAGGTAACTTTAAAGTACATACTAAAAGACATTACCTTTAAGGCACAAATACACCGACACATTTCCAGTTTTCCTCTGCATACGCGCTTTATGTATTTTCAGGTTTTCCACTAATTCTCTGCTCACCACTAGGATCAACATTATAGATCTGGGGGGCTATGCCATCCAACTTTGGTTGCTACAGCTCCGTGATATCATGCTAGACTCACAAAGCATCATGAATTTTTAAGATCAAAACTATTTGGGACTTTGCTACGTTGATTTCAGACTGCACTGTTTAGGTTATGTTTTGATTGTAGTGTTTGATTTAAGCCATATGTATTTGCTTTCTTGTCAGTGACCTTTTACGAGATATTGTCTGTGCTCCTGTCTCTCCCCTTTTGGTTATCCTGGCTATTATTTTGCTCTGAACAAAATCAATATGATCACCAGCTAACTACAGTATATATAAAATGTAATTCCTTTTTACCTCAGGCAAAGACAGGTAATATATGCCTGCTATATAAATTATATAAATATCTATACAGTATACACACACTAGCCGCATTACATGACAGAAACAGGTAATAGTATAAATTTAAAAATATTTGATATCTCTTGCCTACAGCATGTGCCTTCAGCTCCTTTCCTCAATATACTTGTGTGTCTGAACTTCTCTTAACTGGCACTCTCTCTGTCGAGTGCTGTCCCATAAAACCAGCTTCTCAGACTCTGTCAAATTGAGGCGCCTTGCTGACCTCCTCTCCATTTTTATACTTTCCATCTTTGAAGGTGTTTCTTGTCTCGTGCGTCTCACACTTGTGCTTTCTCTTTCAAACGCGTCACCAAAACCAAACTGACCAATTACATCAAAGCCAAATTGCCCAATCAGATTGTTTGTAGGAACCGGACATACACACACACGTGCGTATAGGGGACCGTTTAAGGGTTCTGGTGATGGTATTTCTCCGCTGTTCTAGGGGTTGGCACTTTGAGATAATGCCTTCTTTTTTTCTAACACTCTACAGACCAGAGGATTGATGGCTTTTCCTCTGCTGACATCACTTCTTGTGTCCATCCACCTGGACATGCCTCTTTCTGCTAGGTTCCCTTACAGCCAGAAGAACCACCATCTTTGGTACTCCTATCCAGACTCCCATTTGAAAAGACACATCTCAATGCTCTTACCCACGTTTTTTTATTTCTCTTTTTGAGATATCAGTTATACAGGGTTTGGCCATGGGTGCCCAAAAACTGTTCCTTCTTGTTTATTACTATATACTCTGCGCAAAAAATTAAAGGAACACTTAATCATCACAGTGCTCCTCCTGTTCCTCCTTGCAAAAAGAAGCAGATACCAGTCCTGGTGCTAGTTTGATGCCACTCTACAGCCCTGTCCAGCTTTCCAAATGTAACTGTCCATGTCCTGGTATCTACTCCATGCTCATAAGACTGTGCTGGGAGACGCAGCAGACCTTCTTGCGATGGCATGTATGGATGTGCCATCCTGGATAAACGAGACTACCTCTGCCACCTGAATCGGCTGCAGGTACCGCCTCATGCTACCAATAGTGACAAACTAGAGTTGAATAAGTCAGGAAGGATAAGGAGAGAGCAGTTATCTTTTGCACCTGCAAAACCATTCCCTTTTTATGGGGTTGTCTTGCTGTTGCCTCTCCAGTGCACCAGTTGTCACTTTCATTTGCACCAAAGCAGGTGAAGCTGATTCACAGTCGCTTAGGCTTCCTAACTGGACAGGTTGATATCCCTGAAGCTTAATTGACTTGTTAGACTGTGATGATTAAGTGGTCCCCCTAATTTTTTTGAGTAGTATATTTATAGTAGATACATTATTATAGATAAAGATATACTGTAGTATATTATATTGTACCAGATATATAGTAGATACAGTGTATATATAGTGTATATGCATATGCTTATATATGATTTATATGTAGTAAAATCTCTAGTATTAAATCAACCCTAATAGTATTAAATTAATTCTTATTTTTTATTGCATATATATGTTTACATTACTAGCTGTGTAAGCCAGTGCTGTAGAAAGCCCAGGCTCCTAGAAACTATTGAAATCATCACAAAAAAACCTGAAATGCAGAGTAGGCGGTTTTGTTTTCCGGACATGCTCGCCCCCCTTCTTTATCAGTGGCTAAGTGAGTTTCTCTTTCCTTGAAGGTTTTGTTTTGTCGATGTGCTTGCCTCGCTTGTGTATTAGTGGCTAAGCAAGTTTATCTTTCGTCGGCGGTTTCACTTTGGCGACGGAGTTGCTTTCTTTCAGCTTCATGCTGTAGCCTTGTACTTCTGGGCCACCTCACACTTCCGGGCCGAATAGACAGACATACACACTTTCACACGTAGACGTTTATCTATATTACTAAACGACAGTTGTATATATGCACGGATGCAGGACAACGGACACAGGACACATCGAAGCGCACTCGCACTGAGACTCAGCGCCCCAGAGTCAAACCCAGCGGCTTCCCAGACTCAGTAGGTATCGCCCAAACAACACATCACAACCTGTAAACTAAACTTCAGGTCACAATACAACTGTCGCCCGAACGCGCACACCACTGCATATAAAACCTTCGTTTAGTAATGTTTACGAAGGTTGCATATATGCACGGATGCCAGACGCAACCCTTGCCAAAAGCGAACTTGCACAGTGCCCAACAGTCAAACCCAGTGGCTTCCCAAAGTCAGTAAGTGGCGCCCAAACAACACAACACAACCTGTAAACTAAACTTGACGTAAAGCGTGTACGCCAACAAGTTGCCATGGTGACATATTTAAACATTGACATAGAATAACTAGACGCCTCATGACTAGCAGAATTGTACGTCAACATCGCTGCCATATTGTGAGTGGCACTGCTGTGGAGTGAAGTAATGAATAATGTGCTGCTTGGGATTGTACAAACCTCTGTACGCTCCAAACCAGATCCTGAGGGATTACATTTCATAGGTAAGGCTGAACAATTATTATTATATTTGGCCGTTAGAAAAATCCCGTTTTATAATCTTTACTTTAGCTAAGCCAGGCTAAGCTAGCAAAGCTATGCATTTATGTGCTCAAGTGAGCCTCCAAACAACGTTTTGGCTAAACGTATTTAGTCACTATGTAGATTGTTGTTAGCTGTTAACATGTCTCAAACTTGATGATGTTTTTTCTCAAGGAGCACATGAGGAAACACAGTCTGAAATTGACAACCATCATTTTATGCTCATGTCTTTAGTTGTGTCTGTCTTCCACAAACTAAGGCTACACCATATTGCCAGACTGAATACTCTCAAAGTACAAGACCTGAGTGAGCGAGAGGAGTGTAAGTCTGTAGGAGATCAGTGAGGTTGTGGAGAGCTTTAAATGTTAAGAGCGGTATTTAATATTGTATTCTGTAGTTAACTGGGAGCCAGTGAAGTTGAGAGAGAATAGGTGTAATATGTTCACTGGATTTACAACAGCAGGATATTATCCTGGCAGCAGAATTTTGAAGAAGTTCTAAGCGATTGATAAGTTTTTGTGGGATGCCAGATAGAATACCATTACAGTAATCTATACGTGACGTGACTGGGGCATTAAACAATACTTCAGTACTGTGTTGCATAAGAACAGGACAAAGTCTGGAAATGTTTTGAAGATAGAAGAAGGCAGTCCCCGAAATGTTACTTACAGTATATGGGAGGAATGGTTAATAATAATTATAATTATTATTATTTTTATAATTGCCATTATTAGTGTATAAATGGATATAAATAATTGCATTTAAACGATTCACCAAAATCTGTTGTATGTAAACGATACTCTTTTAAACGTTATTGTTTTTTCATCAGAAAACCCGGTGTACATGTCTACCTGTATTAGTTTAAATAGCACTTTTGCCACTCTCAATAAGGCTGACGTATCGTGTCTACTGGGAAACACAGTGAATGCGGCGTCTATCTATATATGTGTATGTATTTAAACTTGAGGTAGTGGTGACTACTGACAGTGCCAGCAGTCAGCTACTCCACAGTGTCTGCGGTCAGGGGTTCAATTATGATTCCTAACAGCAAATGACTTCTAGCTAACAACACACCCATAGAAAAACAAAAACGAGACTGCATGGATAAAAACAATGAACGAAGGTGCCTACAACGCGCTTCTGAAACACCAGAACCAAACGAGTCATGGCTCCAAAAAGAAACAGCTTTACTACAAATATATTTATTTCATTAAATTAAAACCTTCCCAGGACGCTCCCACCCTCCATGATCTTACATCTCTTCAAAGATTGGAGGGAACAGAAAGTAATTGCCATTCTTGCTTTGCGATTCTTTAGAGAATCGGGGGTTTACTGGTATATAAGATAGTAAAGTCTGAAATCATAGGAGCGACAAAGGACATCTATGTGTTCTTCGCTTACAGTATGTATAAAGTACTGTGTATGGCTAATTGTTATGACCAAAAGTAAAGTGTGGTGGAAACATGAATAAACTGAGTGTCCTTCTGCTCCCTTTGGAGAACATTGAGCCTTTTACATTGCCAGTTTAAGGAGACATCAGTACAGATTATGTCTTTCTCTGGTTTTCCAAGAATGAAAAATGTGTAGGAACACATGGAGAAGAAGCTCTACAAAATGCCTCAAATAATTAGTTCCCAGACCCACTTATTGTGATCTGAGCTCCAGCAACACAGGGTGCAAGGCACTAAAGAGCCCTGAAGGGAGTGGAGGTCAATCACAGGGCACACTTGCATACGCTCTCAAATTGGGCCAATTAACCTAAACTGCAAGTGTTAGGAATGTGGAAGTAAAATCAGAGGACCTGGAGAAAAACACCACAGAAACAACAAGCAAAGTCTGAATTCAAACCCAGGATTTTAAAAATATGAGAGAGATGCACCAGCCACTGCACCGCCATGGTGCCTATGCTTTTATCAAATGCATGAAGTGGTAAAGAGAAAACTCAAATAATGACTATTGAGTCCGAATACAAGTTTTGGCTTACTAAAGGCTCTTGGCAAATTACTTAAATCTGCTCTTGTGTTGAAAAGAGATGGGAATGTAAGGGCCTTCACTACAAAAGATGCTAAAAGAGAGTGACTGATACATGAAAATTCACACATTAACATTATTTACATATTTAAAAATTACGTACGTGTCTTGCTTTTAGTGCATACACTTTATAAGATTAGGAGACAATTCTGCATTCTATTATCTGCACATTTATCCTTGAAGTTTCTAAAGCTGATTTTTACATGTACATGTCCCAACTCTTTTAAGTACAAGGCGGAAGCTGATCTGAATGTGTGTCCATTCCAAGGTACACTGACACACTGGGAGACAGTAACCTAATATACATATATTTGGGCTGTGAAATGACTCTGGAGCACAACAAATTCAGACAAAGGGGGAACGTGTACACTCCATATACAAGTCAAACCGGGTTCCTGCACAAATCACCGTGCCACAGTGACACTCCTTCATCCATCCATCCATCCATTTTCCAACCCGCTGAATCCGAACACAGGGTCACGGGGGTCTGCTGGAGCCAATCCCAGCCAACACAGGGCACAAGGCAGGAACCAATCCCAGGCAGGGTGCCAACCCACCGCAGGACACACACAAACACACCCACACACCAAGCACACACTAGGGCCAATTTAGAATTGCCAATCCACCTAACCTGCATGTCTTTGGACTGTGGGAGGAAACCGGAGCGCCCGGAGGAAACCCACGCAGACACGGGGAGAACATGCAAACTCCACGCAGGGAGGACCCGGGAAGCGAACCCGGGTCCCCAGGTCTCCCAACTGCGAGGCAGCAGTGCTACCCACTGCGCCACCATGCCGCCCCACTCCTTCATTATATTTTACTTTTTTTATTTATCTAATCTGCAAAAATTTTATTTTGACCATGCCCTGTGCTGTCACTATGCACCCAGCATGATGTGGGAAATGTGACTTGCTCCAAATGAAAATGGAGGTAATGCTTTGCAATGCCAGGCGGGGCAAAGAGCACAAAATGTTTGATGTGGCTTCTAGGGTATGTAGGTCACCAATAGTTGTGGAACAAATATAATTTGAAGCAATTACTTTAAAACCAGATCTTTGGGACCTGTTACAAATTTGCAACATCTGGTTGTTTCCAGATGCAGTGCTATAAAACGCAAAAGCCAACAAATGGACATTAATAGACATTCATAACGGGCCTGTTGGTAGCAGATTATTTTTAGATAATTTATGGGACTGGAGACTATTTAAGATGTTGGAATAAACTGTTGCATGAACCGATAGTCATCACCTCTCTGTTTTGATTACTGTAGGACATGTTTCTTTTGGCATTGAAGTGCCCCTCTTTACCATGCAAGATTTTAATCAAAGGAGGAAGTGACATTCTGTCATTTTCAAATAATAAATATTCTAGCACTCCTCAGATGACAGAAGCAGCACTCGGTGAATCCCGCCAGAGGGGCTCACAAGAAAAGCCTCTGTGCCCAGCCTGAACAGCGACAGGCCTGCTCCTGAAATCGATGGTAGGATAAGAACGTCTTAGATTCTGCATCAGATTGCCAGAGTTGGGCAAAGTAATGCTTACAAACAGTTCGTCCTTTCTCAAATAGACATAAATGCTAATTGAATGAAACACACAGACGTGTGATTGTTTTCAGAGGGAAATGTTACAGAAGCAAAGAAAAATTCAGGTCTTGTGAAGAAGAAGATTTTTTTTTTCTAAAGATGCAGAAAATTCCCCACCTTGGTCAAGCAAGTACTGCTATCAGATTGTGCAAAAGCCTCAGGAGACTGAAGTTGGGTGGTCGCTTATCACCTTCAAGTTGACGAAAGAGGGAAACAAAAGACAACTACATTTTTTGTAAATGGAAACAGATGACAGAAGGTGGTGTTTTGCAAATCTTTAAATTATTTCTTGGATTATATAAACTATTTGTGTGTGTGGGGAGGTGAGACTATGTGAGTGCGTCAGTTATACTGTATTGTAAGGCAGTCTATTGATGAATTGTTTGAACACGACTATTATATGACTAATAGATCATCAAGTGTGCCACCTCACAGGTAACGTGTCCTGGGCTCAAATCCCCCTCTCTGTGTAGAGTCTGGATGTTCTCCTGGTATCTACATTGATTTTACTGCAGGTTCTCCCCAAAGCTGTGTACTTAAAGGTTAAGCGGTGGTCCTATGTGGATGTTCACAGAAGCAAGCCCTGTGATGAACCTGACCCACGTTCAAAGTCGTGTTCTACCCTGAGCTACGTACAAATCCGAATTCAATCAACATTTCTTGAAAATATAAGTATGCATCTTCCTGAATGTCTAGATTGTCATTTATGCCTAAGATGTGATAGAGGTTAGGTCTACCAAAACAGCTTACGTACCTTTTAATGAATATCGGGTTTATTGTTTAGGCCCCATACATTTATTAGTTTTCAATTATAAATCTCTATGCTGATAGAAGCTTGAAAAATTAGTCTCATTTATGAATTTTAGGTGGAATTCCCCATTTTCTAACTGTCTATCCCTTTCACTGTAGTCTGAAAAGCCAGTCTTAAAGCTAAATTCAGGGAAGGAAGGGCGAATCTCTTTCTACTTTCCGCCTTGTTTGATGTTTCAAATCTTGTGCTCAGTTTAAACATCTGTTTCCAAACAGCCAGCAGCCACTAATTAGTGCTTTTAACAAGACTCGACATCGTGAGAACGAGAGGGTGGGCATGAAAAAACATGTATACCCCTCTCAAAGCACCACATTCTCGTGTACAAGAGGGGATTTTTTGGGGGGAAAAAAGATACAATTTCAGATCTCACCTGTGTGGTTCATTTCAGTATTTATGAAAAGTCTACAGATCTATATACTTGTTGTTTTTGGAATATATATCTTTCTTTTTTAAGTGGGATGAACAAACTAAAGTAAAGTAAGCAATCTGAAACATTTTTATTTCAATTGACGACTTTTAGTTTGAACATAGAGAAAAGCCAAGCAAAATGACACCTTTTATTGGCTAACTAGAAAGATTACAATATGCAAGCTTTCGAGGCAACTCAGGCCCCTTCTTCAGGCAAGATGTAATTCACTGACATAGCACATATACATTTTTTACATGAAAGATCTAAAACTATACTTCAGGATAAAATGTAACTTCTGTCTCCTCCTTTGCTGCCCTTAATAGGAAACGCCAATTACTGGTGGTTTTCAACATGAGGTGATAAAAGCAGGTTCTTAACAGGGAGGCATATTACATAAGTGACGTAAGCCATTCTAAAAAAAAAAATCAAGGGTGGAAGTGGAGGAAGCATTTCCTTCAGGTTTTATTAGGTGCCCTTTACTCGATGGGAAGACAAC
The DNA here is from genome assembly GCF_900747795.2 of Erpetoichthys calabaricus. Taxonomy (NCBI): domain Eukaryota; kingdom Metazoa; phylum Chordata; class Cladistia; order Polypteriformes; family Polypteridae; genus Erpetoichthys; species Erpetoichthys calabaricus. The sequence continues at coordinate 40,687,642 of NC_041401.2, forward strand.
TCACTCTGTTCTTGTGCAAGTATATTTGGCTGTTTAATGCTCTATTTCTGCTTATTTGACGTCTCTTTCTTAAATTACTCTTGAGGTTTAACATTCCTTTAAATCAACAACCAGCCATAGTGTTTAATATAAGCTCATCTTTGCAACAATTGCAACAAAAAAAAGAATTTTGCAAACGCAAAGGAGTCTGGTATTGCCGATATTCACTCTGCCTGCTGGAATTATAATACTGTGCAAAGCTTTTATGTTTTTTTTTATCATATCTAGTTGATTAGCATATTTACATTGGTATTATTGTCATTTAGCTTCCCTAAATTAACTAAATAAGTCAGTATTTTTATTTTGTCTAAACAATCACCAACTGATTTCTTTTCACGGAAACCAGAAATAAACGCTGATGAAAAGATACAACCCTTAAGTACACAAGAGGAAGCCGTGAACAATGAGCAATTTACCCACTGGCATCATCTTCACATTTACACTGAAGAGTAGTGGCTAACCAAACTTATGATTATCACTGCTGTGGCTCATTTTTGAAAATGATGTGCAGCGTTCTGTTTTGCTGTAGGTGACTATTTTTAGCTAGCCTTGTGATGTGTTCATCTTTCAATCTTGAGAGTTTACATAAAGCCCCGGAATGTCAATGTACCGTAGTAAACATCCTTTTACAAGGTGTTACTATTATACATGGAAAATGCTTAACAGCCTCGTGAAACCTCAACATCCATCCATAATGGCAGGTGCCAGTGACTCCAGTGTCACCAGTGTGTGTCAAACAAAAGCAGCCTTTTTAATTTAAATGAATTTTCTGAAGAAATATAATCCATTACAATGATATTAGCAATGCCAGCCACACTTTCAAAGCAGCATAATACTTTAGTTTTTTTTGTTTTGTTTTGTTAATGTCACATAAATTTCCATCAGGTTTAATGCCTCGAACCATTATGAAGAAACTGAAAAATCAACAGCCGTCTTCACTCTTCTTATATTCTAGTACAGGAAATGATGTATACAAGTGGGCTTGGCTAATGGGACCAAAACAAATATAAACTTGACATCTGAAAACAACACAAACTCTTCCTGTGAGTCACAAAATAGACGTATTCATCCTTATTGAATATGAACAAATGGAATGAAGACAAGACTAAACGTGATTAAAAGTCAGGTAGTGCACAATTCTGCCAGTGGCTGAAAAAAAAAATCAACTAAACAGCTTACTATACACCATTGTATGAGAAGCAAGTTCGGAATATTGTGTACAGCCCCGAGGATAAATATAGAGCTGGAATGAACCGAATTTCATTTTTATGTGATAGTTCACTGTGCTCTTACTCATTTTATTTTGAAGCCGTGTTAAGGCTGGGTGAGAAAGAAACTCAATCAGCTTTATATGACATTTGGAAAAGTATGCAAGTGCACACATTTGAAATCAGAGAAACAGAGATATAGATAAAGACATAGGAATGTCGATAGATAGATAGATAGATAGATAGATAGATAGATAGATAGATAGATAGATAGATAGATAGATAGATAGATAGATAGATAGATAGATAGATAGATAGATAGATAGATATGAAAAGCACTATATAATAAGTAGATATGAAAGGCAATATATGATAGATAGATAGATAGATAGATAGATAGATAGATAGATAGATAGATAGATAGATAGATAGATAGATAGATAGATAGATAGATAGATAGATAGATAGATAGATAGATAGATAGATAGATATGAAAAGCACTATATAATAAGTAGATATGAAAGGAACTATATGATAGATAAATATGAAAGGCACTATAGATAGATAGATAGATAGATAGATAGATAGATAGATAGATAGATAGATAGATAGATAGATAGATAGATAGATAGATAGATAGATAGATAGATAGATAGATATTGCAGTACAATCAGGCCGAAGTACTTAAATACTTAAAGGAATGTGTGTACATAGAGAGTGAATTTCTTACCTGCCGCCCAACTCTGTTGTTATGCAGTCTCATTCTTGCATGGATGTCCTTGTAAGTTTCTCTTGAATCCAGAAAGTCCCTTGAAAACTTTTCTCCGTATTCCACATCAGGGCTACATCCTCCCCATTCCCATGAGTCCTGAGGACCGAGAGTATCAGCAGGAATTTGCTCCATGACACCATGCACCATGCCTTTCCCTTTATTTATTGCTTCTAGTTGAAGTCGGTTTAGTTTGATGCGAAAAGCCTCTTCATCGCCTCTTCTTTTCTCATCACAGCCACAAGCTTTCAGTTTCCCCATAGAGCATGCGTTGGACACAGCGTGGACCACTCCGGCAGCTGCTATCGCATATGCAAAGGCACTCTCCCTAAAACCTAAAATGTGGAAATTAAATTTGGTTTAAAATAATATTATTTTGGATTCAAAAGGAAAGAAATGTAGTAAAAAGTACCCCCTAATTGCATCTAATTTATTTAAAAAAAATATGCCAAAGGTTTCAGTGACAATAGCTACATTTTTTTCTATAATTCCAAGATATCATTTTTATCTCTTTCATCACACTAAATGGAATGGTGTGACAGAAACTTTAGAGATCACATATTTAAATAATAACATGGAGCAGTTCTTCTGATTTTGGGGTTATCTTCAAATTCACAACCAATAGTAAGCATAAGGAAGCATACAAGTACATCCAACTGCAGAGAACAAAGTGCTGGAGAAAAATGGGCTTAAAATGTACACTACATGTATGTGATTAAGGAAGAGCGGACCAATTGAATTCCTTTCTGTTGCAAATGGTGTAATAGCATGTCATCGAAATGAAGTAATTTTGAATATATACTATTACACCATTTGCAACAGAAAAGAATTCAATTGGTTCGCTCTTCCTTAATCACATACGTACATGTAGTGTACTTTTTCTGGTGCTGAGGGGACTGTGGATCTCTTACTGACTTTATACACAGTATGTGAAAGTGATTTCATTAGTGGAACCTGAAGACTTCCTTTTGCAGATGTCTATGATATCCATATTGCATGTGAAAACTGTTTTATGTTACAATCTACTGAAAGAATGGTAGTGGGAAATATGTGAAAAATATTGCTTCTGAGGACCAATTTTATTACACAGCAAGATGCAATCACAAAAATATGTGCTAACAATAATGGCTAGTTAACGTGTCGTGGACACAGTAGGGCCAGCTTAATTTTTGAAGTTGTCATTCTCTTTCTTTGTGTCAATATATTTACTCACTATTCTTATATTTGGTGTTTTTGCATGTATGAATGTATGTATGTATGTATCGTGAAGTAAGACTCAAATCCTCCAAATGATTTATAACTCTGTTGATCTAAGATCTTTAACCCTACGATCTCTGTAATGTTTGTCCTAGGACAGTACTGCCATGTGCAGTACACATGGTGTATAATATTTTATTGTAACAATTCCAGCTGCCTTCTCTGTAACTAAAAATTACATGTTATACTTCTAGGTTGTAGAATCAACAATGTCACTGCATCTCTCTGATGTTGTTTCTTAAACAAGACCAAAGCATCTGAATTGCCCATGAAGCCAGTATTTACCTGAAAATTTAAATTACAGCTGCCTATCTGAAAAATCGAGCACTATTTGTCAAATTACTCATCGCCTTTTGAACTGTAGCTGTGGTTTACAGTGCACTGCATGTATTAAATTGCCCACTAAACATTTTCTTATGGGGCACATTTTTTTTTAAGTTTCAGCTATGCTTTTTCAAGCATAGTTGTTGTCTTGATGATAATTAGCCCCTTTTACATTAAAACACAAGGTTTTTAAGAAAAATGTTAATTGCAGACTTGATTGATTGCATAGTCTGAAGAGAACAATACTTTCTAGCAATTTAGTTTTCTGTTTTCATAGTTCTGGTATTATCACATTTCACAAGTTAATGTCAGCTTTAAACAAATCTAAATAACTTTCACTATTTAAAACCCTTTCTCTGTTTTATGCAGAATAAGATAGATAGATAGATAGATAGATAGATAGATAGATAGATAGATAGATAGATAGATAGATAGATAGATAGATAGATAGATAGATAGATAGATAGATAGATAGATAGATAGATAGATAGATAGATAGATAGATAGATAGATAGAATACATTATGTTAAGGAAATATCTCTTAGCATCTGATGAATGTATGATTCACCAAATAGTTATTTTAAGTACAGAATAATTTCAACTGAATAATTTGTGCAAATGGATTTCAAATCAATAAATTGTGGAGAAGAAAATGACTTAATGTAATGGTGATAATATATTTTCCATTAGAACTTACCTGAATTTCTGTAGCAAGATACACATTTCAAAGGGTTATAGCAGTACAACTCAATGTGTGTTAATGTATTCATTTATTTTGAAAACTCTATTTGCAAGTACCCATTGACACATTTATAAAAATGTCTATCTATCTATCTATCTATCTATCTATCTATCTATCTATCTATCTATCTATCTATCTATCTATCTATCTATCTATCTATTATATAGTGCCTTTCACATCTATCTATCTATCTATCTATCTATCTATCTATCTATCTATCTATCTATCTATCTATCTATCTATCTATCTATCTATCTATCTATTATATAGTGCCTTTCACATCTATCTATCTATCTATCTATCTATCTATCTATCTATCTATCTATCTATCTATCTATCTATCTATTATATAGTGCCTTTCACATCTATCTATCTATTATATAGTGCCTTTCGCATCTATCTATCAATAAATCTATCTGTCTGTCTGTCTGAATGTGCCGACCGCGTTGTTACAATCGACTCGCTCCTCTACTTTAAATTTAGCGCTCTGATGGACGCTGATGGCACTTAGAAGTCTCCGAGAGACTCTGACATGAAAATGCTGTTTTAGATTTAATGTGAGACTGAGTAAGAGAGACTAGTAACATATCACACTAAGAAATTATTTAGAGTGAGACACGCACGGCTGAGCTGATGGCTTAAGAAGTGGGAAAATGAATGAAAGTTTAAAGAAATATGTCACTTGGTGTGTGCAAAGCGATTTTTTTTTTATCTTTGGAAGAGAGATGTTTGAAGTGCTGAAAGCAAATAAAAAGCATTAGTCAACTGAATGCAAAGTGCCTTGTGTAACTTTGCCCATCTTGGTCCGTGTCAGGCGTATGAGTGACCATGAAATTGGAGTTACTGGGTTACATGGTAATCTTTCCCTCACCGATTGTTTTGTCTCTAGACAGTCCAAGATTCCGATTTGAGTAAACTATAGCACTGAGTTTAAAATCGGATGTCCGCCTTGCCCCCCAGCCAGCACTCTAAGGACAGGTGACTTCATCGAAGACGGAGCGCTGAACATGCTCACCTCTGCTGAACACCACACTTTCATAGGGGATCTTGTTCCTCGTCTCTAGACTCGAGCAGTTCCACCTGTGGCCCCGGAACTGATGCTGGCACTCATGAATGGCAATTTGAATCCCCTGAATGGCCGAAGCCGTCACATCTGGATTTCGCATGCAGACCTCCAGCTGTCGCCGTGTCAAACCGGGGAGAGTCAGACAGACGGTATTGGCGTTCAGTACAGGGTCCGTTGGGATTTTCAGCCCTAGGATTTCATTGGAATCTATGCTGAAATATAAACAATGGTACATTTTATATTAAACATGTATATTAAAACATATCCCAATTTTACCTGACCAAAACAACAGAACTGCAGTTCTTTAAGATATTTATTATAAATTGACTAATTTCAAATAAGACAAGAACAGACATTACACATTGCGCCTGTCTATTGTGTATAACTGCAATCGAGTTAGTCAAATCTTCAGTGGACAGCAACGCCAAAATGGTATCGTTGACAATATTCTACGCCTATGTAATATAATACAAGGGTCTTTCTAGTTTTGCATTTATTCTTTTTGCGCCATACCTCCAGGTGGGACAGGGACACCGACTCAAACCAGGCACTGGCGTGACTTCCGTTCTGATAAGTGCAGATATCTTAGCCAATAAAACATCGGTTAACAAGATGTACAGTGCGCACAATGTGAAAGAAATCAAGAACGCGCGGCGAATTCGTCTCCTACGAGTGTCTTAAAAATTTACTTTTGATGTCGGATTTGACAATTCTGTGTTTTTTTCAAGTACATAACAAGTGCATTGTTTTTTGTGTGTGTGTTTTTTTTTTCAATACAGAGAGTTCATTCTCATTCAGCTGGGATGCGATCACCCGTATTGTGACTCTTTAAAAGTCAACTTAAGCAATGGATGTCAAAAATCAGCGCCTCCCACTACTACTTGTAATTGGGTATTCCTCCCATTGGTCGTATTGAAAGTGGTTCGGTGGGCTTATCAATCGGGCGCATCACTTTCTGTTCGATATGGCAGATCCTTCACTGCTCTTCTGTCCCGTTTCAGTCTAAAGGATGAGCCACCTAATGCAATCGGTGCGTTTTATTTACGGTTACCTGATTATCAGGTTACAAAACGGTATAACTAATTGATCATTTATATCCGTTGAAGACCTTAAATTTATCGAGCTGCACTGGAATTCGCAAGTATTGTAATTAATAGGACTCCTGTACTGTACTGTGCAAAGCAGTTGTAAAGCGGTTCATAATCTTGATTTTACTATAGAATTGAAATCTTTAAACAACTCTTATTAATAAGCGGCCAATAAAAATAACTAAAACTGAATGCAGATTGTCAATTTAAGCTGCAGTACAGATCATCCCATTCAGAAATGTATTAACATGCTGCTAGTTTGATAGGAGTGTCTGAATTTACTACTAAATTAATGTACTGATAACAACGATGACGTTAAAGACACATAGTGGTTACATACAGTCCCTCAGCTCTGTGAAATGTGCACTCTAACGTGCAGTCCTCTACGCAAATAAAACAAACGCCTTACCTTTGAATTAGAAGAACAATAACAACCAATAAGCGACAGAGGCGTATATTCCAAAGTTCCATTTTTAGATATACTAGTTTTGCCCTCTTTTTTTGGTTGTTAAGAAAGTCTCCTGGACTGACAATTTTGTAGAATTCACTAAAAATCAGATTTTACCAAGAAGACGTGAATGCTTTGATTTTCAATATAACCTCCGTTTATATATAGCGCACAGGACACCAACCGACGTGTTGCAATTAAAAGTCAATCCACGGGTGCAGATCCACAGTAACTTGCAATTTTTCCAGTACTGATGTTTAAAAGCAAACCAAACAATGCATTTCAGTGCTTCCCTTTTAAAAATACGAAAAGATATTCTGCACATCAGTGTCATTGAAACTTTAAACTGAAAGTAGGTCCTCTCATTAAAGTCTCTCTGCCTCTCTCTTTCGGTCCCCTCTGTGATACGAGACGCTCAGTTTTATTTACATTCAGCTGTATTCGGACTAGGTTTAACGTTGTTCAGCCCTGTCTCACTCACTCTTTAACTGATTCCCTATCTCACTGATTTTTTTCCTTACAGTGATTGTGCGAAAACTACACGGTTTAAGCAGATTCCCAGCCCACACGTGACGTCACGCGGGCCGAGGAAACTCCGGCTACAAAATAAAAAAGTAAAAAGTACGAGCAGCTAGATAAGCGATTCGCACAAGATGCTTAAGATCTGGGTTGGATGGACTCAGGCGGCCACACAGTTTCCGAAAGTGGGCTGTGCCGTCTTTCTCTAAGACCTGTCAGGTCAACAGTTTTAAAGATTAGAGACATTAGAAAGAGATGCATACTCTTTAACGACTGTAAAACAAGTCTTTAAAAAAACACTGAAATACATTTATTCCGATCTCTTGATTGTTCGTCAGCTTTTCCTTAACCTTTACATTGCATCGATGTAACTTGTTTGTTTTTTGTAATCTCTTGGTTTAATAAACAGAACAGAAAAGGTAGTAAAATATAGCGAAGTCTCCGTTCAGTTTAACAGCTTCGTTCGTTTTTTTCATAATCTTCAAGTCCCTATTTCTTGTGCAAAAATCCTCACAAAAAGATTATTGACTTACTTATGCATATATGTTATGGGGAATCTATCTATCTATCTATCTATCTATCTATCTATCTATCTATCTATCTATCTATCTATCTATCTAGTATAGCACCTCTGCAATGTCTACAGCGGGAATTTATAATATCCATCATACGTATCATTATGCCTGTCTGGATGTAATTATTTCAATACAAAGTATAGTCAGCAACAGAATTAGACGCAAAATTCATTATAAATAACGGATCAGCTAAAAAATATGTAAATATTCAATCAGGGAGAGCTGCTTAGTATTTGTATAGTTTCAGTAATAGTTGTGTACGTACACTTTTAATTTTTAGTTTCTTTAGATGAATATTGACTCTTTTAATAAAAATGTAAATGTAAAGGTTACAAAAAATGCAATGAACCAATTTGTAGTCATCATATACTTAACGAAACGGGTGACAAATATTATGGAAACTACAGAAGGTTTCAGTGAGTTTGAAAAGAGAATGTATGGTCATGATCTTTTTTTACGGCCACACAAAGTCTACAAATCCATCTTTCAGCATTTATTTCTTTAGCTGGTGCTTTTAACCAAGGCGACTTGCACTAATGAAATGCAATTGGTTACATTTCTTTCGTTTTTCCTATCGGATCACTGGCAGGTGAAATAACTTGCTCATGGTCATACCGTGTCAGTAGTGGGATTTGAACCCACAACCTCAGGGTATGAAGTCCAATGCCTTAATCACCACACCCAATCAATCAATCAATCAGTTAACCCCTCCTCCAACCCCAATCCTTCAGAACGGACATTTCAGTTGGCTAACACTACCAACATTTTGCGCTAATGGTATAAAATTACTTCTGTGGAAAGAGGGCAATTGTGCCTAAATTGAAAGACGCGATGTAAAGTAAAGGAAGTTTGATTCGATGCTTTTGAACGATATATCCGATCCTTTTGCACCTTTCTTTTATCTTCACACATGCGTCCGCTTTTAATATCAAGTATGCCGATCTTGTTCTGGAAAGCAGTATATATTATTGTTATTATTAATTTAGAGTAAACATGCACAGCAGTATGATGTACAAATTGGTCTTGTGCTCCGTTGCTTTATGCCATTTACTGCTGAAATATTTTGAAGTAAACGTGCTTTGAAACAGATGAAACCACAAGCTGTACACTTTACTGTGATATGCCAGATGTGTGAGAACTGACAGCGGCGACTGACTGATGTGGTTGATTTTTGATCTGTGTGGGAAATCTTATATTAGAAACTAGAAAGCTGAGGGATCTACACTAGAATTTAAAAAAAAATCTAAAAAAATGAACGCTTCTTTATCTGATAACGCTGCAGAGACACAGAGGCAATAAAACTTTTATACAATTTCGAAATTATACAGTAAGCGTTACTCATGGCTGATCCGCTTTCCGTTGCCGTGATTTACCCGTTTGTCTAATTTTCAAAAGAGGCAGAAACCCACGCAAACAGCCCTTCTGGTATTGAAAATGATAACAGTAAGAGCGATGATTCATGAAAAAAAAGCATGACTTGTGCTCGGGTAAAGAAACATTGAACGATTCCATGTGGCTTCAATTAAGATAATTTCTAGGTTCACAAATATATGTCTGTGTGTGTGTTTGTTGCTGCATGTTATTTAGCGGGAATTGCCCGCACTAGTATTATTCATCCCGTCCCATGAGGCTCCTTGTGAAGCTGATCCCTTAGTCACGCAGTTAGCGGCCATTTCTACTTCACAGGAGATAAAAAATACCTGAAAAGATGACGGATCGCTTAATACATGTCATCAGACAGCACTGCGGCAAAATACGAGACAGTTACCGTTAATTACGCTGAATTATACGCAGAAGGTGAGTACAGGCTGCCTGCTGTGCGTGCGTGAGGCGCTCGAAGCACCTGCTTCTCTAGATTTCTTCAGATAAGCAGCCACACATGCCAGTTCATATTTCTGGGTTTATGTTCGGTCACATATGTAACATTTTTTTTATAAGTAGCTATTTAATGCATGTGTGGATGTTTAGATGTAAAGGCATGCGATGTGTTGCATTGTACAGCTTTTAGCCAACAAAAAAATGTGTAAACTGTTAGACTGCAACACTAATTATGCTGGCCTCTAAACATTTCGTCTACTTTTCATTCCTCGATTGTTTCATAGTCTATCCGAAATCAAATTATTATGTGCACAGATTTAACATTATTCGAGTTTGTTTCTTGTTCTAAAGAACCTGCTCAGATCTTACCAACAGTTCTGTCAGTGTCAGATATTTTCCTATGGCCCTTTCCCGTTTTCCAAAAGCATTCAAAATTTTGTTAGATGAAGTCTCAGCGTTAACAGTAGTGTTGCTAAATGCTTTATTTTGTCATGTTGAAGACGTGATAGATATGAGCACGGTAGGAATAGCCATTATAGCAATAAAGGGGTTCGGTTGGAATGAAACTAACTAGCATCAGTGTGTATTGGGGCTACTTCCATTTACGTTAATAAAAATGATCAACTTTCATTTTTTCCGTGTTGGTTAGTTAATTAAGTAGGTCAGTGCATGCTCCCCACCTCTCCTCTCTCTGGAAAGTTTTTGTTGTTGACAATATATACCAATATTTTTTTTTTCATAAGGAGTATAATTTACAAATGCAAAATCTTCTGACTTTGGATGTAATGGGCTGGATAGATGGGCAGGAGCTCTGGTGTTCAGCTTTTAAGAAGAATAAAATAAATAATAAAAAGAACACAACAAACATTTTACATTATTTGTAACCTTATTTCTTATGACAAAAACTCATGATTCATCCTGAGTCAGTTATGGATTTCCGCTTTCTTAAAATGTATGAGAACAAAAAGGAATAATTCATTTAAAAGCATTTAGTAAAAGGTCTTTCAAAGAAATTACTGAGAATTAGTACTCCTAGCTAAACATATCGACCTGTAAACAGTTTTTATTGTCTGAAAAACTTGCATATGTGGTTCATTATCATCTTCCTCAAGCACTGGCTTCATGACCAGATTAACAGCAATGAGGCAGAACTCGGTAATAATGCAAAAAATCTGCTACACGTTATGAATACTTGTTTTGAAAATGTGCTCTTACAATATACGTACATAAAAAAAAGATTTTTTTTAATGATTCCTTTTCATCAGATAGATAGATAGATAGATAGATAGATAGATAGATAGATAGATAGATAGATAGATAAACTGTAAATATATAGATAGATAGATAGATAGATAGATAGATAGATAGATAGATAGATAGATAGATAGATAAACTGTAAATATATAGAGAGATAGACAGATAGATAGATAGATAGATAGATAGATAGATAGATAGATAGATAGATAGATAGATAGATAGATAGATAGATAGATAGATAGATAAATTATACCTATGAAGTATATATATATATGTGTGTGGTGTGCCTGTGATATGTTACATTGCAATTTTAGATTTCTGAATTTTTTTTTGTTTGGAACTGGCATTTTTGCAATGGATATTTAAACAATTTCTTTACTCGCCCCTTTTCCTTGAACTAGAGACCACAAACTAATACCTTTTGACATAGATGAAGGAGAAACAAATTAAAATAAGCAAATAAAACAAGCAAAATTAAAATAAAACACATTTACTTTCTCGTGGCACTAGAATATTAAAGTTTTTTTAAAAATTGTACATGGTTTTTATAACTTTAAAATGGTTCAAGACACACACTAATTTACTTTTTTAATGAAAGTATGATATAAGCATTGATTATTAAAACACAATCATGAAATTTAAATGCCATCCCAATATAATTGGACTAAAGAGTTTTTTTAATAAGAAATCACCATCATTCATTGTACATTTACATTTTTTGGCACACCAGTTGTCTCCAAGTTACTTCCAAAACCCAAATGTGCAGAAGTAAACCAGTAGAACTGCATCCTACGTATGTGTTTGACTCAAAAACTTGTAAGGTTGTTTTTCTCTTTTGTATTTTGTCACCTATGCAAATTTCTTGAACAACAATAGCTTTCTTTCTTTCTTTCTTTCTTTCTTTCTTTCTTTCTTTCTTTCTTTCTTTCTTTCTTTCTTTCTTTCTTTCTTTCACAGCAAACATTTCAGACACTTCCAAATGGCTAACACTGTCAACATTTTGCGCTGCTGCACACCCTTTAATGAAAAACAGATCTCTGTGTTGTTTAATAAAGAACTCTTTATATAATAGCTTCTCAGAATATGATCATAAATTATGCTGAATAAGAATTACTTTAAAACATATAACTAATTATTTTAATGAATCAAACAGGCCTCAATATAATTAATATGAGTAATACAACATATGCAAAAATGGTGTTTATCCAGCAAACACTTCATCCAAATTATTATGTGGTGCACCGCCAAAAAAAACAATCTGTGAAAAATCAAATATGGTACATTGTATAAAACACTTTTCACATTTTAAGTACTAGCTAGACATTATTATAAAATGTAAAATTATGTTAACGTCTTGAAGGTAAATTGGATTCTTTTCTTTCCCTTGTGTGGGTAGGTCTAATTATATTTTAATAATTGTATAATACTTGATGATTTTTCTATATGCTATAGCCATCTAGTGGCACAGTGGCTAAATATTTATATTAGATTAGAGAACATTTTATTAATCCCAAGGGGAAATTTAGGCACATATGGTAACAGAAACATAAAAACAAAGATACAGGCTCGCAGGACAAATAACAATCAACCAACAAATAAGTAAATAATGTATATTGTGCAGCAATTATAAAAAGAATGTAAAGAGGAGGCTGGCGCCTTGCCTGGTGTTTGTTTCCTGCCTTGCCCCCTGTGTTGGCTGGGATTGGCTCCAGCAGACCCCTGTGACCCTGTAGTTAGGATATAGTGGGTTGGATAATGGATGGATGGATGGATGTAAAGAGGATCAGCATTTAGTTTGGGACATTGGAAGGAAGCACTGAATTGCCTGATAACAGCTCTTCTTAGCACACCGTGGTGGAATGAGCCTGTGGCTAACAGAGCTCCAAGACAGCACCTTCAGGAGGGGATTTTTTATGATGGCACCCAATCTTGCCATCATTCTCTTTTCCATAACAGCTTCCAGAGTGTCCAGTATTCACCCTGTCGATGGAGCAGGCTGTCCTGATAAGTTTTTTATCAGGCATTGTGTGTCTTATGTGAACGACTTGTTTCCCCAGGAGACCACAGCATAGCACAACACACTGGCTACAATGGACTGGTAGAACATTTTCAGCAGCTTGCTGTATACATCTGAAGAGCTGCGTCTCCTTATGAAGTATACAGTCTGCTCTGGAGATATTATATTCTGCCATAGCAGGTCCAGGGGACTGGGGACCAAATTAACTAAATGCTCTTCTTGTATCTTTATGGGGTTTTCTTCAGATACCTTGGATTTCTTTGCATATTCGTAGAATATGTGTATTAGCTGAATCGGTGACTCTGAACTGGCCCGGTGAGTGATGGTTTCTTGTGACGCCCTCCTTTATATTCAGTGCTGCTAGGACTGGCTCCATGACTGGGTTAAATGGCTCTGAAAATAACTTAAAAATATTGACAGTGTAGAAAATGTCCAATTAGTAATCTGCACAGTCTCTTTAAGTCGATATCCAGCAAAATATAAGATTACTTTGCCATTTGATGAAATATTAGCTGTTTTCTAACCCACTTAGTCCTGAACAGCATCACGGTGAGGGGTGCCAAGCCTATCCCAGCCAGCACAGGGCACAAGGCAGGAACAAACCCTGGAGAGAGCGGCAGTCCATCACATAAGATGATATTAACCTCTTTAAATTATTTGTCATAAAAGACTTATGTTTGTGGGGCGGCACGGTGGCGCAGTGGGTAGCGCTGCTGCCTCGCAGTTGGGAGACCTGGGGACCTGGGTTCGCTTCCCGGGTCTTCCCTGCGTGGAGTTTGCATGTTCTCCCCGTGTCTGCGTGGGTTTCCTCCGGGCGCTCCGGTTTCCTCCCACAGTCCAAAGACATGCTGGTTAGGTGGATTGGCGATTCTAAATTGGCCCTAGTGTGTGCTTGGTGTGTGGGTGTGTTTGTGTGTGTCCTGCGGTGGGTTGGCACCCTGCCCAGGATTGTTTCCTGCCTTGTGCCCTGTGTTGGCTGGGATTGGCTCCAGCAGACCCCCGTGACCCTGTGTTTGGATTCAGCGGGTTGGTAAATGGATGGATGGATGGATGGACTTATGTTTGTATGATCTATTGAACAAAAAACAGAGCAAAGGGAGTTTCTGGCTTTTAGAAAAGTTAACGCCATTGAATACAATGGGAAATGTGTGCATTCTAAATGAACTCAAATAAAACCCTGTAATGATCTTATAAACTGTTTACTGGAAGCTTTATGACATTATTAACATGTAGATTTTTGTTGACTTCAAAAAATTACAGGAATTCATAACAAATAATTATAAATTACATACTATAGAAATTTGAAATTGAGTTGTTTTATACCTTAATACAGTTTTGAAAGGTCCTGTGCAAATCATATGTGATGGAACAACCTTTGTTACGTTTATGCAGTATACAATATACATTGCTATCATAGTTTTCTAAAATTACAGAAGGAAAATGTAAAATGTCTAAACTTATTAATATTTGAGATCCATTTCTTTTCTGTAGCTGCTTAAGCTAATACAGGGATGATATACAGTAAGCCATGATCAGGGTCTAACCTTGGACAGGATGTGTGTCACTCAAAGGCTTTTAATTTGAAAACCATAATGCTACCTTAGGAATTGTCATCTACATATTGATGGAAACAGCCAATTTCATACAGTTTTATGTATTTTGTATCAGGAATCAGCTTTACAAAATGTTAGTTTCACACTCTATGCTGTAGTTTACCAATCAGATTATTAGATTTGTTTGCACACAGATGTAAGGGGCTTGTGAATCAAAATATTACTGTACTGTTGCACAGAGCAAGTAAAAAAATCACATTTGTTAGCATATTTTGCTGTTACCAATAGATCAGGAAATCCACCCACTGAATTATGTCAGGGACTAAAATGCTGTTGAATTAGTTTAAGGCCTGGCTGCAGTACAGGCATGGTTGGGTGCAGTCAGTTATTTACAGAAAGAGCAATTTTAATTTGGGAAAATAGACCTAACAGTGGTTATATTATTATTATTATTAATATTATTATTATTATTATTACTAAATCACATAAACAAGAATCTCCAAGAGACCCTAAAACTTTAGTACATCTTGTCTTATTTTCCCTACAATACACAGTATATTAATGTATTATATAATGACAAACCCTGCCAATAAGCCATATTATCAAATTATTAAAAGCAGTGCTTGAAGTGAAAACAAATTACTGGTGGTACTCATTTTATGGCCTTACAGTGCCATTCAATTAAAGATTTGGCGGTCCCTGGTAAACATCAGGACATGGGAGAGTCGCTGTTGTAGATTTGGTGTTCACAATACACTAAAAACAATGTGCCAGGACAATGAGACATCTATTGTCCTGAAACAACAAAAGTTGATCGAAGAGCAGGGGTTGAGGGACTCTCAGGATGTATCAACTTTATATTGAAGATCAAGGGGGACTTCCCATGAAGATTCATGGAAAGGTGCTGTACTCTGTGTTGAAATTCAAAGTTGTGAGCACCACCTAACTTCAAGCACTGGAAAACGGATTACATTTATTACAATTAGGCAATGACCAGCAAGGATTAATGGTCTTCACGATTTCTTTAAGTGTCACTTTTAGCCTTTACTGGCTCCTACCTAACTTTCAGTCAATGTCTGTTCTCTTTTTGACTGTGAGATAAGTCACACTGCAAGTATATCGTGCAGTCTGTGTAAGGTGTAATTCCTCTTTTGTTGAAAGCAGGAACTATCCAACCCTCTTCCAGTTCTTTCTCTTATTCAGGCATCCTGACAAAAGTGGACTTTATGGTGCAGGTTTTAGGTTTGCCTGTCTTTTTGACCTTCCTGGGGAAAGCTGCTTCTTCAGTCCCCTCATGAAGAATTGAGAGAACACGCTTGAAGGTATCTAGAGCCCCTCTACATGTCCCAAGGGTTTTCTTTATGCTCCTTGTTTATTGCAGAGATAGCTGTTTTGAAATAATAATGAGGTGTGTCACAGTACTAGTGATGAGAATAATCTTCTCCACATTGTTCTTTCAATGCATGTGATGATTGATGAGATGAACCTTTCAACAAGTGACAGGAGTGACAGAAGACCGAGAGGTGGGGTGAGCCATTTGGGGTCGTGGTGCTTATTCTGGGTTGGTGACTTTAGAGTTGTGAAGGAAGCAGACTGATACATAATTTCCGTAAATTAGATCAGATTATCAAGATCTTGACAGAAAATATACAGTATAATGTAAACATGTTGTATACACACGACTCTTCCTGTTCTTTATCCTGTTTCAGATGACTGGCTTTAAATATACATACATCATCAAACTCATTATGGTGGACTGGAGCCAGGATTAACTCACTAATCAGGTTAAACTGTACATCACTTTGGACAATGTTCAAAAACAGCAGGCAAGTCATCACTGGGCATGAATCTTAAAACTAATAGTATTTAAACATGCAGGAGAAGCTATTTTGGTGTTTGTAAGCGTCCACTAAATTAAACTCCAAACATTTCCTCAACAATAACTGTCTATGAACAAAAGAGTAAACTACAAGATGCATGCATTGTCCCCCACATATATTTGTGACCATGTGCTTCTGTTGGCACACATTTTGGTGTGCTTTTTATATTTATTTTATTTTATATTTTTATTTTATATTTATTTATACAAAATATGCAATTTATTTTTATATACATTGTATAGTTATATATATATATATATATATATTTTCACATACACTATGCCTAAGAAAGCATTCACCCCCATCTTTCACATTTTATTAATAAACCAGAGTACATTAAATTTGGCTTTTTTTGACACTGATCAACTGAAAAAGAATGTTAAATGTCAAAGTGAAAAGAGATCTCTGCAAACTGTCCTTAATTAATTACAGGTATAAAACGCAAATTAATTGATCATACAAGAATTCACCCTCACTCAACTCAGTATTTTGTAGATGTACCTTTGGCAGCCATGACAGCCTTGAGTCGGTGTCCACAGGTCTCTATCAACTTTGAACATCTGGTTGCTGCAGTTGTTCTTCATTCTGCTTTACAAAACTGCTCAGGCTCTGCCAGGTGTCATGGAGATTATGAGTGAACAGCCTTTTTCAGGTCCAGCCACAAATTTCAACTGGATTGAGATCAGGACTCTGACTTGGCCACTCCACTCCAGGACATTAACATCAATGTTTTAAGCCAGTGATTCCCAAACTCGGCCCAGGGGACAGTGGCGTAGCTGGGGGGGGGGGGGGATTGGGGGGGGGGCAAGGGGGGACATCTGTCCCCGGGCGCAACATCCAGTGGGTGCCGAATTGATGTTCCCCATTACATTTTGGCAAGCAGGAGGGGGCGCAAAATCTTCAGTTGTCCCCGGGTGCTGAAAACCTTAGCTACGCCTCTGCCTGGGGACCCCCTGGGGGTGCAAGTTTTTGTTCCAACCAACTTCTGTTTTTAATTGGATTCCTAGCCTAATTAAGTGGGCTGTTATTTTCCAGTTTCTGTGTTTTGAGGTAAATGATGAAATTACAAAAGTAAGCTTGTTTATACATTTTAATAAAAAATAAGCAGTTATATGTGGATAATTTTTAAAAACTTTTTATTTCTCTTCATCCTGATTTCCATTCTCCCTTTCAATGATTGACTAATTAGTTTGATGCTGAAGCAGTGTCAGCCTTTCATCATTTAGTGTTGTTTGCCAGGATGTCTGTTTGCTTGTTTTTAATTGTCACTATTAGGAACCAATGAAGGGAGCAAACTACACAGAATAAGGGAAACATAATAGGAAAACAACAAAAATAGTTAAACATTTAAAGCTATAGCAAGAAACAGAAATATTTCCAAATGTCTTATAATGTAAAAATCATACTGCTGTGCTTTTCTGAATAACAGAAGAAAAATAAAAGACCAGCTAACTAAATAAGATCAATTATTCTCAGTCATGATCACTTCTTGTGAATCTGGTTGAAACAAAAAAACAACAAAAATCGTTAATTTACAGTCTTATGTACAATGCAAAATATGAATAATAAAAGTAGTAATAATAATAATAATACTGTAAAATTTTTGCACATTTTTACATTGCACAGTTACTGTGTGATATTAGAGAGTTTAATTATGAGCTCCTCCTGACCTTTCTACACTAATGTCATTGTTGTTCTGAAGTAATCTGTAATGAAAAAGATATATATCAAAAATTATTAAAGTACAAATAGATTGCTACTCTATCTACTGTTTATTATGGATAAAAAATTGTCAAGTGCATTCTGCTCAGGCAGGTGCTGCTGGGATCCCCATGGTCCAGACTTACTGCAAATTGTTAAAGCCACATTACATATCTTAGCAATTAATATCACAAACTTTGATTGACGATTATAATAAAGTGAAAGTAAATTTCCCAAAAGCATGCATCAGTATATTTCCATAGAGAGGACATCATTATTTTATTTTTGTCTCAAGAATGGCTACATCGGTCACAAGCTACAGTACTTACCTGGTGTTCATGGTGGCACTAGTGGTTCTGGATCTGAATGAGAAATTATCACAAAGTTAATTTAGTAGTGGCTTTCTGATGTGGTCTTTGTTATACAATTATATAAAAATTTGAGGGTGGCACGGTGGCGCAGTGGGTAGCGCTGCTGCCTTGCAGTTGGCAGACCTAGGGACCTGGGTTCACTTCCCGGGCCCTCCCTGCGTGGAGTTTGCATGTTCTCCCCGTGTCTGCGTGGGTTTCCTCCGGGTGCTCTGGTTTCCTCCCACAGTCCAAAGACATGCAGGTTAGGTGGATTGGCGATTCTAAATTGGCCCTAGTGTGTGCTTGGTGTTTGTGTGTGTCCAGCGGTGGGTTGGCACCCTGCCTGGGATTGGTTCCTGCAGACCCCCGTGACCCTGTGTTTGGATTCAGCGGGTTGGATAATGGATGGATAAAAATTTGAAAAATATTTTGTCTCAGCATATGAAAGTGTTACTGTATAATATCTATGGGTGCTTGCATGTGTCAGTGTAGAATTACCTTTCAGGTAATGACTGTTTTTGGTGACGTGGTCCATAAAACGTAACTTAAATCTGAAAAACAAATTGCGTACTACTTTAATACACTACACGGAGGGAAAATGTTTACTTCACGCATTAGCAGTCTATTCATTAAACACTGATATGTAGTTTGTTGGAAAAACTATACAGTAATCCCTCACTTATCGCGGGAGATAGGTTCCAAGGCTGACCGCGATAACTGAATTTCCGCGAAGTAGAGACACCATATTTATTTAATTATTTAACGTGTATTTGGACGTTTTTAAACCCTCCCTGTATTGTTTACAACCTACCATTTACTCTATTAATAACAGGGACGACTGCTAAGCAATATGAAATCGGTAGATAAGTTTACACTTACTGTATAGCGAAGTACGCGTAGCAGCTTGTAGGCGGTCATGACGTCGTCGACCTTGTTGCAAAGATTCCTAAAGCAGATTCCATCCAGACTACTGTCTTATCACGTCCACTTGCAACTCGTTTTGCACCCTGGTTAAAGGACACTGCGGCCGTAGATCTTATATGCTTTTCCTCCTTTTTAGATAAAAAGAATCATGGACTCATTTATGCTGTAATGGTGTCCTCCAGCAGTGTAGCTGTTCCCTTCCTTCAACATATCCAAAACTTTTACCTTTTCTGCAATCATTTGCATCTTCTGTGCAGTAGCACGTTAATGCTGCATGAGTGAGATGAGACTTCCTGGTTAATGCAATGCTCTGTCACTGAGCCAATCAGCAGCACACAGGAACTTAACTGCGTGCTCTGATTGGGTAGCTTCTCAGCCATCCGCCAATAGCATCTCTTGTATGAAATCAACTGGGCAAACCAACTTAAGAAGCAAGTAAAAAGACCCATTGTCCGCAGAAACCCGCGAAGCAGTGAAAAATCCACGTTATATATTTGGATATGCTTACATATAAAATCCGCGAAGTCGTGAATCCGCGAAAAGTGAACCGCGAAGTAGCGAGGGATTACTGTATAGTCGAGCAGCAGGCCCTACAGAACTTGCATACCTGCATGTTGTAAAGTGGTTGACCTGTTTTTCCCAATATAATTATTGATTCATTGTTATTTGTACAAAGTAATTGAAGCTGTTACATGCTCCATTGATTGTTCTTTGTCTTTGTTTGTTTGAAAAAACCTGCTTTTTAGCGAGTGAACCTTCTCGGTGCACCCTCAACCGGAAGGACCATTCACGTTTTTGAACTTTTGTGCCAACTAGCAGAGCAGCCTTTATTTGAATGTGACCTTTTATGATGCTAGCCTCTGAGTAATGTGGTTGGTTGTCAGTATAAAGAGGTGTTTCTAGGCTCTGAAAACTTCCAGTAATATCCCAGAATGCTTTTCTGCGTATTTTGATGTTGCATGGTTCAAATCAGGTATCCAGTCCAAATTGAGCAGCAACAGATCCAGTCAGGGTTGTCTACTGTCTGTAAAAGTCAGTGAGAAAACTCCATGGAGGAAACTGACCCTAAAACACGGCAGTGCGAAAACACCACGGGTGTTCCTCTAAGTACAGCAGCGAGTGTAAAACTGCTCCTTTCAGAGAGTCAGTAAAACATTTTGCTTCTCAGTAATAATGCCAGAGTTCTAGAAACATTGTCCCCAAAGAATTACTAAATGTACCCAACAGATCCAGGCAAATGAATGGTTTTAATATTGATGTGTATTAAAATCAAATATATTTAAATTGTAGTTAATCTTTGGTTTATTAGTGTGGAAGATCAGCCTCGACACAGACAGGCAGACACCAGTGTTCAAACACTACCACACATTTATTTACAAATATTTACAAGTAATGCCCCGCACACAACCCAGTGCCCCTGCACCAAGCACCCTTAGTTCAGGCCTCTTTATAGAACTGTCCTTTCTTCACCGCCTCTGCTCCTCTCCTCCGAGCTTCGTCCTCTTCCACCCGACTCCAGCTGACGAATGGAGTCCACCCGGACATGCTCCAGGTGCCTCCTGATGAGCTTCCTGCCGCACTTCCTGGTGTGGCAGAACTGCCGCATGAGTACCCAGAAGCACTCCGGGTGTCCCTGGTATTCCTTCCACCAGCACCTCTGGGTATGGCGGAAGTGTTGACGTCCAGGGCTTCACAGGCGTCCAGGCACCTTCTGGCTGTGGCTACGGGCCCCTATAGGGTTGAGCTTCCATACTCCCTTCCCGTGGTCCCCATACCAACCAGGGCGGCTGCCCTCTCGTGGTCTGGAGGCATAGTCCCTCTCCCGGTTCTTCTAAGCTTCCTGGCTGGGCACAGCCCCCAGCCGCCCGCCACATTAGAAATGTTTGTTTCTCTTAACATTTTCAGTGGCCCATCTTTGCTGGTACGTTGGCCCAATTTAAGCTCTGAACCTGCTGTAAAAACAATTTGTCTAGTTCACATCGGACTGAAACAAAATTATGAATTAATACATCCTATACTGAGATAATAATGAAGAAATTAATTTCTTAGAAGCACCTTTTATTAACTTAAAGTTTTCTTTAATACTTTAAAAATTATTTTTAAAAGAATATTTAAAACTATTTAAAAAAATTAAACTGCTATAACTTTTAATAAAAGGTATAATTCTTACTAAATATACCTTAACCTATTTAATTTAAAGTGTTTGAAATGTATCTTTTTGGTTCAAGTATGCTTAAATATGCTAAAACTAATTCACATTTATAATGTACTATTATAAAGTTTACAAAAATACACCAAAATGTACTCGTGACCAAGTATATTAAGTTCAAGTATGCTTAGGTACACTAAGGGACATCTACATTTATAATATACAAACCAACACACGGTGTAGCATACGCCACATAATTATGTATTGATGGGTGAACACTTCCTGAAAGACACAGTTGTCCAAATGGGGTTGGTTTTGAGGATACGACTGTAGGTGAATGAAAAGATGGAACTCTGGAGAGGGCAACATACAATACAGCGTTTTACACGCTGCATACAGCGATTCACATCGAAACATAGGCACTGCTAGGACCATGGGATACCCCTCGCAAACTGTTTTACACGCTGCATACAGCGATTCACATCCGTGACAAATATGATTCTTCTTAGATGGTCCTGTCGCGTCCACCCTCGTTCTCGAAGCATACACACTGCCTGGTCATGTGCCCGCTCGCAAGAGCAACTAACAGAGACCCACCCACCAACTGTAAGACCATGGGATACCCCTCGCAAACTGTTTTACACGCTGCATACAGCGATTCACATCCGCGACAAACAAACTGTTTTACACACTGCATACAGCGATTCACATCCGCGACAAACATGCTTCTTCTTATGGGGTAGGTTTGAGGATACGACTGTAAGGGAACTCTGGAGAGAGCAACATACAATTGTCCGTGACTGAAAACTGGAGGACTGCCGCCACGCCCCCACCTCCCAGAGCGAGGGACGGGGCTGGACGACAGTCGTGCACGGAGGGCAGAACGGGGTGTGAGGGGAATAATGCCCAGTGAGGACGATGTATTGATGGTGCCCGCCCCCAACTCCTCACCTGAATTGCTTTCATCTGTGTACAGTCCACATACACCTGTGAGTCACGTTGACTATTCACTTTCCAAACACCACCTCAGGCGGTTTCGCATCTACTACAGTCCACATGCACCTCTGAGCCACGTTGACTTTTCATGGTTCTGTTTGTCCGGGCTGGGTGAGGTTTCCCGTGTTGAGTCTAATTAAGCCAAAGGCTCCACACCTGGTGGTACCCATTCCGTCAATTCCTTTAAGTTTCAGCTTTGCAACCATACTCCCCCCAGAACCCAAAGACTTTGGTTGCCAGGCGGATCATGGGAATAACGCCGCCAGATCACCTGTCGACATTGTTTATGGTCGGAACTACGACGGTATGTGATCGTCTTCGAACCTCCGACTTTCGTTCTTGATTAATGAAAACATTGTTGGCAAATGCTTGCACTCTCACGCGAATTGTTGGTGGGTGGGGCTCTGACATGCATGTGCCATGGTCGGCTGCATAGTGAATTGTTGGTGGGTGGGGCTCTGACGTGCGTGTGCCATGGTCGGCTGCTTAGTGAATTGTTGCTGGGCGGGGCTCTGTGAGTTGGCGGTCGTGGCAGTCTTGCGTGCGTCTTGCTTGCCATGGACTTAGTGAATTATATATATAGATTTTTTGAAAATATACAAAAAATACACCAAACTGTACTTCCAAGCAAGTATATTTAAGTTCAAGTATGCTTAAGTACACTAAAATGCATTTCCATTTAAAATATACTTTTTTAAGTGTACAAAATTAAAACTGAAGTGTGTTTGAAAGAAAACATTTACAGAAAATATATTTTTTTTTAACTTTTAAAAGTGGTAGCACATTGTTAATATACTTTAGTAAGCTCTTTGTTCACTAGGGTGTCCAAGGTGGTGTAGAACATTTGAAATACAATAGCTTACATTTCTTTTGTTTTTCCAGTTGGAGCACAGGCAGATGAAGTGACATGTTTATGATAGCACAGTTCCAGTGGCGGGATTTAAACACACAACTGGAGGGTTTGAAATTCAAAGTCTTAACCTCTACACCATCCAGCCTGCCTTTTCTTCCAGAATGACTGTGATCTAATTGGAGCACAGCAATATCAATTTGAGCAACTAATATAATTATTCAGGTGCTCCCTGATGACCTTCCTGCAGCACTTTCTGGTGTGGCGGAAGTGTTGCCTGGGCACCTGGAACCACTTCGGGTGTGCCTGGTTCCTGTTCCAGCAGCACTTCCTGGCTTGGTGGAAGTGCTGCATTCCATGGCTCTGGAACCATCCAGGTGCCCCCTGGCGGTGGTCACGGGCCCCCACAGGGTTGAGCTTTCAAACTCTGTGGCCCCCATACAATCCAGGGGGACTGCCCTCTTGCGACCCGGGAAAGGAATTGCTCCTGCTTCTCCGGGCCTCCCCGGCCGTCTACCACAGTGTCAATAAATATGAACTTAACCTTGACTCCACATGGGCCTGCTACAAGTGAGCGTTCCATGTTATGTAATGGCGCTGCCAGCTCATCAGATTTATTGCAACCTATTATCAATTGTCAATTAACAAAAGACCATCCATACTTGTTAAGTAAGCTGCACCCAATTTCTTAAGTTTTATAAAATACAGCGACGTGCTAAAAGGATATGAATAATCTATTCATGGAATTCAAGTGGAGTTTAACTAAAAAAAAAAAAAAAAGTCTAACAAAAATGAAAAGTGATTGTGCTCCTGCAGCAGCTGGTTCCCAAACCAAAGCAGTTTCCATGTTAGTGCTATTGACAGCTTCTTGTATATTCCAGTGCTGAGTGATGTCATCATGTCTGTCAGCTTGGCTTGACTGTTTTTGCTTCAAGGAATGAGAACTCATTTCCAAACCCAAAGAATACAGCTTTACTTTCTGTACCTTTCAGCTATGGTTTGTAATTCAAGACTATTTTTGATTTTTACAGCTGACAAGTTATTGATTTTAATTTACTGTGGAAAAACTGTACATAGTGGTAGAAATTTCCATAAATATTTGTCAGAATTGAGCTTGGAAACATATGAAGCTGGCATCAATGACTGGTATGTGTGCGTATGGGTTTGCGAGTAAAGACATATGCAGTTATGTGCTGCGTTCCATTGGTTCATATTACTATCTAATATCCCTATATTTTTGGCTTTTTTTTCAAAGATTTAAAATAAATGCTAGATTTGTAATGCTCCTACGTGGATGTTCTTTATCATTTCCGTTACTGGTTCTGTATTTGCCACTTAGTCCTATCCTTTATTTAATGTACTCTAGAGTAATGGTCTTCAACTGTTTTTTGCACCACGGGCCAGTTTCATGTAAGAAAATTTTCCATGGGCCAGCCGTCACGCATGTATAATAAAGTGTATGAAAAGTTCAGACTCGACACACTCATAAAGGTTTGGGGTAGCCATCCGTGTATTGTCCCTGGCTGCAGTGGGTTTGAAAAGTTGACAGAAGTGTCTTTGGTGGAGTCCAAAAGTGAACTGCTTGAGGTTTGAGAAGATGGCGGTTTTAAATGGAAAAGACCGGAAGTGACATAGGGGAACTGGGAGAGACCTTCTTCTGATGTCATCCCAAGCACTAGAATTGGAAGTGACATCTTCAATGATGAGTCAGACAGATTTTCCCACTGCTGGTCTGTAGAGATAACAGGAAAAGGTTTAGTGCACCCCGCCACCCCCTGGCCTGGCGTGCAATTACGTTCGCTTGGTCCATACAACGTCCTCCTACTCGCACATGCGTGACAAGTGCAGGGTACTTGGTCTCTATGTGGTGAAGCAGTTTTGAAGGCTTCATGTCCTCATTGGACAGCCGGTCCACACATATTATACACAGCGGCCTGGGAGCATGTGAATCACCTGTTGCGATAAAAACCCTATAACTAGAGTATTAGTATTAATAACTCTTGGTATTCTCTTTTAAATTCAGCTTTCTCTTTCTCTTTGTTGCCAGCCTTAGAATCTTCATCTGTCTCATTATTGGGGCTTTCCCCGTTTTCAAAGAAGCCCTCCAGAGATTGTTTGTTTTTTACACATTTTAGGTGGGGTTAGCTTGTAGGCTTACTAGCAAAACTGTGACAAAGACAAGTGTGGGAAAGAGGCACAGACGGAAGTGATGGGGAGATTGTTGAATGACGACTGGTCACAGTTATTGAAAGTTATCAACAGTTTGTTGTACACCACAAACAAATCAATATGCACGCACATCCAAACATGACTTAATACTGCCGCCCCTCCTACTTTCTTAACTACAGTGGCTGTCAAGGTACATAAATAACAGAACATAGTCATTGTTCTACATCCTCCATCCTTAGCTTTGATTCTTATTTCAAAATACATAAAGAGGGCTGCTTACATATTTTTCTAAACACATTCAAGAATTAAACATTTTATCAACGGTTCAACATAGCGGGTCAAATTGAGAAGCTTAAACGCTTGTGTGTCTTTACTTGAATGTGCAGCTGCGATGAAAATATTATATTCTTGTTCAAACACACACCAATTCTCCGCAACACTGCCATCAAATCGAGCAGTTCAAGTCTACAAAATCATTCTGCTGTGCCGTCAAAGTATATTCAATTGCCTTTCCTCGTTGCACTTCAATGAGACTTAGTTACTGATGATTTCTTCATTTTGAATGACGAGTTGTCACAGTTATTGAAAGTTATCAACAGTTTATTGTACAGCACAAACAAATCCATCTGCATGCACATCCAATCCTTACTTACCACTGCCGTCCCCGTAACTACAGTGACTGTCAAGGTACATAAACAACAGAACATAGTCACTGTAATACAGAGGTGATCTGATCATTTTTCAAAATAAAACACCCTGCAGACTCCAATAGTCAATAAAATGGAAATAGAAATAAATAGTTTTTCATTCTTTCTTTGTGGCCTGGTACCAAGTGATTCACGGCCTGGTATCGGCCCACAGCCCAGTGGGTGGGGAACGCTGATCCAGAACATTTTGTTTTGAAATGTTATGGAAAGAAAGAGAGTTAGCCCATTTATTGAAATGTTTAAACTAGCATCACATGTTCATATAGCATTTCAGTATTATTATATTAGAAATTGAAGAGGTTTCTTTACATATTTTGTCTTTTTTCTCTTCCTCCATTTGCAGTCACACAAAAAGACAAAAATGTGGTTCTTCAAGGTTTTATGTGTGATCTTCGATGGCTGAGGATTCCAGTCCTTGAGCAACAGACCTTCTTGTCACAGTGATGATTCTAGTCGTGAATGGTTTCTATAAATCTGGTTTCTCCACCATCTTTTTTTTGCCTTATCTGAGAGTAAATTAGTCAGAAATTGAAGTGCCGTACCAGTTTGACATTGCATGGATTCTGATGTTTAATAAGCCTTATATAAAGTAGGCCCTGATGGTGTGTGTTATAATTTGGAGTGTCAAGCATGGCAGAAGAGGGTTGAGGCCTCCACAAAGCTCCATAAGCAGGCCCAGACCTTCACATACCTGCCCAGAAATGGTCTACCCCTGGCTGCAGACCCCAACTACTACTTGCAGACTATGGGCTATACAGACACAAAATAAAGAACTGTCTTTTAAATGTTCACAAACACAAGTCTAAATAATAAATCCTTAGGAATTGAAGAATTTATTTATTTTTTTTTTTTTAAATAAGAACAAAATATAGGAAATAGGCAAAAAGGATTTGCAGAAAAAGGCAATCCAAAGCCAATGAGTCCCAGAATTAAATCTGAAAATCAGTAATCCAAGAACAGACGCAAAAAAAAACAAACAAACCTGAAAATCCATCCATTTTCCAACCCACTGAATCCGAACACAGGGTCACGGGGGTCTGCTGGAGCCAATCCCAGCCAACATAGGCTGCAAGGCAGGAACCAATCCCGGGCAGGGTGCCAACCAACCGCAGGAAACACACACGGGCCAATTTAGAATCACCAATCCACCTAACCTGCATGTCTTTGGACTGTGGGAGGAAACCCATGCAGATACGGGGAGAACATGCAACCTACACGCAGGGAAGAGCAGGGAATTGAATCCAGGTCTCCTTACTGCGAGGCAGCTGCGCTACCACTGTGCCACCGTGCCGCCCAACCTGAAAATCAAGGGTAACAATACACAAAGTAAATTCTCAATGATCCATTGCTGAGACCCCCCTCTGACCTCAATAAAAAGGCAGAGTAAGGACCCATCAGCAGTGAAGTGAGGGTGGCCCTGACTCCTGGGGTTCCATCCATGAAGCACAAGGAATGGCGAAGCATTTAAAGACATAGCACACCAATAACAAATAAAGAGCAAAGTTAACAGAAATTACATAAAAGACATGAACAACAAAAATAATCAAAAACAACAATAAAACAGAAAATACATGTAAAGCAAGAAAAAAACCTTGGTGAAACATAACAGTATAACCTGCTTTATAAACTCTCCTGGCAAACTCCAGCTCTCTGATCCTAATTCAGCTGAGCAAAGCAGACTTTTTGGGGAGTTCTGATGTAGTACCTTAACTACAGTGTTCAGAAGGGTCCTGGCTTTAAAACTGGTCATCTTTGACTTAAAAACGAAGTTAGAATATGAGCAATGAAACTAATAAGGGGAATATTCTGCAATCAGTATAGGGAGGCATTCTCACATTGAACCTACAGTTACTGGAATAGAAACGGCTCTAAGTGACCCTAAAGAGGATAAGTGAATTACAAAATGGGTGTTGCATAGTGTATCACATTTGGGCACCAGCCATGAAGAATTCAATTCGCTCAATATACAGCAGAATAATTAAATGTTGATTTTTAATTGTGAAGAACATTTATACCAGCTGCTCTTAACTTTATGTTGTATTTTAACTTTGCTCACAGATAAATGGTTAGACTGAATTAAGGTTTATGTTAAGGAGTAAGAATATTGTGCTATAGGGAAGTACCGAGGCAGTGTAAACTGATAGGCAGTAATCTATGCATTCAGTCTACAGCTAATTAGTGACTCAGCTCATGTCAACAAATTAGACACATCAGAACACGCTTTTTCAGATGGTCAAGCATAATCACCTTCTCAAGCAAAATACTTTCCCTCCAGTTAAACATTGACACATCTCCTTATGTCTATGCCATGGTGCATTTTTACTTGTAGAATAAGAAAAAAAAATGTTTTGCAATGGTGTCTTAGATTATCCAAAGATTTTAACTACAGTTTCATGGAAGGTTTAATTTTAACAGAATTAGGATTATACATTAGATGAGTGAAAGTTTCACTCCAGGTTATGAATAACAGGTATAGACTTGAGCAAATTGTAAAGTATCAAAGTAAAATGTGTTTAAGGAATAAGGTTTGTGAAGAATATGTTTTTTCCAAAATGCATGATGTTCATGAATTTAGCAGCTTGCAGCTTAAAGTCTACATAATAAAGCCAGTGACTTGAGAGGAGCTTTGACTTTTCACTCAATTTTAATTAACTGGCGTGTTTTCCTCCTACACAAACGTACTTTGTCAATTAATGCAGACAACTTGGAAACATTTTATTGTAACTGCACCAGGTTTTCTGACACAACGTATAAAAAATGCAATTAACAAAAACATTCCTTTACTTGAGGCTAAAGCGAGAAAAAGTGAAATACAATATTTTAAACATATCAACTGTATAAATACCTTTTAAGAGCAAAGTATCTGAAAGCTTACCGCAGGTGAGGAACTGAATCTGTTTAATTAAATATTTGGTGTAAGATCCATGACTTATAATCAGTGGTGTTGTTTATAAAGTCTCGTGGATACTGAAATTCATGCACATTTATTATGCAGTTGGGCCAGAGTTCACCCGTTTGTCAAGTCTTTCACATATGAGTCTACACTGAAACTGAAAATTAGCTGATAGGAATTGGATTTGGGTCGGTGGGTGGATCAGTTTAGGTGAAATCTTGAAGAAGTGCTGTGTGTGACCAAATCCTTCATGTTATGCAGAATAGCACCGTGGCCTGCCAATGTAGGATCTTCACTTCCAGTTTTTAATCTCATTTCTGCTGATATATTCCAGCATTTTTAATACAGGTTCTAATATAAATTCTATGTGTTTAACATTTTCTATCTTCACTGGGATCTTATTACGTATATAATATGTTGGATAGAATAACCCTTTATAATATTTCTTAAAGCAAAACTAGACAGAGGCACAGGGAATAGGGTTTACGTAGAATGCATTCTGATTCCTCCACTTGCATGGCTGTTTGTGTAGAGATGTATGAAAAAATGCCCTTTTAATTAGATTGACGTCTAATGCTGCATTCCATTTGAACTGGGAAGGCAGAATTTCCGTCTTTCATCTGGAATGCCCCCACATGTCTGATTTCCTACTCTGGAAACACAGGACTGGTCTGTCAAGTCAGAGTTTATCCAATTTCAGATTACGACTTCAGTCCAAAATGCCAACGTACACCAAAAACTTTACTGAAAGCTGTAGTATAATATTGTTTATTAGCACTTCTGTCTAGTTGTTTCTCATTAAATCAGTCATACACATGGTGCTCTCCTACTTCTGTTGACATGATGCTATGGAGTTTGGATGTACAAAATACCAGGTAATGCAGTGCTAGGATTTATTCTGAAAAAGCAAGCGCAGCAGGAATTTGACTGGAGGTGTCCATATTAAACTTCCAAATGTTATACTGGAATGCAGTCAACTGGAGTGTGACGTTATTCCTAGCTGAGGTATCTTACATCAGATTTATACTTTTCTTGATCACCCTGGTACATATGTCAGAGAATTATTTCTGGATCTTTCTTCAATGCTTCACAAGCTGATTGGAAAACTAAATAGTATGAATCTAAACCCATTTATCACATTATCAATTCAGGATTTTCTTTTAAATCGTTCACAGACAGTCAAGGTACAGGACACTTTTTCAAAAGTCGTTCATTCAAACACAAGAAGTCCGGAGGAGTGTGTCTGATCACCATTATTATTTACTCTGTATACAAGTGACCTGAGACAGAACAGTGACCACTGCTCCATTATCAAATATGCGGATGACACCCTGCTCATAGGACGCATATCTGGGGTGGATGAAAGCTACTATCTAAATCAAGTGGACTGTATGGTAAACTGGACCTTTCTCACTCTGAACGTAAAAAAGACCAAAGAAATGATATTTGATTTTAAGAAACAGAAATCTGTATGTTCACCCATTGTTGTTTTGGGGGGAGGAGGTAGTGAATGAATATAAACACTTAGGAAGTAACTTAGATAACAATCATAACAGGAATGCAAATACAAAAAAAATATTTTCTAGATGCAATCAGCGCTTATTTCTCCTCCATAAACTCAAACTATTTAAAGTAGACAAGGACCTCATGTCACCCTTTTATCGCAGCATGATCCAATCTGTTATCACTTTCAGTTTCATTGCCAGGTTTAGTGGTCTAACAAACCAAAATTTAAATAAAGCTCCAGCAGATTACTAAACATGCAGCTAAAGTTATTGGGAGTGATGTAGATGATCTGGCAAGTGTGTGTCAGGGGACAATGCTAAAGAAACTAGAAATGATCTCAACTGATGACAGACATCCATTACATGTAGAACTTAACTTCAGTAAATCAGGAAGGATAGTTGCTTTGAAAACCTTCTCAAATCGCTCCAGAAATTCCTTTCTGCCTTGTGCCCTACAACTTTTTAATAAGGAATATCAGAGAAAATTATTAAGGTTTGATATGTATCCTGTAACAATTTTTGTGTAAATATGCCCTGTCAAACTGCCTTACCTTACCTTAACCTGTCTTGTCTCTATTTGTGTTGTTTAATTTCTTTCTGTCTTGTTATTAGATGCAACTGAGAAGGCAAATCTCATCTTTTCTTGTGTAAATGTCACTAAATAAAGCAACCTTGAACCTTGAAGAAACACTATGCAGCATTAGAGCTCCAGTTATGAAAATATGTAGAAATTCCCATTTGTCTGAAAGGCACCAAGGCATGGTGGTCACTAGGGAAAAATGGTACATTGTTCATTATACAATCAAGAATTTGGCTTAGGCTGGTGTCCATGTTGCTTTACAAGTTTTGTTGTGATGCCTCAGGAATGGTAGCTCAGCTACTTCTTCACAAATCTAATGGTAAGGGAACCTTTTCAGAATTAGATCATATTAAAGGTGGTGTCCTTCAGGAATCACTGCTTGGGACACTGCTCTTTTAATATATATAAATGATCTGGACAGGAATATAAGTCAATAAGTTTGCAGATGATACCAAACTAGGTAGAAGGGCAGATGATGGAGAATCAGTTAAATTGTAACAGAGGGATTTAGCATACAGGCTTGGACAACTTTGTGTCAGGTGAAATTTAACATAAATTAGAGTAAAGTGTTTCATGTAGGAAGTAAAAATGTTAGATCTGATTACACAGTGAAAGGCCTGAAAGTTGAAAGTACACCTTATAAGAAGGACCTAGGAGTCATAGTGGACTAATTACTGTCTATATAGTGTACACAATTAATCAAGAAAACTAACAGGGTTTAAGGTTATATACTGTATAATCATCTATGAAATATAAGTCAAGGGAAGTTATGCTTAAGTTATATAACACATTATTGAATCCTCATCTGGGGTACTGTGTGCAGTTTTGGTCTCCATATTACTAAAAAGACATAGCAGTGCTAGAGAAAGTCCAGAGGACAGCAACTATGTGGATTCCAGGAATGAGAGGTGTGAGTTATGAGGAGAGACTGAATAAGCTGTACCTTTGCAGCTTAAGAAAACTGAGATTAAGAGGGGACTGATTGAAGTGTTTAAAATTATGAAAGAAATTAGTACAGTATATTTCACTTCTTATTTTAAAATAAACTGTACAACAACAACATGGGGACACGGTTGGAAATTTGTGAAGGGCAGATTTCATACAACTGTTAAAAAGTTTTTCTTCATGCAAAAAGCAAGAGGCAAATGGTAAGAATTACCACGTAGTGTAGTGCAGAGGATGACTTTAGGGCCTTTAAAATCTTGATTTGATATTATTTTGGACAATCTAGGTGAATAGGATGGACAAACTTGTTGTGTTCGATGGCCTGCTCTTGTCACAATTTTTCTGTTTCTTATGTTTCTAGGTTTGACTTTGTCTTAAGTCAAAGGAGTGGGCTCCTGTGTGTATTTGAGAGTTGGCAACTAATGAAAGCTAAACTAGAAGTAGAGTGAATATAATTCAACCACAAGGAAAGGTGATAAGCAAAGGTTTTGAACTGTTCAAATAGAGCAGCAGCTTGTCTCTCTGATATCTCATTTTTGTCATACCATGAGAGAATGAATAAAGACAAAAGACAGGCTAAGATTGTGGTTGAAACCACCACACCTGAAAAACATTCATACTGTCAGGGAGTATATTAACTGGCTGTGAATGTGTGGTGTGCTTGTAATGCCTGGGAATTTGAAACAGCTAAGATGTGCTGAGGGAATTGTGTAATCCATCATCCCCTGAAATTCCTTGTCATTCTGACATCCTCAAGGCAGCAAAATTCTGCAACTTTAGTCGTTTAGTGTGACGTACTTTCTGACTCTAAGTCATTCAGTGTGGCACCTGCCTAAAGAGTATAATAGGTTAGATTATCTATCCATCCACCTAATGATATGTAGTGTGTAATGTAATAAGAGGAGCTGAATTATTTACTGATCATACATTACTAATCATGGACAAAGGTTTTTCAGAAGAACAAGACAAAGAAACAATAGATCTCTGTAAGTATTTGCGATTGTGGACAGTCCAGTTCACATGCCAGTCAGTGATGCCTCCAGTTAGGATGATTTCAATTGTACAGATATAAAATGATCTGAGAGTTCTCCAAACCGCTACAGCCACCTGAGATAAAAGAGGCATTGCCCCACCTTTTTCACCTCTTTTCTGGTGTGAACAGTCCATGTGAGGTCTTTGGTGATATGCATGCTGAGGAACTTAAAACTGATCACCCTTTCCACATTAGTCCCATTTTTGGTGCCTTCCTGAAGTCCACTGTTATCTCTTTGATCTTGAACACATTGAGGGTGAGACAGTTTTCCCGGCCCTGATTTCCCTCTGTATTTAGTCTCATCGCAGATGGAAATAAGACCCACTACCTTTGTGTCATCAGCAGATAACACAATGATGTTAGGCCTTGTGAGAGACGACTAGCAGCTCAATCCGGCCGGGACCTCCCCAAACTGGAAGAGTGGAGGAAGGCTGCCTTTCCAGGACACTGCCTCCCCCAGGACGCTAGGTGGCAGCTCCCCTAGACTGTAAATGTACCCCAGATTCCCGCAGGGCATCATGGGACATGGAGTCCATTTTCTCAGCCCTGTTGGGTGCCATGGGTGCCGCCAGGGGGAGCTAATAATGGACCGGGGGACTCCTACTTTTCTTATAACCTGGAAGTACTTTGGAGTCACGAAGATGGAAGCCCACAGTACTTCCAGGATGCTTGAGGAGGATGATGTGGCCTTTGACCCGGAAGAAGAGGAGAAACACTTCCGGGTCATGGAATATATAAAGGACTGTTGGAGACCCAGCAAGCTGAGCCGGAGTTGGGAGGTTGGGTGACAAAGCTGCTGGGAGTGGAGGATTGTTATTGGTTGAATTATTATTAATTATTGGTATTGGAGAATTGTGGTGAGTGTGGTGCTTTGTACACTGTATTTAAGAAAAATAATTTAAAATTCTTCTTGGTACTTTTACATGTGTGTCCTGGACGTCTGTCTGTGGGGTTTCATGGGGCAACAGCGCCCCTAGTGACCACAGCCTTTTCCTAGCCATATAGTCATGGGTGTAGAGGGAATATAGGACAGGACTTAGCAGACATCCCTGGTAGGGCTGCAGAGTTGAGAGTAAGTGTAGAGAAAGTGATGCCACCCTGTCCAACCACCTATCACCAATCTGACAGGAACTTCAGAATCCAGCTGCAAACAGAGTGGCTCAGACCCAAAGCTCCAAGCTTGCTGTCAACTTAAAGGGAATTTTAGCATTAAACTCTGAGCTGTAATCTACAAACAGCATTTTCACACTTGTCTCTTTTGTCTATAAGCTTCATTTCCTTTTCTGAATAATGGATTTGGGACTGGATGGTGCAGTGCTGTCTCACAGATATAGTTTCTTTGGGATTCTTTCTGGGTTCGATCATTGTTCCTATGGTGTTTGAAAATTCCTGCTGTGTCTGTGTGTCTTTTTCTCAGTGGTAGTTGAGTTTTACTTCCATATCTACAAAGATGTGCGGAAAACTTTGTCAGCTTCTCCAAACTGGCCCAAGTGTAAGTGTGGGTGAACCACGTCCAGATCAGACACCTGCCTGCCCCTCCATGACCCTGAATTTAGTAAAGTCAGTCTTATGTTACAAATTCTTGATCAACTGCTCCAGTTGTACTGCTAAGTCCTCTTGTGTGGTCCTTTTTAATATTTAATCCCCAGTGTATTATGTAACATTGTGGTTTTTCTTTGAAAGTTATTATTTATAATGAAATTAGTTTATGGGTCATAAAAAGAAAACAATGGGTGCATATAAAAACTGTTAATTTATTTTAAATTGTCCAATGCTAAATCATTCAAGACTGAACCAGAACATATTATTTTAATTAGTTACTTTTTCCCTTTTAAAAATCTAAATTGTGATTCTGATATTACATCTTCAATCAATGCACGGCAAACAAAAGCATAACCCAAATAAACCAAATGATAAAAAGGTGGACAGAATGGTGAGTGTGACAACATGGTTTTAATTTACAGATCATGTTACTTTGTGAAACGATGATGGATGGTTCACAAATATTTCAGTTGAAGATAAAGGACAAGAAGATCCTGAGATATTAAGATTAGCATGCATATGCCTCGCCTTTTTTATTAAACACTTAACTGAATGTCCATGGACTTAGTCTCAAAGTACAATGGCAGGTAACGTGGTTGATCGATGACCAACACTATAGACTGCCAAATGATGTAAAAAATTCCATGGAAAAAAGAAACAAAATGAATAATCCACATGTCTGATATTCATTTGTATGGTCAAAACGTGCAAAATGTGTGCATTTTGTGCTAAAATATTATTAGCAGTTACTTTTTGACGTCATTCCCACAATGCTGTACATTTGAATTAAAGACAGGTTTCTTCACCAGTGAATGAGCAATGAGTAATTCAAACACACAGCATAGAGAGAATGATGTCTTTGTTGTTTACGTTTAAAGCAACGTTTTCAGGAAGTAACTGTTAAGAAAACTGTCCATGAATCTACTGGTGCCAGTGTCAATAGGGAGGATAGAGAACAGTGACTATGCAGAATGTCTGAGATCCTTAATTATACTGTCTCCCTTTCTAAGACAGCGAGTGGTGTTATGTCCTAAACAGAAGGCAGCTGTGTACCAGTAATATTTGTTTGGGCCGCCCTCACCCCCTTCTGCAGTGCTTTACAATCTTGGACTGAGCAGTTTCTGTACTAGGAAGTGATGCTTTAGTATCTCCACTGTAGATGTTTGTGAGAACAGACGGAAAACTCGTAGCTGCCTTAGGACATCTGAGGAAGCAGGGGCACTGCTGAGCCTTTTGTGACAGGAGCTAAAATGTGTTGCGCCCACTTCAGTCCATCAGTTATAGTCTTTCCAAGAAAATGAAAGCTGCCCCCCCCCCCTCTTAACAGCATTTCCCGCAATGTATATACAATGCAATTTATTTTTGTATAGCCCAAAATCACACAAGAAGTGCCACAATGGACTTTAACAGGCCCTGCTTTTTGATAGCCCCCCAGCCTTGACTCTCTAAGCAGACAAGGAAAAACTCCCAAAAAAAAGCCTAGTAAGCAAAAAATGGAGGAAACCTTGGGAAAGGCAGTTCAAAGAGAGACCCCTTTCCAGGTAGGTTGGGTGTGCAGTGGGTGTCAAAAAGAAGGGGATCAATGCAATACAGTACAATACACAGAACAGAACACAAGTAATCCTCAATACAGTATAAAAATAAAAATATTACAAGTACGGAGCAGAATTTAACAGTAGATGATATCACATAATAGGATTTGGATTTGTTTAGAGTCCTGGAGACCTCAGCCATTACGCTGCCTCCCCCAACTGGCCATTCCACAGCTGAGACAGCCAATCCGATGAAAGGACCCATCTACCCGACGATTCCTGTGATCCTCCATCAGGGATGACTTACCTTAGGCAGGCAAAACAACTTGGCAGGTGGGGCCGTGGCACCAAGTGCCAGATTTGAGTACCGAGAAGAGAAACAGAATAGGTGAGGGTTAGTAACAAATTAGAACTATCATGTTACTTATGTTTTAGTGCTAATGACTAACAACAGAGATGCAGTCTATACAGTTAATCAGCAGCTCTAGTCAGGGTGTGCTAAACTGAAATAGTGAGTCTTCAGCCAGGATTTGAAAGCTGAGACCGAACGGGCATCTTTTATAGTAGCAGGAAGACCATTCCAGAGTTTAGGGGCTCTGTAACTAAAAGCTCGACCTCCCATTGTTATTTTATTAATCATTGAAATCATACGCAGACAGGCATCTTCAGATCTTAATGTGCGCTCTGGTTTGTAAGTCATGATATGTTCAGACAGGTAGGCCAGACCTTGGCCTTTTAAGGCATCATATGTTAAAAGGAGGATGTGTGACAGTGTGGTTTGAGTTTTGAGTTCTGAAGACCATGACCAGCCTTTTGGTTTTGCTGATATGTTGGTCTTTATTATGGTTGAGATTATCATCCTGGCACCATTGAGTCAGCAGGTAGACCTCTTTTCTGTAAGTCATCTCATCATTGTTGGTGATCAGGCCTATGGTTGTAATGTCATTAGCAAATTTAATCATGGAGTTGGAGCTGTGTCTGGCCACACAGTCAGAGATGAAAAAGGATTAGAGAAAGGGGCTCACAACAATACCATGTAGAGTACCATTATTGAAGGTCAGACAGTCATTACATATTGAGGTCCTCTGGTTAGCAAGTCCAAAATCATGGCTGGAGAGAATGATGCTGAGTCCTGAGACATTTGGTGGTCTTCACTGCTGCTACAACAGTGTGGAATGTTGAGGTGTATTGTATAAAAAGGACTCTGGTAACAATTTTATTATCCAGAAGTTTGGGATGATATGACGTGCAAGTGCATCCTCTGAGGACCGGTTGTGACAATATGTGAACTGGAGGTTATCGGGACCACCTTTGTAATATGTTCCACCACCAGTCTCTCAAAGCTCTTGTCACAATTTTAGTGAGTGCCACTGGTCCATAGCCATTCAGATGGTCCACTTTTGTTTTAGGCACAGGAATAATTGTTGTGAAGAAACAACCACAGATTCTCTCCGTTTACTTTGTGTTAATGAAGGCATCATATGTTTGTCGCTTTTGCCTCCTGTGTGTTGTCCTGGGTGTGGATGCCTGTTAAATTTTATCATCTGGCTAATGCTGTTTCTGTTTAGATGACGAGATTGTTTTCAGATTTTGAAGTTTGCCCTTGCTGCCTATCATTTTTAAATTGCACAGTGAAACAATTGTTCCTTCTCTAACCCATCCTGTTACTTTTTACTGTTATTAATTAAACAGTACAGATGACATATTTTACACATAGCGGAAAAATGTAAATCCTTCACTGGAAATAGACTACAGTATTGACCCCCATATGTTCTGCATTTATGAATTTGACAAATTAATATAAAAGTAACTCAACAAATTGGTGCAGTAGCTTTGCAAATATATATAGTTTTTGTAAAATCAGATATGGACTATAGTGGAATTCTACACTTCAAACCCAGAACAAAACTATGAAAAACAAAGTTATGTGATGAAAAGACTGCTGTTTTCCAAATACCTCTTTTACATGCTATATTCAGAACACAATTAATCTTTTTGCTTTTTCTCCCCCACTGATCTCCAATGCCCCTATTTATCAAAGGTCACAGAATTACTCCTAGGAATTGGACTAAAACTCTGACTAGGATAAGAATCTGTCCTACCCCAGAGTAAGACATGAGAAGTTAGTTATGAAGCATCCTACACCAACTCCTAATGAAGGATGAATGATGTCACGATTTTACAGTACCCAGATTTGCAAAATGGTACTCATTGGAGGCGTTTTATAGTTTCCTTTAAAATCGTGATGATGTTTGGTAGTTTTCTAATAGTAACGTTAAGGCTTCACCACAACGATAAAAAAATTCTGGCAGATGATGTTTAATGCAAGTAAATGTAAAGTATTACATGGAGGAAATAAAAATGTTATGTTTGAATCTGCAATTGAAGGTCTAATAATTGAAAGTACACCTTATGAGAAGGATTTAGGAGTCATAGTGGACTCTACGCTATCAACTGCCAGGCAGTGTTCAGAAGCCATTAAGAAGGCTAACAGAATGTTAAGTTATATAGCACGATGTGTGGAGTACAAGTCCAAGGAGGTTAAGCTCAACCTTTATAATGCACTGGTGAGGCCTCATCTGGGGTACCGTGCACAGTTTTGGTCTCCAGGCTACAAAAAGGACACAGCAATACCGGAAAAGGTCCAGAGAAGAGCGACTAGGCTGATTCCAGGGCTACAAGAGATGAATTATGAGGAAAGATTAAAAGAGCTGAGCCTATACAGTTTAAGCAAAAGAAGATTAAGAGGTGACATGATTGAAGTGTCTAAAATTATGAAGGTAAATAATAGAGTGGATCGAGACTGTTATTTTAAAATGAGTTCATCAAGAACACATAGACGCATTTTGAAACTTGTTAAGGGTAAATTTCACACAAAATTAGTAAGTTTTTCTTTACACAGAGAACGATAGACACATTGTATAAGTTACCAAGTTAGTGGGACTTTAGGGACTTTCAAAACTCGACTTGACGTTATTTTGGAAGACTTAAGTGGACAGGACTGAAAAGACTGTTGGTCTGATTGGCCTGTTCTCACCTAGATTGTACTAATGAATCAAATAAAAAATAATAATAATGATATACAAACCAGTACTAATAAGATAAAGAAGGAGAAAAAGAAATTAAATATAATTGAGTGGGATATTACACATAATTGTCGCCACTTTGCAACAATATAAATAATAATACAGTTTGCATCGCTGAGCTCCTGCGTGATGATGCTGTGATATCACTTGTGATTCACATATGCATGCTCATCCACACTTAGGGTGATGATCTTTATGTGGATGACATCAATCACACCAACAACTCCAGAAAAAACAGCAATTTGCATGACTGCAGGTTGCTTTTACATTACCTCATGTGCAGTGGTGGAGAAATGCATACGTCTGTGTACTACTTCTCGTGATGAAAAGACACTCAAAGTTTGGTGCAAAATTTGAGAAGTGGTTGCTTGTGACATACCCAAATCATTGCTGTTATAAAGCTGCATTTTCCCTTTGGCCTAAAACTGTAATGTTACCAATATTTTCATTTTGACTGGCAGTGCATGGCTTCTACTTGTAGATGGTGTGATCACGTGATTTGTTGAGAATATTATTCCATCTCTGCCAAATCAATCTCTTTTTACAAATTCATTGTTGTCCAATATTTCCAAAACATTCAGCCTAAAGCCTGATATGTGCATGCTGATCTTTAACTTAATGCTATCTTCTAACAGTTAGGAACACTCACAAGCTCTCCCAAACTGCAGTGTGGTTAAGAGTAATTTCCTAAGTTAGGAAAATTGATTAAAAGCTATAACTGCTACTCTTAAGAGTAGGACCAAATCTGTATCCCTTTATATGAACAACTGGATCTCAGATATCACCTTTAATGTAAACCTTTAATGAATAATGAATGAAAGATGGCATAATGAATTCTTCCTCAATTTGTGTGAAGCATGGTCTAACTCAAGTCAAAATTATACATGGCAAGCATCTTTCAAGACTCAGAGTATTCAAAATATACTGTATGTGTGTTGAGAATCTACTTGTCAGCAATGTCGGCAGGTACTTAGCTTTCTGGATTGCAATCTTTGGGGGTCTCCTGCTCAGACTTTAAAATCTGTGCTTATGTAGTAGTAGGCATGCAAAGTAAGAAAATGTTCTGAATGCACTGCATCTGCATGCTTCCCATTTGCTCAAATGTACACTGTTCTAAATAGGAGACGCTTTTGTTTTGTTTTTTTTGCTATTTTCATCTTTTTCATTTCTAAATATATTTAGAGTGAGCCAGAAAAGTAACTTTCTGATATCAATTTTTTAATTCTATTGGTAAATGCTGCCTGTTTTGTCTGGAATTTAATTGATCCTGATCTACACTCTTGCTTTTGGACTTCCAATTTTTAAGAATGTACTATCACTAAGACATGGTTTCTATAAACGTCCTGCTGTTTTCTTCACAGCTGGGGTCATTTCATAACTGCAAAAAAAAATCTAATATTTATTCCAAAAAGGAGAATGTCACTTTTGGAACATTACTGGACATGTGGTGGATTTTGTCAACAATAAAACACTGTCCCATTCAAATTATACAACAAAACAGGTTGTGACAGAGTGGACCTTTGATGATGAAAAAATTGAACAGCTGCACCTTCAAAGTGCTCAAACTTCCCCCTATTCTGCTAAATATGAAATTTTTATTTCTGTGTCACTGTTTTTGTGTGTGTGTGTGTGTGTGTGTGTGTGTTTTAAAGGTTTTTAGCCCTTCATTATTCCTGATGTTTTTAGAAAAATTGAACAAGTTTGCTTATATTAACTGTGATTATAGCTGAATTTTCTTTTCTTTTGATTTTTATCTCTAGCACATGTATTGAGCACAATTAACGTCGGCAATCTGGTGTCATGTTCACAACATCAAGGGAAGCCTTTTTTCTAGCTTTTTAACAGGGCATATTGTGTATATACATGTGTATATTGAATTACGTGTTACAAGACATACTTATCCTGTTTTCAACTGAAAACGTAGACAATGAATATGATGCTATAGCAAACTGGACACCTTCCAAGAACTGTCCTCTGACAAAATGTATTAGCAAAAGAACAGTTAGATCCTATTCTTTGGCAATTTGCACATTTCCCCATTTTCTTTTATAATGCTGTACCATATACATATGATTTTCTTTTCACTATTTCAAAGGTAAGGGGTGTGAGGAGTAGTTCAAAAGGTAAATCTCTCTGAGTGCCGATTTCCTCTAAAGTAAACACATTATAGAATGTCATGGGTTTCATTAAGCAGGATAAGATGCAGACAGTCCATTAAGTAGATGGTAAAAGGGCACTTTGTATTGCTTCCACCGGTAATTATTGATCTGATAATTAAAAGAAAATCTAATGTGTTGTTATGAATTGGCAATTACTTCCTGTACCTTTTAATGTGCTCATTTTGAATCTATTACTTTAAATTTCAGTAGTAATAGTATTATTAAGTTTAATGGATATTGGTATTATGATCATCATATATAAATATTGTGATAAAGGCGCTATATAGCGCCCGACCCAGCACAGACTGACACAGAGGCACGTATAAAATGAAAGACTTTTTATTTTCTCTTCAGCCATGGGGCATGTCTTTCCCGTGTCCCACAGGTCCAACACAGTCCCAAAAGCACAAGCAAGGCATACAACAAACACTCTTCCTCTGGCACCACCACTCCTCCCAGGCAACCTCGTCCTCTTCCTCCCAATTCTGGCTCCTGAGTTGTGTATTCTGGCCATTTTTATAGCCCACCCGGAAGTGCTCCAGGTGCTAATTACACTACCGGGCAGGGGTGTAGAGGTTGTCACAAAGGCTCCGGGATCCATGCAGCACCCCCTGGCAGCCACCCCAGATCCCCACAGGGCTGTGGAGAACTCCATCTCCCATGGAGCCCTGGGGGAAACTGAGGCACCAACGTCACCCAGGGAGGCTGCCACGAAGCGTCCCAGGGGAGGTACTGAGGAGCTCATGGCTGCTCCCCCGAAACATATGCAGCAGGGGCGTCCCGGCCGGGCCCGTTACAATATATACAGTATATATATTTATTATTATTAGATTTGCCTCTATAACATGGATTTGGATTAAGCAAGTTTGAAA
The DNA here is from genome assembly GCF_900747795.2 of Erpetoichthys calabaricus. Taxonomy (NCBI): domain Eukaryota; kingdom Metazoa; phylum Chordata; class Cladistia; order Polypteriformes; family Polypteridae; genus Erpetoichthys; species Erpetoichthys calabaricus. Next base: position 40,730,195 of record NC_041401.2, read on the forward strand.
AAAAATGTTTAACTGGATAATGCTTCTTACATGAGGATCCTTTTACAAAGCTTCAAAATGCATCTGTATTTTTAATGCAATATTTTACGTATATAAACTGAAAACTAATCCTTTTCCATCAAATCTTCTATTTATCCACTCTTTCCCGTTAGAGGTTGCAGAGAGCAGGCGCCAGAAAGGAACCAGCAAAGTAGGTGACACGTGTCCATCACAACACTCCTCATTTTCTTACAATGGAACTTGAAGAGAGGAAAACTCAGGAACTGCCAGTGTTTTGAAATCCTACTCCTATCCTGTAATTACTGTATACAATGTAATTTGTTACTGCAAATAAAAGGAAGGATTGTACCTGAAAAGCTGGTTTTTTCAAGTCAAGTTAGCTACTGTACAAAAATAAAAAGCGAGGTTTATTCTTGTTTTTATCTAAAAGCTTACAATAATAGGCAGAACAAAAGGCTTCTCCAAAAGGGCTTTGTTGAACAATCAAAGGGTTTTATAAGTCATGTAATGCTATCAGCCGAGCACAATCCAAGCTCTTGTTTGCAGCAGTCAAACTGAAATGAATTGGTGGCATCATAAAACTTGGGTGAGTGTCCAGCTAACTAACAGGGCGAGACCCCAAGGAGGAGACTTTGTCTAAACTCTCACAAACAATTCAATCAATGGCAACAATATACAGTACTTCTTGTAAAATGTACTTAAATGCCTGTAGAAATTAGGCCACGCTATGCTGATTTTTATCAGAGGGCGTGTCTTTATCTCGCCTTTATTCATCTGACCAAGGCCTTCAACCTCATCAGTTGGAATGGTCTGTTCAAGATCCTTGGCAAGATAGGGTACTTCTTAAGTTCCTCATCCTGATCCAGCTCTTCCACAAAGACATGAAAGGTGAGCTGAGTTCAATGGCGCATCATCAATATGTTCAGCGTCTTCAATATGTTCAGCAGTCTGAAGGAAGACTACGTCCCTGCCCCCACCATTTTCACCATTGTCTTTGCTTTGATTCTGAAAAATGCCTTCAAGGAATTGATTAAGGGGGTGCATCTTCACACAAGGTCTGACGGCAATCCATTCAGCCTTTTTCGTCTAAGTTCAGTAGTTCATCATCAGGGACATGTTGATGTGTCATGAACCATCCACTCACAAGAGTAACTACAGAGACTGATGGATGGGCTCTCCTTGGAGAGCATTCCTTTGGTCTCATCAGTGCCTAAAATGGATATAAATAAATGGCAGTACTCTTGTTTTAAGTTAGCTTTTTATAACGGGGGGAGTCCCTTGGAGTTTAGATCACCATGACTGAAGACAGGTGTGGTAGGATCACTAGTACTCATCAAACACTGCCAATACTCAGGTCAGGTCAGAAAAATGTAGAAGTGCCCATGCTCCACTTCTAGCCCTGGTTCTTACTGTCAGTCTGAAGAAGACAAATGTGATGTTCCAAGGTGTCGAGAATTCACCCTCAATCACCATCTCCGACTATGAGCTGAACATGGTGCATCAGTCCACCGACCTTGGCTCCACAGTTACCTTCTCCCTGGATGCAGAGATCAACCGGTGGATCAGCCGTGTTTTCTCAACCTTTGCTAAACTGGCTCTGAGGGTCTGGAACAACAAAAAACTGACTTTCCACTCCACAATGGCTGTCTATAGAACTCTGCTGTATGGCAGCAAATCCTGGATGCTCTACTTCAGACAATAAATGTGATTAAATGCATTTCATATGCACGAACTTAGGAGCATTCTTGATTACAGGTGGTAAATGAAGAGGTCCTTACACATGCAAAGATCCCCAGACTTTACACTCTGCTGAATTGGCCACATTCACTGGACTTCTGATAGAAAGATCTCCAAGGATCTGTTCCGCACTGAGCTGAATGGTGGCACCAAAGTTACACCCACCTCTGCTTTAAGGACTTCTGCAAATATGACATGAAGTCTATGGACATTAAAGTCAACAGCAGGGAGGAATGTGTTAGTAATTGTGTTAGTTGGATACAGGAGATCTGGAGAAGAGTCAACAAGGACCATGCTGAATCAAGCTGCAGCAGAGGTGAGAGAGCCACTCACATATCAGGCTCTACAGCCACACCAAGTGAACCCCACGATTCTCTATTCTATCTATCTGCACATATGCCATGGTCACTTAAGATCGATGGATGCCTGTGAGATGTATTCAAATGCATGTAGAAATTTAGTACACATAGTACTGCTTTAATAAAATGTCATAAATGTGTTATCACAGTTCACTTGATCTCTCCAGGCAAACTGAGCTGGAAGCCACTAGGATAGCATGCATGATAGCTCCCTTTATAGGAGTGAACTCAAAGTGCACCAGACTGGTTCCTGTGATGGAATGGGACATTGTCCAAAACTGTCTCCAGTCATGTCTGACCTCCCAGGACCGTGGATTGCAATCAGCCAATTTAATAGTAATATACAGGGAGATTCACTCAAAAGGAGTCCCGAATATTCTGTAATAACGCTCACTAGGACGAAGCAATATGAACAAAACAACGTGCAATGTACTTCTCAGTATATGGAGCTTCGAACAAGCCAGGGTGCACCTGCGTCGGAATGATGAGGTAGGCACCGGTCAGCCGTCGCAACGTTTAACCTCTGTTTGCAACTTGTGGGTGCATACCGCCCATACCACTTCACTCAGTCACTTGACATCCCATCAGGATGGTAGTGTACAGTATTGAGCAGTGTATCTTCAAGGTGCGAAACCTATTGGGTCACCGATTCATTTAAGCAATGTCAGAATCAACTGGATGATCGTGAGTTAATGGAAGGTTACTTCCAGCAAGATGGATCAACGTGTCACACATTGGCAAGGAGCATGGCAGAAATTGAGTCCTTCTTCGGCAACAGGGTAATTTCAAAGGGGCTTTGGCCACCATGGTCACTGGATCTGAAACCACCAGACTTCTTCCTTTGGGGTACGCTCAAAGGAAAAGTCTATCGGAACAAGCCTCACACTGTGGAAGATTTGAAGGAAAACATCCAACGTGAAATTACTGCTATTCCCCCCAAGACTCTTGCTGATACATTCAGGAACATGGAGGAAATGTGTCTGGCAGATAATGCAAACCACTTCCAGCATCGCATGTAATGCAATCAATTACACATATGTCAAGGTATTTAGTGTATTTTTTTGGTTCAGATTGCTTCATCCTAATGGGAGTTACAACAGAATATTCGGGGCCTCTTTTGAGTGAATCTCCCTGTATTATGTTATGCCATTTTAACCAATCCACTCAGACACTTGTTTTAACTTTTTAGGATGAAGCAGTACTAGTTATTTATATTCAACTAATGGTGAATGCAAGGAATTATTTCTTATACTTTTTCTCTTTTCACCTAACTTTCTGCAGGGGTCTTATTATAGATAATATATTTTACTCATTAATTTTATTATAGGTAAGTTAGAAAGAACAGTTGATGCCTATAAGTCCAAACTTGAAATGCTAAGCATGTATTACAGCAGGAATGCCTTGTAAATGAGCAACACATGTGTTGTACCTTGGTTGTGCTCCATGCCAATTCTGTGCTCACATGGCGAAACTCACATTTTAGCATCTTGTACTGTACTCTTATACCCAACATCTTGTTGTCCAAAATAGATGAAACTTGATATTTTGCTGGAGAACTTGTTACAAGCAATTTACAAGAGTGATGACCATCTGCTCCCATATTGCAATTTTTTTTTACTTTTCTGGAGTTATCGTGTTTTGATCTGAGACCACAGAATTAGGCCAGAACTAAGCTGAAATCATGGCATAGTGCTGTGGTTTCTCTTTGCGAAGGTTTTCCATAAGTGGTAACTCAATCAAAATGCCTTGCCAGTTTCCTTGAAGTCTTGTTCCAAGTTTGTAAGGCGTTACTGTTAAAAACAATACATGGTAGAATGAAAACTCTCATCTTAAACAGCAGTTGGGGTACATATTAAAAAATGATTTATTTTTTTGGATGTTTGCTGAGTTGATTCATTCAGGATCCCAAATTTCATTTTGTGGAGAATCTTTTTAATTCTAAACCTGATCTTCAACAGACTAGATATCAGTGGATGTATTTATTTATCTTTGACCAGGGAAATACGTGGCATGGTGATGAGCAAAACAATTGCATGTGCATCAAAATTTAGAGGATTTAGAGGTTTGCTTTAAAAAAACGAGGTAACACTTTAGTTTAGATACTGCAAAAATTGGCCTATTAAACATTTATTCTTATATAAAAAGAATGTAACAACAGCTTCTTTTGGTTATAATACACTTACAAGCATCAGTCAAGTGGTTATTAATCTGTACAATGTGGCCTACTAAAATAATATCAGTTTGGAGTGGTCCTGAAATTAGTTAAGTGAGACAAATGTCTCTTAATATTGCGTACTTCATTATAAGACCTGAGAATTCTTCATATTCCTAAGTAATCTTACCAGCATATCAAATGCCACGCTGCACAGAGATTAATAAACACATTACTGATGCTTTATAACCATAATTAAGACTAACAGAACCCTTTGTCTAACAATTAACAATTGGACAATCTTTGGACAAATCTAACAATTTTGCTTTTTCTTTTTCTGACTATGATTTCAGACCAGACAGTGGTTACCAAGTAGTCAGGTGCCTAAAAGTGTTCTGACTTTGATATTCGACCACATCACACTCATTTCAGAATAAAGTGACTTTTAGCTGCAGTGTGAATGTAGACTTAAAAGACTCACGCTTGTTCAGATGCAGCATCCAAAAAAGGTTTTTCTTTTTTTGAATGCAACATCTGCAATAAGATGCTGCAGATACTCTATCAGACGGATGTGGTGAGCGCCTTCTTCTACGCGGTGGTGTGCTGGGGAGGCAGCATAAAGAAGAGGGATGCCTCACGCCTAGACAAACTGGTGAGGAAGGCAGGCTCTGTTGTAGTCACGGAGCTGGACAGTTTGACATCCATAGCAGAGCGATGGGCGCTGAGCAGGCTCTTGTCAATAATGGAGAATCCAATGCATCCACTGAACAGTATCATCTCCAGACAGAGGAGCAGCTTTAGCGACAGACTGCTGTCACTGTCCTGCTCCACTGACAGACTGAGGAGATCGTTCCTCACCCACACTATGCGACTATTCAATTCCACCCTTGTTTGTCTGGCTGGGGGTAAACGTTAACATTATACAAAATTATTGTCTGTTATACCTGCATGTTTATCACTCTTTAATTTAATATTGTTTTTATCAGTATGCTGCTGCTGGTGTATGTGAATTTCCCCTTGGGATTAATAAAGTATCTATCTATCTATCTATCTATCTATCTATCTATCTATCTATCTATCTATCTATCTATCTATCTATCTATCTATCTATCTATCTATCTATCTATCTATCTATCTATCTATCTATCTATCTATCTATCTATCTATCTATCTATTGTCACAGATGACTGCGGTCATTACCTGGCCAGGATGCCTGGAGGGACCGGAAAGGGACATTAACGGCTTCTGGGGCACAAGGGGGCAGCCGCCCTGGATAAAAAGAGGACCACAGAAAAGGTATAAAGAGGATTCGACCTATTGGGAACTGTGGCCACCACCAGGGGGTGCTTTAAGCCTCAGGAGACCCGGATGTGATTACTTCCACCACACTTGGTAAGATGGCGGAGGGATCGGCCAGGGACGCCCGGAGTGCTTCCAGTTCAAAGGGCAGCACTTCCGCCACACCAGTAAGTGCTGTCGGATGGACATCATGAGCCATCTGGAGCACATTCGGGCAGGAATAAAAGGGGCCGCCTCCTTACAGTCAGTGAGCCAGAGTCGGGAGTGGGAGTAGGACGAAGCTCCCAGGAGGAGAGGAAAGGCGGCCAAGGACTGAGAGACTTGATTTTGGGGTGATTATTGCTTTGTGCATTGTGTGCTGTGTGGAACTGTGTTTATTTAATGTTTAATAAACTTGTGGCTTTTATAAAGATGTGGTCTCCGACTGGTGGTGTCCGGGAAAGTCTCACACTATCTACAAATTAAATACTACGGAAGCTCTAAACCGCACAGTGAAAAAAATTATGGACTAGCCCTTATCTCGTATGTACATGAAAATATCTCGTACATATGGAATACTTTCACGTACGAGATGTTTTCACATATGTACAGGATACTTTCACTTACGTACAAGATGTTTTCATGTACATACGGGATACTTTTGTGTACATACAAGATAAAGTTAGATTAAAACAATTACAAAAGTGTGTTTTAGGGGCTACAGAATTACTTCTTTACCAAAAAGCTCATCCGAACAAGCATGAGTCTTTTAACTCTTTTAGGGCTAATGTTGACTTTTGTCGACAGCAGGGGTCGAGGTTGGATGTTGACTTTAGTTAACATCCAGGGGCAGAGGGTAATAATCAGCTATAGACGTCGAAATAAAACTCACCATCATGTTATGGGTAGACCCTCTTTGCTGGGAGGACTGTTAGACTCATTGACTTGACATTGAATCCCTGTGTGTGTATGTAAGGAGCGTAGAGTAAACAACACCTAGAATGACATTGACGTCGGGCAAACAAGAAAAGCGAATGTGCAAAGCAAAATACTCCGTTGGCATTATTAATTTTTGTTTGCTTTCTGCATATCATTGCTGAATCAGACTGACTTATCAAACTCCGATTTTGATGCAATTGATCTGGAAATCAAAAATGAAAGGCAGGTAACTGTTTCCTTTCCAGAAAGAGCCTTTGAGAATGTAAATAGTTAGACAAACAGGAATGTAGTAAGCATGTAAGAAGTGTTACAGCCCATTTAGAAAGCTACTGTTTAATGTTAAATGCATTTAGTGTTTGCTTTGTATGCTTTTTAGAAAACTGAATTTTTGGGGGAAAATATTGAGATCTGGGAGAAAATAAAAAAATAATTAGACCTGAAAGAGTTAAGTGTATATTCACACTGCAGCTAAAAGCTACTCTATTCTGATATTTGAATCATATCTTTTTTTTTTTTTTTGTTCAAATCAATTTTGCGAGGGTTCCCAAAACAAACAAGTAAAGATGTATCATAAATATACCATACATGTGCATATGAAAGCAATTTTCTGAGTCTATGAGGGAACACCCCCAATGTGATCAATTCCAACCACTTTGCTCTGTTTTTTATTTAATTCTTTGAAGGCACCGACCTTATAAATAAAGGAATTAAAGGTACTTGTTCACTTACCGGATTGTTTCCAGGGTGCACACATGGAGTGGCCATGTGTTTTGGGCTTGGAGTAGATGGGGTGACATGTCTTTCCATTGGAAGGGCCCTCAGGTGAAGACGTGTGCCTGCTACCCATCATGCTTCGTTCCAATGTTCTTCTGGTGTTTGGAAGATGGAAGTTTGGAAGTGTTTGGAGGTGCTGTGGAATGTAAACAATGTAAGCGCGTGTGTGGTGCAGTCGGCAGAAATATCATTTTGGCTAAGCGCTTGATCAGGGAGGGGGGGGGGGGGGGTGTTAAACTCGGGTCAGATGGTAGCTGACCCAGGATAAAAGCTGGACTTTTCTTTAGCCAGGGTTAGGTCAGTTCAGACCAGAAAAAGGTCAGCACACAAGAAATTAGGGTGACTGCAGGGTGATTTACAAGCAGGGAACAGACCGTTATTCCGATTTGCCAAGACAGGCAAACTTTTCCTCCAAGTTTTTGGATAGGGAGGGAAAGCAGACTAAGCATTCTTTTTTACTGAGGGGCTGATTCTTTGGAGGTCCTTAAAAAGGGATTGATTTTTTTATTTCTTTGGAAGATTTTTTAAAGGTGCATGACATGTAGTGAATGTAACTTTTTAATAATTTTTTTGTTTATCATCTTAATTCATTGTAGTGTTTGTGTGATGTTTTTATATATTTTTCTCTGTGGAACATTTTTTTCAATAAACACATCTTTTTATTTGTTAATATCACCCGTGTCTGCCTCCTTTACTGTCCCAGTGACTCCCGGTCTTGATATTTCATGTCCTGCTAAAGCCTAAGAGAGGGGTGCTGGGGTATGACAGAGACAGATGCTGGTTGTTTCATTGTAGGATGTCTGCAAATTTGTCAGCTTGTGATATCAGGAAGAGAAGCAGGAAAAGAACATTCATAGCTGTTGTTTTGAGTGCAGTTATCACTGCCATGTCTGTATGTAGAAGCCTGTGGATACGCGAGACAAAAAAAAAATCACGACAATGAGATGTGGAGGGTTTGGAAACCAACTTGTTGTTAAAAAATAGTGTATATCCTTTCTGAAAGGTTTTGATCCCTTCTCATTTTTTTGCTAATCTTTCTTCTCCAAAAAAATATGTCTCAAACATTTGAGGTAATATTGGAATTTAGAGTCAGTGTGAATGTAGCTTTTTTTTTCCAAAAATTAACTGCAAATTTCTAAGAACCTCACATTAATCAGGCTTTAGGATCTGTTGGTTTGACACCAGCATAGTTGCTGTCAACAAGATGGTGGCATTCATGATAAGGAGAAACAACTTGAAACAACGAAAAGGAAAATTACAGTTCCAGAAATTGCATAGAATAATCAGGACATGTTCAAATTGGATCATGAGTAGTAATCATATAAAGGACTAAACTGAAACTATAAAAAAATAAAACCTTAAAACCTAGACCTGATGGTTCTACTGTAGAGAGGTTTTGTTTTTTTTCCGAGACAGGGGTTTCAGCAGATTCCCTTTCCCTCTTTGGGCTTTGCATATTCAGATGTTTTTCAAAGTGTTTAGGCTTTAAGCCTTTTTTTCAAGTATTTAGGCCTTTGGTCCACTTTATGATTTTTAGGCCTGAATCATGACAGCTTGCAACGTCACAGCACTGGGCCATGCTGTTTAAGATATCGGCTCTCACATCATTTGCCTTCTGCTATTTGTTTTATTTTAAGGTATAAGACTGATTCACAGTTCCTTTTGCCTTTAAGACAATTCATATTCTTACTAGCTTTACTGGGTTTACCTGTTCAAAAACTCATAACTTGAACTTCTGTTTATTTTCTCTTTAATAAAGTTCTCTAGTTTAAGTGGCTACTTAACTTTTCTTTTGGGTCACCTCAAACAAAAACAAAAACATCCATCCATCTTCTAACCCGCTGAATCCGAACACAGGGTCACGGGGGTCTGCTGAAGCCAATCCCAGGGCACAAGGCAGGAACCAATCCCGGATAGTGTGCCAACCCACTGCAGGACACACACAAACACACCAAGCACACAATAGGGCCAATTTAGAATCGCCAATCGACCTAACCTGCATGTCTTTGGGAGGAAACCGGAGCGCCCGGAGGAAACCCATGTAGACACAGGGAGAACATGCAAACTCCACGCAGGGAGGACCGGGGAAGCGAACCCAGGTCTCCTTACTGCGAGGCAGCAGCACTACCACTGCGCCACCCAACAAAAACATCTTTTCTTTTTAATAAACTCTCACTCACCCCAGAAATCTGAAGAAATACTTTGAGCAAATTTAAGTAAATAAACAATTATGCAAATCAATACATGTATTGTAAAATGACACAGTAAATAAATAAATAATAACCATATTTGAGCATAAATAATTAAATGTACCACAGAGTATGCTTTTATGGCTTATTTCCTTACGCATTTATTTATTGATTGCTTTACTAAAATGACACCATACACAACATGAAATACGCCATGAAATGAAAAGTAGTTTTACCAACAGCTGAAAAATGGTTTAACAAGATCATGACAAAGATATGAGGAAGGTGAGAGAAAGATGGCCCACTGATACTTTGTTTTCCATCACACTAACATTTGAAATGGCTCAAACTTTACAGTGAGCAGCTGAAATAAAGCTTCACGTGAAATGGGAAGGCCCAAGAGACTAGAAGGGCCTTACTTGCCACATTATTTTGCTTGAAGGCTGGAATAAAAGAACCAGGAGGTGAAATGTAGAAGAAAGCAAGAATATGAAACTTTTGTACCAAAGTCTGAGTGCTAACCAGTACTGAAAGTCCAAAAAAACTAGAAATTCAGGATAGAAATTTGCAGAGGGATTGATTTTGTTTTTATCCAAATCACGGACGAATGAACTGCTAATCAAGTATTTAAGGCGTTTCGCTGATGGATAATATAGGGAAACGTGTGAAAATCTTGTTCAATGTTAATAGAGAGCAGCATAACAGAGATCATAAAACAGAGTCACACATATTCAAAACAAAATAATATTATGGTACCACAAAAGAAATCATTACTATGTTCTAAAAAACATTAGCATGCAGGGTACTCACACAGAAATGTTCCAGAGTAATAGACACCCATATTCCCACAAATACCTTTGTTTAGTAAAATGCTTTTTTAATAAGAATACACTCATAACACACATGACTGTGAAATCAAAACAATACTGTAGATAAAATGGATTTCTATAAATAATTAATGGCCTCACAGTAAGTAGACTTGGGTTTGCTTCCTCCCTGTGTGGAGTTTGCATGTTCTCACCGTGTCTGCGTGGATTTCCTCCCCCAGTCCAAAGACATGCAGGTTAGGTGCATTGGCGATCCTAAATTGTCCCTGGTGTGTATGTGTGTGTGTGTGTGCCCTGCGGTGGACTGGCGCCCTGCCCGGGGTTTGTTTCCTGCCTTGCACCCTGTGTTGGCTGGGATTGGCTCCAGCAGACCCCCGTGACCCTGTAGTTAGGATATAGTGGGTTGGTTAATGGATGGATGGATGTAAATAAATAATCCAAAATATTTGTTTTCTGTTCTGGAAAGAAACAGATGATGTGATTTGCTGTCTTGCTATCAGACAGTCTACAAAGTAGCAGGCAAGAAGTCATAAACTAGCTAAAGCAAGATTCGATAAACACTCAGAAATAAGTAGGCTTGTGTTATATATTGTATAAATACATAAAGAGGAAAGGCAACAACCTTTTATAATTCACAGCACTGAAGAATAGCAAAAAGTGACCCACGTCCAGGTTACAGAGGAATCAAAGCTTTACGCACATCCAAATCTGTTCCTCAGGGAGTGATGGAACGGTCCTTACGGATGACACTGCAATTGTGACTCGCTATGCTGGATAGGAGGTTGGACATCTCTGTGTCCATGGTTCTTGAGACTGATTCTCCAATTAGTTGTGAACCACCCGAGATTGCAGAGGTGGAGAACCAGCTGAGTGTAGGGAAGGCTGCAGGGATTTGTGGTATCAGGGGTGGACTTTCTCCAGCCTGGTGGTAAGGCTGTTTTCCTGGCATTGCAAGCAATCTTTGCTTTCATTTGGGAGACTGGTATCATCCCAACTGACTGGAAAACAGGTGTTAGTTTTCCCTATCTGGAAATGAAAGGGTAAATGCCTGGATTGTGGCAGCTACAGGGCGATTTCACTGGTCTTGGTGCCAGGTGAGGGTCATCCTTAATAGGATCCATGATCACTTGCTCACCTACCAATGACCAGAGCATTCTGGTTTTACGCCTAAGAGGTCTACCATCGACCGTATCCTAGCACTGAGGGTTCTCATGGAGTGCAAACGCAAATATTGGCCAAGTTTCTTTGCAGCCTTTGTTGTGGTGACTTGCTCAAGCTGCCCTGTGGGACATCCTGAGATTTTGTGGGAACCCCCCAAACTTGCACAATATCATGGCCAGTCTGTACACTGGTGGTGTGAGTGGTGTGCAGAGTGGAGGAAGGACCCCTGCGTTTCTCCCAGTTGATTCCGGGGTTCGTCAGGGGTGTATTCTTGCTCCTACTCCGACTTGTTCGATGCGTGCATGGACTCGGTGTTAGACTGGGTTGTGGGGTCCAGCAGCTGTGGGGCATCTGTTGGTGAAGAATGATTCATTGATCTTGACTTTGCCAACAATGCTGTGATCTTCACAATGGTCAATGGAGGCTCAGATCAGGGCTCTCAAGAGACTGAATGAGGAGTCTGAGTGTTCTGAATAAAAAACAAGATTCAGGCCTTTAATGACCTCAGACCATCAGTGTCTGTCTGCGTAGAGAATGTTGACCTTACCTCATTACATAAAGGAGTCGTCTACAACTGAACTGTTCAAAACAAGATTAAAGACTCATTTCTATTCACTTGCTTTCTGTGACCTTCAGTAATACTGATGGTTTTCTCATTGTGATTCTATAATCTTACTTCTATTTATTATTTATTTTATTTATCTTCATTTATTTTATTTCTATTTATGTTATTTATGTTTTTTTCTTCTTTTTTTGTAAAGCACTTTGGCCATAGCATTCCTATGTTGTTTTAAATGTGCTTTATAAATAAGTTGACATTGACCTTGTTGAGAGGTGTACTTACCTTGGCAGTGACATTCATGTCTCTGGTGACTTTTCTATGAAGTCAGTAGACAGATTAGGAGATCATGGGGGGTCAAGAGGTCACTGCAAAGGGGTGTGTGGCACTCCCAATATCTTTGCACAAGGACGTCTTTAGAGTCCTGGTGCTTCCTGTTTTGCTATATGGTTGTGAAACATGGATGCTATCCAGTGACCTGAGATGAAGACTGGACTCCTTTGGTACAGCTGGATTGACATTATGTTGAACAAGAAGTTGCTCACGAAATGAGGCACATTACCTGCACTGTGAGTGAGTGTCATTTATGGCACTACAACTATGTGGCGCAATTCCCCAAAGGTGATCCAGCTCACAGGATCCTCATTTTTGAGGAACCAAGTGGTTGAACCAGGCCAAGGGGACGCCCACATAACACCTGGCTGCGGCAGATAGAGAGTCATTTCCCGAGGGGTAGGACTGAACCGCAAGTCTGCCTTGAGGGGTTGCCAGCCAGGATCCCGAGCTGTTTCGTCATGTGGTGGGTACAGCAACACACTCAACCAGTGCATGCTTCCCAACCTGACCTGACCTGACCTGACCTGATTACAAACATAACTTGTCAGGCCTCGATTTTCCACTGTTTTTGATATCAGACAGTTAACTGCTAAATAAATGTGTTTGCTAAAGTGAATTACAGTGTATAACTCTTCATAATTTATTCTGTTGATTTATCCATCCATCCATTATCCAACCCGCTATATCCTAACTACAGAGTCACGGGAGTCTGCTGGAGCCAATCCCAGCCAACACATGTCGCAAGGCAGGAAACAAACCCCGGGCAGGACACAAGCCCACCGCAGTCTGTTGATTTATGGTTTTATTTATAGTTATATAATGGCACGCATGTGTGTTTCTGGGTTCATCTGAGGTATGAACTACTGGTTCTGGTGTTAACCTTCTCCTCTCTTCTCCTCCTCTGCATCTTAAAGAAGATGCCCAGTAAGGGCAACTGTCCATGCCTCTTCTGGTCAACAACCTATAAATCCCACTGCTGCCTGAAGCGGGTGCTCAGTCTTTCACTGCACTTACTGCAGGATGGATTTCTTTTCTTGCAGCACAACCCTTCTTTTGGGATTAATAAAGTATCTATCTATCTATCTATCTATCTATCTATCTATCTATCTATCTATCTATCTATCTATCTATCTATCTATCTATCTATCTATCTATCTATCTATCTATCTATCTATCTATCTATCTATCTATCTATCTATCTATCTTTTGGTAAGCTTCTTTGTATTGCCGCACACAGAGTCCCTAATTTTCATTGAGTTTTTCCATTTATTTTTGTTATAATTAAATAGGGACAACCCAGTTGTTGCCCCCACATTTTCCAGTAGAGATGTTCAGTTCTTTTCTCGGCCACAATAATAACCTTTTCTTCCATCATCATTTTTAGTGAATTATTCACACAGTCATTATTGTTTGAAGGGATGTCTCCCATGTAAGCAATTTTTCTATTACCATATTTATTCAGTGCTAAAATGCCGTGAAATGTTAAATGCAAGATTTTAAGATGCAGATCAGGAAAAAAGAAATAAATGGCAACACAAACATTACACTGTGCAATTCCAGCAAATATCTGGTCCCCCCACCCATACAGACCAGAAACATTGGCTCGCCAGAGACCACTCTGTATGTCCTTTCTGTAAAAGTCTAACCATTCATTAACTAACCTTATTACCAAATTTAGATTCTGATGAAGTTGGTGCTGATGAACTGCTTTTATAAATCCAATCAAAGTGGTAGGAGCACAAGGCTCCCTAACTAGTGGAACGTTAAAGTCATTCGCCAGTCTGAGAGTCAGGTTTGTCAGCCATTTCATAGGTCTTTCTGCAACGTTCAATTTCTTATTTAACAATGGCGATATGCCATTTCTTCCAGAAATCCCCACATTATGATGTCACAGAGCAGGTTCATGTGGTTTTGGAAACTATTCTAAAACTCTAAACAAGCTCACCTGGATGCCTAAATAAACCCCCTGATTTATTCTTTTTTGGAGAAGCCTTCAGTTTCTTATTTAACTTCTAATTTCATTTTTTCCATCTATGCCTGTGCTTATGCACATTATTTTTCTTTATATTTGTGAATATGATTTATTGTTGAGTAGTCCATAGTTTAAGATAAATCATAGGATGTGCTGGGATACATCATCAGTGATGCTTCCTAAGGTCATTATGTTTTGCTATATGGTTGCGAGACATGGATGCTATCCAGTGACTCATAACATCGGGACTCATAACATCAGAGACCCTTGCTCAGGTGACCCAGCAAGGGTTGATCAGACCTTGGCTTGTGCCCCAGAAGAAACATCCCACGATCCAAAGCCACCTGAAGGTCTTCTTTACAGCCTCAATGGTGAACTTTATGGCTCTCCTTTTCGCAGCTCCTGTGATACCAGGGTTTACACTTTGCATAATGAGCGACCAACAAAGCCTCTACATTCCCCGTCAGTGGGCTCACAAAGAGCATTCCAGCCGCTCCTCTGTCACTGCTTCACCAGCTCATGGTACTTGGACCACTTTCATTCATTAGCCTCCCAAGGGAATGTCAGCTCCACTATGAGCAACTGCTTTGAAGAGGCAGATGTTAACACCATGTCTGGCCATAAAAAAGTTGATGTAACATTGTCCGGGAACTTGAGCTACCTGTGCAAGTCTGCTTGTAGCTTTTGGCCAAACGCCGAGGTGAGCAGGCCGGCTACTGTAGGCTGTGGCTGAGGCTGGTATCCTGCTCTGTTAAAGGCAATGTCCCTGTGCTGTGAATGACCCCATTGTTAGCCATGGCTTTAGAGATGGCCTCTACCACTCGCTTGAGCACTTGGTCGTGTCGCCAGCTTAAGCAGCCTTCACTGAGAGCTATTGTGCACTTTCTGCTCCAGTAAGCCATTTCTGGTGCAGAGAGGACATACTGGTATGTAGATTTTCCCAAGTGTGTAGATTTACTGGGCTGAGTAAGATGGCTTGAACTATGTCACCCCAAAATAATTTTCTCTTCATCACTCCCTCCCACCTTGTCCATGCGCCCTGCTGCCACATGCCCACCATCCTGCTGATTCACTTCTCCTCCACACCTGCCCAAACCTCCTCCTATTTCTTCTATGTTTTTCTGCCTCCTTTTCCATTTTCTTTTCTGCACTGTGGTACTCTAATGCGTATTTAATAGTTAACTAAATATGCAGGGACCCAAGCTGACTGTGGTAGAGTTAACAGACAAAGCAAGCCCTTGCGGGCTCAGTCTGGTTCTGTCAATCTTATTTTTTCATTCTAGTGTTAGGGATTTGTACCACATGTTGTGCATCCATATTTCTGCCTGCTTTTCATTGAGTAATACCAGACAACTAAGCAGCTTGTCTATAAATATATAAAAATGTATTTATAAATCATTTTTATTTAATATTTAAATGTTTAGAAATATTTTTATGTTTTATTTTATCTTCCAGGTGATCATGACACTGACTACCACTGTGGCTACTTCCTCAGAGGAAGACAGTGGAAATGAAGAAGATCTATGCTAATCAGCAATAAGTACAGGCTCTGTGGTCAACTACTGTTTTGTCCATTAAGATATCAGATTGATCAGAATCTCCAGAAACCAGCACGTTTGATGGGAGAAGCAGAAGATGGACGTTAAACAGCAAAAGGGTCAAAACCAGAAAATCAAGAACACTGTGAAGACATGAGACAAAAACTGAAGTCAAAACCGGAAATTTTACAAGAAAAAGTTTTTTAGCAAGAAATCTATAGCTTGGATACAGAAGTGCTTTTTTCAACAACCTCTTAACCTGTTGCAGTTCTCGACTTCATGACCCTGGTAGGTTGTGCTAGTGAAGGTGAACAAACATGGCGATAACTACTAAAACACAAGATGATGACAAAAAGATCCAAAAGAATTATAAAACTGGGAAAGTAAACGTTAAATGAAAAATAAACCTTAGTAAATGATTCTAGGAATCCAACTGCCTGCAACCCGCCACAATGTGTAAAACAAACACACAAAAATGATTAATAAACACCTATTTCTAACAGAGTCAAAATGATTTCCAGGTCTCTGGTCTGATTTGTATAATAGGTATTTTAGAACACACACCTCAGATTTAACACTACTCTTGCATGGGACACCTCAATATAACGTAAAGGAGCCTCTGAACAACCATTTACATACATTATTTAAAGCTACGCTGTAGCGGTCACAGAAAAGCAATGCACACGACCACTTTAAAGGATGAAAAGTACGGAACACAAAGTTGGTATCAAAACCAGCAATGGTATGGTCAGCAGAACATCTGATTGGTCAGATCTGACCATTTTGAGCAGAATTGCAGCCCCAGAGTGTTTTTTGTTTGCTCTTTTGAGTACTGAGTAAATTGTTGGTTCAACATGCCCTTATAATTGAATGTTTTTAATAATATTTTAAAAATGATTAGGGGTTTGTGAGTTGATTAAATCTGAAATGCTAATCTCATCTCCACACTGGAAGTAACATGTGAATGTAACATGCAGAGATGAAGAACCCTACATTATATCTGCCTGCAGATTTCACCTTTCTGTTTACATTGATTGTTAGACAGCAGACACAATATAATTTTAGAGACTTTAAAATGTGAAAAACGGGCACATAGAATCAACTAAATCTAGCAATTCTGCAACACTGTCGACGTTCTCACTGCCATAAAACATTACTGCATGTTCAGCCACATTGCATAAATGAAAATTTCATGCAGCTTTTTTGCTTCACTCAGTTTTAAGCTCATGTTTACTTTTTTTGTAAATCATGGACTAAGTAGGTATAAACAGCTACATTTTCAAAGCAGGGAGACTAGCGAGAGATCTGCTTTTGTTTTGTGTCCTTGAAAACCATTATACAAAGAGGGGATTGAAGCGACTAGTGTAACCGACTGACTGAGTTTTTTCAGATTGAGTTTTCATTATATGTTTATTGCTCTAATTGTGCCATTTTTTATGAAAATCAGAAGGAAGCTGGGATAGGCAGCAAAAACCATTCCATGGATTCATCTCCTATAAACATGTAGAAAGCAAATTGCACAGCAGCCTTTCATTTGCTAGCTCTGGCAATTTAAAGAATGACATGGTGTCTATGATTTCTTTATACCTGGATGACTAAAAAAGAGGCAGAGACAGTTTAGTCTAGAGAGTGAAATGTAGTGGTAATCGACAACAAGTAGATTATCACCAGTTATGAACATGAGTCACAAGCCCATCATCAGCGTCTCATTTCGCCAGTGTAGTTTTTGTCACGAAACAAGCAAACTTCCTTCTGCTGCATTTTGGTTTTCTCTAATTTTCTCAGATTCCCTGTATGTTCTGCAATGTTTAGTTTAACTCCTCTGTGTAAATGAAAATTTGCATTTAGCAACAGAATAAACATAGAAAGCTATAAACAAAAACACAAATTATGCAACAGGAGCGATGGCTTGTCGGCAATGTAAAAATAAAATAAAGAAAACCTGATACCCCCTCTAGTGGAAATAACAAAAACAGCCAGTATGTAAATCTGTTGAATTCACACATTCACACATATATGTGTGTAAAGTTGATTTGCTGTGCCTTTAAAAAGTACTCACCCCTTTGGAAGCAACTTTAAGTCACAGTGGATTTAATTTGGCTTTTTTCACACAGAACAACAGAAAAAGACCCTTTAATGTCAAAGTAAAACAGATCTCTGCAAAGTGATCTAAACTAATTATAAATATAAAAAAAAGCAATTGCTTACTTAATAATTGTGTTTTACATAACCAATGGAGTGTGGAGCCGGAAAATTTGTATATTTTAATTTGATTTTGATCTGATATATTGTATTAATCCTTGAGGGGAAATTGTCTTTTTGCATGACCTTCAGGGGATCAGAGTGCAGGGTCAGCCATTGCACAGCACCTCTGGAGCAGTTTTCAGGTTAAGGGCCTTGCTCAAGGGCTTGACAGAGGAGGATCCCTTCTGGCAGCAATGGGACTTGAACCGGCTGTGTGTTAGTCATGCATGCAAATATGAATTTCATTGTAATCTGAACTGCACCGATTATGCAGTCTTATCAGTTATTCTCAAATCAAAACCTTTGATTTTTAAAAGACATGCAGCTATTAATTCATTCTCCACTTCCAATTAACACTGAACACTGAAAAATACTGAAAATACAGATAAATGACTAAATCTGATATATCCAAGCTGCAAGGGAAACGAATGAAGTGGCACAAACCCAGTACCAATTCTTTTATAGTGCATGCTGAGTTGCACTTTTGAGAATATGGTAGAGAGAAAAAGAATGATTCAGGATGTCGTGTTGGAGTGAGTAAAACTATTTAATTGTTACTGACTTTCCCTGCTTCTTGAAGGTACATACTATGATGAATCAGTTCTGCTTTAAGTTTTAATGTCAATATAGAGTTGTGGTTCGAAGACATTTGATCTCAACATTGCATGATTTTAATTACCTTTACAACATTACTGACCACAATCTGTTGCTCTTACTAGGGAGGTCCTATGGTGATCTCTGTTTATCCTGCAATGGCCCACCCACCAAACTGCACATCCGTTCCACCATCCTGATCATCATATTGAAGGCCTGAGGCCATACACCTTGAACTCTTCTCAGGTGACCCCAGACTTGTGAATACCTCTAAGGCTGAAGTGTTCAAAGTAAAGATATTTGCTAAATGGTAAAATACCAGGAAGGCCATTCTACTGCCAACAGGTAGAAGGAGGTGGCCACAAGGGCAGAGAGTAACAAGTCAGAAGATGAAGGGTAAGTCAAAACCAATAAATCAATCCAATCGTTTATCAAAACCAGGATGTAAACCAAAGTCTTTGTCAGTAATATGATACTGAATTTGTTTGCTGTAAATCATTACCTATAACACATTAAACTCTTAAAAATGTCCTGGGGAGGGGCCCAAAAATTCCTGGAATTGTTAAAAAAATAACCTTTATGATAAAGAGTACAGCAATTCTCTTTTAGCCACATTCAAAATACTCTCCTTCAGAGGCCATACACTTGTCCCAGCACTTCTCCCATTCCTCAAAATGTTTACTGTGATCATCATTTGTTATGATGTCTGCAGCACCCTGGATTTCTTCCATGGTAGAAAATCTTCTTCACTCTCATTGTGAAAAAAATAGGTTTGGGTGGGTCACTTCTCTGGACTTTTTTTCCCCCCAGTGCTTTCCCATAGACACCTCACAAGTCCAGTGTAACGTCACTGATTAACAGTCGATCCACAGGGGAAAACCTCTTTATGAATAAGTCTATGAAAAAAACAGTCATTACTATCTCTTAAAAATCTGCTATGGTAGCTCGGAGAAAAGAAATTGACCAAGTACTGTGTACAAATATAGAATAAATGCCGGAAATACTCACTTGATCAACTCAGTGCAATGCCACTCGGCAGACTGATTAACCAGACTGTCGGCATATGATACCTGCCAGTGTATATGATAACTACACCCTACTCACATGCTATTGACTGACTCTGGGAATTTTCTGATCCATTCATATCTATAATCATGGATGTAGTGTCCCAGTGCGGAACTGCCTTATCATGCTAATGTTGTCATACAATGCAGAATCTAGGACATGGCCCTGAAAAACAGCTATTTCTTAATGGCAACAGGGCCAATACAAAACAAATGATAAATAATTTCTAAATGCTGAAATAATAATTCATAACAAAAGTATTCAAATCCTCATATTTAAAACATTAGGAAACACACTTGAGAACAAAAGTCTGAAGCCTGAAGCATGAGAAAACTAAAAGAACCATTTGGGTAAGACAACAGGCAAGAGTTCAAAAACCAACTTAGATAAACTAAACCAAAAAAGCAAAACAGGAACATGGAAAAGGGAATCAGGGTCAAAGATAATGCAAATTTGAAGCTAGACATCCAAGAGCTATGTTTGGATTCTTTCCTCTAACTTGCACCAACACTAGGATAACAATGGATGCACACCACCATCTTAAATAGGAGGGGTGTGATGAGTTATTATGAATGGCAAAGAACATGGTAATGGCCATGCAGAGATAATCACAAAATGTATATGGCCAATATCCATAAAACAGAGCACAAAATTATGTTATTCTGCCATCATCACAATAATCATAAAATAAAAAAATAGATATTAAAAAATGTCTGTACTCCCAAAAATCTTAACCAGATGACCTCACACAGGTGTGTCTCTAGTAATGCAGAGTAGGGACCCATGCATGGCCTATTGAGGTTCACAGCTACCCTCTTTTGAGGACATACCTTAAGGTTTGACCAGCATAAGGCAGATCAGAGTTCAGAGACTCAGGGGATATGAGCAATATTAAAAGACAATATGGTGTCCTGAAGATGTTATAGATCAGCATATAACCCCAGAAGTAATTCTGGCGCGTAAAGAGCCTACATGCCAGAGCAATGACTGAGTCTGGAGTTGGGAAGAGAGTCTGGAGAAAGAAGGTATGATTATGAGAAATAGAGAGAGAAGGGAGTGCTTTTGTCTTGTACTATGAACATGGGAAGGTTGTGATGGTGTTTTGTCTTGGTAGATATATATATATATATTGCTGTACTTTCCCCTACTGTATTATTAATATGTAGCCTTAGAATGCCTAATCTTACAGACTTACCACTGTTTATAAGGTATTATTGTATATAACTTATCCCCACCTTCCCTTCTATATCTATAACCTCAGGCAATTAGATGTAGTAAAAGACAAGCAGAAGTTAAGTTACACATAAGATAATGTACAGTATTATTGATAATATTCAGAAATAATAACAAAATGCAAAGTACATTTGAATATTGGCAACCATACAACCTGATTAAATGGTGATATGTAGTTCAGGCGGCACACAGACTTGTGGTTACTTAAATGTCTCTAGTTAAGACTTCATTGTTGCTCATCTTTTAGCCACATGTCTGTTCAAAATGGCTGCTGAGCTGTGCTCTTCATTGTGTTGTCTTCTTCATCACAGGTTAGCAAGAGAGAGATACTTCTTCATCATATGTTGGTTGGTAAGAGAGAGATTGTGAGGTTAAACACGTACATTCATAGATGTTCTGTCCAACCCCTAGAGCCAATAGGACATCATGGTACTTAAAGGCCTCTGAGACAAGCCAATTCCAAACAGCCATACCTCAGACCAATGGGGGAATAGAACATCTTAACACCTGCCCCCAAACCATATGTTAAGGTACACCTTAGCCTACTTGTGGGGTGTTGGGGTAAACACTAAATTACAAATAAAGACATACTAAATATTTATCAAGTTATATGTAAAATCTCACATCACAACAGATGTCTGTGGCACTTAATGATTTTAAATTACATAAATAATTGAGTGTGCAGACTCCAGGCAGGAGCAGGTGCATGTGAAAATGTGCATACACCATTCCGAGGTTAATTGAGATGCTTGGTTGATTGCACATTCACATACAGACAAGAGCAGGTCAGTCAAGTACTTAGCTCATGCCTTGGTTCACGCCTGCACCTGTTCATAACCTAAAAGAGAGCCTGGACTAGAGAAACAGGGGGAAAAAAAAGAGATTAAAGAAAGAGAGAATGAGAGGTAGGATCGGGAAAGCCCATGCTATTAGGAATGGAGGCAAGTGGTTGGGTGTGAATCCCACAGAGAGGAGTGTGTGGTTGACACTCGGAGGGGGCTGGGACACGTGGGAGAAGGAGTGGGGCTATATGCGCTGTCTCCCACAGACAGCAGAGAACCAGAAGTGGGGGACGTGTGAGTGGCTTGGTGTTGTCCCTCATAGACACTAATCAGAACCCAAGCCAGGTTTAGTGGGTGAGTACATTTGTCCGCTGGAGTTTCCTATTGCTGCAAGACCTTGAGGATATAAGCAGAGGATATGTCAGATTTTAGAAAGAAGCAATGGGGCTCACGTTTTAAGAAGAAGGTGAGTTTTAACCTTGCTTTAAATGGAATTCTTTTTTGTATTAATTAAGGAATGTAAACCCCACTGGACATTTGTTTTATTGAGGATTATTTATTTATGAAGAGCACTGCATCCTTTTACACTAAACGCTGTACACTGCCTCTTGATTGTGTGTGTACTCATTTGCCTGGCTTATTCTCGCTTATGGCTATGAAAGGCTCTGGGTTCAAGCTGCCAAAGGACGTGGAGCCGACCCGAACCATCACAAAGGAGGGTGAGTCATCTGAACCATTAAAGAGGGACAGTAAGATCCTTAGGCAGCAGGGTTTTACTTCTTTTGATTTCCATCATAATCTGAGTGTACTCTGGTGAGACTCTACTTTGTGTGTTTTGTTTTTTTGTTAAACTCACACCTTTTAATATACTTATCTCTCCTTTATCACTCTGCTTCCCTTTACATAGTGAGTAGGTGGAGTGGTGGCTCTGAGGCTAGGGATCTGCACTGGCAATTGGAAGGTTGCCGGTTCGAATCCCGTAAATGCCAAAAGAGACTCTGATCTGTTGGGCCCTTTAGCAAGGCCCTTAACCTGCAATTGCTAAGCATTTTGAGTAGTGAGAAAAACAATGCAAAGAATTATTATTATTAAAGAATTATAGTATCCATTTATTTTCCAGTCCAGTTGTCCTGTCAGTGCTTTCAGGATGCTGATGTCTATCCCAGTAGCAGTAGACACAAGTCAGGAACCAAACCTCTGGACGAAAAAATTGAAAATGTCCTAAAGCTTTTGCAATACTATACTATAATTTTTGCAATACTAATACTATATTTCGCATAAAAGGTTAAATGGAGCCAGGAATCTTCTAGGTCATATGATTTTAAATGAATTCATTACTCCATCCATCTGTTAGTGATCTAGCTTTATATAGTCCAAGGTAGGAACCATCCCTGGACAGAGGACCTGTCCATTGAAGAGCACACCGGTGTTCACTTTTATGGATTCAATTTAAAGCCCCCCAATTACCCATATCTGCACATTTTTGTGATGTGGGAGTAAAACCGAAGCACCCAAAGGAAAATTAACACAAAAGTACAGAGAACGTGCAAACTCTGACATGAGTGGGTGTGCCCTGTGATGGGTTGGCACCTCATCTAGGGCTGATTCATGTCTGGCAGTCGTGACCCTTAGTAATGGGTGGATAGTTGGAACTTTCAGCATGTACGCCAATGCTGTGTACTTCTGACTACATAAGGAAAAGCCATATTAAAATCCGGAGGGAATAATGAAATTTGTCAGAAGGATTAGGATACGGTAGTTATTAATGTTTTTAAATTATAGAAAGAGACATCTCATCTCCCTAGAGCGTATTGGTTTCATTGTGATTGCAAGGCACAAGGCCTCCAGTTAGTGTGGCTGGCCATTTGTTTCATGCATTAATTTCCTAAAGCCTATCTGTTTTGTAAGATATTTAATTCATACATCTGCGTCTTGTAGCCAACAGTCTTATATGTTGTCATTTTTTCATTTTCTCATGTGCTTGCCTTGGTTTATTCACTCTGCTGCTATCTTCACTGTCTCTGTTTGCTTGGAACCTAAGCAAGCATTTGGATGTGAAAAGGCTGAGACACGTCAAAGTCTGATATTAGAAAGTGCTAATAACAGGAAAATGAATCATGCAAAAGGCAGACAATATCAGTTTAGCGTCTGCTTTCATTGTCTGCTCTATAAGTAAAGCTTATCAGGGGCCAAGAGGATCTAGTCCTCCCAAAATCTGACCTTAAATGTTACATACAAAAGACTAACTGTAGGCTAATTAAATAAGAAATAAAAACCTGTACATGTGGTCCACCAGCCTTTGTAACTAATCTATACTACTATCTAATAAAACACTAAGGTCTGTCTATGTGTCAGGTCTGTCTGAGCGAATTGATTAGTGAGTTTTGCTTTCAATGTGATTGATCAGTTTGGCTTTCATCTGATTGGTCAGTTTGGCTTTTGTGATGCGATCAAAAGGAAAAGTTTCAGGCAAGAGAAGTTGAGACATACAAGGAGGAGTAAAGTCAAAGGAGACATGCCAAGGGTCACCTTCAAAGATGGGACATATAAAAGGAGAGAGAAGGCGAGCGAGGTGCCTCGAAATGACAAGAGTCTGAGAAGCAGGCTTTACGGGAATGTGCTGAGAAGGGGAGCACTGGCCAAGACAGGCTGAGACAGACAAGGATACCCAGGAAAGGCGCTGAAGGGTAAGAGATATTAAATATCAAATACTGCATTTTTATATGTAGTCAAGTAACTGTTTCGACAAGTAACGTGACTAGTAGTAATAATAATAATAATAAGAAGAAGAATGTGTTATCTATATAGCATCTTTCCCATGTTCAAAGTGCTTCACAGAAATTATAAAAATTAAAAAAAGCAGAAAAAAATACCAAATGCACAACATTAGTTACTAAATAATATCCACATAAAAGACTAATTAAAAAATACAGGAAACACAATGCTTTGAATTAGAATAAGAGACAATAAACCAAAATACAAAAATACAAAATACTACAAAAAGCCCTTAAACAAGTAACATGATATGTGATTCAAATTAATTTAAAAATGCAGATATTAATCTCCAATTTTACCATTCATCCACATTACCTCTGCATTTTTAATCCCTGGAAATGGAGACTATTGAAAAAACGTTCTCAAGAGCTGCATATTTCTCAAAATGCCAGCTCAGCATTGCACTGTGGACGGGTGAAAATGCATACTCTTACTGCACTCTGATTTTCTTATGCCTTTCACGTAGCCTTTCCATGATTGGATCTTGCGCATTACATTTCATTCCTTGATTGGTGAACCTACAAGTAGGAAAAAAGCATATTCCAACACAACAGACATAGAAGAGATTTTTTTTATGGCACTTGTTGTGCTGCTTACCTGTATGCATCTGAATTGCATTTTGTACAGTTCCAATGCTACATACCTGCACAAAAGACAAATAATTTACCGGTCAGTACCATTTTGTGACAAATCCCTTGGCCAGCAGTGTTACCAGAACCAGGTAGAGCTGTGATAACAGACCAGAATGGGCACCTGCTAGTAGGGAGCTACAGTAGTCCATACATGATGTAATAAAAGCATGGAAACGTTTCTAGGCATCAGAAAAGGAGAAGAATGAGCGAACACAAGATATGGTATGTTGGCGGAAGGAAGAAAGTTACTGAATATGATTTATGTGATTAGAATAAAAAAGGGAGGATTCAAAAATGGCATCAATATGCTTTGCAGAAGAAGAAGGTCTGATGAGGAGCTCAATTTCCTAAGATGAGCTTTAGTGCCAATTATGATGACTTTGATTTTGTAGCAGTTTAAGTTAAAAGAGTTAAAATCCATCCACACACTTAAAAATAAAGGTGCCAGAGTAGTTCTTCAGAGCGATCCCGTAGGAGAGCCATTTTTTGCTGCTAAAAGATCCATTTACATGAAGGTTTCAGAAAAAAAAACTTTATTTATTTAGATCTGTAACAGGCTCCATACAACAAACAGCCATGACTAGATGGTAACAGATTTGTGAAATTCCAATGGGTCCTGATTTAAAAGGCACTCTTGCTGTTTACAATACTACAGACTACCAAAGAATTAATCTGTTAGTGTCCTGCAAGGCAGCCTACGAAACATTATAGATTTCAACTTTTTTTTTTCTTTTCTCAATCAATCAATCAATCAATCAATCAATCAATCAATCAATCAATCAATCAATCAATCAATCAATCAATCAATCAATCAACTTTATTTAAAGTGCAAAATCACCATGCTGCATGGTCCCAATACACTGTACAAATTAGAAGAATACATGAGACATGATATAAGATAATCAAATAAAACAAATTTAAATAAAACAACAAAAATATTAAAGGAATAATAATTGGAATAAAATAACATTAAAACATTAAAAGTTAAGCTATGTCAACAAAGGAATAATATAATAAGGAACATTTCAGGGATGATAGACCTAACTGAATTAATAATAATAATAATTCATTACATTTATATAGCGCTTTTCTCAGTACTCAAAGCGCTATCCACACAGGGAGGAACTGGCAAGCGAACCCACAATTTTCCACAGTCTCCTTACTGCAAAGCAGCAGCACTACCACTGCACCACCTGTGAGGAATTCTAAGGCACATTGTAATGAAGGGAGTGAAGGTGATTTAACACTAGAATTACCAGAGCCTACGAAAAAACTCATAGATCCATCCCACCTTAAATTGCTTCGCACCTCTCCATCAGCGTCTTTTGTCCTGTTAATGTGTCGATAAGCAGCAAGCAGCGTGCTATCACATCCCCCACCGCCACACAGTTTTCTCAGCTCAAGTCTGTTTACCTGCGTGTCAGTTGCTTGGAGTTGTATAGAGTGAGAAGTCAAGTAAAATGACACATTTAATAAATACTATATCGTTATTTGGAACACATGCATTTTATGTGTGTTCCGTGTCTACAACAATCTATGTACAGTAAACACATTGTTAAAACAGAAATGTTTTTCATGTTTTAGTAATAATTGACAAAATGTAGACATGAAGTGTTTAATGTGTGAAGCCTAAAGTCCAAATATCAAATAAACACTTTCACAAAAGGTACAAATATAACAGAACAAGTGTGCTTCTATTCAAGAATATAACTGCAGAAAAAGAACCCGCGTTAGGGTGTGACATTGACACGCATTTGCTATGACCGCTTTGGTGGCACAACGGTATCGACTGTTGACTGGTAATCAAAACTTCACAGGTTCGACCTCGGACAAGTCTGTTTTGAGAAGTGAGCTGCTCTTTTTCTTACTATTTTAGAATAAAAACATGCATTTGATTTCCGTCTGTAACAGCCGGTGTAAATGTATGATACTTGTAAAGGTTAGCTTTTTTTTTTTTTTATTCAGTTTTATTCTCTCAGTTGCGTTCACCCCCCCCAATCTGACACTGCTGTTTTCACATAAAGATGCAAGTTAAGTAACTGGTGAGTTGGGAGGCCAGAACACACTCAAGAACTTTAGACAGAAAAGGTATGTGAAAGATAGGCCAAACATTGTTCAGATTATCAACATCAAGATCAGACTTTTTTAACACTAGGTTTAAAGAAGCGATTTTTCAAAACATCTGACACAAAGACACTGCTGTAACAGTTGGGGTAATGGCATGAAGGCAGAATTTGTAAGTGTGGTGGGTATGGGGTCTGGTACATAAGTAGAAGACCTCATCTTATAGGGCAGGTTATTAATAAATGGAAATGAAACTGGCAAAAATTTGGAAAAGGAACTGGATGGAGAGGGTAGACAGAGAAAACACAATATGAAGCGCAGGGGCAGCTATTTGTTCAGCACCCCTGGAGCAACTGTAGGTTAAGGGCTTTGTTCAAGGACCCAGCAGAGTAGCATTCCTTCTGTCACTGAGGGGATTCAAACCGGCAACCTTGGAGTTACCAGCCCAGATCCTTGTATCATAGAACTTTTTAATTTTTGTTTTACACTAAGTATCATAATGGGCTAAGAGTAAAAACTAGTGATGATAAATAAATACCAAAAATATCTAAAGTTTGCCTAGATGTAGTAGAAAAATTAATGTTTTCATGAAGTTAGAAACACACAATTCTGATCTCCATCAGTCTTAACATCTGTATTTTTTGTGCAGGTTGTTCAATTTGGAATTTCTGGTGTGTGTTTATTACATTCTACATGTTCACAACATTCATTTCTGGATTTTCTGCAACTTTATTTTATGCACTGCTTGGGAATATACAGTACTAGCTGTGCTACCCATCAAAGACAAGTTGAAATCTAAATAGTCAACATAGACCTCAACATTGATGTTTGCAGTGCACTGACAATTGGAAAGTATTTTATAATGTAATAAGTGAGTATTTGTTATTTGTGTAATGCAATATACATGTCTCTGTTATATTGGATTCATCAAAGCAGTGCTGTTTGTGATGTGCTATCTGTTGGAATGACAACTGCAATGCATTTTAATACTACAAATGTTTGTAAAGCACCATCTGTTGGAATGACAGAGACATAGCAAATGAGCAGACACACAGACACCAAAACATACCAACGCTTATCCTTTTATTAAGGTAGATGCATGAGATTCATATTCTGAAATCTAAAGTGTCATCTATGAGCTGCACGTACAGTAGATATAAGGCTTTGGAAAGAATGATACATGAGCATCGGTCCAATATGACAAAGGAAGTAAGCTCTTCAACCTGGGAACAACCTGTGATCAGTTCAACTGTGATGTACAGAGTGCTGCTTATACTGTATCTGCATGGCCTGTGTGGACAAGAGTGCCTCTGGATTAGCATCACTTGGAGGTGAAGTTGTAATTGACTGCTAAGGCAGGAAGAAACACCCTAATTTTAGTTAGTTAAACAAACTTGTGGAGCAAACCTTATATACTGAGTGGTGTGGTGATGTTTCCACCCTACATCAGAGAAGAATGACTGGGCCCTTTGTGTCTATAGTAGCATTCATTTAACTCAGCGGATGAAGTATGCAGGGATCCTGACCAATGAGAGCTGGAAGAATTGGTCCCAGGAGTCGACAATGAACGATGAGCTATTCATACTGTAATAAAAAATAATTATAATAATTTTGAGGAGAATAATCCTTTCAGCACATCATTGCCTATTCATGTGACCTTAAAAGCTCTAATCAAGTCAAGATGTGAAAGTCCCCAAAGTAGTGCCTTCCACACTACGTAATTTGTTCATACCTGAAAAATCTACAAAACTTTGTTCATGAACAGTGAGTGAGTGTGAAGTCAAGACACAACAAGTATTATCAGGGATGAGAGAAGAATATGAATTAACACTTCCCTGATTTCATTCCTGCTTGCACTTAATGCCAACTAATGTCTGCTAGCTGTTTTTCTTGTGAACAGAGTCACTGCCGGAGAGCATGAACATTTATTCAATACTAATATTTGTTTCAATAATTGTGATGAGCAGCAACATTCACAGTATAGGTTTATAGGGTCATTATTGTCCCATGTACATTAGAACATTAGGACATTTTTGTCCAAAATAACATCCATCCATCCATCCTCTAACCCGCTGAATCCGAATACAGGGTCACGGGGGTCTGCTGGAGCCAATCCCAGCCAACACAGGGCACAAGGCAGGAAACAATCCTGGGCAGGGTGCCAACCCACCTCAGGACATACACAAACACCAAGCGCACACTTGGGCCAATTTAGAATCGCCAATCCACCTAACCTGCATGTCTTTGGACTGTGGGAGGAAACCGGAGCGCCCGGTGGAAACCCATGCAGACACTGGGAGAACATGCAAGCTCCACGCAGGGAAGCGTAACCCGGGTCTCCTAACTGCGAGGCAGCAGCGCTACCACTGCGCCACCATGCCGCCCCCAAAATAACATTTAGTTTTGAAAGCCCCTAAAACCCCAGTCTCTGAAGCACTACTTGGTAATTTATTGCATGTGTCTGTGGTTCTCTGAGGGAAGAAAAACTTTCTAACAGTCAGTCAGTCAGTCAGTCAGTCAGTCAGTCATCATCCAGTCCTAACACAGGGTCATGGGGGTCTGCTGGAGCCAATCCCAGCCAACACAGGGCGCAAGGCAGGAACAAATCCTGGGTAGTGCACCAGCCCACCACAGAACTTTCTAACATTTGAGTGAAATTTACCCTTACCAACTGTGTCTCTGTGTTCTTGCTGAAGTCATTTTAAAGTAACAGCCTGGATTCTCTGTACTAGTTCCTCTTGTAATTTTACAAAACTTCAATCAAATCACCTTGTAATCTTTGTTTGCTTAAACTGAAATGGTACAACTCCTTTAACCTTTCCTCACAACTCATAACTTACAGTTCTTGAATCAGCCTAGTTGCTCTTCTCTGGACTTTTTCTAACACTTCCATGTCTTTTTTGCAGTCCAGAGACCAAACTGTACACAGTGCTCTAGATGAGGCCTCGCCAGTGTGTTGTAAAGCTTTAGCATAACCTGCTTTGACTTGTAATCTACACATACCTAACATTTAATAGATAGATAGATAGATAGATAGATAGATAGATAGATAGATAGATAGATAGATAGATAGATAGATAGATAGATAGATAGATAGATAGATAGATAGATAGATAGAACTTTATTTGTCTCCAGAGGGAAATTTGTTTATTTACGGAAGCTCTCTAAATAAATAAACATATAGATAAATATATATATGCATGCACAGTATTGCCTGAATTTACCTACATTCAAATTTCATTCAATTTCATCTGCCACAAACCTGCCTCTATTCTTTCCAATTCCCACTGTAATGATTCGACTGATTCTGGAATATCTGCTTTTCCACATACAGTAGTTTGGTATCATATGCAAACTTAACAAGACCATTGTTTAAATTTCTATCCATTTATATACAGTATATAGTTTTTTTTTTCTTTTAACATTACAAGACACTAATAGAAAAAAGTTAAGTGTGTATCTAAAGAATTACATACATACCCAGTACAGTATTTATTTACTACCTTTAAAAAGTTTTTGCAACAACATTTTCGTTTAAAGGTTTAACATTCCATATTATGATATCCCACATGTCAGTACATAGTACTGGTGTTTGTTTTCTTGATTTATACATACTTTATTTTCATTTCGTGTTTCTGTAAGTCATATCACATACATGCTAAATAAAGTTATCTTTAAATGGCATTAAAACCAAAATAAGCCTCTAGTACCTCTGTATTAAGTCGGCCAACCGCCTTACATGTGTTGACTGCCCAAATATAATGACAAAATTTTACAAAACAGAAGTGTAATGATTATCCCTACCCATGTTCACGTTTGCAATATCTTCACAAATGTATGCACAGAATGCAATACAACCATCCAAGTAAAAAGGGGGCGGCTGGGTGGGCTCATGGCCTTGGAACCCCTGCAGATTTTTTTTTCCAGCCGTCTGGAGTTTTTTTTTTGTCTTCCCTGACCATCAGACCTTACTTTTATTCTATGTTAATTAGTATTGCCTAATTTTATTTTTTACATTTTGCATTTTTTCTATTTCTTCATACTGTAAAGCACTTTGAGCTACGTCATTTGTATGTATTTGTTGTTGTAATGCATAACATCAGTTTTAACATTAGATAGCAGCTATAGAGATGTTTTTTTGGGATGCCAGGAGCCGTGTTTTCCAGTCATTTTTCTGTGGTGGCACACTTTTCGTAACCCATAAAATCCCAAGGCATTCTACCAACCACAGAACCATTAAATCTATACTGTACATGCGCTAAGCTGTCTGCTAAATGGCGATCACAGAGCTGCTTTTATGTTGGCTTCTCCAGGTAGTCCCATCCTCTTCAGACAGGTCTTGACCACCTGCTGTGTGTGTCTCCCTGTCAAGCGAGGACCCAGGGGCACTACACTGTTATTTCCACGATGCACCAGTTGAAAAACACTTGTGTAGTGTATAATCAACAAGTCATTGATGGTGATGAACAACAGAGGATAGTATTTGCAGAGTTTTAACACAAGTTTTAATGAATGCCCATTTAAAAGATGCGTATTATTTCAGTTACATCAGTCTTCAGCAGTGCATTCAAAATCAACTGTCATTTTGATTGTTTCATTTTTACTATAACACATCTGTGTCTCATATACTATGCCAATCTGAGAATTAATACATTGGCATCATTTTCTTATTGCCTTCTTTTCAACTTGCCTTTTAGGAAGGTATTCAAATTCAGATTGTATTTGCTCAAGTAGTATTTTATTAAATGTTCAGGTTTAAGGTCATTGTTTAAGTTTAAACTATGCCATCGATTTTTTTTGTGTTGATGCTACATTAAATTTGTAATTCAGTGTGCATTTGCTTTATGATTTATGTATTAATTTACAATTACACGTTTTAATGTTAGTAGCGATTAATCATGATTAATTACACATATCATAAATTTTTGTAATTAATTAGTTCATATTTTTTAATCGATTCCCAGCCCTAATATATATATATATATACATCCACTATCCAACCCGCTATATCCTAACTACAGGGTCATGGGGGTCTGCTGGAGTCAATCCCAGCCAACACAGGGCGCAAGGCAGGAAACAAACCCTGGGCAGGGCGCCAGCCAACCGCAGGGCACACACACCCACACACTAGGGACAATTTAGGATCACCTGCATGTCTTTGGACTGTGGAAGGAAACTGGAGCACCAGGAGGAAACCCACACAGACGCAGGGAGAACATGCAAACTCCACACAGGGAGGACCCGGGAAGCAAACCCAGGTCTCCTAACTGCGAGGCAGCAGCACTACCCACTGCGCCACCGTACCGCCCTATATATATTCATATATTTGTTGTGGACGCTAGGGGTTGCTGCTGCCTCGTTGAACCCACCAGACAGACGTCTAGGACAAACGTATAAAAGCACCAAGAAGATTCTTTAATAATATTCTTCAAAATAAGTGCACAAAGCACCGCACACTCCACAATTCTCCTTAATATATCAATGATACAATCCTCCACTCCCAGCAGCTCCGTCACACTGCCTCCCAACTCCGGCTCTGCTTGCTGGTATTCCCAGAGTCCTTTTATAGTCCATGACCCGGAAGTATTTCTTCTCCGGGTCAAACACCACATCCTCCTTCATCATGTATCCCGGAAGTACTGCAGGCTTTCGCCCTCGTGAAAAGGTTGCTGCCGTCCATCAAAATGTATATATATATATATATATATATATATTGTGGAATGCATACCCCCGGTCACAGACAGACAGACACCAGAATGTCCAAAACACACTTCTTTTATTTCTTTCCGCACCACAATGCCTTCCTCCTCACACTCTTTCTTCTTTCTCTTTCTCTTTCTCACCGCCTCTCCCCTCCTCACAAGCTTCGTCTCCTTCCTCCCAACTCTGGCTCCTCTTCTGGAGGGAGGCGGTCCCTTATATACTGACCCAGATGAGCTCCAGGTGCTCCCCTTGATGACACTTCCTGGTGTGGCGGAAGAGTCCAGAGGGTCCCTGGAAGCACTCCGGGTGCTCCTGGGAATTCTTCCGGCAGCACTTCCTGGTGTGGCGGAAGTGCTGCCATCTGGGACTTCACAACTGTCTGGGCGCCCCCTGGTGGTGACCACGTCCTCCGGTAGGGATAAATGTCCGATGTCCGGTCCAGTGGCCCATAAGCAAACCCGGGCGGCTGCCCCCTTGTGCCCCAGGGCAAGTAATGTCCATCACGGGGAACATCCAGGCGTCCC
Organism: Erpetoichthys calabaricus; assembly: GCF_900747795.2. Classification (NCBI taxonomy): domain Eukaryota; kingdom Metazoa; phylum Chordata; class Cladistia; order Polypteriformes; family Polypteridae; genus Erpetoichthys; species Erpetoichthys calabaricus. Next base: position 40,763,632 of record NC_041401.2, read on the forward strand.
GGCTGGGTAGGGTCCTCATCCATCTGGGACAATATATATATATATATATATATATATATATAGGTGGGAGGAGTAGTAATTGCTCGTGTCTGAGAGTGTCATGTGTCTGGAAAAGTTGCTTTGCAAAGGAAGGTGACTATGTAGAAAACTGATGTAATTTGTTTTTGAAATTCTTAATAAATACAGTTAAAAATAAAAATGGGGAAACTTTTTGAACCTCCCTAGTATATATATATTAGGGATGGGAATCGATTAAAAGAATATTAACTTTTTCTGTATTTTGAATATTTTTGTTTTGGTGAATCCTGTATACACTGTTTGAAGGAGCAGCTTCCTGACTTGGAGCACTGTGGAGGAAGACAACTTCATTTTGGTTCGTGTATATATGGTTTTCACTAGTTTGTATGCAGTATTCTTTTTCATTTGGGACTTTCATTCAATACTATAAATACTGTATATAGCCACTATTTTTGGGCTTCATTTACTTACTGTTTTTGTGTGCCCTTTGCGGTATTGGACTGTGTATTAATATAAAAATTCCGCAGGACATTATTTTTGTTACAGTGCACCTGTAAATACAACCTCACTTTATTTTTCAAAAAACCCAACCCTTTTTGTGTCTGTGTCTCCCTGTCTTACACTATCATCCTGGCCACGCTCGGTCCCACATACTAGACACCTAGAGTGTAGGCTGGTGTTCCTAATTCCCACTACAAGGGGTGTCACAAGGACATTTTGCAAAATATGCCTCAAGGATGTATGTATGTTCTCACTCATCTCCTCAAGCACTCGCGGATAAGCTCTAGGATATGAAGTACCGTGAAATTCTAACTTATGGTAATAGTCAATATACAACGCATTGCCACTCACTATGTAGCAGCTGAAGATTTTTTTATTTAATTCTTTCATTCATTTTTGAAAATCACTTACTCTAAGATAGAATGAAAGAGGTCCAAAAATATCACATCTAACTTGAGCTCAAGACAGGAACCAGCATCAGTCTGGGTATCAGTCCACCACAGGGAATACTCACTCAACCTGAGCCAGCTAAGCATCATATAATGTGCACTTTTATAGATGTCATAGGAAACCAGCGTCATCTTCAAGCCTGTAATGGAGTAAATAGAAAACTGAAAAATATATTGGCAATAAAATTCAGAGGACCTTAATGAAAATTTGTATTTTTTTTCAGAGATATCATTGCACAATAACAGAGTGGTTAGTGGGTGCAACACGGTGGTGGAGTAGTAGCGCTGCTGCCTCGCAGGGAGTCATGTCACTGGATGTTTGCATGTTTTCCTGGTGGGTTTCCACAGTGTGCTCCAGTTTCCTTCCAAAGACATGCAGATTTGTGGATTTGGTGAGGCTAAAATGATGCTAGTGTATGTGTGTGCTTGTATTAACCTTGCAATGAGCTGATAACCCATCCAGGGATTGTTTCTGCCTCGCTCCCGATGCATGCTGGAATAGGCGCATCCCTGGATTGATGGTTTTAATCACTAAACATGTATTCTTTTCAGAGATATTGTGGCAAAGTGTGCTGGGAATTAAATGGATGTTGCAGGCAGTTCACAAGACAGAGAAGTTGAACATGTTCTCACCGTGATGATATCTCACATTTGTCATCTGGTGGAATATTCCAGATTTACATGAAGTAGGCGCGCAAGTATAAACTTTACAACACTTTCGTAGCAGAAGCATCCGCAGGCGCATGTGTTACATTGCGTGAAGTATAAACCCGGCCTAACACTGAGGACTTTCAGCCAATGAATCATTCAGCAGAATAGCGTCAAGAAACACTACTGGAGCTCCTTGGTATCAACAGCAATACACCGGCATTACACCTCACTGAATGTAACTGTTTTCTTTCTTTTTAGTCATTCTGATGTGTATTTGAGAAGTGTTTGTTGTTAGTCATAATATAATAAAAGTTATTTATTTACTGAGCTTCTGTAAAAAAGACAAATTTCCATTGGGGACAAATAAAGTGCAATCTATCTATCTATCTATCTATCTATCTATCTATCTATCTATCTATCTATCTATCTATCTATCTATCTATCTATCTATCTATCTATCTATCTATCTATCTATCTATCTATCTATCTATCTATCTATCTATCTATCTATCTATCTATCTATCTATCTATCTATCTATCTATCTATCTCCAGCGATCTGGGATGAAATTCTCCCTGAATTACTGTCTATTGGTGACTTACATTCTTAGCTGTGTGTGTGTGTATGTGTGTACCTTGTAATGGACTGGTGTTTAGTCCAGGGTTGCTTATTGTTGTGCTGTGTTTTGGCCTTCTTGGCTCTGTGTTTGGAAGATGTGTGAATGTACAATAATAAGAAAATTAGTATTTGCACTTTACTAGTCTGTTACAGTACATGACATACAAGTAAGAAATGAGAACATCAATCACCTGCTCGACTATAGTCAAAGAAACAGCTGAGTTGATACTTAAATGACAAATCTGGGATTTTTCAAGTCAAAGTTATTTCTTCATAAACATGGCATATATACACTCGCCACACAAAATTGTATTGTAAAGTTAAGAGTTTTCTATACATTTTTAAAAATATCTTGCTCACCCTGGCGTTTTCATAATGGAAGCTATCGGACACAGAGCACTACTGGAAATAAAAGCTTAAAAACTTACTGAATATATCCATTTTGAAGTGGCAAAATTTTGGATAAAAGAAAACATGCCTTCTGTATTCTGGAAATAATAATTTTATTGCATATTCCTGGAACTATTTTTCTTGAGGTTAAGATGTGATTTTTATTTGCTTGTGAAATAGGAGGAAGAGTTCTCACATAGATACAGATGTAAATTAATATGATACTATATGATATATCATCCATCCATCCATCCATTTTCCAACCCACTGAATCCGAACACAGGGTCACGGGGGTCTGCTGGAGCCAATCCCAGCCAACACAGGGCACAAGGCAGGAAACAATCCCGGGCAGGGTGCCAACCCACCGCAGATGATATATCATTATAATTATATATAAATATATAATTATATCATATAATTAATATGATATATGCAAAAGTTTGCTGACGACACTGCTATCGTGGGCTGCATCAGGAGTCGGCAGGAGGAGGAGTATAGGAACCTAATCAAGGACTTTGTTAAATGGTACGACTCAAACCTCCTACAACTGAACACCAGCAATACCAAGGAGCTGGTGGTGGATTTTAGGAGGACCAGGCTCCTCATGGATCCCGTGATCATTAGAGGTGACTGTGTGCAGAAGGTGCAGACCTATAAATACCTGGGAGTGCAGCTGGATGATAAATTGAACTGGACTGCCAATACTGATGCTCTGTGTAAGAAAGGACAGAGCCGACTATACTTCCTTAGAAGGATGGCGTCCTTCAACATCTGCAACAAAATGCTGCAGATGTTCTATCAAACGGTTGTGGCGAGCGCCCTCTTCTACGCGGTGGTGTGCTGGGGAGGCAGCATAAAGAAGAGGGACGCCTCACGCCTGGACAAACTGTAGAAAGAAAGAAAGAAAGAAAGAAAGAAAGAAAGAAAGAAAGAAAGAAAGAAAGAAAGAAAGAAAGAAAGAAAGAAAGAAAGAAAGAAAGAAAGAAAAAGAAAATGTTCAATTTGGAAATAGGTGCATTGGTGTTGATGGGGTGTGTTCATTTTTGATTGGCTATGTGCAGATATTAGAAAGTTTTCATCGTAGAAAGAAATATGTACGTGATATTTGAAGAATAATAGCAGTGCACATCCTTGAAGGTTTACATGTGAAAAGTGTTTTAAAAAAATCAACTTCTCAAAATAATATAAACAAGAGGATATTAAATAAAGTACAACTACAGTAAATTGTTAGGCAGGATTATTACACCTACTGTTTGAGCCTGTGGAAACAGTGCCATCTAGTGGGAAAACCGTCATGTTTCACTGCTTCAGAGAAGTACCCTCAGACAGGCAAAGGTCGGAACTAATCTTCATCAGGCAAGGAAACCACTAATGAAAAGTGTGTCATTGAGTGGGCTGTGAATCAGCACTCGTGTGCAGCTGCTCTTAGACAGGCTGCGTGCCGCTCTCTGGGAGAGCCCGCTGAAGAACAGGTGGAGTCCGTCAGGCTTCTCCTTTGCAGCAGTCTGAGGCAGGATATGCTGGTTAGGTCTCAATTAAGACGCATTTATATTTATACTTAAAAATCAATGAAGGCATAGATAGTAGAGACCCTCTGTAAATGTACACTTGTACAGAAGTATTTTAAAAAAAGAAAGGAAGTAGAAAGAAATCTATTGGCTTTATGTTAGATTAGCACACTTCCTATCCTAGTACTCTTATTCTTCAAAGGGACACTTTGTTAAAAGCTCATACTGAAGGTGAATGGGCAATTAGAAATGTTAGGGTTTGATGTTCAACATAAATTCAAGGCAGACATATCACGAAACTCTGGAGTATAAAAAGACTGTGCAGCTTGATTATGGGTGTGTATATGCTATATGTTATGTGTATACTGTACATGGAGGCTATATTTATACAGTATAAGTGTACTTTGCACATTCTGCTCATAACATATCGGTGCATATATACAAGCGTATATGTACCGTATACACAGTGTGGGTGTATATTTAAAAGGGAGAAGGTGTTTTTAATAATGCCATGCTATCATCTTAATGGTCATACCCAAATACAGATTGTTGTTTTACCTTACCAGTTTTTTACATGCAAAATGTACAATTCCTGTTTGTACAAACAAAGTATAGACTGACAGTTTATTTCAACCTCACATGACCTAAACCGAAAAGAGGTATCTGAAAAATTTTATTTTTGAACCATCGACGTATAACAGGAGTCAAAATGTTAGGCTGCTGGCAAGATTTTAGTCTGTAGCCTTACTCCGTCTTCAGCCCTGCTGGCTCCAGAGGTTGGATTCCTGGAAAATATTCACTTGTGTGGACTTGCAAAGCACAATGTAATACAGAAGGACCTTTTTCAGCTACATAAATAACTCAAAACAACACCTAATTTTTCTGCTCAACCGAAAAAAAAAGTTATTTTTTCATGTAATTTTACATAAGACAGATACAATAGACATATATATATATATATATATATATATATATATACACACACACATTATTTTTTTATATATATATATATATATATATTTTTTTTTTTTACACACACAGTATATTTTATACTTATATATCCCCCAAAGATATGTCTCTGTTCCAGTGCTGATTCCATTACAACATCATGGGGAGATGGAGCCTATCCCACAGCAGCACTGGGTGCAAGACAGGAAACAATGCTGGTCAGAAAGCCAGTCTATCCAAGGGAACTCTCACTCTCAAAAATTAATATTACGTTACAACTTAATCTGCACATCTTTGGGAGAAAAGGAAAGAATCTGAAATAAATGAAATAATTCCCTACAGGCTTGGTTAGAACATGGAAGATCCAAACAAACAAGACCTGGAGCGGAACCATCTTCACCAGAGGTATGAGGCAGCAGTTCTAACCACTCCAGCTTCACATTGCAAAACAAACATTAACCATTTCTCTATTATATAATGATTATTCTTTCGGAGCAGGAGTCCCTAACTCTAGTCCTGGAGGGCCGCAGTGGTTGCAGGTTTTCATTCAAACCCTTTTCTTAATTTGTGACCAGTTTTGGTGCTAATTAACTTCTTTTTGATTCACTTTAATTGGCTTGCTCTTAAAGACTCTGACTCTTAGAAAAGACAAAATCAACAATTTCGGAAATGTATGCCATGAAATTAAAGAACAGGTTTATTTAACGGCAAGGCTCGACGGCTAATTAAGCAACTGGTTGGAGTGAAATTGGTTGTGTTTGAGGCCCTGACTTAGTTGGTCTTCCGTTGGCTCCCTCACTTCACATTTCATTTCTGTTTGGGTGCCATTTAAGGAAAGAAATGAAGCAATTCAAAGGAATGATGAAGAAATGCAGAAGAACAAATCTTAAAACAACAAGTCAATTAAAATGAAAGAAAAGGAGTTAATTAGCAGTAAAACAAATTAAGAAAAGGGTTAGAATGAATACCTGCAGCCACTGTGGCCCTCCAAGACTGGAGTTGGGGACCCCTATGTTAGAGCATGAGTCCATTTTAGGGTTTTAAAAGATAACAAAACAATTATAAGCATTTCTGAGAGGTGAAAGCTCCAAACTGACAATACCTGTGCTGGGAATCGAAGAGGCAGCATTTCTACTTACTCTGCCCTAAATACAGCCTTGCTTGAGACAGATCAGTTATAATTTCAAAGATGGGTTATGTGTGTATATAAGACAGAACAGTCACGTCCTGGGACTGCCCTGAATGGAGTTTGCTTGTTCTCCCCCTGTAGATTCCTCCCACTGCCACAAGATACATAGGTTAGGTACATTGACGATTCTAATTGGCCTTGGTGTGTGTTTTTGTGGGTGTGTGTGTTTGCCTTGCAATGGACTGGCCCCCTGTCCAGGGTTTGTTCCTGCCTTGTGCCTTATGCTAGCTGAGATAGGCTCCAGCCCCCTCCTCATGCAACCCTGGTCTGGATCAAGCAGGTTACAAATGACATGCCAAAAATCAAATGTCTGCCTGTGTGTGTGTTATTAATACAATCCTGCACTCTTTGACCAAATGGAACCAAATTTGGCATAGTTGTTGTCTAGGACCAATATGTCAAGACAGACTAATTTGGAACCCAAAATGTTGACCCTGGGGTCCACAGAGTTTTTGCTTTTCCCGGTGTGCTACACCAGTGCCACCTGCTGGCTCGGAGCAAGTAAAAAATTCAAAGAGGCTAAAGTCAGACAAGCAGACAAAATGACCAGAGCTTAACATAACTTACCAGGGCAACACTGTGTGCTTCTTCTATCTATCCATTCATCCATCCATTTTCTAACCCGCTGAATCCGAACACAGGGTCACGGGGGTCCGCTGGAGCCAATCCCAGCTAACACAGGGCACAAGGCAGGGAACCAATCCCGGGCAGGGTGCCAACCCACCGCAGGACACACACAAACACCAAGCGCACACCAAGCACACACTAGGGCCAATTTAGAATCACCAATCCACTTAACCTGCATGTCTTTGGACTGTGGGAGGAAACCGGAGCGCCCGGAGAAAACCCACGCAGACATGGGGAGAACATGCAAACTCCACGCAGGGAGGACCCAGGAAGCGAACCCAGGTCCCCAGGTCTCCCAACTGCGAGGCAGCAGCGCTACCCACTGTGCCACCGTGCCGCCCTTCTTCTATCTAATATAATATAAAATGGAATATCATGCACTTTTGCAGTGCATGGGTGAGATTTGATTGAGAGTGGAACCACTGTGCAACACAAAGGAGAATCAAAGGGTTGTTGTTTAGCCAACTTTGTTGGCTTTTCTTAATAATTTAAGCACTATGAACCTTGATCTCAGAGAACAAGTTAGACATGACAGCATTCATGGTTACCACAATTCTGGACTCTAATTGGACCCAAAAAGAACAAATTCTTGACTCACGAGAGCAGAAACATTGATAGAGAGGCAGTGTGGATAACAGATCGTACAGGTAGCAATAATAACATGGTCACCATTTGAAAACAAACATACACCTTTCTAGAAGTATACCCAGCTAATGCCGGGTACTTCGGTTTGTATATATAAATACAGTACATACAGTACATACAGAGAGACACACACTGTATTAAAACTGTATATGCAGGCTTTGCATATTTTTCCTCATAATACTGTATATCTATGTCTACTTTGTATACAAGTGTATTTATGTCTAAGTTGTGAGTGAGTACAGTTGTGTACGCTCAAGTTTGGCTCCACAGTACTCCATATCCAAAAAAGCAGGCTTAGTTGACTAATTGACTAAATCACTGAAGGCCCCCTTTCACTGAAGTCCTCAGAGCCTATGCTTCCCTTTTGATGAGAACAATCAGGATGTGTGTCACAACCTGGACAATACCCCCTAGGATTGTGACCTTAAAGAAAGAAAGAAAAAACAAAAAATTTTTAACTTGTAAACAGGTGTATGGATGTTGAAGGGGTGTTGCCATTTTGACAGGCTGTGTGCAGACAGAGGTTCTGAGGAGCAGTTCCTTCTGGATCTGCCCTTGTGAATGAAAATATAAAGACAGACTCCAAAACGGAATCCTCATAGGAGTGCAGGAGCTCCGTGAGAAACATAAAAGTAAAGCATCCTTTAGTGTTGCTCAAATGAAACATCCCTTATACTGTAGGTTCCTGTGTTTTGGTTTGCCACACAACAGTCACATGAACACATCTACACTACATGCAGTACATTTAGTTTACCATGTGCCCCCTTGTGGTAACACGCACACATTTGCATAAATACCATGTGTACAGTATATACATAGTACTAGGGTGTTGTACCGTGTTAGCCATTATGAATGTAGAGAAAAGCCAAGCAAAATGACACCTTTTATTGGCTAACTAAAAAGATTACAATATGCAAGCTTTCGAGGCAACTCAGGCCCCTTCTTCAGGCAAGATGAAATCAAGAAGGGGCCTGAGTTGCCTCGAAAGCTTGCATATTGTAATCTTTTTAGTTAGCCAATAAAAGGTGTCATTTTGCTTGGCTTTTCTCTATGTGTATATGCATAAATATACACATAATGTATTCACAGTATGATGTTCTATAAGCATATGTACTGATACATTTTAAGTACAAGCCGATTTTCAGATTGTTTAATTTTACCACATTTTCACTTCATAAAAATACACAGTTCTTGAGTAACCACTTAAAAAATGTTTAAGAACAGTGTGCAACAAAACTAACCATGTACATCTTTTATGCTTTCATTTTTTTTACAAATCAGTTATACAAACCATATGCATATTCCTATTTACACTTGGACATTTTTTGCCATATGTATTATTTATTCCAAATAAAGTGTTTTAGATATAAATTCCCCATTTCACTGCAAAGTAAAGAAAGTTGCATTTACTGTGAGATCCCCATGCTGAAAGGCTGGGCTGCCCACTGATGGATTCCAGCAGCTTAAAATATCATTTCCTAAAGCAAACAAATTTCATTAGCCATTAAGGTTGTGAACATTTTCAGCCATCATTTATTTAGGTTTGTGCAGTGTATCCTCGGGAACATTTGGCATCAGAATGTTTTTAAGTGTTTCTTTCCAGGTCACTCATGATGCTTACCATAAGGCCTAAGGAGAACAGAGGCTTTATTTATTAATATATGTTAAAAACCCAATAAGGAAATTGACCAGGAACGTAACATTTGAACTAAATGTGATAAGCCATGCAGAAAAGATGCTAGAGAGAATAGAGTATGTGCTTGAATGAAAGTGTGGCAGTTTAGTCGCAGTGTGGGATTGCAGGCGCCCCATTCATGTAACAAACGAACTTGGCATTAAACTCTTGAAATGTCTAAATAACTGGTAATGTCCTCGTTCATAACCAAGCGCTCAGTAACAGAAGAGAGTTCCACCAAACAGGCTTTTGCATCCAAAGTGCTTTAGAACAAGGGAATGGTAGTAGTTTCATTTTAATGTCCTACACGGTCAAATTATTATAAATTAAAAATACAAAAAAAAAAAAAAGATGGACCCTTTTCATGACAAACTAAAAAATGATCCCTGTCTTCCTTTTTTATCACTGTGGTTCTCCAGTTCAGTTTTGTTTCCACGTCCCAGACAGATTAAAATCAGCGACTGCAGCTTTGTCTGGATCCATTATTTTTCACAATCACTTTCTAGGAGCTGCAAAGCCGGTGGTCATTTTTCTTTTTTATCCTTCCAAATGAGATCCAACATTATAGACACAGACTTAACTCCTTCCTGACAGAGCATTTCTTGCACTGCACCACGCAGCACCAGTGAAATCGGCACAGGCAGTTCTCTTCAAACACCACCGTCTCTTCCCTGTAGCCTCGTCCGCAGCATAGCAAGTCACATCCACTGACATCCATTGCTGTGCTATTACACACACGCCCTTTGGTACCCAGGGAGCCAGTCTTTCTGTTTGGCAAACAAAAGTCAGGTGACTCCGCAGAGTAGATGAGATCCTGCTTGTCTGGCGGTTTAATGTTGTGCCCCACAGGGATGAGGGTTTTACCATCATTGCCTCCCATCACCTTAAAGGCTCCATTAAACCTTTCCAGGAGGCGATCACCCACTTCGCGAAAATGAGGCATTTTTTTCCAGCAGGTTCTGAGTGTGCATGAGCCAGACAATCCGTGACATTTACATTCAGTTCTCATATAATTCTTCACAGCCTGTAGTTAGAGACAAAGATAGATTGGTTAGATAAAAGCAGACGCTATTTGAAAAGAATTCACCTCTTCTTGCCTCCGAGCCATCTCAAAGCTTAGAAGGCTTGACGGCAGGAATCACTTAGATATACACTTCTGATAATTAGCCATGATTAATGCAATGCCCTTATCTCTACCAGGTTTTTAATTAAGAAAACATACAATAAATATACAGTGGAACTTATGAAAAAGGGGCCGTTCATGCTGTAATTCTATGTAAAATGAATCTTTATGGGCTTTTGCTGCTAAATGCTGGATTGCTGCTCAGTTGAAGGTTGTCTTCCTCAACACCACACCCCGCACCTGCCCAGTTACCTGAATATGACCCCTCTCTAAGCACAGTTTAAGCTGTGTGGCGGCATTTCAGAATGTGATAAAGTGATACTGACAAAGAGGGTCAAAGGTGAACACTGGGCAATTTATTAGTATTAGGTATAATTAAGAGCGGCAGTCAAGCATTCACCAAATGCCAGCCGGCCACTGTCTAAATCTAATGATATGGTAACTATTTCAAACCTTTACGTTTGAGAAAATGCAGTCGGTGAAGAAAGTGTTCTAGTTTGTGAAGGTTGTGATTAACGGAGAATTGCAGAGCAACATTTTTTGATTGTTTCATGTGTTGGTGGAATTTACATCTTCTGGCCTTTTTTTGTTTTTTTAATTAAGTTTGACTATATTCACCTTATTTTGACATGGCCCTCTCTTTACAGATTATGAAAACAGAACAGCAGTTCACACAGGAATAATAAAGCAAAAAAAAAAAAATGTACAAAAATGTTTGAATCATATAAAGCACTTAAACATAGCTGTCTTCTGCTTTTTTGTCCTGATGGTTGTTCACAGAACCAGCAATGATCTTCTGATTTCACACTAAGTATATATTATCAGATAAACTGATCTCAGAAAAAGGAAGTAAGCCCCTTGAATCCAATATCCTGGCTTTGAATCTTACAACCAGTTGTTGTCTGTGTGGCATGTGCATGTTCGATCTATGTCTGCATGGGTATTTCCCCCAACATCCCAAAAGACAGGCATAGTAGGTGAATTGGCAACTCTAAATTGGCCCTGAAGTGAGTGAATGTGTGCCCTGCAGTGGACTGGTGGCCTGTCCAGGGTAATTCCTGCATTGTGCCCTATGCTTCCAGGACAGGACAGGCTGCACACCCCGTAAAATACTGAATTTGTTTAGGTGCGTTTCTGAATGTATAATATAATATAATATAATATAATATAATATAATATAATATAATATAATATAATATAATATAATATGGCACAATGGTTACCACTGCTTCCTCCATCTACAAGTGTCCAATCAGTGTCTGCATATTCTTGCATGCATGTTTTTTCTAAGGGTGTTCCAGTTTCTCTCACATTCCAGAAAGACATACAGGACACATTTGTCAGATAAGCTACCCTTGCCTGGTATAAGTGAGAAGGTGTGTGGGTGTAAGCGAGTGTGTTCTGTAAGTGACTGTAACCGCATCATAGGTTGGTTCTTGTCTTCCATCTGCTGCCTCTGGGGTAGCCTCTGGCACCCCATGACCCTGAAGCTGGATTATGTGGTTTTAGATAATGACTGGACGATTGATGTAATAAAAGGCAGTAAATTGATCAGATTTCTGTCTCATTCTGAGGTTTGTTCATGTTTCCAGACTGTCCAGCAAAGATATGGAGGTCAGTTTAATTGATATCTCCAAACTGCCCCTGTTTTTGGGTGACAGTGATTCAGGGATAGTTCCTGACTTGCTTCAAATGTTGCAAGGATAGCCATCAGCTTCCTGCAACTCTGTTGAAGAAAAAATCTTTTTATGTTTTATTTATAGTTCATTACATATACTGGCTTATATATATACAAAAATAATTAAAATGCCTGGTGTACTTGTGTGTATATGCATAATAATGCAGTAGAGATAAACTGGCAACCTGCCACACAATGTGAAGTGATGCCACAGCTGGAGAAGCCTTATGAATGTTTGAAATATTCTAGCTATGAAGAGTACAAGGTCAGAGGTTCATATTAAGGAGGAGGACAGCCCATGAGGGCAAATGGCACAATACAAACCAACTATCACATAAATAGATTAAGAGAAAGAGGAGCATAAAAAATGAGTTAATAGCATTGCTATCTCGTAGCACTTTTTAGACTGTTTTTTGGTTTACAGGGTGGAATTGTGTGTTTCTCCTCTTTATATTAAAATGTAATGAGTTACGTCAGTGTGGCTGTATGTGTGACTGCAGATGTTCTTATTCCTATGAAAGTGAAGCCTCATGCAAACCATGGTGTTTGGAGGAAGATTAAGACTATTGTAATAAGACAGAAACTTGCTCAGAATCTAATGTCAAATCTTTATATGATAATCAGCTATTTCATTCAACACTCTTTACATATCTATCGCAGATGGCTTCTCAGTTATTCAAAACTATGGGCTGGAAAGAGCATATGGATTCTCATTCGGAGAGACTACAGCCTGAAAAACAGACACACTTATCAAAAATAAGCAGAGCAATAACTTTGTAAATTAACGAAGTCTGATTGATCCAGAGACCTGTAGGCTATGGAGAGGCTAACCAAGAAATGCTGAGAAAATAACAAATAGAGCAAGTGCTCATACCTTTCTCACTAATCTTCTGATGGGCACTGATGTACTATTCTATCTATCTATCTATCTATCTATCTATCTATCTATCTATCTATCTATCTATCTATCTATCTATCTATCTATCTATCTATCTATCTATCTATCTATCTATCTATCTATCTATCTATCTATCTAAATTTTTAATACTACTATGGACATAATGCAACAAAATAGAATTTACTTTTCAGGGACCACAGACCATTCGTCATAAGAATGAAGGTCACCAAGAATTGGGTAAAGAATTGAAAAATTACAGTTTTTTGACATGCACCTTAGTTTGATTTTTGCTGACATAATGTCATGCATGTGCGGCAGATGGTCGCCTTCCAGGCTCATGTAAGGTATGTGGTACCACCTTTGCCTTCTTGCTTACCCCCCTACAATATATATCTTTTTTTAAATTCATGAGTATTTTGTTTATTATTATTACAATGCAGTGGAGAGAGATCAGGAAGGAAAGCAAATATTTTTTTTACCTTCAAACACATACATTGATATTGTTTTCATAATATATATGCAACTCAAAGGAAACGCAATTAAGAGTTTAATGTAGTCTCATGTAACAGAAATGTGTATTACTGATCATTATTGATTTTCATATATTTTCATCCACCCATTTTTGGCTTACACAGTTGAATACAAAGTCACAGTGGAAGTATGGGCCTTTCTTGACAGTAAAGGGACCCACAGTAAGAATCAATTCTTGGCTGGACCCAACACTTGAAATATTCAGTTTCTAAATGACATATTTGCATGTCTCTAGAGTGAAGGAAGAAAGCTGAGTGCTGCAGAGTCTGCAGAGTCCAACGAGAAGACATACTGTACCTATAAGGAATCCAAGAGGTGCCTGAGTGGTGTGCGCTGCTAGCTACTGGGCTACTTTTTCATTACACAGTATCTTTACTAAAATGACAGTTTGTAAAAATTAAAAAAGACACGGAAGCCAAAAAAATTGACTGAATTATACTATACATAGACCAACATATAGAAAGAGCCAATCTGCTGCATCTTCCTAAACAATAAATACATGCAAATATGTATTTATATTGGTAACTTCTAACTATATGATTAAGTTATCTGATTGTTGACTTAAATATTAAGGCAATTAAGAAAACCAATGCAACACAGAAAACACATTGTAGAAAAGCCAACTGTATGCACTAGATGAACAGCTTTATTATTGTTTGCAGTCATTTTCATAAGCACATTACGATTCCACAGTTCTAAGATAGAAATAAACACTAAACGGGTTATCAGCTGCTCGCACAGTAGTACTCTCTAGAGTCCAGTTCATTCCAGCTGCTCACATCTGGAGTGTAGAAAGAAATCAGACAAGATACCATGACAGCTACACATTTAGCACCCCACAATGCCACCTAGTGTTTAGAATATGTATTGCTCCAGAAAGCACAGACCTGGGTCACACATCATGGAGCCAACTGTCTAAGTCAATTGTGGCTTCAGGAAGGTGACTATTACATGCAATGGAAGCCTCTTAACATAGTGAGGAATAGCATTGTTTTACTAACAAAAGATCTATGGCTTTTGGAACAAAACCCAATTTTTAAACCATGCATTCCAGATATCATTATTATTACACAGAACCAGATTCCATCCTAATCCAGAAGACACAACTGGAAATCAGTATGAGACTTACTGGAGGATCCAAACTTTTACTGCCCTAAGACAGCTCTCACTTGCTGTGCCTCTGTGAAAGGAATCACACACTCCACATTTTTTGTTGTGGCCAGAGGGGGAGCCACTCTAATGACACAAACAGCCCAGTTTAATTTATAATTATGGAATTGACAGTATGTCTCAAAACATACTTAGCAGTAGAGTGTTGTACCGTGTTAGCCATAGATTGATACAGGAGAAAGTAGGGTGAAATGACACCTTTTATTGGCTAACTAAATAGATTGCAAATGCAAGCTTTCAAGGCAGCTAAGGCCCCTTCATCAGGTTATCTGCATTTCAGGCACACAATATCTGTCACTTAAAGTCTGTATTTTGGGGATGTTTTTCAGCTTTGTTAGAACTAACCCATTGAAATATGACTTGTCCGCTTATACTGCTGCTTTCATTTTAAACAGTTTTCACAAACAGAATTTTAAAAAATCTGGTGAGGAAGCAAACACCAGTTAAAGTTAGCTGGAAATATTTAACATAATTTATTTTACAATACAATGTCATATACAATGTCATAAAAAAAAAAAACTTTAAACCTGTGATCTTCTGTCTTTTCACATGCTTTTTATTTCATTTGAAAATGTGGGTTAATTTTTGTAACTACCTTATTTTGAAAATCACTGAAAAAAAATGTCATTTGACTGACTTACTGATTGGGAAGAGGCTTCCAGTTCATGCTGAAAACAAGCTCATGGAGGTTTTTAAATTTCAACAAGTATGCATTTTGAAATTATAAAAGTTTCAAAAAGACATTTTTGAAGTGTGGCCTAGTGGGAAAAGTGCTGGACTGAAATCTTCCACCAAATGCCATAAAAAATTGGACTATCAGACTGGACTTGTAAAGTGACTCAGGATGGTATTCAATATAGAAAGCTAGTAAATAAAATAAAGTAAAATGTATGCGTTTTGCAAAACAAACTTTGTATCATGTCATACTTTAGAAATATAAATGATTACACAGTCCTTCAAGCTAGCACACAACAGCTATTCACACCAAGCCTAACTACTAATACAGACATGCCTTGCAAATTTATTTTGCCTTTAATTAACAAAGTTAATTATTTGGCATTATATCACAAATGACATTTGTTAAGTAGGCAGTGAACCTTTTCCAAAGTAAATCAATCTTAAAGTTGTCTCAAAATAGAAGAATGGAAAGGCAACAGGACCAGATGAAATACCAGCGTAAGTGTGAGAGATTTTAGGGAAAGAGAGAGTAGATGTGTTGTAAAATCTAACGCAGAAGATCTATGAACAGGAGAGAACACCAGAAGAGTGGTTGTACACATTTATGAGGAGAAGTTGGATGTGGCAGAAATGAGAATGTTGAGGTGGATATGTGGAGTTACAGATAAAGAAAAGAATAAGATATGAGACAATCAAAGGTACAACAAAAGTGGGAGAGATACCTAAGAAAATACAGGAAAGTAGGTTGAAGTGGTATGGACATGTGATGAGGAGAGACAATAAATATGTGGGCAAAATAGAAATGAGAATGGAAGTATAGGGGAAGAGAAAGTGAGGGAGGCTCAAGCGGAGGTGGATGGATAAAGTGAAAGACTGGAGATTGGACTGGACTGGAGAGGAGATGCAGGACCTAGCTGTATGGAAAAAGTTGATAGGTTCATTAACCCCCAACATAGAAGTGGGAAAAGAAGAAGAAGAGGAAAAAGAAGAAGTATTCTGCGTTAATTTAGAACATTTCCTTGTAAATATTTGTGGAATATATACAAATTTAACGAAAAGAATGTCCATTTTGGTTTGACTTAGATGCTGGATTTGGTTAATACAATTTAATCAGGTTAATCCAAAGTTTGATTGATAGCCTTCTCAGCTGTGCATCATGGAATGAAGCAATAGCACCAATGGAGAATAAACAGCCATGTTAGACAGCTAAGCACATAGAAAGTGAAATATGCAAAAGGAGCTTAGCACGTGAGTGTGTTTGATGTGTGGTCAGCATTTGGATACAGCTTTGTTTCTTATTTGTTTATTTTCTGTGTACATTGTTATTACATTTTCAATAATAGTAAAGGGTAACAAAACTGGTTAGCTGCAGATATTCACTTAGTCTCAGTATAGTTTTTACGACGCACAAAAGGAGTAAAAGGGAAATCTTAGTAGTGAGTGGACAGGCAGAGAGTCAAGAAAGGTCTAGAATGTTTACAGCTATGGAATACAATCAATGATCTGAGTAAAGTGTTTTTGATGATAAATGGGATACACTAAAGAATTTCGAGTTCACTGTGGGAGTAGGAACATTCTCCTCATGCAACTGTGTGTTTTTCACCTAACTACATGCTGTCATACTGACTGGAGATCCCAAACTGTCATAGTCTGAGTAAATCTGTGTACTGTACAATGGACTGCCATCCCATCCAGCAGTGATTCATGACAATAATAAATGTAAATGATAAGGAAAGACTCCATTTACCTATTACCCTACAGTGGAAACTTCTTCCAAATGCAATCCCCACTAGTTGCTTCATACATTGGATTTTGAAAAATCTAAAAACTAGCTGCCCCTCCACCCTTAATGCATAGCCTTTAGTCACACACTCACTGCAACATAAGCCTCGTCAATCTGCTTCCTCTATCTCATTACCTTATCAGTTCCTGTCATTATTCAAGGAATACGTTTCTCTGCTGTTTTAGGAAAAATTATTTGCTGATATACACTTCCTGTCCGTTTTGTACATTGTCACTGAACCAGTGAATTATTTAATTTAATCTGAAAGCCGCTGAACCTAATCTTTTAATTCAATGTTTTTTTTTCATATTGCTAAAGAATTAAATAATCATCCAAGATGTGGCACAGCTGGCAACTGTTCTATAAGTGACTGTGGTGCACACAGTAGAGATGAGTTTCTTATATATCTGATAATTTACTGAGAAACAAACCTTCAGACTGACTATTGTAATTTAGCCAATTTTGCTTGCTTTCTGCCTTATATGAACAATTTACGAAAGCACATGCATTTGTGTACGGCAATCAATATGTTTACTTTTTATTATACTACGGAACATTAAAATTTCAGCAGTTTATGCTAAATATGTTTAGATTTTCAAAAAATTACCCTTCTCTACTTTACCTCTTGCTCTGTAATTATAACAAGATATGACCTAGAGATATTTACTTTATGCCAGAAATGAACTGCATATATCCTGCAAGGATTGTATTAAAAAAAAAATATATTATTCTATGAAGTTAAATGCTGTTAATTAGGAATCAAATAATTAATAAAATAAATATAAATAAACATTTCTTTAAATGGGGCAACACATACACAATATACATATTGCCACACACAGTGATTATAAAATGTATTTGACTCCTTCTCCAAAAGGACTATTTCTCTTTCTGTTATGTTTCATTATAAGAGGGTGTCTAGGGAGAGGTTGGGAGTGCAAAGGCATCCCCAGAATGGCACTGGACATGGTTTGTTCCTATGGAAATATTGCAAAGAAGAACGAAGGTCACACTGGTAGAAGCACAGAAGAGGTCCTGTGAATTCCAGTGTGGGAGGACAGGAGCTGCTAGGGTGCTGCACTGTGAGCTGTGCACCCTGGAAGGATACAATACAAGGTCACCATCATGAGCAAGATAGAGAGTGTTCATGCAGAATTCTGCCAGGACACTAGAGGGCAGATGACAGCAATTGGCATGGATGCCCAATCCTCCATTCATAGACAGCAGTGGGGCCAAGAAGGGAACGACAGAGATGACAACACTCTCTGGTCTCTGGAGGACACATGCTCATAGATACAGAACATGTTTCCTAGTCATAGAGGTGGCAGCATGGAGATGCATGGGAGAACCTGTCCATTTATATGGGTAACTGTTCATACAGAAATGCAGGAGCGACAAGAGGAAGTTTTAGACTAGAGTGCATAGGGCTCAACTGGAAGTATCCTATGAATGGGTTTAAATCTTCATGTTCGGAGGTTAAGGGAGTGTAGAGGTAGGAGGTGATCATCAGGTTGTAAGACAAAAGTCCAGGGCTAGGAAAGCAACAGAGGGAGAGAAAGAGAGATGGGAGTTGCAGAGAGTGCTTGTGTGATATCTGAGTCACACCATCATTTGGGTAATGACCCAAAACATACAGTGAAGGTCTAACTGGATTAGCTTAAAAGAAAAAAGCTTAATGTCAGATTGTAAGCATGTGCCGATTTTCCAGTGCATTGCCACATCCACCACTTGACAAACCACCTGGACTGGGAACCGAGTGGAACCATGCAATGAGTGACAGCTTGAACAGTTATTAGCTATAGTACAGTATCGACCAATAGATGATTCAACCAAGTATTGGCTTATGAAATACTTATTTTCTGTTTTTACTTAGAATGAATTTATAAGCATATGTATAATTTTTTTTTTCAGTTCAGGGTCAGTGTCATCATTGCAGGGTTTCCAGGGCTTTATCACCTGGTCTCCGGTATCCAGGCCTTGATCTTTGTATCTGAACTCCATGTATGACTCACGTGAAACCCTAAAGGGGACAACCCCAGTTTGTTGATCTGAAGTTTCATTTGTGTGCTGATCATACCCATGATTTATGCTAAAACTAATGATGCACCTATTCAGAACAGTCATCTTTTAAAGCCACTGTATGCTCAAATATCCAGCTTACTGACATTTGTCTGTTTCCTGGCATTTTACTTAGATTCATATTGTAGGTTTTGTTAAAAAGTGTTACACTAAGAGCTGACTGAAGTGGTTTATGCTTGTAAATAGAAAAATAATAAATATATATCATAACAAATATTGTCTATATGCCCATGTTGTTTAATTTTCAATCTCGTGCAAGTTGCAAGGTGAGCTCAACCAGTTCCATTTTAACAGGACATACTATACATTGTTAGTATTATTTTGCATTCAACAAGAAAATTCTATTCCTGAAGTTAAGTGTTACTTCATATATTGAACCTTGAGCACATTAAGTTATAATTCAGACAAAATGCTTTTTTTTTGCTCTACATAAATTTTGTTTCAAGTTCATTTTCACATTTTAGAAGGTAATCACATTAGAGAATATCCTGGTATGGTTATGTTGATAGGTTATTGTCTTTAGATAGATAGATAGATAGATAGATACTTTATTAATCCCAATGGGAAATTGTTATGGTTATGTGTTTTATCGTGACAACATTTTGTTTATGTATGGAAGCCAGCATTAGGAGTAGCTGTCAGTAGGATGCAAGTCCTGGTTACCTAGAAGTCATGTCATGTGATGCCATTGGCATGACGCTTTAAAAGCCAGTGCCACATGCTCATTAACATCTGAGGCTGGTGTTACTTACTTTTTAGTGTGTTTGACTCTTCTTTGTGATTTATAGTAAAGAATCATAAGGAGCATTTTGACTCCAAGTTTGCTTAGTATTTTGGATTTGATGCCTGATTTTCTTTATCTCTTCAGTTTTGCTTCCATTAAGATTTTAATCCATTTCCTGATCCCTTTTTTGCCTGCTTATTTTTTGTATCATGGAAATTTGGGTTTTAAAAAGCAGGTTGGCTATGAACTGCTAGCTTTTTGTTCTGGCAATTATTTTTTCCCCTCTGCCTTTTTTACTTTGACAGAATGGTATGATCAGGCATGATTATCCCTGTCCAAAGCATATTTCCACAAAAGATTCAGGACCCCAGAAATGCCACAGTTTACCAGACCCCAACTGTTTACTCTTAATGATTTTCACTAAAACTAGTCTGACCATCTGCACTGTCCTCCATATAGAACAGACACAATGTCCAATGTGGTGGGGCAGTGGTAGCGCTGCTGCCTCTCAGTTTGGAGACCTGGGTTTGCATCCCAGGTCTATGAAAAATAATTTTGAAAGTAAATGTTTCTACTGATGCCAAATGACCTGCAGATAACCACCACATATTTGAGGGTCTGCAACCCATTCCATGTTAATACAGATTGACATCTAGTGCTACATATATACAGCATATTTATTATTCAGTTTTGAAATGTACTCAAGTAATAAAAGAAGTAACTTGGAAGGATGACATCATACTGAATATCTTCTGTAATATCATGTCAGAAAAATAGTGAAAGCTGACATCAGTATATTAATTATTAACAAAAATTAATTATAATCAAGTCCCAGACATGTAGCCATATGTTCACTAAGTGACATTGTGAGTACTATGCAGTATACTAAGAAATGACAGAATGAATACAAATACACTCTATGTGTAAGGTGGATGTATCCCATCTTTGAGTTTGATCTTCACAGAATTGCACAGTACCATATACGCTTTTTGCACTTCATAATTAAAATACTGGGAGGACTGATGACCTTCTAAGTTGTATTACTTTGATCAGCTCTAAGTGTTTAGAACGTAGTCTTGAAAAGCATGTGGTAATACTTTGTCAACCACAAATGGAAAGTCGGAACCATTTTAAACTAGCACATAATATCTGTATTGCCAGTCTGTCGGTACGACCTTGAATGAATGTTTAAAAACAGACTTCTATATTCCAGGAGGGGTCATCTCTAAATGAAAAACTTCCATAGACAATTTCTTTTAGTGCTTAGTGTCCATCACATAATAATTCTTCTGTGGAGCAAATCGCAGGCCACGTCTGAAACATGAAATTCTGCCATAGCTACACACTTATACAGCAAACAATCTTTTGATCGTAGCATTATTTGTGTCCCTTATTAGTAATTTATGAGCCAATAAAATTAGGAATCAACCCTCACATATACTTTGAGAATTTAAACTAACCCATTCCGTTAAATCTGAGCACTGCTAAAGAAGTGTCATTCAAAGCCACGTATTCCTTCATTGTCTATACAGAGATAGACACAAAAGCAAAGAGTAGCAAATCGTTTATTGCCTTACCCATTAATTTATCCATTTGATAAACTCAATAAATTCATTTTTAGAGTTTCAGAAGTATGTGGGCCACCCTGACAACCTCAGACACAAGGCGGGAACCAATATTTGACCGGACATAATTTGTTTCTACAATCTTTAGGTTAAAAATGTTGTTTAAGCAAGACAGACAGTAAAGCTAATTAGACAACTCAGACATGACAGCGCTAATGGCCATTTTAGTAAGTTTCTTAATGCGGTATAATTCACCCCCAGACCACCAGACACAGGCTGCAACTCTTCCAGTGGTGCTGGCTTCTGAGTGTGTTGCTTTCTTAATCAGCATTTAATTATTACACCCTGCTCTATGGTACTATGCATTCAGTGTGCTTGTTTGTTTAAGCTGTACTTAAGCCATAATTGTTCTTTTTCTTTAATACAAGGATAAAGCTAATATGCTAAATATGAAGGTGAGCCTGTATTATTAGTGTTCAGCAATGAAAGTAAATTGAAACATAAAACAAAAAACGATGGAGAGCCTCAGAAAAGCAGAAAGACAGTGAAGCTAAATGCTAAAAGAATTGTGATTAGGCAAATAAGAAGAATCAAAAAGTAACATAGGATATTTAGGTTCATACTAAGACAGTGATGTGTCAAGGTGTTTAATCCAAAAAATGAACAGATGTGGAGCTTCTTTTTTTAACCCAATAGGTGTGACCACCTATTCAGATTTGAACTTGTAATAGTTTTCCAATATCTCCTTTAACTATTTATGCTTAGAGCATATATATGACATCTACGTAAGCTTACATTTATCTTTGTTTCCAAATGTAAAATAAGTGGACTGCTGTTGAAAGTTAACTGTTGTTGTAACCCAATAAAGTTTTTTTTCATCCAAGGTGCCTGGCAGCCAAATCATAAAACAAATAGCAGTACATCTTGTTGTTAAGATACAAAAGGTTTATGTCTTCGTATCCCAGGAGACAGATTTACTGAATTTACTTTTAATCACATCTATTGCCTCTGCACTTGAGATGTGAGGGCTAAATAACACGAGTCTTAACAAGAGCTAAAAAGGAATTATAACTCGTTTAGACAGAGGCAATTTAATACAGAACAACTGTTACCCCAAAACAAATGCCTTCAAAAATGTTTTTATGAAAAGTGAAAACTATGTATGTATGGTACCTTTTACCCCTCAGGTACATTTGTATCAGGAAGAAGTTATTGTGAACATATCAACCAAAAATATATCAAAATTATGCCCAGACATTGCTTTCAGGAAGACTAACAAATATACACTTTTCTATTCATTCAATGCCTGTGACAATTTTTCCATTACATAAGTTCACAGAGATAGAGCCTACCCCAGCAGCATAGAACGTATGCTAAAAAACAATCCTGAATGAGAAATCAGGTGGTATCTGGGCATATAAACAAATGTACAGTCACACAGGGCCAGTTTAAAGGTTCAAATTATCCGAACACTCACATATTTGGTTTATTTAAGGAAACCTGCACTCATTTAGGGAGCAAACTCCACTGTAGGTACTGATCAAGCAAACAACTGAACCCAACAGCATGAAGTTGTAAGACAGTACTGTTAATCACTGCACTACCATGCTTCTTTGGTATATGTTTATCAAAATAAAATGAATAGGGCATGAGACAAACATAGGTTAGGAGGTATGTTCACAATGGCATTGTTACTTCTGTGGTTTACACTGAACACCTATATGTTACAAATATTCATAGCACTGTATCTGATATGGAAAGCTGAATGTTTGCATGTCTAGCATGCAAATCCATGGCACTGAACCACCATATTTTGAACAGGGTGTAACAGCCAATCTTAGAAAGTCTTTGATGTTAAAGTCATATAGTGTTTGCTTAATTTCTATAGAATATTAACAACAACAACAACAAAATTTATTTATATAGCACATTTTCATACAAATGATGTAGCTCAAACTGCTTTACAGGATGAAGAAAGAGAAAAAAAGACAAAATATATAAGAAAATAAAATTAGGCAATACTAATTAACATAGAATAAAAGTAAAGTCCGATGGCCAGGGAGGACAGAAAAAAACAAAAAAAAACCAAAAAAAAAAAACCTCCAGAATATCAGTTTCTTACAGCTACCTAGAATATGGAATAGCCTTTTGTCCCCTGTAAGTTAACATGAGACAGAACTTTCTTTGCTATATCTGTAGAACAGAGTGTTATTTAAGCCAATGAGGAAATAGTCTTGCTTCTTGCATGGACTATTAAATATGTTTTCAAATGGGAGAAGGCATACAGTTTTCTGACTTGTGTTTAACTTATTTAACTTGCTTAATGTGCTTCAAGTATGACTGTGTGATCAAACTTAGAGACATGAAACAAGGAAAAAGCCTTAAACATAATTTTTCTTTTCTTTAATACCAATTTTTTTCTCTGTTTTATCTTGAAATTTTACTAAAATGTTTAAAACAAAGATATTTTTTCTGTGGAATTATTTGTAACAAATGACACCCTGTAGCTAAAATCATCCTATGAAGTGAACTAAAGGCTGCAGAACTTTGATAATTTTGGATAAACGCAGCTACAGCTACACAGGGGATAATGTTTTGTTCAGAATTTTCTCCTTGCCCTTAGGAGGCATTTTTGGGACTTAGCATAGGTATGCAAAGTGGCTCCTCACATTAGGTTAGGGTTAGGGTATGTCAGTGAAATTGTGGTTTGGAGGTCCAATTGAGAAATTTATTTATTGACCACACCTGCACTTTTTTTCACCTCAGGTGATGTTGGGTGCTCCTGCTAGTTAATTAAATTACAATATACTTTAGTTGTCAATTATATTATCTCTCTATTATAAAAACAAAATCTTGGCAGGGAGACCAAAGAGACAAGACATGATCTTCATGGAAGACAATTTGACATCCCGTGAGAGACACTTTAACGTCACACAAGACAAGGCAGTGAGACAGAAGGACAGCTGCTGTACAGGCTTTTAAATGGTCAATGCGCAGTGCGACAAGCAGAACACGCACCTAGGCAGCAGAAGCACAAAGCCAGCAGCTGATCCATTCACATCTCCTTAGCATGCGTTCAGCTTCCCCCCCCCCTTCACAACTCGAGCGGGAGAGATGCGAAGTGGCAGGAGCATAGCGCGCCTCCGGGGGGGTTGAGCGAAGCGATTGAGACCTGATTATCTTGGAGAGACACTTTGATGACACCCGAGACTAGACATTACAACCTTAGGAAGCAAGACTCGTGAGACGGTGACTTTGCATGTCACACCCTACTTACAAACAATTTAAAACAAGTTCACGGACATCTAACCTAGCAGTTGTTGGAATGCTTTTGGAAGACACACTTCATGTGCTCCCAGCTCTTAAAACAATGACAAGCAGAACACACAGCTCGCAAGCCAGCAGATGATCTAACCACATCTCCTTAGCGTGTGTTCAGACAACCCCCCCCCCCCCTTTTAAGACTCAAGCAGCAGAGAGGCAAAGTGGCAAAAGGACAGCTGCTGTTCGTAGTTTAATCATTACACAGCAATGGAAGAGACAACTTTTTAATAGACAGTACTCAGAGGCATTCATTTTACTACAGGTTCTTTAGTCCATATCCAATCTATATAAGGCATCCGCTTCTGCACACACCCATCCGCAGGCATTACTAATCATATTGTAAGTATTCCTTAATACACCTTACTAATCAACTATCATTACACTGTACAGGCTTTTAAATGAACGACACGCAGCACGACATGCAGAACACGCTGTTCACCAGCAGCAGCAGCAACACAGCATCTCCTTACCGTGTGTTCAGCCCCCCCCCCCCCCCCATTCACAACACGAGCAGCATTATATGTCCTGCGAGAAAGAGATTTAACCATGCCCAGAGCAGGAAGTAAAGGACAAATATTGTTTTTACAAAAGTTTAAAAGTAAAAGTGAAAATAATGCATATGTAACAATTACCATGAAAATAATAATCTCTTTAAATTGTATATCCAGTAAACCAAACTCGGGGGTGGGCGAGCGAAGCGAGCAAGGGGCGGAGCCCCCTAGTCTAATATATAATAGAATACCAAGGTCTGTGTGTCCATTCCCTCTGAACAATCTGATTGGTCAGTTTTAGCTTTGGAGTGATTGGTCACTTTGGCTATGGCGATGCGCAGAAATAGTAACTGCCAGTGTGAGACGTACAAGGTGGTGTAAATGCATAAGATGCATAATGAGAGGGTCACCTCAAAGACAACAAGTATAAAACCGGATAGTAAATGCGAAAGGTGCCTCCAAAACAATGACAGTGTCTGAGACGCACGCTTTATAAGAATGTACTTTGAGAGACAGGACACACAAATACAGAGGAAAGTCACTCAAAGTACACATAGAGATGTCAAATATTTCTTAATTATTGTATTTGGCTAGGTAAAAACTAAATCCCTTGCAAATAAAATAATATTTCAAGATCTAAAAGGTACTTCGACAGGCCTAGTTAATTAGAATACATCTTGTACTTGCTTAAATGTCATTGATCCTTACCAACACTTTTTACTTACTGTATACAGTAGCTCATTATAACTGTTAAGGTAAGAGAGAGCCAGGCACGATTATGTGATGATCTGGCTACCAGGTATTTGTGGAAGAAAACACTTCTAGTCCTCATTCCAGGGATGAATCTTGTGATTTCTGTTCTCGGAATATTTCTCTTCTTTTATGGGGTGAGCACCATGGATTTCTCTTTAATTTCCCTCTTACCTATGGAATGCTTGCCAAGGTTGATCCCAACAAAAGTATACTAACAGAGCTCCAAAAGCCACTGCTTACTGACTATGTTACTTACTGACACAATTTTTTTATGAAAATAAGAAACATTTAGAGGTCACTGCATTTGTTGTTCTCTCATCTGAATTGAAGAGCAGACAACTCTTCGACACTTGTTTGTAACCAGTCAAAGAATAAACTTTCTGCTCCTCGTCCTCTGTCAGTATGTGATTGTACATTTAAGTGAGACTTACACTTCTTTCAGCTATGTCTTTAACCACCATTATGCACACTAGCAGTTGACAAAATTTGTTGCAGATTGAATCATCTGTCCACTATTCTAGTAGTTTCTTGAGAAATGACAGATTGCTTTCTTTGCCTTTTTCCATAATGGCATCAAAGAAGGATGTTGTTCCTCTTTTTACCAGGTCCTCCAACTTCAGGAGTTCAGATTCGTCAGCTTAAGACGTCAAGGAATGTCTGATAATGGTGGCCATTGTAGGCTTTGCACCATCTTAAATACATCATAAATACCTGGGAGTGCAGCTGGACGATAAATTGGACTGGACTGCCAATACTGATGCTCTGTGCAAGAAAGGACAGAGCCGCCTGTACTTCCTTAGAAGACTGGCATCCTTCAACATCTGCAGTAAGATGCTGCAGATGTTCTATCAGATGGTTGTGGCGAGTGCCCTCTTCTACGCAGTGGTGTGCTGGGGAGGCAGCATTAAGAAGAAGGATGCCTCACGCCTGGACAAACTGTTGAGGAAGGCAGGCTCTATTGTTGGCATACAGCTGGACGGTTTGACATCCGTAGCAGAGCAACGGGCACTCAGCAGGCTCCTATCAATTATGGAGAATCCACTACATCCATTAAACAGTGTCATCTCCAGACAGAGGAGCAGTTTCAGCGACAGACTGCTGTCACTGTCCTGCTCCACTGACAGACTGAGAAGATCATTCCTCCCCCAAACTATGCGACTCTTCAATTCCACCAGAGGGGGTAAACGTTGAACATTATTCAAGTTATTGTCTGTTTTTTACCTGCATTTTTTATTACTCTTTAATTTAATATTTTTTGCTGCTGGAGTATGTGAATTTCCCCCTGGGATTAATAAAGTATCTATCTATCTATCTATCTATCTATCTATCTATCTATCTATCTATCTATCTATCTATCTATCTATCTATCTATCTATCTATCTATCTATCTATCTATCTATCTATCTATCTATCTATCTATCTTTTCCTTTGTTTCTGCTGAGACTTGTCATCAAATAGAAAATCCTACTTACTACTAGAATTATCTTTAAACTTACACTTACTACTAGAATGCTCTGGGAATGGATACTAGAAAGTTCTCTGTTTCATTTTTTATTGTTTACTAATCACTTAGCCAGTTAAAAGTACAAATAAAAATATAATATAAATAAAATGTTCAGAATAGAGCAATCTGTAAATGTTTCACAACCAGGCCGAAATTTCACAGGTAAGCAAGCTATTGGCAAAAATAAGCCTTGTGGTGAAACAATTCTATAAACATCAACTTTTTCCTTTGGTTTGTGATATTAGACATCTATGGACATGATGGTTGAAAGCTCTCTTGATACTGAATCATATTGTGTTGCAGAGTTGTCAAGTAGTTTCTGTATTGTACTCTTTGCAGGAAACTGGTGGTGAAAAAAGTACCTGAGTTTTTTGTAATTTTAGCAGTCAATGTTAGTCCCCATCCACATCTCCCCTATGCACATAAGCTATAGGTAATGACCACAGGGGTAAGTTCACTGGTCCAAGTCATTGAAATAACGATTCTCTGCATGGTTAACTGAGACAGAAAACATGGCAATCCAGGCGCACTTTAGACAACTGTGAGTGATTCTATGGATTGAATGGAGTTACTTGAGGTAATATTCAGGGTGCCTTTTTCTGAATGAGGACCATGATAGTTAATGACATGTTTAAGTCATTACTTCCCTCAGCCTGTCTGTGGGTAGCTGTTTATACACCCACAGGACCTAGAGGCTTCTGAAGGAGTCTGAGCTGCCCTATGCAGCCAGGTGAGTTTGCTATCTTCAAAAGAATAATTATTATTAGAAAATGGATGGATAGATGCTTTTGTCACAAAACATATCCTAACTGTACCAATATCTATTTATTTCAAGTTGTGAAAATAAAATAAAAAAGACCGGTCTGGTTTCTATCCAAATACCAGAGATGTACAACTGTATTGACAACTCTGAGCTGGACTGATTCGGGGGTAGTGGGTATGTTGATGAGTCCTGCAATGGACTGACACCCATCCAAGAACTGTTCCTGTCATTCACCTGATGTAGCCAGGACAGACCCCTGCAGCTAACAACTGTGTATTGGCCTAAACGAGTTGTGAATTTTAATGAATGTAAAGAATTACAGTTATGCAGTCATTATAAACCAAATATTGCTATACAAGCTATGGTGGATGGCCAGGACCCTAACATGGCCGGGGCGCCTTAATAACTGAAGGACTGGGTAAAAAATAGGTGCAGGGCATTACCTCCCCCAGAACGCTAGGTGGCAGCACCCCGGATTCCCACAGGGCACACTGGGACTTGGAGTTTCTGGAATCAGACCTGTTGGGTTTCAAAGGTGCTGCCATGCGGTGCTGCAGGATTTGGCGAGCCCTATTTCATTGGGCTTCCTCCACACCTGGGAGTACTTCTTGATCATGCTAATGGGCCACTTGTAGTGCTCCCGGGTGCAGTATAAAAGGAACCGCCTCACTTCATTCAGAGAGCCAGAGTCGGGAGGTGGAGGAAGAAGCTTGCTGGAGAAGGAGTGGAGACAAAGACAGAGAGAAGCCAAAGAAGAGAAAGTGCTTTGTGCTTTATAACTATGCTTATTGGTGCTTTCTACTGTGCTGTGCAGGTGGGAAACGATTTGGGTGGAGTTTCCAACAGTCAAACAATGTCTGTGTGTAATGTAGAACTTGTATCTGCATCTGACCATTTCAGGTGTTGGGAGCTGGAGCGCCCCCTGCAGGCCACAACACCAAAGATTTGCTTTCTATTATCTATAGTAAGTGCAATTCCTTTTATATTGCTGGGTCCAAACTGTGTACAAGCAATCACAATTTCTAACACAGAATGTCTGGTTGTTCACTCTGGACTGTAATGTGTAGCGTTTAAGGAGAGATCGTAAATGTGGAATAGGGTTTTAGTTGTTGATGGAGTGCCAGTTCTCTGCTGAGTGAACTTGTTCATAACAGGTCAATCAACTTAATGTTGATATCTTTTGGATGTGGCAAGGAAACATGTGTGATAAGCAGGTGTTCTTACTATCTTGATAGGATATAAGAGGACACTTTAAGTCCAAATTACATTGAAGAGAATACAATCTAAAGCAGCTTCAAAAAGTTCATCCTAAATCTCACAAAAAATAAGATGTAAAATGTGTCAGTTAGTAACTCATGACAATTTATTCCGTTTTTCCAAACTTTACTGTACTTGATCACTTTCACCACTGCTTGCAACTCTATTGATACAAGCAGCTTTTGTTCTGTTTTAGTGGATACTACCAAATCATTTAAGAGATAGACTGTAAACCAGTAAGTCATTGATTTAGTTTCTACCAAATGTAAAAATATTTGAACAAACTAAGCTAGAACTCTGTACATCAGCTACTGTTTACTATAAAAATTAATTATAAAATGATTCCTTGAAAAATATGCCCCGTTTTTAATGTCTGAATGTTAACCAGTGTATTCAAGTTAGCTGGTTTCACTGGACAATCTTAATATTTAACTATTAAATATGACCTTTAATAAAAACAGCATTACTGTACCAGTCGGCCAGCTTCATTATTATGAAGGTCAATTAGAGTCCTGATGTCACTTTTTCCTTTCTTCCGTTTGGCATCCATAAACTGCTTCGACTTCTCATAACCAAACTCCACGTCATCTCCACAACCACCCCATTCCCACTTGGAACCATCTGCTCCTGGCCCAGAGGTGGGGAATGGGGGTGCTCGGCTCCTTGTAGCTTCGCATCCACACTGTATAAGCTCCCCCATGCTGCATGCTTGTGTCACAGAGTGTGTCACTCCAGCTGAAGTAATCGCATATACAAATGCAGTCTCCCGGATATCTGAATGGAAAAGAAAAGCACAGTAAAGAACACTGGCAAGTGCAAGAATCCATGTATCATATTCCCTATTTTTTACCTCCGCTGGCTGGCTTCCATTTCATTACGGCTCAAGTACAGCCTCAAAACTTGTATTATCTGCTTAGCAACATTGATTGGTCATCTTAAAGACCTTGAAGATACCTCTCCGTCTTGCATTCAGATGAGATACCAGTGCCTATTGCAGTATCCTTTCTGATAGTGAGGTAACCATAATTAAATATAATAAATAAATAAACCAGACCATCCAAAATAATAGGATGATTAATCTTTCAAGAATTACAAAATAGTACATGAGGTTTTTTTTTGTTTTACGTTAAAGGTTGCAAGTCAAAAGTGCCAGAGAATGTCAAAAGGACTTGGCAAAGGAAACTGATTCAGTCACAACTGTTTTATCAACAACATAATTTTAGATAAAAAGCAACAGCAGACAACTCTTGGAGCACAGAAATCCATCACTACATAGTCTTAGAAATGAAAAATCTCATTTAGTATTTTGTCATCAGTTACTAATGACTACTGTTCTAAGTAAACTGTGGTCTCATTAGGTTCCCATAGACATAGTCTACTACTTTCTTTGAAGACTGTATGCTTGTTCTAGGAGGCTACACGATGAATCAAAAGTGAAAGCAGATAACAGGAGAATGAAAAAGAACCATAAAATCCAATCCACTAAATGGTACAAGCTATCTGGAAATCTCTATATGGAAAATGTAAAATTACGAGCTATTCACCGAGTCCCCAAGAAAGTTACTTTACCTACTTGTGGACTGGCTAAATACCACATGCATTTTACTTGTAAGTTCCTCTCATGACACTCAAGGACACTGTACAGAGGTAAGTTAAAAACAGAGATGTATGAATAAAACAAATAAATAAGATACAACAATCAAATTACAATAAGATAAAAGCCAATTTTAAAAGATGTCTTAGTTTTAAAATAATAAGTCATGAAAGAATGCTGAAAGAAAATGGATAGGGCATTCTATAACTTGGGATCTACAAAAGTAAATGGTCAGTCACCCAGTAACTTGTGTTTAGTGTAGGGAACGATAAGCAATTCTTCATTAGAAAACCATAAATTGTGACTTGGTTTGTAATATTGTAACACCTGAGAAAGGTAGATAGAAATTGTATATGTAAACAACAACAATACATCAAATTTCATAGGCAACCACTTCAAGGACACAAGTAGTCATAACATAACACCATTACGTACTGTATAAGTTAAAACTGAAGCTGCAAAGTTCTGAAGTCGTTGGAAGCTGTTTAGTAATTTTCTTGAAGCGGCAAATGTACAGTATTATAACAGTTAAGATGAGTAGTAAAAACAGAGATAAGTGTGTGTTCAACAGCATGATAGATAAGAAAAGGTCTAATTTGAGAAATGTTTTCAGCAGAAAGAAGGACAGATCTTGTTACTTTCTTAAAGAGTTAAGTTTGGTATTTTTCAAATCACTGCGGTGGGTTGGCACCCTGCCCGGGATTGGTTCCTGCCTTGTGCCCTGTGTTGGCTGGGATTGGCTCCAGCAGACCCCCCGTGACCCTGTGTTTGGATTCAGCGGGTTGGAAAATGGATGGATGGATGGATTTTTCAAATCAAAGTTATTTCTTCACAAACATGGTATATGTGTATTTGCCACATGAATTTGTGTTCATAGTTATGTGCTTTCTTTAAATTAAAAAAAATATCTTGCCTGCTCTGGTGCCTTACAATGGAGGGTATGGGGCATGGAGGAAAAGCGATTCAGCCACGTGAAAACGTAACCTAATACATCCATTTTTCAATCTAAGATGAGTTGTTGAGCATTTATCCATGCCTTCCTTGTTTCAATAAAAGGGATCTGGAAATCCACATTTTTATCACATATTCCTGGTTTTATATTTCTTGTGGTAAGGATATGTTTTCTATTTACTTAAGCAAATTCTCGCATAAATACGAAAGTACATAAAAACAAAACCAACCATGTGGCATGAAAAGTTTACTGTGATTTGGTCTGAAGTGAGAAAACCGTGCACCTGCGGTGTGAAAGGTTGTTGTACAGGAAGACTAAGCTATTTTGCATGGTGGGTCTTCTTTTAAAATGGCTGAATCTCATTTTTTTTTTGTTCTATAATCACATGTGTAAATTATTTTACAATGTGTGTGTAATCCCAAGATGTTGATCAGTACTTGACAACTGTCTTGGCTTGAAAAATGGAAGTATTTGGTAAATTTTTAAGGCTTTTCCTCCATGCCCCATAGACTGCAATATAAAGTGCCAGTGCAGTTAACATATTTTTTAAAATTTATACAAAACTGTAGAACACAATTTCACATGACAAAATCATATATAGCATATTTGTGAAGAAATATCTTCATATTTATCCTGTAACGTGAATCTCAAGCACCAAGTTAGATTCTAAAATGGCACTCGGGTTCCTAAATTCTGAAGTAGGAAACATAATGTAACCATTAATATCAATACGAAAATTGGCAAACAGATTTATAAAGAGTCTTAAAACCTTGTCCTCATTAAATTTTAAATAACTGTGATTAAACCAACAATTAGCATGACTAATACAATCAACCCATGAATCTGGTAGAACGTTAGGGGTAGGCTTAGTGTGAACATAAATCGTATGTATAATACCATTCAATGTGAGAAAAAAAATAAATACTAAATAAATAAGAGTTGGCCAAGTATGAGACCTGTGAAACATCTTATGAAACAGGAATAGGTGAGCGTTCATCATGACTGCTAATCAACACAAATTGTAGTCTGTCAGGTAGATACGTGCTGACCTCACCTGCAGTACTTATGCAGTTTTGGTCTCCATGCTATAAAAAAGACATAGCAGCACTAGAAAAATAGTGACCTGGCTGATTCCAGGAATGCGGTTGATGAGTTATGAGGAAAGATTAAAAGAGCCGACCCTTTTCCGTTTAAGCAAAGAATATTATGACATGACATGATTGAACTTTTTTTAAATTACGAAGGGAATTACTACAGTGGCTCGAGACTGTTACTTTAAAATGAGCTAATCAAAAACATTGGAACACAGAAACTTGTTAAGAGTAAACAGCGAACCATAGACACATGGAATAAGCTACCAAGTAGACATTAGGACTTTAGGGCCTTGAAAAATTACTTGATATTATTTTGGAAGAATTAAGTGGGTAGGACTGATAAGCTCTGTTGGGCTGAATGGTCTGTTCTAATCTAGATTGTTCTAATGTTCTAAAAAGAAGCACTTTTGTGAGTAAATTGTAAAAAAAAAACTGTTTATACTTCTTCTTTGTACTAATTTCTAGTGTGTGTATATACAATAACACTGGTTGTCATTTGTTGCATGTTTATTTTATTGGATTGGTGTAACAATGCCTTATGTTTTTGTACTTTCTGCTGCAAACAAAAAATCCTTTATGATAATTAAGCCTGCCTAGCCTAACCTAAACGTGCACAAAAGTGAACTAAACTAAGACTAACTCCATAAAAGTAGGAGCATGAAGAAACAGTAAATTTTATTATTATAGGCAACTAGTTAAAAGTAGAAATTAGCTGGAATGGATTCCTACAGCTGCCATGGCCCTCTCTTGACTGAAATGAGCATTACTGAGATCTAAACTGAAGAATCTGTTCTGTTTCCACAGCATTGTCATGTTAAGTAAAATTTCTAATACTGCCTACATTAATATCTGGCATTTATAAGCTAGAGGTGTCAACAGACTCTTCAAGTCCCAAGTTAAAATGCTATTGAAACTGAGGCTAGTTTCACTCATTCCATTTGTTCCCCGGCTACCTGTAAAAGTTTTGGGCACATTCTTAAGTTATTTAAATTCCTTAAATATGCCAAACAAAAATCATTCTCCATTGCATTAAAATTTAATAGGAATGCTCCAATCATGTTTTTTAGGGCTGTTACAGATCACCAATTCCATGTTGCTAGAATTGTCTGATTCCAATACGGATTTCGATTTGTTTTCTTTATCCTTGACATTTTTTTACACTAAGCTCCTGCGTTATCAGCCATGTAGAAGCCTTATGTTCTATATTAAAGTTGTATTTTGTGTTCATAAGAATTACCTATAAATGGTTTGAAATCACTTCAGGTTTTTTTTTTTTTTATATTTTATTTATGAAAACCAAATTAATACAATGGTCTAGTGAAGCTGGAATTATATGGCAGCGCTGGCAGGTTGGGTCTTACCCTGGGTAAATTTTGGATAATTTTAAATGAGATCAAT
Source organism: Erpetoichthys calabaricus (assembly GCF_900747795.2). Lineage (NCBI taxonomy): Eukaryota > Metazoa > Chordata > Cladistia > Polypteriformes > Polypteridae > Erpetoichthys > Erpetoichthys calabaricus. The sequence continues at coordinate 40,798,209 of NC_041401.2, forward strand.
GTGATCGATAAAAGTCATTTAGTTGAATTATGGAATGCTTGGTACATATAGAACTAAAGTATATTCTATGTGTGGCTGAGTTTCACTCCTTTTCTGAGACGTCAATTGAAAGATCCCTTTCTCACCATTCCTTAGAATCTTTGAAGGGTAGATTGTTTAACATATTTCTACAGTATATACTGTATTATTTTACAGTATATGTCATCTGAGCTGTCATTAAGACTAACTAGCATGACCTCTGGGATCGATATAGGCGTGAGATGAGGAAAGTTGGGTTTCTTTTAATAAAATTTCTAATTTGCATATAAGAGAAGAATTGTGTAGCTGGGAAGTTAAATTTTGAGCATAATTGTTCATATGAAGCAAATATGTTTTTTATACAAATATCTCTAAGTGTCTTAATCCCTAGTAGTTACCATAAATTAAACACTAAGTAGGTCAGAGAAGGTTGAAAAAATCTTGAATAGGAGCAAGCAGCTTCTGCTTTAGACCTTTGTAGAGTTGCCTTTTGAATGCATGAAAATATTGAGGACCCAGTGCTAATCTAAAGAGTTTGTATTATTAAGGTGGATACAGATATATATAGATAGATAGATAGATAGATAGAGTTAGGTCCATAAATATTTGGACAGAGACAACTTATTTCTAATTTTGGTTCTGTACATTACCACAATGAATTTTAAATGAAACAACTCAGATGCAGTTGAAGTGCAGACTTTCAGCTTTAATTCAGTGCGGTGAACAAAACGATTGCATAAAAATGTAAGGCAACTAAAGCATTTTTTTAACACAATCCCTTCATTTCAGGGGCTCAAAAGTAATTGGACAATTGGCTCAAAGGCTATTTCATGGGCAGGTGTGGGCAAGTCCGTTGTTATGTCATTATCAATTAAGCAGATAAAAGGCCTGGAGTTGATTTGAGGTGTGGTGCTTGCATGTGGAAGATTTTGCTGTGAACAGACAACATGCGGTCAAAGGAGCTCTCCATGTAGGTGAAAGAAGCCATCCTTAAACTGCGAAAACAGAAAAAACCCATCCGAGAAACTGCTGCAATATTGCGAGTGGCAAAATCTACAGTTTGGTACATCCTGAGAAAGAAAGCAAGCACTGATGAACTCAGCAACGCAAAAAGACCTGGAGGTCCACGGAAGACAACAGTGGTGGATGATCACAGAATCATTTCCATGGTGAAGAGAAACCCCTTCACAACAGCTAACCAAGTGAACAACACTCTCCAGGGGGTAGGCGTATCGATATCCAAGTCTACCATAAAGAGAAGACTGCATGAAAGTAAATACAGAGGGTGCACTGCAAGGTGCAAGCCACTCATAAGCCTCAAGAATAGAAAGGCTAGATTTGACTTTGCTAAAGAACATCTAAAAAAGCCAGCACAGTTCTGGAAAAACATTCTTTGGACAGATGAAACCAAGATCAATCTCTACCAGAATGATGGCAAGAAAATAGTATGGAGAAGGCATGGAACAGCTCATTATCCAAAGCATACCACATCATCTGTAAAACACGGTGGAGGCAGTGTGATGGCTTGGGCGTGCATGGCTGCCAGTGGCACTGGGACACTAGTGTTTATTGATGATGTGACACAGGACAGAAGCAGCCGAATGAATTCTGAGGTGTTCAGAGACATACTGTCTGCTCAAATCCAGCTAAATGCAGTCAAATTGATTGGGTGGCATTTCATGATACAGATGGACAATGACCCAAAACAGCCAAAGCAACCCAGGAGTTTATTAAAGCAAAGAAGTGGAAAATTCTTGAATGGCCAAGTCAGATCTTAACCCAATTGAGCATGCATTTCACTTGTGGAAGACTAAACTTCAGACGGAAAGGCCCACAAACAAACAGCAACTGAAAGCCACGGCAGTAAAGGCCTGGCAGAGCATTTAAAAGGAGGAAACCCAGCATCTGGTGATGTCCATGAGTTCAGGACTTCAGGCTGTCATTGCCAGCAAAGGGTTTTCAACCAAGTATTAGAAATGAACATTTTATTTCCAGTTATTTAATTTGTCCAATTACTTTTGAGCCCCTGAAATGAAGGGATTGTGTTAAAAAGTATAGAGTATAGAGTAGTTTGATCCAAAAATGTGCAGTGCAGTAAATAGGCAATCCCATTTGACTCTGTCAAAAGTTTTTTCTGCATCCAAAGATTATAAATCATCTGGTAAGTAAAATTTTGTGGGTGAGTATGTTATATTAAAAAGGCAATGAAGATTTGTCTTTAATATATCTCATTTAATCTTGTGATATTACTGAAGTAAGCACTTTATCAGTTCTGCTAGCTAGGACTAGTACCTTAACATTGTTACTCAGGAGTGAAATTGGTTTATACAAAACACACTGCAGTAAGTCTTTACCTATCTTTAGAAAAATAGATATTAATACTTGGTGGAATGTTTGGCATAAAATATTGCTTTATTTAGCTAATAAAGGAGCTAACGTGGCTGAAATTTCTTTATACAACTCAATTGGGTAACCATCAGGGCCTGCAGTCTTCCCACTTTAGTGTAAATTTACAACATCCTGTATCTTTAAACGTGTCAGTGGTTATTGCATTGCAAACTTCCTGCTTGTGGATTTGTTGACTAGGATTCTTAGTTGTTTCTGTGTTCATAATATTGATGTAGCAGGTTTTTCCATTTCTCTTGGAGTCAAGGGATTAAATGATGATTGCAAATCTAGTTTTTGCTTATAAAGAACCTCATTGGGAGATATGGCATATCCAGGTCTATTCTGGAAATCCATGACATCAGTTCTGATGTGTTCCAAGTCCCTAGCTTGTTTATTTGAAAGATACGAAATAATTTGTTCTCTTAAAACAGCCTTTGTCATTTCCCAAAGAGGATCCATTGGTCTCCTTGAAATAACTGATTTGGTTGGAGATAAATTCTATAAAGTTTTCATCTGACAGATGCTTAAGATGGCAGTTGTGATATGATTGTGGAAGGCATGGTGGTATAAACTCCAAAATAAGAAGATCGTGGTTGGAGATGACAATAGTGTCATACACTTAAGATCTAATAGTGGTAAGAAATTGTTATCAATGGAGAAATAATTAGTTCTTGAGTAACTATGATGCACAGGCAATAAGAAGGAATATTCTCCTGAATTTGGATATAAAAATCTCCATGAATCTTATAGATTGAGATCAGTAATGAATCATGAAATTATCTTTGTAGTTTTATAAATTATAGTTTTTGTTGTTGAGAACGTATCCAACTCTGGATTTAAAATGCATTTAAAATCTTCAGCTATTGTGATTTTATGAGCGTTCAAATTGGGAACCAGGCCCAATACATTTTGCACACATTTTTTGTGGTCAACATTAGATGCATACATATTTACCAGAACTATGTACTTTAGAGTTGAATACGGTATTTTTTGTCTGGGGCCAAGGCACCATGAAGTCCCTAAATTGACGGATTGAAGGTCAGATGTTCACATGAACACGTGAAGCGTGAAAACTATGAGGACTGATTTAGATCATTTATGTTAGGTAGAATGCCCAGTGGAGGCAGGGCAGAATCATGGCCATGGAACCCTTGCAGATTTTGTTTTTTTTTTTTGTCCAGCCCTCTCGAGTTATTTTTTTTTTCTGTCCTCCTGGCCATCGGACCTTACTTTATTCTTTTCTATTTAGTATTACCTAATTTTATTTTTATTTTTATATTAGAAACTTTTCTTTCTTCATCTTGTAAAGCACTTTGAAAAGGTGCTATATAAATAAATGCTGTTGTTGTTGTTGGAGTCTTCTGACTAATCGGTACAAGAAAACCCCCAAATATGATATACCACTTACTCATTTTGATCTCTAAGTTATTGTTTGAGATTCCCTCCTATTTTTGTTTCTCTAAACCCCAAAACCCTTATTTTTGGACCATATTTTGTGTAGAAAATTACACTCTTATGTTAAATAGTAAACCAAAAGGTGTCTTCAGCTAAAATAATCAGAAGGACTTGAAGAGTTGCATGCCAGATCAATTAACCCCTTGGGTTCACCCCCTAAAGGGATACAAGGGCTCAAAGTTGCTGCTTTTCACAAAACTTTGGAGTTTGCTGATCTCAAATACGATAATATTTTTAATATTTGATTTTTTACCAATGGTCCTAGCCCTCTAGAAGGATTAAAATGACAAATTTTAAACATAAACAGGTGGAATATCGTTTTAGACTATTTCAAGGTCAGTAATAATGAATAGAACATTATTTTTGATTCTTTACTAGGGATCTAGCACTTTGTGGACCTCTATCAGAGGGTGAAAAAATGACAAAATTCTATTACTATTCAGAATATTTAGACATGTTTGAATTGAAACACTCATTTTAATATTTTAAATATCTGACATAACTATTCTTGTTTATTAAGTACTGTATTTTTAGGGTGGCACGGTGGCACAGTGGGTAGCGCTGCTGCCTCACAGTTAGGAGACCCAGGTTCGCTTCCCGGGTCCTCCCTGCATGGAGTTTGCATGTTCTCCCAGTGTTTGCACAGTCCAAAGACATGCAGGTTAGGTGCATTGGTGATTCTAAATTGTCCCTAGTGTGTGCTTGCTGCGTGTGTGTGTGCGCGCCCTGCAGTGGGCTTGTTTCCTGCCTTGTGCCCTGTGTTGGCTGGGATTGGCTCCAGCAGACCCCCATTAGGATAGTTAGGATATAGCGGGTTGGATAATGGATGGATGTACTTTTATACCTCATGAAGTAAATCATTGCATTTCTTATGAACAACCCAAATTAATTAGACTTTTTTATAAATAAACTACAGAGCACAGTTGTTACCTGTTCATTTTTTAGTAACAAAATGACATTGTCTAGGCTTATTGTTCAATGACCATAAAAAATACTAAAATAAATAAAATCCTGCTAAAAATACTTATTAAACCAATAAACCATAAAAGTAAATAAAAATTCTTGTCCTAATTATAAACCACAGTTCTATTACAATGCTCATGTTCAACAGGATTACATGTAAAATCGACACCTTTAGCTCTCAAGCTAACAAGCCTTTTCTTTAATAAGCAATGAGGCCACATTTTTCTTTATTCTTTTTCTACATAAAAATGTGAGCAGCTCTACTAAACACAAGCTCACTCGTCATCCACACTCAGACAAGGAGTGACCATTTTAATTAGAGGACAAAATGGAAAGGTCTGAACTCATTCACTTTTCTGTTATGATTTGTTATATATTTATTACAGCTATACATTAAGTTATAAATTTATTACAGCTTTCATTTTCATTGGACATTCTGGTTCATTTAAGAGTTCTGAAATTTGATGAATCTTACTTTGATAACAATTTGTTATAAACACTTATTTAAAGATGTTTAAACTATTTAACATCTTTCAGTGACACCATTCTATTTTTTGCTGGTGTCACCATTTTGAGTTTAGTGTTTGTACCATTGCTAGCCATGTTGCTTTCTACAATGACCAGAGGTCATGACCTGTGATGTCATGAGTTTAAAGGTATAAAGGTGAGAAGGGAAACTTCCTGGTTATCTGAGTTCTGGATAATAATCTTTAGTGACTAGTGCATGCTGTTTATCAATGTTTTGTATATTGCTTAGTGCTTTAGGGGGTATTTTTTGTACGTGGATTACTCGTTTAGCCGGATGTAATTGTTGATGATTTGGCGTGATCCTGGATCTGTCGGTTTTTCAAAACTCTTGCTGGATGTGTTGTCATAGCAACACATCCTAATCCTCAAACCTGCTCGGAGCAGGTTTGTTTGATGTAAACAAGGATTAGCTCACATACTTAATCAGTGTCCGTGCGTGGAATTCATTTAGTCATGACTTTGCCGTTCATGAATGAGCGACCAATTGATATCGGTACGCAAATTATAAGAAGAGAATTTCATATAGAGAGGGTTTTGCGCGATTGGCAAAATCCTTTATTGCTCCCAGAGGAAATTCTTTTCAAAAGATACCGCTTTAGCCGAGGGGGAATATTGTACCTCAAAAATTTATTAGGACCTTATATTCGAAGTCAAACTCAGCGAAGTCGGGCTCTCACAACCACACAGACAGTATGCATTGCTTTGAGGTTCTTTGCAAGCGGCACTTTTTTTATATACTGTAGGCAATGCGGAAAATCTATCTAAAAGTGCAGTTTGCCAGGCAATTCGTAAAGTCTGTTTGGCTCTGAAATATTTCCTTCATTTTTTGATAATGTTTCCTGGACACCTGCGTTTCATGCCATTGCAGGTAGGTAATACACAGGTAAAAACACCTACAGTTCCATAAAGAATCTCACAATCAGCCTAACATTCTCATTACCCAGGATTTCCAAATGTGATTGGGACACATGGGACTGATCACAGTGGAGTCTGATCAAACATTATTTGGAAAATGTACCTCTCCTCCTGATGAATAATCAGACACAGTGTCTTCACCAAATATTTGACCTTTGTCACATATCTCGTTGGTCAGACACAGGTTCTAGGGATATGACATTCCCTGCAACTGACCCAACAAAAAAAGAGGACTATATGGAACCTACCTATGGCACACATTGAGGACAAATATATGCAATGACCATCCTTTACTTGAAATGAAGTGACCACTGCATCCTGCCACTGGTTCTGAGGAGGAGATTCCCCCTGGAATGCCCTCAGAAACAGGGCGATGGGCATTTTGCTGGAGAGCCAACTCTTCTGCAGGGGTTAGGTCTGGACCGCGTGGACCTCCACCTGTTTTTTGCTTGTCTGCCTTCTTATTAACTTTAAAATTAATGTTCTTTACATTATATATGATTCTTTATGTCAACAATTCTTTAAATAGTTATATACCAATATTTACCAGTTTGAAGTATATTCTTGTACTTCACTTTAACCTGTTCCCGTGTTCTCCTTGTGCTCACGTTTGATCTGGAATTATGACATATTAAATAATAATTAATCTGACACATAGGAAATGAAACGCTGCTTTCAGTAAGTACAATGCACTTGCATTTAATTTGTCGACCACTTTTTACCAGCCATCTTTTCTGGTTTGGGCTGCTTTTGCAGTGTTATCCCTTGTGCATATTAAATCTTGAAATTCTTCATGTCCTTCGAATAAAAGGTCTTGCTCCACTTGTGTGAAAAAAAAAATGCGCCCGTTCTTTCGTCATTTTGTTACAGCCTATCAAAGACTTGCTGATCATGTTTTCTAGACTCAATATATATGGGCTTTTCACTCAGCACGGGCGCGCGCATTCATCTCGGATGATTAGATCCAGCTAGACTAATCTACTACACAACTGCGTTTGAAAAACCGACTTATCCCAGGTGAGTTTCACTGGCATTAACTCATCCGAGATGAGGCATCTGATCTCGGATGATTTAAGCGACGTACGGAAAATACCCTCTTGGTTTGTTTTGAGTTTGATTTCTGGTGTTTTGATTAGACTTGACAACAGATCAGTTAGACTTTCCAGTTTCAAACTTTGCAAAGGTTAAGACTAAGTTTCATCTCCTGATTCTTCTTCATTAAAAAACCGCCCCAAAATTTTCTGTGGAAGGATATCTTCATTTTTGTTGAAGATGCGCCTTTCTTTTCTTACACTCTGCCATTCCTCTCCATGTGCAGTACGACACATCAGATTCCCTTTTCTCAGTGTATTACTCCTTTGACTTTAAAAGCTAATATTCCTTGGTTCATTCACTCTTTTCTAAAGTCTGTTTACAGAAAGCTCTGCAGCAAAATAACATGTAAGTACTCAATCACCATAATAAAGGCACATTACAACTAAATTACGATGAAGGTTAGAAAAGAAGGTTCTGAAAAATGGCTAATTTACTGCTCAAGTCTGTTTGGGGTAAAAATCAGCTAACCTCGATCAGCAGCAAATTGGTCAGAGCCATTCAGATCAGATATATGGAGCAGTCCATATATACATGGTACATTTTGGGGATTGCTGTTTAAAGAGTTGAGCGTTATTTCACTAATTTCTCCAACCAATGATACAAGTCCTGATTATTACCCAATGATGCTGGTCTTCTGAAGTCTTAACTATCTTCAAAGATACATGAAGAACTGTGCTGCTGTTTTACAGCTCCAGAATACTGGGCCCAAATCTGGGGGCTGAATGTTGTGTGTTGTTTTTGCACATTTTGGGTTTTCTCTGTACTTCAGTTTTTATGCCAAAGGGAAGGTCAACGGGCAACTCTAATATGGCTTCTTAAGAGGGATGTGTTTGACTGTGCCCTGCAAGTAAGGGTATATTCCTGCTTTGTCCCTGAGGCTCACAAGGATAAGCTATGGCTCTAAAGGCATGCCACATATCTTTTGTCATGAAAGGTAATACAGAATTCATATGTACAGTAATAGCAATCAACACCAAATGATAAACAGAAATTATTTTCCATTCATCCATTTATTTATTTATGAACCTGCTTAATTCAGTTTAACAGACACAGGGAGCCACAGAGGACCTGCAAGTGGCATCGGGTGAAACTGAGGAAGGAACTTTACACTGAGCTACCAGTGCCAGCAATTGAAACACTCCTTCTAGGGCCCTGCACAGAAGCTGTGGGAGAGATTTGAATGTGGAACCTGAATTAGATCGATCTGCACATGCTGGTTTTCACTGTGCATGCAGGACCATGAAGAGTTGCTTGTGTAAATTGCATAATGGATTAATAATGGACTCAAAAAAGGTGTCCATTGTAACTGCAAGATCTGCCCTGAATTATCCTTGCAAAACATTTTAGCTTTTTCAGCTTTGTCAACTGTAGTGGATAGAGAATTTGAAGAGGACACAGTACTGTTGTACTGCTGTTGACCAGCCCTGAGGATAAACATTCACATACCTTGACTGTTAATACCAAATTCACAGAAGCATTTTAATCCTGACAGAACATTGTGCCTCCTTCTTTTCACTTCAACTTATTTCTTAATCACAGAATAATTGCCTTTATTGAAATCTGAACTGTTGTGACTCAAACTTTTAAATTGTTCGCATTTATCTTCAGGCACTTTTTATCAGAAGTGTTGGCTGTGATCAGCAGCTTCACTTCAGGTAATGTCATCATGACACGTGTGGACAGAATTGCAAAGAACTCCAGAATTGATTGAATAATTGACTTTGGTGCTGTCAAATCACAATACTTTCATAACCACCATCCCCTGGCGCCTGCTAGAATATTACTGTTTTGCTTTTTTTGCAGCAGATAGTTCTGGCAGGGATTCCATTTTCAAAGTTGAGCTTAAAAAAAAAAAAAGTCAAAACTTTTCAGAGTTTTCAACCAAACAAGAAATAACGAAGAAGCAGTCCTGAAGAAGAGTCCAAAAGGCAAGCACATTTAATTCATTGGAAACAGTAAAATCAGAACAAGATCAAAAACTAAAAGTCTGAAACAGAGAAAAAAAAATGTAATCCTATACTAACTTGTTAGTTCTTCAGCACTAAATCTAGGTCTTCTATCTAAAGAGTGTACACGAGAGAATGTGTGCCTCCATTTATTATAGTAGCAGCACAATAATGTGACAGGTTATAATCTGTCAGTATCATGTGACTAGCAATGCGATCGCAGCTATAAACTGTTCTACTAGGGGAAAAATTAGAAGTGAGCAAATAAGGGATCCTATGGAAAAAAATGCAGTTGGAGGCAGGCAAAGATTGCACTTGGAAAGTTAATGAAATTAAATGAGAGACAAAAATCAAAGTCAAAAAGTGCAGAGAAGAGTGACTAGGCTGATTCTGGAATTTTGAAAAAAATGAATAAGAAAAGCAAGCCAAAGTGCTTCTTAGACTGAGTTCTGCCTGATGTTACCAGGATATGCACCAGCTCCTTGTATCACTGTAATTGATTTACTGGGTAAGAAAATGAATGGATGGAATTCAAAGTGTTTATTGTGGTTTTAATTGTAACCTAGCCATTGTTTTTCTTAGACCACTGTCACGTGGAGCCAGCCAGATTCTATCTTGACATCACTGGAGGCATGACAGGAACCAACTGTAGATAGGATGCCAGATCATGTTGAAAACACTCTTGCAACATACCTACAGTCACTTAAATCAAGTCAGTTTGCAAACTCTGATTATCCACGACATAGTGTATGGAGTGTGGAAAAAAAATACTTGAGTAAAAACTTTAAAACTTTCTAGTTAGCCAATAAAAGGTGTCATTTTGCTTGGCTTTTCTCTACATTCATAATGGCTAACACGGTACAACACCCTAGTACTAACTTTAAAACATAAATAGTGAATGTGTAAACTCTGTAATAAACAAGGACATGCCAGAAATCATCCCTGGTGCTATGAGGGACTGTGCTGTAATAATCTCTATTTATTTATTTATTTATTTATAGATAGATAGAAATGATAAGATGTCCATTATCTATGCCCCAGCCCAGGCGTAATCTCCTCCCATGTCCATAAGAGGGCGGCAATGTCTATGATGAACAAAGGCAAGTGGCTGGTGTAAAATGGTAAACGGTGCAGCATACGCTCACGCATCACTTTGTCCAGGGCTGGAATTGCTGACAAAGAAAGGCAACAAGAAACACAAAAGAAGAGGGATGAAAGGGCTAGAATATCCGGTGAAAAAATGGAACAAGATGTACAAAGAAAAGGGGATGTAAGTCATGTCTGGTGAACAGAGATTCGTAAATGCACAATGTGATCGAAACAGACTAACTTAACATTGTACCGTAAAGCCCGTTTCAAGAAACAGGTGTCTATGCTAGTAACTACTATAATCCATTGCTAATAAGTCAGATACCCAGAGAGTGATGTATTGTTTAGCACAGCTGCTGCACAAGTCTTAGGAGTGAACCTCTACCCTGGCACTGCCTGTGGGGAGTCTGCCCATTCTCCCCTTCTCTATGTGGGCTTTCCTCAGGTTATTATGGTATGTGCTTGTTGGTAAAACTGGCAACTCTAAATTTAACCAGCTTGTGTGAATATGGCGGTGTGCATAGCTGCACCCCATCGTGGCCTGGTCAAGTTGGCTCCTGCCTTGTACCTGGTGCAGCCAAGATAAGTAGAAGTTCCTCATGATCGTGAACTGGATAAGCAGAGTAGGAAATGAATGAAAGTATAATAGGTCAGATATGATAAAAGCATCCAAGACAGATGTGGGGAGTGAAAGACTAGGGATTACCGGAGACTGGGGTGAGCATTATTATAGTAGATCATTTTTACCACACATTCTGATGGACAGATCAGGGCTTGTGGAGAACAGTCATCAAGGTGAGGCACTTGTTCACTTACTGCCAAATGAGGCATCTGAATCATTAGTATACTGTATTCTCTTTAACTCCTTTACGATGAGTTAGCGTGACATATACAAATCTCCTTTTTATTTTTTTTAATTTGGCCAAATGCTTCTGAGTGTACATTCTTTTCTCTGTGTGTCCCACATTGTGATTGTTTGTGTTGAATAAAGAGATCATGCTGTTCAGGCTCAGATTGCTGCTAAATTTGATTCCTGCTTGTCCGAGAAGGGAACTCTTGCCTTCTCCACAACAAATTACTGCCATGAAATAATCCCAGAAAGCATTCGCTGTTACCATTTTCATGTGCTTATTTTAAAGGCAAAAGTATTATGCTCTTGTGTTTGCAAGTTTTTGGCACACTACACCACATTCCACCAGTGCGATTTCATTGGTGTACATTTTTAATGGACTAGTGAAACCAAAGAAGGTGATCAAGAGTAAAATTAGTGAAATATGAAACAGTGCCACAGTTTCAAATAATCGAAAACATAAAAATCTTTCATGGAGATACACAATCATTCTTAAGTAAAAACATACAATTAAGCTGATGCTTGAAATTCTAGTGAAGCTGTCAACACCTTCAGCATATGAACAAAACCTATTATGCAGAATATGGGACTAAAGATAAAAACAAACAGGCAGAATAATCTCCAGATATGACAAACCAATGTTTTGCCTAAGTAGCTCTTCACCAGACATAAAAAGTAGGATTAAACAACTTTATATAAGAATAGATTCTGGAATCGCCAACCTTTCCCTCTGCAGTGTACCATTGTAGAAAAAATAATACTGAGCTGTTTTCTTCATTATAATATGTCATTCGCAATACAAATGTTCAATTCTATTAATAGACAGATGCACTTTATTTGTCCCCAGAGGAAAATTGAGCTTTTTACAGAAGGTCTTTACATAAATAAATAAATGCAATATACAAACTATGCTGTGAACACATACCAGAATGACTAAAAAGAAAAAAAAATTAAACAGAAAAAAAAAAAACTGACTTGGCAGACACAGTGACAGTGACGCGTTACACAGACATATTACTGTTGGTATAAAGAAGACCCCGTGACATTTCTTGACACATTTCAGCTGAATGTTTCGCTAGATGAAAGTCCTCAGTGTTAGTGTGTGAAAGAGAGGATGTGCAGCATTGTTCATAATGGTGCTCAGTTCTGTTTTAATTCTCTCCTTTGCTACTTCCTTCAGGGTGTCTAGAGTGTTTTACATAACAGAGCCTGCCCTTTAATTAGCTTGTTGATTCGGTGGGTTTCTCTTGAAGTCCTGTTGTCAGACCAACACACCACGGTGTAGAAAATGGCATCTTATCTAGAGTTGGTTCCCATCTTATGATAAGCTCTAGACCTTCAACCCTGAATTAAGTTAAGCTGGTTTAAGGTTATATTATGTTAATAGAAATGTTTACCTAGAAATATATTTTAATTTGCAAAAATATGATATATTAAGGGGTGGCATGGTGGCGCAGTGGGTAGCGCTGCTATCTTGCATTTGGGAGACCTGGGGACCTGGGTTCGCTTCCCGGGTCCTCCCTGCGTGGAGTTTGCATGTTCTCCCCATGTCTGCGTGGGTGTCCTCCGGGCGCTCCGGTTTCCTCCCACAGTCCAAAGACATGCAGGTTAGGTGGATTTGTGATTCTAAATTGGCCCTAGTGTGTGCTTGGTGTGTGGGTGTGTTTGTGTGTGTCCTGCGGTGGGTTGGCACCCTGCCCGGGATTGGTTCCTGCCTTGTGCCCTGTGTTGGCTGGGATTGGCTCCAGCAGACCCCTGTGACCCTGTGTTCGGATTCAGCGGGTTGGAAAATGGATGGATGGATAAGAGCACTACTCTCAAATTAAATAAAGAAAAAACCGAAATCTTAGTGATTGGCAATAATGGATACAATGAGGCTATTAGAAATAAACTGGATGCATTAGGATTAAAAGTCAAATCGGAGGTAAAAAGCTTAGGGGTAACCGTTGATTGTAATCTGAATTTTAAATCGCATATTAATCAGATCACTAGGACAGCATTTTTTCACCTAAGAAACATAGCAAAAGTTAGACCTCTTATATCATCGAAAGATGCAGAGAAATTAGTTCATGCGTTTGTTTTCAGTCGGCTAGATTACTGTAACGGACTCCTCTCAGGACTACCCAAAAAAGACATCAATCGTTTGCAACTAGTGCAGAATGCAGCTGCTAGAATCCTTACCAGGAAAAGAAAATACGAACACATTTCTCCAGTTTTGATGTCACTACACTGGTTACCTGTGTCATTCAGAATTGACTTTAAAATTCTGCTTATGGTTTATAAAGCCTTAAATAATCTCGCCCCGGCTTATATATCGGAATGTCTGACACCTTATATTCCAAATCGTAACCTCAGATCCTCAACTGAGTGTCTCCTTAGAATTCCAAGAGCAAAACTTAAAAGAAGTGGTGAGGCGGCCTTCTGCTGTTATGCACCTAAAATCTGGAATAGCCTGCCAGTAGGAATTCGCCAGGCTAATACAGTGGAGCACTTTAAAAAACTACTGAAAACACATTATTTTAACATGGCCTTCTCATAACTTCACTGTAATTTAATCCTGATACTCTGTATATCTAATTCATTATAATAACTATTCATTCAAAATCTGTACTAACCCCTACTCTCTCTTCTGTTTCCTTTTCCGGTGTCCTGTTGGTGGTGACGTGCGCCACCACCATCTACCCAAAGCACCATGATGTTCCAACAATGATGGATGGATTAAAAGCCAGAAGTCTGTATGACCATCAGCATCAAGTGACTCCGTGAAAAACCCGAACTACAAAGAGGACTATTTCATTTATGTTAGGTAGAATGCCCAAAGGGGACTGGGCGGTCTCGTGGCCTGGAACCCCTACAGATTTTATTTTTTTCTCCAGCCTTCTGGAGTTTTTTTTTGTTTTTTCTGTCCACCCTGGCCATCGGACCTTACTCCTTTCTATGTTAATTAATGTTGTCTTATTTTAATTTCTTATTTTGTCTTTTATTTTTCTTCTCTTCATTATGTAAAGCACTTTGAGCTACTTTTTGTATGAAAATGTGCTATATAAATAAATGTTGTTGTTGTTGTTGTTGTTACTTCCTCTGGGATTCAGAATCTTGGGTTTGAATCCCCCACCCATGTTACTGAGCGTAGCTTGTATGTGTGAATTATTCTCTGAGTAGTCTGATGATCCTCCTAAATCGCAAAGACATTTGTTCAGTTTATTGGTAATTCTAAATTGACCCTGTATGGATGCAAGTTTGTATGTGTGCAGTACTGGAATCTTTTCTTATAGTATATCTGCTAAGTTGGTAAGGCAGGATCAAGCATGAGTCAAACACAAACCAAAAGAAATTTCCCAGTCAAAGTTTGTTTCAAAATGGTTTAGTGAAAATTCAACACAAAAATACAGAAAAAGTTGTTACACACTCAGAACAAAAGACAAAAAAGGAAAAAATGTTTCTTCTTTAAACTTTTTCTTATTAAACTTCAGTTGTTTTATATATACACTAGTCATTTAGCCCGTTACAATAACGGGCGCTAGAACAGTAGTGCATAAACATTAGTAGGAACAGTCTATATTTAATGGCAAGGGACTTTGACCTCATTCTTTTTGTTGGTCGCATTTTTCTTTCTTTCAGCCTTTCTTTTGTTGATGTTTACTTGCTGAGCTGACCGTTCTTCGTGTGCTGCCGCCGTGTATTGTGTGTCTTTAATTTTCTGTGACAGTAATACTGTCTTGTACGTCCGCTGGCTTGTACGTCCGTAATATACCTTTAATTTTCTCTGGCGTTAATACAGGCGTGTGCGTCGGTAATATGCCTTTAATCTCCTCTGACAGTAATACTGGCTTGTATGTGGCTGTAATATGAGTCACTGTATTGTGTACCTTTAATTTCCTCTCGCAGTAATACTGGTTTGTATTTCCGTAAAATGCCTGTAACTTTCTGACAGTAATATCGCGCATCGCACCGTGCCCTGCGCATGCGCACTTTACCAGAAGACACACACACACGGACACCTGGACGCACACAGGGATTTTATTAAAGAGGATATATATTTATATATGTATATTTATATTTTTTATATATATTTATATTTATATATATATATATATATATATTTATATATATTTATTCATTTATATATTTATTTATTTATATATATATATATATATATATATATATATATATATATATATATAATGAGTTATTTCTCTATGCTTTACTTAATACAGTACATTCAATACGCTCTATTAGTATAGTGCCGCACATTCAATAGAGCATGTTATGTTACATTTAGCTGGGCACAGTTTGAAACTGTGTGCCTTCCATACCTGACCTACGGCAAGGCAGTTCACTACCAGGGCTGTTGGTTGCCTTCTCCTTAATGTTGCTGAGATAGGCTTGAGGCCCCTATGACTGTGAACTATTATATTGTTAAATGTTATATTATATTATATCCTGGCTTCTCTTTGAGTATTCAAAGTGATAGGCTTTAAAGAGATGTGTATCTCCTTGCCATGCTCCTGGTTTATTTGTCTCAGTTAGGGTTGTCAAAAGTATTGAATTATCAATAAGTATTGATTTATACATTTTAAAATTACTTCAGTACTCTTTTTCTTCAGGGTATCTACTCCACAGCCTGCATTAGGAGTGTACTTCCAGTTCGCTTTGGCATTTGACAATTGAGCCTTGCAGGCTATCAATAAGCATGAGTTGTAGCCCCATTTCACAGGTGTTAATAAGACTAAAATTTCACCAACATGTGAACCTTCACCAGCACGCTTAACTGATAAAATGGCCAGCCAGAGTGGTGTCAGGAAATACTTTGACTTTGTGGCAAATGGGGCAGATAAACCACAAGATATATGCAAGCCTGTATTCAAGATTTGCTACTGCACAATACCAACTAACAGAATTTAGTCAAGCTCTTCAAAGAGTGACACGGAAATCAATATAAAGAATTTCGAGATATATCTTATTTTCTAAATTTTAAACATTAATAAGTATAAACCTGTAATCTGTTGCATTTGGAGTAGGAATGTGACTTTTTTTTCTACAGGTTGAAATGTTTTTTGTAGTCAGTTACATTTTCAACACATCAAGACAGGGGTTATCAATTATTTTTACCTCTGGCAATTTTTTCTATTCTGTGCTGTTCATTCAAGGACAATACTCCATTGCTCCCTTGATTTTTAAACCCTTGCCATATGTACTTCAGAGCAACATCATGGAATAGCACATTGACATGTTAGTATTTCTTGAAAAAAATCTGGAAGTTATAAAGATAGTAGTTGTAGTTTATTTACACAATAATGCAATGTGCACTGTTTGATTTATTCAAACCCTTTAGGTGTGTAGTGATCTGTTTGTGTGTTACTTTTCTGAATTGTTTACAAATTACCACATGATTTTTGATTTTTTTACTTGAATGTTTATTAAGCAATTGTTTTCATATTTTTATGTATACAAAAGATTGCAATACTTGTTCAATTAATATTTAATGCCATTTAGAACATTTCATTGTACTACCTCAGTAACAGTATTTGTTTTTCATCAATATAAAAAACTGTTAATCAGAGTTGAACTTCTTTACATTTTATTGTTTATAGAAATTTAGTCTTACCTTTTATTAAAGATTGCATTGCTGGAGGTATTTGCATTTAATGACTAAAATTGTTATTACTTGTTTCCATCAATGTAAAGATTGATTTCCAATTCAATTTAAATACTTTTTTTATTGAGCTACATTATATACTGAATTGTGTATGGAAAATATCACATTTCGATACTTTTCGTACTTTGAAATTTTGTTATTGTGAAAACCCTAGTCTTAGTGTCACCTTAGCCAGTTTAGACCTGAATATTTTAGTAACCCCCTTATAGTGTTATCCACTCAGCTAACCTTGTCAAGTTCCTAGTAACAGGTCATCCACATGAAGGTAAGCATGTTCAGTCCCAGCCAGTACTTGGATGGGAGACCATCTAGGAAATGCTTGGATTGCTACTGGAAGAGATGTTGGTGAGGCCAGCAGGGGGCACATGCCATATGGTTTGTGTGTTGACTCTAATGCCCCAGTGCAGCAATTAGGACACTGCACTGAAAATACTTGTGCCATCCTTTGGATGAAACATAAAAACAAGGTTTTAACTCTCTATGCTCATAAAAAAATATTGGGTGTGTTTTGAAAAGAGTAGGGTGTCCCCTGATGTCCAGTTGAAATGTGCACCAAACCCTATTCCATTCTGGCTACTAATCCTCCCCTACCTCTTATTGGCTAACTATCTCACTTACTCCTTCACCACCTAATAGCTCATGTGTGGTGAGCGTACTGGCACAAGAATGGCTGCCGTCACATCATCCAGGTGGGTGCTACATATTTATGGCAATTGAAGTGGTTCCTCACTATCTATGTACAGTTTAACGCTTTGAGTAGGTTAGAAAAGCGCTATATAAATGTAATCAATAAATAATTAATTAATTTCTAGCTTGTCTTATGCAGTTGATCCCTCTGTGTCTTTTCTTAGTCTTCACTTTTTACCATTCCCCATTAGTAGATTTGATCTCATGAAATTCTTGCTACTTACATACCTTATAACATTGTAATCATATTTCTGCACCTCCACCTACAGTATTAACCCTAAAATCTGGGAATGTATATATCAATACTTACTGCCAGGTCATCTAATCTCCTGAAAAATAAATGCAATAAGCAGTGCCAACAGCCGAAGGGGAGCAGATATGTGGAGGAATTTGGTAGAAGATTACAGATTCAATGTCTGCTCCATGCCACCTTTAACAAAAGCAGCATAATGGTAAGAAATTCCAGGAGTCTAAACAACAATGAGAACGCAGAGGTATTTGATTCTGTCAACCAAACATCGCTGATCATGAAAATAACAGCATTAAAATCAGTATTACTCTTATTTCATTTGGGTTAGAATTGGCAGTGTGGAGGCAATAAATTTTTTTTTAAAAATTACTATTTCCTCAGACCATTTACTATTGTTCTCTGCAAGAAATCAAACATTTTCAAACAAGATGGTAAAAATGATTTGAAAAGGAGACACAATGGTTGTCTCATTCAGAAGGAACTCAAACAAAAACTTTAGTGTCTCCATCATATCCTTATAATGTTGAATAGCAAAATTCCAAAATTATTAATTCTTTCACGCATTTTTCAAATTTGCAGCACTGGGTGAAAATTAGGATCCCATCCTGGACATGGTGTTAATCAACAGCCTTGGCCCTAAATCCAATGGCAGAATATGAAGATGGACTCCCCCACACACCCACACAATGGACCAATTTAGACACAAAAGTTAAGAGTGGTGTTTGAAAAAATCATTATAGTAAAGTTTTGCTGTGTTTTCGTTACAATATAACACCAGTAAACTCAAGACAAATTCTATGGGAATGTAAAAGGAAAACATGTTACTCGTTTTTGCTTTGTCATAGGTACCCCGCTAACATTAGTAGTACTGTAGAGATTATCATACAGACTTCATTCATTTAGCTTCAGCATTTGGTTTGATTTGGATTTACACAGAGTTGCAGGAAATAAAGGCCCTGATATGAAACATGTGGCTTGCAACATCATTAAATGAAAATCAAGCACTCAGGCAGACACCTAACAAAGGAGGTCTTCCCATTTAGGTTTATCTTTCATGTACAAAGCATTACAACAACATCAACATTTATTTATATAGCACATTTTCATACAAATAATGCAGCCCAAAGTGCTTTACATGATGAAGAAAGAGAAAAAAGACAAAATAAATAAGAATTAAAATAAGGGAGCACTAATTAACATAGAATAAAAGTAAGGTCCGATGGCCAGGGAGGACAGAAAAAACAAAAAAACTCCAGACGGCTGGAGAAAAAAATAAAATCTGCACGGGTTCCAGGCCACGGAACCGCCCAGCCCCTCTAGGCATTCTACCTAACATAAATGATCAGTCCTCATTGTATTCTGAGTTCTCATGATAGAACTTGATGATGACGGTCATTATGAGAATTATGTGCAAAACTCAGCTAAATTTCATTCATGCCGAGTCCTGATTGGCCAAAATTCACTTGTATGAATATATTAATCTGGCCTGATAAAAAAAAAAATAAGTTAAAATCTTCAATAATTCCCAGTGTTGAAATAAAATAAAACATTTACAAGTACTTTAGAACCAAAATCATATTTTTCTTGTGTGTTAAAGTGTAATAACATAATGTGACAACAGCACTTACTTGGTCTAGTCATATGATAGTCTAATGACATATATCACATACTAGCTGAACCCCGTGGCTGTGCCCATATAGTAATGAAACAGGACAAACTTTAAAAATCAATAGACATTGGCACTCTATCTGCTCGTGTTTAGCTGTGATGGGTGATCGTTCCCTGCATGGGGAGAAATGCACATGGCCGTGATATCTCTGGCAATCAGCAGCTACCCTGTAAAACACATGGAGCTCTGATCTCTCTCTCTCTCTCTCTCTCTCTCTCTTTCAAAAACATCAAACGTTACTCTTTAACAATCTGTAGATGATAATGTCTGTTGAACAAAAAGGTATCGCTAGCTAAGAGGAGACAAGGTGAACTCCAACATGTGGCGAGACATGTTGAAAGTTTTTAGACCAAACATAGATATATCATAATTACTGATCTTGATTGCTTGTCCTGTGCCTTCATTTTGCAATCTACAATATGTAAGGAGATTTAGAAAGCTTCACTTTATCATTTTCTCAAATGTATTTTCATCACTTCGGGATAAATGAGAGGGAAAGAACTGTAATGTTTAACTGTAATTTTCCCTTGATTCCATGGTTTATTTTCTAGATTTTAATTGATTAAATCACCTTAAATGGTTCTAGTCAAACTCGATGTTTACAAGTTTCCCTTAATTATTCATTTGTTATTTAAAAATTTAATGGAAATAAAATATTCACTTAAATGGCTAGACATGATATAAAAATACTATTTGAATTTGAAGATGGTTAAGATCTATCAATGCAAAAGGAGTTGCACTGATCCCACTAAATTGAAACAATATGCTTGTCTTTCATTTATTATATTGTTTTCTTTGTTTGTGTCTGTATTAAGCTTAACTTCAAAGATTAATTTCACTGTATTTTCACTATGCACAAACTGAATATCTTAATGAGCAGTACATACAGTCTTCCTTCAATCTATAATGTATACGTTGGCAATTATGGTAAATGCTATTCTAAAGCACATTGCTAGTGGAGTAAATATAGCAGGGAGACCCAAGAGATCATGATGGTTAATCATATTTCCAGGCATACGCAGTCAGGCAAAGATGTGATTTTAATCACACTGTAGTTTAGTTGCAACCCTCAAGTGGCTGCCTCGAATATATTGCCCATGACAAATCTTCTTCAGTGATGTGTTCACATTGTGGCAGAAGAATCAATACACAAAAGAAAGAATTATCCATCCATCCATCCATTTTCCAACCCACTGAATCCGAACACAGGGTCACGGGGGTCTGCTGGAGCCAATCCCAGCCAACACAGGGCACAAGGCAGGAACCAATCCTGGGCAGGGTGCCAACCCACCGCAGGACACACACAAACACACCAAGCATACACAACGGCCAATTTAGAATCTCCAATCCACCTAACTGTTATTTCAAAGAGAGCTAAGCAATAACAAATAAGTCAAGTTCCAATTTTAAAATCATGGTACCCGCATTCTCTAAATTAATCAATCAACTTTTATTTTAGGTATGCAAACAACCACGATGGGCCAATTTAGCAATCACTTAACCTTGAACATCTTTAGGATTTAGGAGAATAAAACTAAATAGACATGGGGAGGACATACAAATGATTCACAGTGAGTCGCCAGGCCAAGTTTTGAGTCTAATCTCTTGGACTTTTCAGATAATAGCACTAGTCTCTGCACAATGTGTTGTAAATGACTAGTACAGAGTCTTGATAATAATTCTGCGATGGACAGGAAGGTAGTGTGGGCAGATCAAACCTTGGTAGCAGTTATTAATGAATCACATTAGATGAACATGGAAATGCATATGTAAAATGTAACAATCCAAACATAATGTTATCTATCAAAGCATTTCCATAAATAAGGTGGAGGTGTTTTTGCAGCCAAGATGTGAAATTCAAATTTTGGACCTCTCTTACTTACAGTTCTAATATCACAGTGACTTGTCATGTTCCAACAACTTAAGAAGAAGCATTCAACTCTCACAGCATGTAGTTGTAGGATGTTTCAGGGTTTATCCAGAGCCGAAGAACATAAGATCAAAGACATTTGACAAATGAGATGAGACTATTCATTTCATCAAACCTGACTGGTTAGCTAATAGCTAAGCTGTCCCGATATCTCATCCTGATACTTGTTAAAAGTTATCACGGTTTATTCAACTACATGACTTGGTAGTTTATTCCAGATTCCCACAATTCTTTGCAGAAAAAAATGCTTCCTGGCTTCTGTCTTAAATGCATTTCTCCTTATGTTGCACAGGTCTCATCAAGTGTGCAATTTTGGCATTTAATTAAAAGAATTTTATTGAATCTACTTTATAAATATCTTTGAGAATTTTGAAAACCTGGAATATGACCCCATGCAGCCTCCATTGTTTAATTCAGTAAGGCTGTCAGTAAGGAGTAGGACATGTCCATAGATCCTGGGATGCACTTAGCTGCTCTCCTCTGCACAGCTTCTAGTGCTGTTCATTTTTGTAGCATTTGGTCATAATATTCAGGTTTGAGGTAAAGGTCATCATCATTCATAGATAAGATATTTCAGGTAAATCAAAAACTATGACAGCAATACAAATAACAAGAAATGAATCAAACAACATGGACTGAATCCACCATTAAACTAAACTGAAGCAACCAAGCAGAAAACATACCTCTGTGAACTTGCTTCCCTTTACTCCACTCTCACTTTTCAAGGATTTCAAAAGGGTGTTACAGTTAATAGTTTTAGACAATTGAAAAAGCTATTAAAATCAATAATGACACAGTAAAGGAAAATATTGCGACTGGTGCATTACGAGAAGCTAGGCAAACTAACAGGTTGGTGTAGACCCAAAAATGTAACACTTGATAGGACAGTGCACTTTTCTGAAGCTCTCCTTCTAAATTGTCTTTGAGATTATCAGTACTACACTTGACCAGATGATTACCTTCATGAATAGTCAGTTTGAATAGACTACTGCAAACCTACAGTTAATTGAAACAGTAAGTATTACTTTCAGAAAACATTCTAACTGAATCATGTTCAGTTTCACAACAATTATACTAATAAAGTTAGATAGAACTTTATTTTTCCCCAAGGGGAAATTTGGCTTTTACAGAGGCCAAAACCTATAAACTTTGACCCCACACAGAAGTGCGAAAATATGAAATGGAAGAAGACAGAAGCTCAATTATCAACCTATAGAGGGCTGAATTCAAAGACACCCTAAAAATCAAAGTGAAAAAATGATACAGCAGGCAGATCCATTTTTCCGAAATTTCATTGCATCAACTCAAAATCGTAGTCAGTAGTTTGTATGGCCCCCACATGCTTATATGCATGCCTGATAACGCCGGGGCATGCTCCTGATGAGACGACAGATGGTGTCCTGGGGGATCTCCTCCCAGATCTGGACCAGGGCATCACTGAGCTCCTGGACAGTCTGAGGTGCAACTTGGCGGAGTCAGATGGACTGAAACATAATGTCCCAGAGGTATTCTATTGGATTTAGGTCAGGCAAGTGTGGGGGCCAGTCAATGGTATCAATTCCTTCATCCTCCGGGAACTGCCTGCATACTCTCACCACATGAGGATGGGCATTGTCATGCACCAGGAGGAACCCAGGACCCACCGCACCAGCATAGGGTTTGACAGTGGGTCCAAGAATTTCATCCCGATACCCAATGGCAGTCAAGGTGCTGTTGTCTAGCCTGTAGAGGTGTGTGCATCCCTCCATGGATATGCCTCCCCAGACCATCACTGACCCACCACCAAACGGGTCATGCTGAACGATATTAAAGGCAGCATAACATTCTCCACGACTTCTCCAGACCCTTTCACATGTGTCACATGTGCTCAGGGTGAACCTGCTCTCATCTCTGAAAAGCACAGGGTGCCAGTGGTGGACCTGCCAATGCCTGGTATTCTATGGCTAATGCCAATCAAGCTCCAAGGTACCGGGCAGTGAGCACAGGACGCATTAGAGGACGTCGGGCCCTCAGGCCACCCTCATGAAGTCTGTTTCTGATAGTCTGGTCAGAGACATTCACACCAGTGGCCTGCTGGAGGTCATTTTGTAGGGCTCTCTGAAAAGCACAGGGCGCCAGTGGTGGACCTGCCAATGCCTGGTATTCTATGGCTAATGCCAATCGAGCTCCAAGGTACCAGGCAGTGAGCACAGGACGCATTAGAGGATGTCGGCCCTCAGGCCACCCTCATGAAGTCTGTTTCTGATAGTCTGGTCAGAGACATTCACACCAGTGGCCTGCTGGAGGTCATTTTGTAGGGCTCTGGCAGTGCTCCTCCTGTTCCTCCTTGCCCAAAGGAGCACATACCGGTCCTGCTGATTAAGGACCTTCTACGGTATATATATGTACACACATACTATGGTCTGAACACACACGAGAATGGCTAGAAGGGATGAAAATTAAAAAGAAAAAACTTTTGTCTTGACTGTCACATTTACTATGAGGTGTTATACAGGCGTATTGCTGTTGGTATAAAGAAGCCCCAGTAGCGTTTCTTGACACACTTCTTTTGCTGAATAATTAGTTGGCTGAAAGTCCTTGGTGTTGGTGTGTCATGGAGAGGATGTGCAGCATTGTTCACAATGGAACTCAGTTTTATTTTAATTCTCTACTTTGGTACTTCCTTCAGGGGGTGCAGAGTGCAATACATAACTGAGCCTGCCTTTTGAATTATGTTGTTGATTTGCTGGCCTCACTTGAAGTGATGTTACCAGCCCACCACAGCAAAGAAAATCATACTGGCCATCACAGTGCTAAAGATTTGAAGGAGTTAGCTACAATTTAGTACTTCCCATAATAAACTAGATATGCATACTCCTCCATGAATCTGCAATTTTTATTAATCCTTACTTTTGTCTGTTTTCTATTTCGGATCGTTCTGCATTACCACCCTGTGAAGAAAGTCTTGTGCAGTCCTGTGCATGATTGAATGCAAGTGGTCCTGCCACAAGACCCACTGCATCGAATCCTCTAAAATGAAGCCTTCAAATAAATAAATAAAACAATAAAGAACTACTTTAGAACTTTTATGTTAGGCAAAATGCCCTTTGGGGTTTGGCCGCTCTTTTGACCTAGAACCCTTTTAGATTGTTTTTTTCTTTAGCTTAACTGCAGATTTTTTTTACATTTTCTTCTGTTCACCCTGGACATCTGATCTTATCTTCAAACTGTCATTTAGAGGCTTACAAAATTTTATATTTATTATTTCTCTTAATTATATACAGTATCTGTCCTATGTAAACAATTTCTTGGTTTTGCTAATGTTAAGTTGCAGACAATCCTCTTTGCCCCAAGAAACAAAGCTCTCCACCTGACTACTACACTGTGTCTCTTCCTCCTTATCAATACACCCCATAAGTGCAGAATCATCTGAGAATTTATGAAAGTGACATGAACTGCTGTTGTATTTAGAGTCAGAGGGGTACTCAGTAAAGAGAAAAGGAGACAGGGCTATTCCTAGTGGTGCTCCAGTGTTGCTCACATCCATATCAGAAAAGCAGTCCTTGAGTCTCACAAACTGTGGTCTACCAGACAGGTAGTCCATTACCAGGACACCAGAGGCTCATCCACCTGCATATCTTTGAGTTTACCCCTTAATAGTGATGGCTGGATGTTACTGAAGACACCGGAGAAATAAAAAAAAAAATATAATCCAACAGTACCATATAATACATCTTTGCTAATCATTAAACAAACACAATTTGGACTTGATCATTTCTAGCTCACACTGTCCCATACCTCATCCAATCCCTTGGAAGAGTTGTTAACTTCAAACGTTTTCATTTTATTTTTCTGTTGTTCACCACTTTTCACATTTTGCAGATCACCCAAGAACAACAGCTCCTGGCCACTACACTCAAGTTGGTAGAAATACAACTGAAGGGAATTCAGTTTTTCTGTGTATTGTTTTGCATGTTTTGGTTTTAATTTAATTGTGCAGCAGCTAATCAATTAGTCTCTAGCTTCTTGCTACATTGAATTGGATAAGCAATCTTAGACCAAAGATGGATGAAAATATGTGTTGTAGTTTATAGCATGCTGGGCATATAAGTAGAAGTTATACATTATATTTAGCTGTAAAAACAGAATATGTTAGGATGCATGAACTATGATAACAAATACATCCTATGCTATCCAGGCCAGGCTACAGCCTATAATGCATGTCTATGTTCTCGATTTATATGTGCAGGACACGTGTGGGGAACTATGGACTCTGATTCCTTTTCACATTCCATAGATGTGGAGATTAGGCTGATTGGTGATTTTATCAGCAATCGTGCCCTGTGATGGCTTGGTATCACTGTGTTGGTTCCTTTTTTCCGTACTATGCTGCTGGGATCGGCTCCGGCTCCTGCTACCCATGACTACTAAATTGGAATATGCAAGTAAAGTGAATGGAAGGACAGATGATGAAAAGTGCTATACAAAATAAAAAAAAACTGGCTAATTTCCAACTGCTTATGAAATATAGAGAGGTAACATTTCATAGTAGAGTTAAAGAACACAAGTTTCAGCACATGCTCTATTATTTCATTCATCATGTTACATTTAGACATAATTTACCCACTCTCATCCACCCAGCTGAAGGCATGCTTAAAGTGTGAATCAAGAGCAGCAGCACAATGAATCAACTTTGTGAAATTAAAAAATAGCAATGAATTGGTTAATATAACATTTGGGAATTAGTTAACACTTAGATAAGGCTCGTTCACTTTGCCAATTTTTAATATGACAGCCTTGTTAAGGAATTTTTTTTTTCTTTTCTAGTCAGTGACGGTGGTTATGAAATAGCAGCATTTAAATCTCTCTTGATTTGAACTCCCTTTTTTCCCTTCAGGACACAAATTCCAAACAAATTTTACCAGCAGCCTCTGTCTGGACCTGCCACATTAAGCAGTTGATGCCAGAAGGAGCTTCTACAGGAATTAGCAAATAATAATTTTCAAGAGTACAGTCTTCACATTATTTGAAACCAATGGTGCATGCGCTACTTTATTAAAAAATCTTGATACTGGCTTTGCAAATAGTAAGAGCAAGTATTGAAAGGTGACTGCAATTATATTTGACAAGATGGCTTGTTATGATCCGAACACAGCAAATTCCGCATGGCTGTGTTTACAGGTTCTTAGATTAAATGCTCAAGTTTACTCACCTTTGTTAGAATATTTGAATCTTTTTTTTCAACATGCTTGAAGATTTTTTTTAAATATTCACAGTACACAAATGGTGTTTCTGTATGGACTATCTTTAATTTTATCAGAACATTCTCAGACCCTCTGAACCCCACACTTGGAAGTCTAGACCCTTTCTCAGCTGCCCTGGGTACAAGACAGAAAACAGACCTACACAGAGTTGTGTGAGGAAAGCTGGAGTACCAGAAGGTTACACCATGTAAACATGGGTATAACAGGCAAATTGGACAAATGGACTTGGACAAACACAGAACACTTGATCTATGAGGCAGCAGTGGTATCCACTACACCATAGTGCCTCCGAACTTTAACTGCAAAATATATAAATTATGACAATATGAAAAGCTAACCAAATACAGGCAAGTGCAATGATATAAACACACCAAGTGGCCACTTTTTTAGGTACACCTCATCATAGTGAGCAGATCCTCCATCTATGCTCAGAACAGATTGAGTTACTTAGTGCTTGGACTAAATAAGATCAAAAATGTGGCACAACAATGCTGGCCAGTGATTCTTCAAAATGGCCTGGTAGTAGGTCTCTTATCTTAGGAGTACCTTGCATCTTCTTTTACAGATGGACACCAAAATTGAGATTCAGTTACTTTGGGGGATCATACTCCGAGGACCATTCCTTTACTTTCCAGGCATTGTGGCATGAAGGATTATTCTGATAGAAAAACAAAGCTATGATTGGGTAAATCTCTTCTATGAAGGGATTTACCTGATCAATAACATGTTCACATATTCTGTGATATTTCAATTTTGCTCTGCTGGACTAAAGGGATCCAGTCATTGCCGTAAAATAAAACACATATCCATTGTGCTTTAACCACCAGCATGCACTGTTTTTCAACATACTCACCTTTTGCAGGACCTAACATTCATCAGACTAGGTGAAACCATGGGCAGATTTTGACATCTAGGCTAGAGGATGCCTGACG
Source organism: Erpetoichthys calabaricus (assembly GCF_900747795.2). Lineage (NCBI taxonomy): Eukaryota > Metazoa > Chordata > Cladistia > Polypteriformes > Polypteridae > Erpetoichthys > Erpetoichthys calabaricus. The sequence goes on from NC_041401.2 coordinate 40,825,826, forward strand.
AACCATAAGGAAAAATTGCATTTTTTTGAGTCACAATATACATACCCCAAATTACACATCATAATCGGTTTGTAATATTAAGTTACAATATAAACTAAATCTCACTTACATTAACACGTTCAAAAAACAAATTACAAAAAAGTACCAATAACAGTATTTAAATGACAGAAAACATGTTTTAGTTTGTGTTGTCTTCTTTTTGAAATTATGGCAAAATAAGCACTTTCTGCTTTTCAAAATCAAGTTAGACAACGTACGCATGGTGTAACACTGAGGTGTGTTCTCAGTTTGGGTTAACTGTTATGAAAGTTTGAGAATTTTTAATTCTTTATTTACTTCATCAAAGAGACATTTTGTTTATTAAATATTTTGTCATGATGATTGGGTGATGGTGTGATAGTGGTTTGCTCAGACCGTCGTAACGCTGTTGGTATAGTCAGATCATTCTGGCCTAAGCTGATGACGTGCACACAATGACCCTATGGCCATTTTAATAGCTTGGGCAGACGACTGAGGTTTTGTTTTGCTGACAGGAGTGGCTATCTGACATGTAAAAGAAGAAAATACTCTATACAAAATTTGCAAGCTGAAACGACTTCTCTGAAGCTAAATTTGAAGCAGTAAACTGTGCTGTGATTGAACCTATACAAAATGTTTTTCTGTTTGTTTAAAGGACAGGTGACATTAAAGAGAGAGTTGCTTTGGGTAGGAAAGATTTAACTGTCGTATTCATTGTTTATTAACACATTTCCATTAGCTGTGGCCTTTAAAAATTTTTGATGAAAAAAATTACCCTTAATTGTATATTTATCTATTTATATCTATTGCTCATAAACATATAATGTTGTAGAAGTGGTGCACTCAATCAAGTAGTTGGGGGTCCACATCAATGATAGGTTTGACTTATCTTGGAACACAGAGAAACTATATAAGAAAGGGAAGAGCAGGCTATTTTTCTTTTAGAGACTGTGTTCCTTTAATCTGGGAAGTGATGTCCTTCACATCTTCTACTACTCTTTGGCAGCCAGAGCAATTTTCTGAGATGTAGTGTGCTGGACTTGTAACATCACTTCAAGAGATGCCCACCAAATAAACGAGCTAATTAAAAGGGCAGGCTCAGTTATGGGGCACACTCTGGACCCCCGGAGCTCCTGGCAAAGAAAAGAATTAAAACAAAACTGAGTGCCATTATGAACAATACTGCACATCTTCTCTCTAACACACTAACACTGAGGACTTTCAGCCAACGAATCGTTCAACAGGAGTGCGTCAAGAAACGCCACGGGGGCTCCTTTATACCAACAGCCATATGCCTGTGTAATGTGCCACTGTGACTGCCATCTCAGAAGTTCTTTCTTTTAAAATTTCCTTCCATTTTAGTCATTCTGGTATGTATTCAGACCATACTGAGTGTGTATATACATTTATTTATCTATTTATGTATTTATTTCTTTAAAGAGGTTCTGTAAGAAAACAAATTTCCTCCTGGGAACAAATAAAGTTTTTTCTAAAATAATTAAACTAATTTGGCTACAGCATATCATTATTAAAACATGAATAACAGGCTGAGATTACAATGATCAAAACATGTAATATATACTTATATGCAATTACATGCAATTTATTTTAACCATCTACCTGTACTTACCGTCTCTGCGCTTCAGACTATTTACTAACTTGAACTTTCTCTGCTAATGGAATTTAAGCATTTTCCTATGCTGCCACCTACTGCCACTTTAACCTGCACAATATTCTATATACTGACTCTAAAGTCTATCTACTGTATAATCATTAATGTTTAACATTATGACATAAAACCTGAAACAATTAGGAAAATAGTTTTTTTTATCCAACAGTCATGTTTCGGAAGTTAATAAAGCTTTTAAGTTGCAACATACCATATGTATTTATAGAGATTTATGATAAGAATTACTTTCAGTTCAGTAAAAGTAATTCTTTTTCCTTTACCAGAAAATAAACCACCTAAGGACATCAGCTATTGGTTGATTTACAATTATGTTTTCAACAAGATGAATAATCTGCCCTGGTAAGTGTTGACCAGGTCGGCTGAGTCCACCAGTTCTCAAATTTTCACAGTGGGTGAATATTTAAAATTGAGGTCCCACAAGGCCTACTACATGAGAACACTTGTAAAAAAACAAAATCCACCTCATAGGGGCATATATAGAAAACACAGTGGTGTAAATTAAAGAAAAACAAAACCTTTAGGGACAAATACAAACATGTTGAATATCATATGGGTGAACCTGTCATGTTTCATTATTAATTTTCAATTGATGTTTCACTAGCTTGAAAACAAGAAAATATTACTCAAAGAAAACCACAAAGCAAGTTAACAAATCCTGACATAAATTTTGTACATGATATTGCACATTTACAAAGAAAATCAATTAGAAGGGTCTTTCCTACTATTCTTGCTTAAATTTGGTCTGTAACATATGAAAAGCTATAAGCTACCTTGAAGAACGTATTTTTAAAAAGCCACAAAAATCTAAATTTCACACCCTGTTCAATGCTACGTCACAAATGGCCACACTGTCCAACTTTATGATTATGCTAATACTTATTCTACAGTCTTCAGACACTGGGTCTGAATCTTTAACCAAGAGCAACTTAAAGTAGACGTCAGCCTCAAAGAGATTGGGATCGAATCCAAGCCCTGTCATATCGTGTTGCATTTATACATTCTGCACATATATGTCAGAGTTTTTATTTATTTTTACTTGGCACTCGTATATTTGAAATAGATTTATAAGGTCTTTATTGTCATGTGTACAAAATACAGTGAAATTCTTACTTGTGTGTACCATGCAGTACGTTGCCGCTTTCTGAAGCCATGATTAGCATATTTTAAGTAATAGCTGCAGTATGTACTCTTGGCATAATGCATGTGTACATTAACATGACTGGTGACTCTAAACTGGAATATGCTATTTATTCCAAAATAAAAAAAAATTTTATCACCAGAATGGTACATTACATTGAACCCTGTGAAAGAAAAATGTGATGTAGTGATTTCCTTGCAACCCTGCATATACCATATATACTCGTGTATAAGTCGGGTCTTGAAACCTGAAAATTCGATGATAAAATCACACCCCGACTTATACACCCGTTCAAAAATGTGACACTTAATTTTACATTTTTTTTTTACATCTTCTTGCCTCCTCCAATCTCACATCAGTTTCTCAGACACATCAAATTTTGTTGCAGCAGTGCAGTTACCAATTTCTTTCACCACTTCAACAAATTTTAATTTAAAACCAGCTTCATATTTTCTTCTGATCCAATGCTCCATCGTAGATAAGAGATGCTCTTACAATAAAGGAGTATGAGGGTGTGAGATACAAAAAACACAAATCAGTGCAAATGTCACTTCGGAATAGTTCAGGTATTACCGTGTGGTCATGTAGGCACAAAACATAGAAAAAAAAAAAGGCAGTGTGCTCTGTGGTTACTCTCTCGGGTGGGCTAACGTTAGCATATCATAATCTCTTGGATCAATAGCGTGAGTTTTCTGCATTCGACTTATACGACCGACATTATAAAATACTGGAAGTAATACGGTAAAATCAAGCCTCGACTTATCCGCGGGAGAACTTAAACACGAGTATATACGGTAACTGAAACAATACTATGCACACGATTTAGATAAAATGACAAGGTGGAAGGATTTGGTTTTAATGCTTAAATTGTAAACAGTTCTCACATTCTGTCATTTAAAATTCTGTCAAATTCTGTCATTTAAAATTGTTATGTCCTTACCAAACATTTAACCTCACCTTTAGTATTTACGAGTAACAGTATCCACCACATGTTTTTTTTCATTAGCACATTTAATAAATTATGCTTTATAACTTCTCGTTTACTTTTTTACTATAGTAGTATAAAATAAAAGTGACATGAATCTGAATAATGTACCTTATTTATTTAGCTGGTCCATGACAACCCCTGAGTATATTTAAACAAAACTGTAATAACATCAACTCTTTTTTTCTTTTCTTACAGTTTTAAAAAGATTCAGATTTTATGGGCTAATAATGATTAACCTCACTAGGTAAAGTTTAGAATTTTGTCTCTGAATGTATCACCAAGAATGCCTAAGGCTCACAGAAAAAAGCCCACATACACCTGATTACATTTTTTAATCATTCTCTAAGGTAGAACACTTTATATGAATCATGTGAAGCATTACGAAATTCATTTAAGTGCAGCTAAAGCCAGTAAGTAAAATCAGCCTCAACTAAATCACTTTTTTACTTGTAACTAACTGTTTATGCGCAAACATGCATACACACACACAGACACACACATACACACAGTACATATCTAGTTTCAGTTTGCTTGGTGTTAGATGTTCAAATATCTCCAGAAAAACACAAAATGAAGAGGAATTTAAGATGCTTCAGAGTATGTTTGTCTATCTCCACAGGGAGAAGTTGGATGCAATTGGTCCAAGACCCTCCTTAAAACTGAATTGGAGTGTTAACTTCACCCCAAAAAGTCCAGACAACTCAAGGAGGACCATCTGGGGTTAAAAAAAAGGCACTGGCCAGAAAAAGAGATTTTCCTAGGTATAATAGTACAGCATAGGGAATGGGCCCACTAAGGTTTAGAGTAATTGGAAATGTTAGATTGTACCTTAAAATATTCTTCAGCAAATCAATGTGAAGATATTAGGACCATCAGTAGGTATTAAGTTCTATAAGTGTTATTGGTGCCAGAGAAATTAATTCATTACAGGCACCAAAGTAACAGCAAGACAATGGAAGCTTGGAATATGGCTACTACAACTCCTCTGAGCCAATAAGTGATAGCAGAGAAATCATTAAAAATTGATAAGAACATAAAAAATTTAGTAAACAAGAGGAGTCCATTCAGTCCATCAAGCTTGTTTGTTTAGCTCATTCCTAACATATGAGCACAATGGGCACTGGACAGGGTCCCCAGGAGCATAGGGGGCCAAGAAATTTCTGATGCCTATGTATGTTTCCGTTTTGCTATCAAAACAGGGGTCCCAGCACACTACTTTGCCTGGGGACCTATGATGATGTTAAGATGGCCCTGGGTAGCTAAGCTATTCCGGTATTTCATCCCGATACTTCTTAAAAGTTGACAAGGTTTCTGCTTCAACTACACATCTTGGTAGCTTGTTCCAGAGTCCCACAACTCTTTGTGTAAAGAAATGCTTCATGGCTTCAGTAATAAACGCATTTCCCTTTAAATTCCACTGGTGTCCTCGAGTATGTGATTCACTTTTAAGTTGAAATAATTCTGCTGGATCTACTGTATCAATAAGTGTGTTTAAAAGCACACACATTAAGGTTAAGGTGAAAAACAGAACATAAACTTGTTTTTTTTAAATTCCATGTGTGCTTGCAATAAGTAATCTTCTGGAGTTCTCCTATGTCAAAACGCTCTGACGGCATTCAACTGCACAAAATAGACTTAAACATTATCGGACAATGTAAATCTGAAAATAATCATGACGTCTGTGATAGTTTTATTTTGTTTTATAATATTGCTTAGTCAAACTGTCACTTTATTTATAGGTTTCTGTGCTTGGCTGTGTGATTGAGCTCTGCAAAGGACCACTAACGTGTGCTTCTTGCCTTACACCCAGTGATTCTGGAATAATAACAACACAGGTATTTTTACTTCAATAAGATATGCGTTAGGTTACTCGTTACTTTAAAAAGTCATCAGACTACGTAACGTGCATTAATTTTAACATGTTACTGCACTGCTCTCGAGATTGTGTTACCGAATTTAGCATTGTTCATTCAGCTCATTAACACAAATTCAGTGATTTCTGAAATATTGAGACCGATTACTACAGTGAGAAGTAGGAATAACGTGATTGGCCAATTATTTGCCTCTGGAAATGTGCAAAGAAAATACATGTACAGGCTGACAGAGTGTAACAGACATGGCAGACTTCAAAATCCTTAACAGTAATCCAGTTAAGGGTTTACATCGCCACATAATCAGATTATTCATGGAGAAATCTCTATTAATGTGGCTTGTCAGAGGCCAAACACCCAATTTCTCTAATCGAAATAAGGGTTTACATGGCATTTTATAAATCAGGTTTCTTTGAATAATTAAAGCGCATGTATATGCACTAAATGTCTTTGAGAATTTTGAAGACCTGGATTAGGTCCACACACAGTCTCCTCTGTTCAAGACTGAGGAGGTTTAATTCTCACAGCCTGTCACAGAAGGATATGTATGATGGAATCCTGCTGCCAAAAAAACAAGGCAAGAAGCTGGAAGCTGTGATGTGTTTCAGGGACATTTACAGACCATTAAAGACTGAAAGGTGTAGTTGTACTACTATCAGCTAGCTGCCATTGAATTGAATAAAACACACAGAAGTGATTCTGTATCGTGGACTGGAACAAACCTTGTGATAGATTTAAATGTCAATCAAATATAAGACTACAATGAATCTCGAGACAGAAGTTGAGATGATTAGTGATTAATTAGCACAGAGAGAGAGAGAAAGAGAGAATACCAAAGCAATTATAGGTGAGAGAGACTGTTATGAAATTTTAGGAACTGGAAAATGCACTCCACTTGACTGGAAGGGAAAAAAGATTATACATAGTGGACAATTGGAGCAGCAGGTTTTAGTTTGTTTTTCTGTTCTTTATTATTCTTTCATTATGTTTTCTCCAAATAGTCCCTCTCTTGTTTGATTTAGGAAAAAAATGGTATTTCTTGACAAATAATGGATTTAATTTCATTAAACCAAATTTGGGACATTCTTAAGATGCCTCTTTCTGTCAGTTAATATAAATGCAGTACATCTAATCCTGACACACTGACTACGGAAGGCTTTGAATTTGCACTTGATACTGTAGGAATAAGTTCCCAGTTCCCATTAGATTCAGGTGATAAAGTAAATGGATATTTTATTTCTTTCACTTTTATGTCATATTAATTGGTATCTTTAGGATATTTTGTTGACCATACAAAAAAAAAAAGTATATTTTATATAGACTCTCTAAATCATCTGCTTGTATCAAAACCTCATTAAATGGACAAACACTTTAAACAGTAAGCTTTACGTATTTATTTGGCAATCATTCTAACGATATGCAAATCTGTGAAGGTTAAGGGAGTAGCTGAACCTGAGCATTTGAAAATGGATGGATGGATGGATGTTAAAGGCCTGGTGGATAATAAAGCATAATATACAATTGCACTTTATGCTGGTTGCAGAAATGCAAATGAAGTTTCCTGGTTTGCGCCCTGTGTTGGCTGGGATTGGCTCCAGCAGACCCCCCGTGACCTTGTAGTTAGGATATAGTGGGTTGGATAATGGATGGATGGATGGATGGATGGATGGATGGATGGATAAAGCATACACTTGCAGCTATGCCTATCAGTATATTGTTAATAAGATGGGTTTCATTGAATTGCTACTATAAAAACAATGTTATGCACATCTTGCTGCACCTTTTTAATACTGTATATCTATTTTTAATGTATACTTTTGAATTCAGTTCCACAGTACAGGCTGCACACTGAGCTGCATTTCACTATTTACCCTTCATTGTCTGCATGTGACAAATAAATAAACCTTCAATATTCATTTAAAAATGATTTTATACTTTCATTCCTTTGAAAAACATATACTAGTAGGCAGAAGATGTTAAAATTCAACTTTAACCCTACTATTTGGCAACATATCTGTTACTGAGTAATCTGAATCATTCTGCAGTGATCTAAATTGTCAACTGTGATTTTTTAAGCCATAAGCTCTTTAAAGTAAATGTTTCAGCATGCACTAAGAAGGAGGGTAAAGGTGTTAGTGACAACCATTGGGACACATTTTAATCTCTTGACAATCAGATCAAAAGAATATCATCATTATCTGTTGAAATGTTGGTAGTTGTATTTGTTCTCCATTGGTTAACATGCTCGTTTTTTAGTTGTTTTTTTTTTTTTTTTTGGGTGGGTGAGCATTATCAGAATGCACATTTTTGCTTAGAAGAACAAGCAGTTAAGTGTAAGAACTTTTTGAAATTTTTAAGAAATTATCATTTCCATGGGAGAAGGCAATAGAGAGTAAAGAACATTTTATGACTCTCTTTTAATATTGAAACTACTGTATTAACCTTTTTTTTGAGGGGATAATGCATTTTAATAAGCATGGGCTTAGTTTACCTAAAGATGATCACATACTTAATACCATTGTTATAGTAGTTCAAAGAAAAAAAAAGGAAGATTGTAGAAAAATGTTAATGTACCAGTAAATCATCTGAAGAAACACAAAATGTCCAGTATAAGCAATTAGTATCTCAAGGTGTTTGATTTAAATTAGCTAAAAGCACTATTTAGCAGGAATCATATGTACATTTAATAAACTTTCTATGTATATAGGTGTTGTGTATTACTGAGAAGGAATTAGTCATGGACAGAAAATGAGTCAGTCACAGGGCATACTCACACAAACATTCATACTCACATGGGGTCAGTATAATGTCTTTAACCTAAAATATACATCTTTGGGATGTAAGAGGATAGCCGAAGTACCCATAAGACAATGTACACTTTGACAGTGATCAGGCCAGGACTCAAAGCAACTAGCATGTTGCTCAATCCATTACTAGATAATATCCCCCCATCTGTAATCATTACATTTAAAATAGGATTGTTTGCTATATCTTATTTTCTACAGTGTATTTGTAGGATTTTATGTGATATTGGAATCTTGGTTCTCATTAACAAAAACTTCTTTCCCTCCACAAAAGTCATGGATGAAATGTCAATTAATTCAACACTTAAGAACATAATTGTTTTTGCATATCAATTATTTTTTATGGCCACAACCATTTAACAAATCCAACCTCTCTTACTTCCTTCGCCCCCTAAGAGAACAATGAATAATTGCTATTTTAAAATTGTAGCGTTAAATTAGCATTGAGCACATATAACTACAGGTTTCATAATGAAAGGTTGGAAAACATCATACCAATAGCTTGATTCAACAATATTATCAATCAAAAAAATATGCTAGCCCAATATGTCTGTCCACAGACCCTGAATGCTCCTTAAGATGACACTCCCTAGGACAGGGAAAAAATCAGTAACAGACAAGACAGGAAATCTCATCTTGTGGAAATGCCACCTGAGGTCACTGTTAAGGCTGAGTTATACCAGAAAAAAAAATTCAGAACTTGTCAAAATGCTTTCGGGTCAAGAACATAATTGTGAATGATTTTGTCAGGCATCTGCTTCATTTGGTCAAACATTTTGAGAATGTAAACTGAGCAGATGTTTTTGGAAAAAAAAATCTTTGCTTCTTTATCAGACATTCATGATTTTCCCCTTACTGTCTTAAGGGATCCTACTCCATTGGGCCTTAACCTGAAAATTGCTTCAGACGTGACCCTGATCTCTGACCCCAAAAGGTCACATGAAAAGATGGTTTCCCCTCAGGAATTAATATAGTTTAATACTGTTTACCAATATTATAATAACCCATACATTTTCATTTTCATCCTCGCAGGTGGCGCAGTGGTAGTGCTGCTGCTTTGCAGTAAGGAGACTGTGGAAGATTGTGAGTTTGCTTCCCGGTTCCTCCCTGTGTGGATAGCGCTTTGAGTACTGAGAAAAGCGCTATAGAAATGTAATGAATTATTAACAGTATTTTCTGAAGTAAATCATCACACACATGCCGAAACATTTGTAAAAGTCACAGGTAAACTCTTCAGAAACAAATGTCATCGGGACTTCTGACCAATACTACTGTGTTTGTTAATTGCAACCACAAATACAAGACAATAAAAATCAGAGTCAAGCACATTATTATTTCAAAAGACAAAGTACTGCAGTTATTTAATGGTCAATCTCTAAAAATGTCCTTGAAAGCCTCTATTCCAGGCCGACTAAATGGCACCACATCTTTCTCAGCACATGTGCCTTACATTTATTTTACAGACACACACATGCACACATTTGTCCCTTACAATCGTTACTCATTCTTGTTTCCTTTTTTCACCATTGCATAAACAGTTTCATTTATTCAACTGTAACTCATGATTCTGATATTTGAATACTGATTTGAAAGATGTGACCCCACACACAGGGATGCAGTTTTGGGGACTTACAGCAGGAAAAAAGACACCAGTCTACAATCACTTCTTGTTAAGTCGCCAAGTGCCCCTCTTTTATTTTGGCTAAAATCCAATGTCTGTCCTTACTTAACCATACTTGCTTCCTTTGTAGCCAGAAAAGTTATTTTTTGTGAATTTAACCCATGCGTTAAAAATACTTTATCTGGCAGCTGCTAAAGTATCAAAAAGGAACTGGATAAACTGTTTAACATACCTCAAGGAGAACAGTGAAATCTCTTTTCCTCGCAATGAAAAATAAGCTCACCAACTAATTCACTTTTTAGGTCCACTTTTACAGAGCCAATGCGACACCCTCATAACTTTCCTAAATTAATCCCAGACAACGCATGTATCAAATGCTAGCAGAGGCAGATAGGCAAAAATTGTAATGAGCTTCATGGAAACATCCAGCAATGACTTCTGTTTTATGCCAAAGCTAATTTGATCTGTCCAACATGTGGGACCAGCTCTACTTACAATGTTCATTCTGTTGCTTATGAGAAATACATCATGTATCCTTCTGCTGAAAAGCCTTCAGGATTAAAGTTAAGTGCCAGCAATAAAAACAGCTTCATCGGTAGGCTGTATCTTGCTTGATTCCTGGTCTTAACTAATGAATAAAATGTTAAATATTAGATATATACCTACAAAAGCTGTTTTTTTACATTACTTAACCTATGGAAATAGTTTGTAAAAACAGATCTTTGCCAAACATTTTTAAACACTTATTGCTTTTATCCTGAATGAACAAAATAATTTATTTTGAGAGATAAGAACCAGTGAAAATATTTCCAGAAGGCTTTTCTAATACACATTTATTCAGGCATTTTGCAGACCCACTTATTTTTTAACAGGGTCATGTGACACATGTGCAGCTTTCACACCATACTGGGCTATTTTTGAAAGCATTGTGCAGGCAAAAATTTTGATTTGGTGGTGTTCAGTTTTTTGGGCTCGAAGTGGGCCGAATATTAATAGCGGATAAACGCTGACGTGGACATGCACTTCGAGAAGGAAAGCTACAGCGGCAAAACTATGTCTAAAGCCCAAACACTCCCCCTGGTTGTCAATAGCATTCATTGGATGGGACTACAACACCATTAGGAGGGTTTTTAGCTGTCATTGGGCTAGAAATATTTCCAGGATCTGGCAACACTGGTTGCACAGCTGGGTACAGAGTCCAGGAACCTCATTTATAAAGCTGGCATATACAGAAAAGAGGCTTGAGATGTGCATACGCAATTTCACACACTCGTTGGAATTTATAAAAGAAAAGTCAACGGAGGAACTTTCATATATTTATGGCAACATTGACCCATACGTATGCAAGATTTCAGAGAAACTGGGAAATGATGACACCTTTGATAACGTAGGGAAATCCAGCCAAGCCAGCTAAATAATGAATATATTATAATATAACAATTACTGTATATAACAATTATTATCACTGAGCCAATATTATAATGAGTGGTAACATAACAAACATATTAAACTGCAAAACAATGACATACAGATCATATTTCAGTTCCGTTTTTAGAGGGCCACTGCTGCACATTTCAGTTTATATCCGCTACCTGTTGTCTCTTCTCAGGGAACTGGCCAATAGGTCAAGAATATCTCCGCCAAACTTCATTATGCATTTTGTGCTGAAAGCCATTAGCTGACTGAGGAGGTGCTACATCCAGTTTTTAACCGTATGGTATAGGTGCACATACTTAAAACATTACATATTTTTGCCAACATAAAGAGGCAAACTGCAGCAGTGTCCATTTCTCTGAATGTAATTGGACCACTTTACTGCATTCTTATTGCAATAAGGGCACCTAGTGAGAATGAAGCTGCTTTTTTCAACCACAAGCTATTTTATTCCATTAACGCACAAGTCAAATGTGATGCCAAGATGAGACTGACAAACATCATGTCTCCGTGGTCTGGGTCAACATGCGATTCATTTGTTTTGATGAAAACTAGCTTGGCAAACATGATGGTAGTGCACGTGGTGGCTGGCTTGCTGGTATGGTAACTGGCTGAGCCTTCAGTTTTTCATATGTTCTACACTTTATTAGGTACACCTGTTCAACTGCTTGTTGACCCAAATATAATATCAGCCAATCACATGGCAGCAACTCAATGCATTTAGGCATGTAGACATTGTCAAAACAACCTCCTGAAGTTTAAACCAAGCATCAGAATGGGGAAAAAAGGTGATTTAAGTGAATTTGAATGTGGAAAGGTTGTTGGTGCCAGACAGGCTGGTTTGAGTATTTCAGAGACTGCTGATCTCCTGGTATTTTCACACACAACCATCTTCAGGATTTACAAAGAATGGTCCAAAAAAAGGGAAAGTATCCAGTGAGTGACAGTTCTCTGGGAGAAAATGGCTTGTTGATGCCAGAGGTCAGAAGAGAATGGCCAGACTGGTTTGAGCTGATAGAAGGGGAACAGTAACTTAACTAACCACTCGTTACAACTGGGGCATGCAGAAGAGCATCTTTGAAAACACAACACGTCGAACCTTGAAGTGGATGGGCTATAGTAGCAGGAGATCGCATCAGGTACCAGTCCTCCCAGCTAAGGACAGGCATCTGAGGATACAATGTGCATGGGCTCACCAAAATTGGAGAACAGAAGATTGGAAAAATATTGCCCAGTCTGCTGAGTCTCGATTTCTGCTGTGTCATTCGGATGGTAGGATCAGAATTTGGCATCAACAAAATGAAAGCATGGATCCATCCTGCCTTGTATCAACATTTCAAGCTAATAGTGATGACTTATTTTCTTGACACACATTGGGCCACTTAGTACCAACTGAGCATTGTTTAAATGCCACAGTCTACCTTAGTATTGTTGCTGACCATGTCCATGTTTATGTACGTCTCACAAAACTCAGATCATCTCAAACCGGCTTCTTGAACATAAGATTGAGTTCACTTTACTCAAATGGCCTCAGCACTCACCAGATCTCAATCCAATGCCGCACCCTCGGGACGTGATGGAAAAGGAGATTCGCATTGTGGATGTGCAGCTGACAAATCTGCAGGAACTGCATGATGCTATCAAACAATACATATCAAAATCCCTGAGGAATGCTTCCAGCACCTTGTTGAATCTATGCCATGAAGAATTACAGCAGTTCTGAAGGTAAAAGAGGGTCCAACCCGGTACCAGCAAGGTGTACCTAATAAAGTGGCTGGTGAGTGTATACTATTCTTTATATCAGCAAACATGTGCCAGGTGATACTAGCTGCCTACTCAGATACTAGCACCTTATTCCTTTCCAGACCTTCAGAATGAAGAAGAGAGGTGCTATAATCTTGCGTAATCAGTTGCAGAGTGCAGCCAGATGCTCTTGAATACAGGTGGCACAATCTCGAAGCATGAAGAGGAAGGTTGCTCTACCAAGCCAATAAAGGTTTGCAGCATTGTGATTACATATATAGGAGGACATTTACATGGTGGTTGTGATTTATAAAAGGTAAGTTGTGTAGAAATGTGGGTATGGTGGGTTTTATAAGAATAGGATTTTTGTCTGATAAATGCATTTTTTTTTGGCATGCACAGATTCTCACGCTCGAAACCATGCAAAGTTTTATAAATAAGACCCCATGTCCTTAAGGATGTGAAGCGCAGAAATTATTCATACGTCACACACATATTCACATTGGGCAAATTTTTGGTCACCTGTCAGTATAACCTGTCTGTCCTTAGGAAATTGAAAGAAAAAAAAAGTACACAAGAGGAAACTTGCACAACAAGTCTAGAATCCCAAACCATAATCTGGTAGCCTAGAATTTAAACCCTGTAGCTATAAGACAACAGTGCTAAGCAATGTGAAGCCCTGGTATAAATACACATCTAGTGAGAACTTATCATTGTAAATCACTGTGAATGAGTAGCAGTAAGCTGTGAATTCTGCTCTTCTAGATTGTGCCAGATATTCATTTAAATGCAAGAACTTTGAAATACAGTATGTCACCCATTTTCTAAAGGAAACTTGATGGGAATCAGATAAATGATATCTGACAGCCATGATGTATCTAATTCTTAAGGGCACAATAAATTACCTAGAGACAGACAGAATTCTTTTTCTCCAATTAGGAATGTACATTGTCTCAGGGTTTTCATAATTACTTCATTACAACGCAAAAGAAACATGTCTCAGCATCCACCAAGTCTTCCAGCAAAATGTAGAAACAACAAGGTAGTGTGTTACATGGAAATAACAACAAGAGTGGGCTACCAAAAAAAAAAAAATCATTAGTCATGAACAAGTACGTTGAGAAAAAAAATGTAATTGTGTTCTTGTACTATCCTGGTTTAGCTAATCGCATGTTTTGGCTTTAAGCTGATCCTGAATTTTGTACTCTACAATATTTTAATGCATTGCTAACAAAGCTACTCTAAACATATAATTTACTATTGCCAAGTGATGCGGCAGTTAGTGTTGCTGCCTCACAGATTGAGCACCTAGTCATTTTTTACATAAAGTAAGTAAAGACATACATGTTAGAGTCAGATTCAGAGTTTATAGGGGGCACGTGAGTGAGTGGGCTGTGTGATGACCATTATACTTGTTAGATGTTGGCATCTGCTTTGGCATTTTTGATTGTTGCACGTCCGCCGATGCCTTTAGGTCAGCTGCGTAGTTGTCAGCTGGAGGCCACCATTCACCACTCATAAGCAATATAACCAAATACTGAGTACATTCCTTGGTTGCACCCAGTGGCACCAGTATAGACTCCATCTCTTTGTTACCCTGAACTGGATTAAATGAATATGAGAAGGTTATGTTATTAATTGTTGCCCTTGGCTTATTTATTTTTTTAAGCATTCTATAAGCTTATGAAGCTTAGTAACTAATTTATTGTGAAATAACATCTAAACAGAGTAAAGTAATATTTTTATTGATAAAAAAAAAATTCCGACTTCTTGTTATAAATATACTTTCAAAATAGCTTTCAAATATTAATACTAATTTTGAAACTATGCTTTGTCTAAAATGTGTTACTGAAATATATATCCTGTTTTTGGATGTGTAGATCCCTTCACGGTAAATGGTTTAATTTAATCAGTAAACCCTACTTTATGTTGCGCCTTTTGCTGTGAGCACTTCATCACTTAATGACTACAGACCAGCGGCACTTATGTCATGCATCATGAAGACCTTTGAAAGACTGGTCCTGGACTATATGAGTCCTCTTGGGGTAGACCACCTGGGTCCATCACAATTTGCCTATCCGACAAAGATTGTAATAGAAGATGCAATTATCTCTGCTCCTCAAGGCTTATTTTCACATGGAAAAAACTGGCAGCACTGTGAGCACTATGTTTTTTTGATTTCTCCAGTGCCTTCAATACCATCCAGCCATCCCTGTTAATGGGTAAACTCAGAGACATGCAGATGGATGACCTTGTGGTGTCCTGGATAACTGACAATTAGTCAGGCAGATTGTAGTTTGTGAGACTCAAAAACTGTTTCTGATATGGATGTGAGCAACGTTGGAGCACAACAAGGAACAGTCCTGTCTCCGACTATAAATATAACACCAGGTCATGTCACTTACAGAAGTATTCTGATGATTCTGCACTTATGGGGTGTTTTAACAAGGGGTATGAGACAGAGCATAGGAGTCAGGTGGAGAACTTTGTTTCTTTGTGCAGAAAGAACAGTCTGTAACTTACCATCAGCAAACCAAGGAACTCATTATTGACTTTCACTGTACCAAAGAGCCTCTATGCCTGGTTACTATTTGGGGAGTGAATGTGGAGGTGGTGCATTTCTACAAGTACTTGAGGGTCCAAATCAATGACAGGATGGACTGGTCTCAGAACACAAATGAAGTGTATAAGAAAGGATAGAGCAGAGTAATTTTCCTTAGGGACTGTGCTACATTAACATTTGTAGTGACATTGCTTATGTAATCTATGACTGTATGATGTGGTGTGCTGAGCTGGTAAACCCATCAAGAGAAGCCCACCGAACTGACAAGTTAATTAAAAAGGCACACTCATTTATGTGACACACTCTCGACCCCCTAGAGGTAGTAGAGAAGGACAGAATGATGACAAAACTGAGTGTCATAATGAACAAAGTGTGCCCGAGTGAGGATGTGCAGCAAACACAACTTTCAGCCAACAAATTATTCAGCAGAAGTGTGTCTATAAACACAAATAATGCTCCTTTATATCAACAGCAATACGCCTGCATAAGGCCTTATTGTGACTGGGACAGCCAGGTCAGAAGTGTTCTTTCTTTTCAGTCCATTCTTCTGTGCATTTGAGAGGGTTTTGTTGTCTATCATAATGTAAGTTTTTTTAGTCATATTTATTTATGTATGTATGTATGTATGTATGTATGTATGTATGTATGTATGTATGTATGTATGTATGTATGTATGTATGTATGCATTTATTTATGTATTGTTCTGCAAATAGCCAAATTTCCACCTATGGACAAATAAAGTTCTATCTATCAAACAATTGAATGTGCGTAAAAATAGTACGCAAATTCAGGAGAAAAACATTACAACAGTGAAGAACAGGCAAGGGAGCAGGTCATAGTACAGTGGTTAGTGGTACTGCATTGCAGCTCCAGGAGGCTAAATTCAGATCCTGGTATAATCATTGTCTGAGGAGTTTGCATGTTGTTTTTTCCTTCTCTCTAAATGCTCCAGTTTCACTCTAACATCCCAAAGACACTCATGTCAGGTTAATTGTTAACTCTTGATGAACCCTTTCTGAGTGTGTGTTTTTTGTGACTGGTTTAATGGGGTGGTCTTTGACAGACTGATGCCCCATCCAGGATTGTATTCTGCTTTATTCCCAGTGCTGCCTGGCTGACTTTGAGCTCCACCTGATGTTAAAGAAGGAAAGAACTACAGTAGCTCAGTGTCACTGGGGTCATTATGAATGTGGTGTGCGAAAGAGAACACTCTTTGAACATCTTACATTATAACATAGAAATTTATATGACTGGTAATACTAATGTGTACCACAGTATGATAACACAAGCACACAAAATAGAAAGGACATTCAGACAACTGTGATATCTACACCCATGAAAAAATATCACAAGATCAGACCTATCTTCAGTTTTAGATTTCTAAACAAACAAACTGACTTAATAATGCACGTGTCAAATTACAGATTCCAATCCACCCACTCACAAGCTGTTTTCACATTAAAAGTTTATACCATAGGACCAAAACAACAGGGTCAAAAATTGTGTACATCCAGAAATAAAATGCACCCAAAAAGCATGCAAGTCATAAATAGCAAGATTACTGTCATTGCAATCCTTTAACAACAAGTCTGTCAAACTTTACTCTTTTTATACTACAGATTGCAGATTTCTGCACATTACTTAATGATGAATAGCTTTATTCTAAAACGTAAAGGTTAGTTTTAGTTTAGCTTATTTATAAAGCTCATTTTAAACAACCAATTTTGACCAAAGTGCTGTACGTTAGAATAAATAAAGTAAGAAGAACTACATTCTAAGACAGGATAAAGTTAAACAAAAAAAAAACATAAAACACAGTAAAAATAGTAAAGGAACCAATTCTGATAAAAAAAATATGTGTTTACAACCTGGGTTGGTCACAGATGTAGCAGACCTGACAAAGGCAGATATTTAGTTCAAAACACTAGGAGCGGCTGTTACAAAAGCTCGTTCAACTTTAAGTTTTAGGCAAGCTCCCACACTACTAAGAGTGCATGATCAGCAGACCTAAGCTTGCTAGATGGAATATAAAGGTATAAATGGTCAGAGAGATAGGAAGGAGCTAACCCATTTACGCACTTAAAAACAAACTTCCAATGGACCAGAAGCCAACAAAGGGAGTTTTAAAACTGAAGATTTATTAGAACAATCTAGATGAGAACAGGCCATTCAGCCCAACAAAGTTCGCCAGTCCTATCCACTTATTTCTTCCAAATAAACATCAAGTTGAGTTTTGAAAGTCCCTAAAGTCTCACTGTCTATCACACTACTTGGTAGCTTATTCCAAGTGTCTATCGTTCTTTGAGTAAAGAAAAACTTCCTAATGTTTGTGCGAAATTTACTCTTAACAAGTTTCCAACTGTGTCCCCATGTTCTTGATGAACTCATTTTAAAATAAGTCTTGATTCACTACTGTATTAATTCCCTTCATAATTTTAAACACTTTAGTCTTGTCACCTCTTAATCTTCTTTTGCTTAATCTGTATAGGCTCAGCTCTTTAATCTTTCCTCATAATTCAACTCTTGTAGCCCTGGAATCAGCCTAGTTGCTCTTCTCTGGACCTTTTCTAGTGCTGCTATGTCCTTTTTGTAGCCTGGAGACCAAAACTGCACCAGTGCATTAAAAAGGTTGAGCATAACCTCCTTGGACTTGTACTCCACACATCGTGCTATATAACCTAACATTCTGTTAGCCTTCTTAATGGCTTCTGAACACTGCTGGGAAGTCGATAGCTTAGAGTCCACTATGACTCCTAAATCCTTCTCATAAAGGTGTACTCTCGATTTTCCGACCGCCCATTGTGTATTGAAACCTAACATTTTTACTTCCTATGTGTAATACATTACATTTACTGACAATAAATTTCATCTGCCACAAATCTCCCCAATCCTGTATGCTATCCAAGTCTTTCTGTAATGATATAATGGATTCCAAATTATCTGCTAATCCACCTATCTTGGTATCATCTGCAAATGTATTCCTATCTAAATCATTTATATATATATATATATATATATATATATATATATATATATATATATATATATATATATATATATATATATATACACAGAATATATTAAAAATAGCAGCAGTCCCAGCACTGACCCCTGTGGAACACCACTCTTAACATCAGTCAATTCTGATAAGGTTCCTCGCACCATCACCCTCAGCTTCTTTCGTGATTTACGGTCATGCTTAGGTGTGCCATGGTGTTTCGGACCAATTCTAGCTGAGATAGTACTTTTAATACTTTATGCCCTTGCAATATCTCTCAAAGTAAGAATTTCACTGCACTCTGTACGTGCGACTATAGTGACCATTAGACTACTTATGTGAGCTACCAAGCACATAATGCAGAAATAGCCATTTTAATCTTTTTGTTTTCCTTTTTCTTTCACCAAGGCAGGGGTATCTAACATATTCAATGTTTCTATTCACCATATTAGTTAGTCATTAGTAGGCTATGAAATCCTTAAATTTAATGTTGGTTCAGACTCCAAGTTTACTTCATATTCCTGGTTAAAGTGACTGCTTAAGCCAGCACAATGAACTCTGGTAAGCTTTTTTTTTTTGTATGTTTTCTAACAGCTGTGTAGTTGCATATGCACTGCTGGAAAATCTTTTCTTTAAAATTTGTACGCACCATGTAGTCAGTATGCATGAATCAGTAATCGCTACAGTACACAAACAACAATACACATTAAGATGTCATGCAAGCACTATATGCTGACAAACCGTGTTTGGGAAATATGTTCTGCCAAGTGAGTGGCAATGTGCCAATGACAACTACAAAGTCAAATCTATCAGCTACCTTATCTTGGACAAGCAGTGGTCAACAGGTTATGGTCTCTCCCAGGGCGATGATCCACTGAGCTCCTAGTGAGATATTCATTTTATCTGTGCACAACTCTGAAACAGGAACAGGCAGGCATACCCTTCCCTGTTTTCAATTACTTTCATAACTGATATGAGGTAACGTTAAAAATATTTTTATACAATAATTTTATTTTTTTGTTATTTATGTCCACACCCAGCCAAACCAGACTACCTTCCTATTAGAAAAAGTCTATTTTTAATAAACTAGAAATTATCTGGTGATGGTTTTAGTTGGGGCAATTTTATTATTTATTTCTGTTAAATATCATTCCTGTTTAAAAAATCAGTTGCAGAATAATAACCATAAACAAAATATTTTAAATTGAAAGTTGTCAGACATTTAATTGTTGTGCTGGGTATTTCTCTGCTGGCCTGAGAGCCTGTGTGGTGGCCTATGAGCTCTGGTTACCTTACTTCACTTATTTTTCTAATACTTGTTACTTAAACAACAAATCTATAATAAGAATTCCACTGAAGCTGGTAAATATTGCAAGTGACATTTGAACCTAAAATTAAATTGGACTATTGCTCAAGATGAATAGATTTCATTTCAGAGTTTGAGAGGGCATGTAAATGATGAAATCACATTTTAACTGCAACAATGAGATTCTTTAATAGATGTAAGACTTAGTTGACAATCAAAAATGTATAAGAATCTCTGCATATAGGAGGCAGGATCAATGCTTCAAGCAAAGCTAGTTTTTATGTCAGGGAACTCAAATGCTTTTGTTGGAACAAAGTTTCCAGGTTTTAAGTAACTAATATATTTGAACCTGTCACTGAAATACACTGCACCTGAGGCACATGAACAGAGTTATTTTCATTTAAAGATGCGTAATATCAACAAACCCATGTGGCCACACGGAGCAGGCATTTCATATCACTCCAGAAAAGGGCATGTGCGTGCCAAAAAAAGAAAGAACAAAGAGAAAAGGGATACAACTTTTCTTCTGTAATAGGGTATTTACCATATCCCTATTTAATATGTGCATAGACTAATTGTTCTTAAACTAGATATGTAAATACAATGTGTTGGAATTACATACTTACACTGAACTTAGAGAATCTGTACTCTATATTTAATAACACATTTGTCAACTTTATTCTGTACATTCATAATTTCAGCTAAACAGTAAGTATATGGTAAATAATGCATAATTGCATGGTATTTGCGGAGGTAGTTATAGAGTAATTACTCTTTAAATAACCATGGGCTATGGGGAGTAAAACAAACAAAGTGCTATAAACACCACATGAGAAAGCCTTAGTATTATGGTACAATGAGATACAACAGTCATCTTCTACAGTACACAGTATATGTCTTCCAAATACAGGAAGCACGCTACACACATACACATTAGTCAAGACCAGTGTCGGTATCATTGGATTGTGCCATGCCAAAGATCTTTGCACAATGAGCAGCTTGCATAGAAAAGCAGCTTTCGTACTGTTCAAAGACATTACATAATTAGTACTTTCTTACATTTTGTCAGACTATTCAGTTTTGTAACCTGTTATTTCAATACAGATTTACAGAAAGGCACTGCCCAAAATGCATTATAACATGAAAGCAGTACAAAGTAACTCCTGAGTAATAACAGTCACCTGTTCATTATACTGTTTGGTTCAATAATTTGCTGAATTTGTTTTGAATAGTACAACAGTTTTACTAAACTGGTATTTATCAGCTGTTAGACTTGCTGATATCAGTAGGCCCGTAAAATCTGTTCATAATGTTTTTCTACAACTTTGTGATGGCCTATGCAATTTTCTGTGCTATAGTGTGCTGGGCTGGTAACATTGATTCAAGTGAAGCCCACTGAATCAACAAACTAATTAAAAGGAAAAACTCATTTATGGGATGCACTCTGGATCACCAGGAAAGAAGGAAAACAAAACACAGTGCCATTATGAAGAATGTTGCACAACTTCTCTCTGACACACTAACACTGTGGACTTTCAACCAACAAATTGTGTCAGGAAATGGAACTGGGGCTCCTTTATATATGCCTATATAATGCGTCACTGGGACTGGGACTGCCAAGTCAGAAGTTTTCTTGTCTTTTTCTTTTTACATTTCTTCCTTTGTAGTCATTCTGGTATGTGTGCAGATTATAGTGTGTGTGTATATCATTCGATCTATCTATCGATCTATCCCATGAAACAGACCAGTTAATCCATCAATGTTTGTCTTGGTAACAAGTCAATTTCAGTACTGCAAAAATATCTATTACTCATTTACTCTTATATAGCAAGACCTTAACCGAGGCTTCTTTTGGTTTTCATAATACTTATCAAACATCAGTAGATAGGTTATTCACCTCTGTGCTGTGTGGTATATTGACATGATTGTAAAATTACTTGCTAATATATTCACATGTCTTATACTAAATATGTAATATCAAGAGAAGTATGTATCAGTTGAGCCACTCAGACCACTTCAGACTGAAGTTTTGTTAGTATGTCACACTGCAGAGATGAATAAACACTTTACTGCTGCTTTGTGAGTGTTCTGAAGACCCAAAGAAGCCTTTGTTAAGGTCTTGTTACATAATTGTAAATGAGTAATATATGCATTTTTGTAGTACCTAACCTAAACCTGTTGTTGTTTTGTTTTTCTAAAGAACCTTTCAGAAATAATCATACTAAAATCCACTGCACAATGTAAAGACAAAATGGTATAAAACAAAAAATAGACTGACAACAACTCAAGCACAATAAAAATCTCATGGAAAAGTGATTTATCTTAAGTGGTTCAAGCAGCCACAAATTTTCTTCTTCAGCTTGGTTCTACATTAACAAAACAGACGTATGACCTTTTCATTTCAGTAGTGACGGTCTTGGTTTGGCCCATATGAACCTGCTTCATACGATAAGCCACATACTAATGTCACTGCACACTAATATAACCATCTTTGTGTGGCATCCAATATCCAGTGTTATTTTTGTAAAACACCAGCTTGAATGTTTTGCAAGATGTATGTTTATACAGCAAAGTTATCAAATGCAGGTGTATATTTAAGAAGAGAACCCCTGACAATGAAAGTGAAAGTAATAGAATTGATTTGAACAAGAGTTGTGAGGCCTATTTCTAATGTGAAAATGGGCACCTGCAATTTATAGGGACTGAGTAAAAGAACTTCTTAATGCATGTCCAAAAGGGGGCCTTTCAGATATTCAGATATGTATGCCACTAACATCCATCATCATCATTGAGGCAGACTCTGACAAAGCGAGTGCTTCACTTTCCTTACTATACCATCTCCTCTGGAACTTGAACTGAGGTTTCAGGTGCTTCTGCATCCTACCATGAAGAAAAGTCTTAAATAATGGCTCTCAAGTTCAGTCCTGTGGATCACTAAGGTTTTAGGTTCTCATTCCAAAAAACTTCTGCTTTTAACTAGAATCCTTCAAACATTAACCAGACTGTTTCTACCTTTCTTTGTTTCTTCCTTCTTGTGCCAATCCAGAAATTACAAACAGGTTTGCTTCTTTTTAATTGCAATGTAACAGTAATGTATTGGTGTCTCACTGGGGTAAATTAATCTTGTTTTTCTTGGTTTTTAAGATTTTTGTAATGTGCTGGTCATTAAGCCATTTCTTACTAATTAGCACACAGGAGATTCTGATGCTACACCTACCTTTTGCTTTTATTTGCACCTGTGATTGCACTGCACATCCCTTGTTGGCTGTGTTTAGATACAATTAAGAGAGCAAACTCCACAGCAAAAGGTGAATTAAACAGAAAGCGGTAAACATAAGTTAAGCATTTAAGCACACTTTTCTGGACATTGTCTGAATCGGCGGTCTCAAACTCCAGTCCTGGAGTGCCGTAGGCACTGAAGGTTTTCATTCTAACCCTTTTCTTAATTGGTGACCATTTTTTGCTGCTAATTAACTCCTTTTCCTTTTATTTTAATTGTTTTTTAAGATTTGTTCCCCTGATCGTTCCTCTGATCATTCCTCTGAAATGCTTCATTTCTTTCCTTAAATAGTACCCAAACAGAAATGAAATATGACATGAGTGAGCCAGCAGAAGACCAACTAAATCATGGCCTTCAACTCCAACCAGTTGCTTAATTAGGTGCAGAATCTTGTCGTTAATTAAACCCGTTCTTTAATTCCATGGCTTGTTGCTGCTCTTATTGTGCCATATCATACATTTCGAAAATGGTTGTTTTTCTCTTTTCTATAAGCACTGTTGAAATTTTTTGTGGACCAGAGTAGATCAACACTGCTGAGACCATCTCTCCTTATTTTCAGATATCGTATGATGGACACAATTTTCTGGTCATGTTTTGGCTTATTTTGTATGTTATTATTTGGCTGCTAATTAAGGAAAATGAAACAATTAAGGGGTCGGAGTTTTCAAGAGCAAGTTAATTAAAATAAAAGTAAAAGAAGTAAATTAGCAGCAAAAACAGGTCACTAATTAAGAAAAGGGTTAGAACGAAAACCCACAACCACTGCGACCCTCCAGGACCGGAGTTTGAGATCCCTGGTCTAAATGTAAATATCATACTAGCACACTATTCTAAACACAAAATAGGAGAAGAAAACATGAACAACTAATTAAACAATTATATAGAAAATTACAAAATGAGAGTGAATCATAAATAACAGATTCTGGTTGGAATAAAAAAGCTGCATTCAAAACGGTACATGAGGACTGAGGACCACTGCTCTATACCTTATTCATGATGCAATTCATAAACTTAAAGGACTGAACAAAATGAATACTGTAAAATATGTGAATTGTGCACGTTGATTTGGAGCTATCAACTTCACCTTCAATGCATTCTCTTGCGGATTTTGCTTGCTCTCTAATTGTTTACATGACTGTCCTTTAGGACTAAGAAACACTGTTAATAATCCTAAATTGCCCAGACTACATGTAATTTGGTAACAATGTAACTGATTTGCTTCAAGGTGAGTTCTTACTTTGCACCTCTTTCAGATGGAACAGGTTCCATGTTCCTTATAACAGAACTCTGACAAGAGAGACAAATGGATGGAAGGATGGATGGATAATGGAAGGGTTAATGCCTACACTTTTTCACTTTAATCTCATAATATGTTTACATTAACGTTTTCATATGCATGTTCTCACAAGTTACTCCACCTAGTCCACTTGCAAAACATACCGTGAATAACAAAAGAACCATTAAAAGATAATCTAACAAGGTATAATGCCTCAGAGCCAAAAGCATGACCCTAAGTTTGGAGGAATCTTTTCACCCCAAGAGGCTCTGAGAAGAGACATGGGAACGTGCCCCTTTCTGTTACACTGTCTGAGTGCAGTACAAAATCAGTTTGAAAGACAGGAATGATAGTCTGCTGTTCTTCACAGGAAAGCAAGGAAACATCTCAGCCTGAGGGGCTGCTATAGGCATCCCCAGGAGGACCCAGATTTCCTGCTAAGATTCCTTTAACATCAAAAAGACCACACAGTGTTAGGTAGAAACTGAAAATAAAACATTTTTTATTTTATTTTACACACGAGCAACAAGCTCATTTGTCCTGGATGTCTGCGAGTTTGTGAGTGGCTGGCAACCTTACTATTATTGAAATTAAACTTGTGTTAATATTGGCACAGAAAACTTTAGAAAACCATTGAATTATATGAATGCATTTCTAGCTGTATCTGCATGAAAGTTATTTCAAAATATTGACTGATTTAAATATTTTTCTGAGTTTAATGGGAATCCAAAAGTTTAAGTTTAAGGCAAAGAAAATATTTTGCCACTGTAATTTAGAAACTAAGCTAATTTCATTTTGTTCTGATACATAAATATTTTTCAGTGTTCCTCTCCTAGTGTTGTCATTCCAGGGAAGTACTGGCTGTAGGATCATTGCCAATGACAATGTTAGTTTAAAAATGCAGATTTATCCAAAAAATAAGTTAAAAAAATATATATACTGTATATAATATATATAATATACACTGAGGGACGGCCAACAGCCTTACCTGGCCAGGACATCCTTAGGAATGAAAGGACTTGGGGTGAGAGTGTGCACTAATGCACTAGATGGCAGCCCCTCTGGATTGCAGCTATACCTCAGATTTCCAAAGGGCAGCATGGAACATGGAGTTCCTCAACTCAACCCTGATGTGTTCCGTGGGTGCCTCCAGAGGGTGCTGCAGGGACTAGGGAACCCTACGTCATGGGGTTTCCATCTCACCCGGATGTGCTTTCGGGTCACATGAATGGAAGACCAGAAGTACTACAGGGTAGAAGGTAACAAGATCTGCCAGCCTCACAAAGATGAACCAGAGTCTGGTGAAAGGTGGACAAAGCTTGCAAGAAGGAGTGGAGGGAGGCAGAAAGAGAGAAATGCATCCAAAGAGTTATGCTGCTAAAAACACATTTTTTTAACATGGCTTTCTCATAACTTCATTTTAATTTAATCCTGATGCTCTGTATATTCAATTAATTATCATAACTATGGGCGGCACGGTGGCGCAGTGGGTAGTGCTGCTGCCTCGCAGTTGGGACATCTGGGGACCTGGGTTCGCTTCCCGGGTCCTCCCAGCGTGGAGTTTGCATGTTCTCCCCGTGTCTGCGTGGGTTTCCTCCGGGCGCTCCGGTTTCCTCCCACAGTCCAAAGACATGCAGGTTAGGTGGATTGGCGATTCTAAATTGGCCCTAGTGTGTGCTTGGTGTGTGGGTGTGTTTGTGTGTGTCCTGCGGTGGGTTGGCACCCTGCCCGGGATTGGTTCCTGCCTTGTGCCCTGTGTTGGCTGGGATTGGCTCCAGCAGACCCCCGTGACCCTGTGTTCGGATTCAGCGGGTTGGAAAATGGATGGATGGATCATAACTATTCATGGTGGCTCTAAAATCCGTACTAACCCCTACTCTCTCTTCTGTTTCTTTTCCCGGTTTTCTGAGGTGGCGACCTGCGCCACCACCACCTAATCAAAGCACCATGATGTTCCTACATTGATGGATTTAAAGCCAGAAGTCTACATGACCATCATCATCAAGTCCTTCCATGAGAACCCTAAATACAAAGAGGACTGTTCATTTATGTTAGGTAGAATGCCCAGAGGGGGCTGGGCAGTCTCATGGTCTGGAACCCCTGCAGATTTTTTTTTCTCCAGCCTTCTGGAGTTTTTTTGTTTTTTCTGTCCTCCCTAGCCATCGGACCTTACTCTTATTCTATGTTAATTAGTGTTGTCTTATTTTAATTCTTACTTTGTCTTTTTTCTCTGTTCTTCATCATGTAAAGCACTTTGAGCTACATTATTTGTATGAAAATGTGCTATATAAATAAATGTTGTTGTTGTGGTGGTAAACACTTGGTTTAAAGAGTTTTCCACAATAAAAAACTTTTTGTTCCTTTTAACTGAGGTCTGTGCCTTGTTGTGTTGGGTGTTGGGGAGCTGGAGCGCCCCCTACTGTACACAATATATATGAGAGAGAGAGTTGTTAATTTAGCCCATTGTTGGTAGTTAAGTTTCTAAGTTTTACAGTGATACCTTTTGTTTCTTATTCATTCAGATGTATGTGTCTAAAAATAAAGTAAAATAACTCTTACAGTCAGGTGTCACGCTGTGCAAAAAACATGGCAAGATTTAAAGTTATTTATAACAAAACAGAAACTGTTCTCACAGGAGTCCAGCAAAGGAGCTGGACAAAATGTTCTTTAATTATTTGTATCAGCTGTGCAAAATGTGAAATCCCTGAGTTGCATTTTCAGCTAAGACATACAACAGAGACACATGTCTGTACTGCAGGGGGCTGGAAGCAAGACTGACCAAAACTGGACAACCAGGAAGCATCACCAAGACAAATAATATAATTTAGTGACCACAAGTGCTAAACAAGAAAAGTTTATATTTATTCACACAGCCATCCATTTTCCAAACATCTTCATCCAAACCCAGACTCTGGAGCCTATCCCAGATGGGGAGCCAATCCATTGCTGGACACTATTCACACTTGCCAGTATAAAGTCAACAAATCAAACATGATTATTATCAGGCAAAGTAAACTATAAACCTGAAGAGAACAAGATTAATGAATTAATTATTACTTTAATTAATTTCAGATCAATTTAATGACCATTTATTTTTCAAATGCTGTATAAAATATTTTCTTTAGTTTGTTGTTACCTTCATTAACTCAATGTTTACTGCAATAATATAAAGTGCCTATAAAAAGTTCTCACCCACTTGGGGGTTTTCACATTTTATTGTCATGTAACACTGAATCACAATTTGGCTTTTTTGACACTGATCAACAGGAAAAGTCTCTCTCAAAGTGAAACATATCTCTGCAAAGTGGTCTAAATTAATAATAAATATAAAACATAAAATAACTGATCACATAAGTATTAACTCCCTTCAAGTCAGTCTCAACAGTCACAGTTTGGTCTCATCAGATCATAGGAACTTCCTCCAGCTTATTTCAAAGTCTCCCCACTCTAGCCAAGATGTCCTCAGTATTTTCTTCTCTTTGCCACTGTTCCATGAAGCTGCAACAGGTGAAACGGCCTACAGTTTTTGTAAGCATAATCTTTCCAGTCCTAGCCACCATAGCTTGTAAACCCTTAATAGTTATTATTGATCTTTGAGTGGCCTTTCTTGTAGGTTTCTTCTTGCATGTCCCGTGTTTTGTGGATGGCCTGCTCTAGGCAGATATACAGCTCTTCCATACCCTTTCCATTCCTTAATGACTGATTTACCTGGACTGCAAGGGACATTCCGTAACGTGGTTATTCTCTTGTCTCTATTTCTCTTGTCCCTGACTTATCACGGTGTTGCTTGGAGAATCCTTTTGTCTTCATAGTGGAGGTTAGGCCACAATACTGGCTTATCACAAGCTGGACGTTCCACATACAAGAGCATTCACACTACAAACAATTCGACTTCCTACAGGAAGATGATCTCTTTTGAACTAATAATTTCACTTCTAAAACCAACTGGCTGCACCAGTGATAATTAAAGTGTGCCATATTAATTATTTTAGACTACTTTGCAGAGATCTGTTTTCACTTTGACATTTAAGAGTCTTTTTCTTTTGATCAATGCCAAAAAAGCCAGATTAAATCCACTGTGATACAATGTTGTATAACAATACAATGTGAAAACTTCTAAGAGGGATGAATACTTTTTACAGGCACTGTATTACAGAGAAATAACATCTTTATAGCATTTTATTTTTCTTTCTTTTAGACCATCATCTTGCTAATCATCCTTCCCAATAGGCAGAAAGCAGAAGACAGACTATAAGATTTAAGGCTACTTTAAGATTTGAAATGAATAGTCGTACCCATTAACCTGCCGTTTTATTCACACTTCCCTCTTACTTTGAATGAATTGCTAGTACTCTGTTTACTCTTTCTATGTATGGCTATTTCATTTAGGGTAGTAAAAATGAGACAAGGCTTGTGGAGTGGATAGCACTGCTACCTAGGCAGCTCCAGGAGTCTGGATTGAAATCAGATATCCCAAAGACATGAAGTTAGGGATAACTGGAAACTTGGGATTGGCTCCTGCTTTGTGCCTTATGCTACTGGGAGAGATTAATAAATACAGATAGATGTGAATAGGGAGTGAAAGTGACAATCACTTACCAGTTGTTGTTTGTACAGAGTTTAAATGTCTACGTGCATTTTTTCTGGGTGCTCATTATAATGAAGTGTATGCTCATAATGGTTAGTGTGCTTACCCCACATGTTTGCATGTATGTGCCTATGAGAATGTGTCCCAGACTGGCATCTCATCCACTGTAAACTGTGACTTTGCACCACATGATTCCTGAGATCCTGTCACAGACAAAGTGTGTTTGGAAAGAGGACGTGTGGATGCGTTTTAGCTTGGTGGCAGTATTTGATACTATTCCATCTGGTAATGTACAACATCTGTATCGCATCCAAAGGCAGCTTTAGATGCGAAATAATTTAGCTGACAAGTGCAGGATAAATTTGTACTCCCAGTTTTTCTGTACAGTGTCCCTTTCCTAACTACTTGATTTTCCTCTTCTTTAGCAAGTGGTTAAGAATTGAATAATCAAATATGGGAGAACATGTCAGAGTTAATTTCATGTCAATATTTCTACATGAAAATACCGAGCTGTTCAGTACAATTGATATTTTATGGCTTTGTTCATGGATGTAATGTTTTCTTAAAAGCAGGCTAAAAAACTAAAAATTTCACACAGCTAGAAGCTAACCATTGCAAGGCAGTAAATGTTTGAAACTTCTTTCATTTAATTATCTATACAACATCAATAGTTGCTCCATTTTACATAAACACACAGAATGCGTATGACCATCCAGTGAATATTCAAACTCACTTTGTTCAACACAACCCAAACCCATGTAGGAAAGAAAACAGTTCTGCAATGGCATCAGTCAATCACAGGGCCCACACACATCTGATATCACCCATGCTTAGTCAGTTTAGAGTTGCCAATTAATCTAACACACTAGTTTTAAGATTTGAGGAAAGAACAGTGTATCTGGTGTAAAACAATGCAAAGTACAGTATTCACATTTATATCCCTGAAACTGTAAGAGAACAGTACTAACCACTGTGCCACAGACACACACACATATACACAGGCTATAATTCATTGGTTATTCTGTCTTGGGTCAAAGGTGTAAATTCATTATGACCTTTAGACGATTCCCATGAAGAATTATTCCAACAGCATTCACCAAAATTGTTAAAGACGCAAGCTTGTGGATCCTGATCCATGAGAGCTGAAAGGTATCTCTTTGAAGACCAAATAAACACTGACAGGAATTCACCTCACATACTTAAAACACGTTTTTGTATACTACTGTTTTGTAGCCACAGGCTACTGTGAATTTGGAAACCTCCATGCATTAAACCAACACCAACATGCACTCAGCCCTCATGATAAAGCTTTCTTTTACTGCAACACCTCAAATATGTTTACAATTTTGGCTCTCATTTACCTTAACTATCATTAACTTGCCCCCATTAAGAGATTTATCTTGTAAAACATATAATGGATGATTTTCTTTAAGAAAGGCTGTAAGAAAGGGAGGAACGGTAGAAAGAAAATTGCCTGAGTAAAATTGCTTTACATGGCATCTAATGATTTCTATCACTCACTTCAAAGTCTCATAAAACAAAGGTAGCTCACTGCATTTAAAAGGTAATTTAGCCGAGAATATTAAACCTGTAATATGATGCCTACATAAAAATCAGTGGTTCTCATTTTTTTTTTAAATTAGAAATTTAATAGTTTTGAAAAAAGAAGTAAATACTTACATGGACATTTCAGAATATCAAAGACATTCTGCATACCTATTGATATTACGACAGGAAGACGATTTAATTTATTAAAGATATTTCTGTTTTATGGTATATGACCTAGTTCATATTCCTTGTTTGAAAGCAAGCTAACAATAAATATAAATCTCATTAAATGTAAGCTGTTAATTAAATACACACAGTTTCTCCACTTCATACCTACAGTAATATTTCAATAATGACAGACTGAACAATTACATTATTTCAAGTACAGTATATTAAAACAATTTTTACTATTGAAAATTCATATTTATTTCCTATAGCCATTACATGATAGTCAACACCAGTCTAAAATAGAAATATGAAATCAGTTCTTTGAGGTTATTGACAACATAATGATGAGCACATGCTGGCCAGCCATTATTATAATTTCTACATTGAGTCACAGATAGTTGCAGAATACGAAAAAGTGCATTTTCTCCAACCGGTGCTGCCCTAAATGGAGTAATCAGATTCTGCACAAGTCACACAACATGCATTATCAGAGTCAACATGATGGATAATGCTGCTGCCTAACTACTCAAGGACACACATTTGAAAAATCAGGTCGGTCACCGCACAATCTCCATGGGTCCACATGTGTTTTTCTATGGATACACCAACTTTCCTTATATACTGTAATGAGAAAAAACACATGCTTTACATTAACTGGTAATGTCAAATTGGCCGTCAGTGTCAGTGTGTGTGTGTGTGTGTACGTACATAAGTGCTCCTAGCCCAGGGCTTGCTGATGACTCCTCTCAACCCTAAATTGGATAAACAGGTTCAGAAAATAGATTGATAGATGGGTGCTTCATCACATTGGACATAATATACTATATATCATACTTAAAAGCTTAGGTGAATAATTTACAATATAAAGACAAAAAGGCCCACATTTTTACTTTTCTATTAAGAGGAAATTAGCTCAGTTGGAATAAATGTACTTTTTTAACATAATAAAGAAAGAATAACAACCAAAAAATAAAATTCTCCAAAATTGTAAATATCATTAATGGTGGAAAGTAATATAATATTTCTTATCAGTAAAATTCCTTTTCAAAAAACATATGGCCAGTAGGCTTTCTGATTCTTACCTTGCTGTACTATTTTACCAAAATATTTGTTGTGACTTGTGCAGTTCCATCGTCGAAACCTAAACTGGAACTGGCATTCCCGCAAACCCAGCTTTGCTCCTTTTGCTACTTCTTTGATGATTTCTGGCTCAGTCTGGCAGAGTTCAGCCTGTTTTCCAGCCAAGCGTTTTGTCTTTCTGCAGATACTGTTGGGATCCATGACCAGAGGGCTTCCTACTGCCCTGAAAAGTATCCAGAACACCACTATGAACACTCAACAAATGATTGCATATCCTTACACAAATAGCTTTATAGAAATCACACTTTGCACTTAACATCTATCACTCAGTGCATTTGTTTCAGACAACATGGGATTTTACAAGCAGTGCCTATATGAAAACAAAATATATAACCTATAAGGATACACAATATGACATTTTAATAACTGTGATGTTTACAGGAAACTGAGGAAATAAAATAAGAACTTTAAAAGAGGGGTTTGCAATATAAATGCATTCCATCCTGGCATTCTTTGACAGTCACATTGATGCTCAAATCCTCAGTGCAGCATTCATATACAAAAAGACTTCTATGAAGTATATGGATAGAAATATAAAGAAAAGATCAGTACAAACATTAAGGTACACATGAAATTTAAAACTCAGAGGTTTTATTAGGAATGCATTCTAGTTTTATTTTTTAATAGAGATTACAGATAATTACTTTAATTATAGTGTATATGTATGCCGTAGACATAGATATAAATCATTTAATAAAAGACAATTATAATTACTGTGTGAGGCTATGAAGTAAAATAATTATGCTGTGGATAATTAACTCGAGGTATTAAGAAGGAACACAATAAGTGTTTTATATAGGGTTTTCTCCATCTTTTTCTCTTAAAAAAAACACCTGATATTAGTTCCTAGCAGTTGATTGGCTAACTTTATGGAGGGTTCCATCCATGCTGCATACTCCATTGTCTAGCAGTTATTCTGAACACCATTTGGTTGTTTGCAAAAATCACACTGTAGAAACTAAAGAGGTCATATCTCCATGCATTAACATGAGTAACAGTATTAAAGATAATTGTTTCCTGAATGAGAATAAGCATATTTGAAATACTGAATGAATGAACGAATGAAGGGATTTTGCATAAATAGGGTGATACAGAGGCATATTCTGGTTAGTGCAGCCACTACTCCATTGCAGGATTCCAAGTTTGACTCTTGGTGCACTTGCTCTCTGTGAAGAGGCTTCCTTCATGTGTTTGAGTTTTTTTCCAGGTACTGTAGTGCATCTCAGCAATACACGTAATAGACTAATTAGCAATTTTAATGTTGCGCAGATCAACAATTCTTTAATAAAAATGTCCAGAAAAAAGTTCTCAATTAGCTTTCTAAATATTTTTTTTTATTTTAAGTGTATGCAATTATATGACATGATCCTCTTCATTTTGTTTTTTTCATTTTACTGAATTAACACAGATTTAAGGGCACACATCATTTGCTCACTGAGTAAAAGTAAAAAGGCTAAAAGATTCACTATAGGTGTCTAATGTGCATATTACACAGGGCTCGATCTCTTGACCTTGCAATTGCTAGCTCTTTAGTCAAAAGAACACTTAGATGAGATGAAGTAATATTCCTTTAGCTCATGAAGTTACTTTTGATCAATTTTTCATTGTGAAAATAAGGTTACAGCTGCCTTTACCAGAGGTCAAGATCAGAAGTGTGCTCATGGGCTTGCCCACCCAACCATACTAAATAAAGAGAGAGGCTGGTTATTATTGCAGTTATCTGTATTTGAGGAAAAATTTTGAAAATGTCACCAGTGTTTTCTCCTTCAGCATTTCATGGAAAAAGAGAAATGACTGTTGAGGAGTGCATATAAAGTTTTAGGGGAGGACTAGGTGAGTTCATCTATTGCATTTATTAGCTAGATGTTCATGATCAGCAGTGGTCAGAAGCAACTTCAAACATCTATGAATGTACTCTCTTGGCTTACATGAACCCAGAAAGTATTTCCACCTTCTCTCTTTGACCTGTATTACTGTGCTAGGGTGGTGATGCACTGATGCATCCATTTTGCAAGAGACTTAATTCTGTTATACACTGTAGGTGCTCATGCAGCAGGTCAAAATAGAGCTCATCTGTTGTGTTCACTAAATATGCTTACTATGTCTCAATCTGAACAGTAACTGATGTTTGTCCGCAGAAGAAGAAAGTAAACTAACATACTGTACCTGGTGGTTATATTCTGACCTTTCCTGCATACCTGA
Source organism: Erpetoichthys calabaricus (assembly GCF_900747795.2). Taxonomy (NCBI): domain Eukaryota; kingdom Metazoa; phylum Chordata; class Cladistia; order Polypteriformes; family Polypteridae; genus Erpetoichthys; species Erpetoichthys calabaricus. Next base: position 40,860,202 of record NC_041401.2, read on the forward strand.
CAAGTCACCTGCCATTAAATATCATAAATTTGTGTCTTCATCTTCGAAAAAGAGTTGTTTTATTATTATTATTATAGCTTCAAATCTTATAAATTATTTAAGGATTTAGAGATGTATCCAACTAGCCACATTGCCTTTTAATATTCAAATCAAGACTGAACAATGCATCTCTTCCTCACTCCAGTGTGAACAGGCAAGCAGTGACACTATCTGATTTCCATCTCACTTAGTGTTGCTTTCATGATAAACTGTTTAATTGATTTTAATATTTATAGTATACAGTACAGCTTATGAAACTGTATACATGCAAGACACTGAATCACTTTTTTACGTTAATGTAATCTCCTTAGTAACAGACAAAGCAGAGATGCTGATTTTGATAGGAGCCATGTCAAATGAAAAACTAGAGCATTATACATAGATATGATTGAAGGTAATTGTTTAAATTGTTCTTAACAGTTAGTTTTATGTAGATAGTTGGCCTGAAAGGGTTTAATTCCAACTCCCGTTGCTGACTGTGTAGAGCTTGCACATTCTCAAAGTATCTGTGAGTGTTTTCTTGGAGTACTCTGCTTTCTTCTAAAGGACATATATTACATGTTAACTTAATTTACAACTCTATTGTGGGTATGTGTGAGTGTGCTTTATGATGGACTGGCATCTCCTCCAAATTTTGTGCCTCACTTGTGTATCACGCAGCCAGAAATAGGCATAAGCTCCCCACAATCCTGTGAAAGTAACATCAAGTTCAGAAAATGGATGGTTAATAACTGGATCTATGTTTCACTATTAAAAGGTCAGACTTCAGCGCTGCAATGCTATAAATGAATACCAGAAACTGATAATGAATAGATGAATGAACTGTTTGTCTGCATTACAACTATATATATGTATATGTGTATATGTATGTGTATGTGAGAGTGTGTGTGTGTATGTGTGTGTACGCTATTTGATCTGACAGTAAAACTTTTGTCCATGCATGAACACTTCCATGCACCTACGTGAACACTGGAAGAACATGCAAACTTTACTTTGAATATCTTCATATGACAAAATGGCTAAACATAAACTTATTCTTGACAAAGATAAAAGTTAATGAAAAACTGACATGGCATATATATGTAGTATATACAGTATAGTGTGTATAATGAAATATATATTTTGCTGTCTACAATCTCATTTTTGTAACCTGTCACAAGGGTTACATATCTCATTTCACCATCTACTAAATATTATTATTGCAACCAGATTTTTATCCGCCTCTGCCTCTATTATACAAATTACTGGATGCATTTTTGTGGTCACAAATTTGGAAACCAACAAAAAATAGAATCATTCTGTGAATTCTCTATCTGTGTATTGACATGCTTTGATACAGACCAATGTGTTACCTATTCTTTTGAAAAGGTGGTGTTAGAAAACATGTTCAGCCAACAATACCTAAGGAATGACATACCAGTCTATGTTCCCTAAATGCTCTAAATGTGATGTGAACACATAACATACTGTAAGTACTATTTCATCTAAAATCAACCATTCTGAGACTTATTTTTAACATTGTTCCATTTAAAAGTAGAATAGAAATTTTATAGATGGACAGGAATATTATTCCCTGATCCACATAAACATTTTCTAATATCTTCTCAGGTTATTTTCCTTAAGGATAAATAATAATATACTTATAGATTGAATAGGATGGCTTGAACTAAGTCGTCTCATTTAAAGTACTCTCAAATGTTTCTACCAAAAACATCTCCAAAGCACTAAAAACATGAGAGTTGGACTTAAAACATGACTGTAAAAATAGATCAGTTTCAGATGTGTGTAATTATAATCTGTTTTACAGTCCCAAATCTCAAAGTTGCAGATCTGATGATCTGAATTAAATGGGATGCCTTTTGTTTGGGCTGTTGATGTGTCTTTCTGTTCAGCCAGGCCAATTATTGTTTCTTTTAAAACTCCATAATAAAATTGTACATAATTAATGATTTCATACACTGAAATGTGTATGTCTGAATTGTCTCTGTATACTTATGTTTAAGTGTGATGCCTTTTGACTTCTGCTTGGCTGAAATATATATTTTTTGCAGCCCTTGTATGTAATATTTTCCTACATTATGTTTAGTGTCAAGAAAATGTCAGGAGACAACACAAAGTCATTAACGTAACATATATATAAAAGCAGTTTTGTACTGACAAGTCATGACAAAGCAATGGCCTAACTTTTAAATAGTTTAAGTCAGAAATATTTACTTAATAGGGCTACCCATTACACCACACAACAACAGTGAAAAAGTTGAAAATTGGGCAAAGCAGTAAATCAATAAACACTTCTTTGAATGCAGAGTTTTGTTCAAATTATTCAGTTCATTACTACATATTTTATGAAAAGAATGCTATAATTTTTTTTCAACTATTGTATTGTCTCACAGGTATTAATAATGTATATCGAAATCGGGGGAAAAAAATAGTTATGTATATATTCTTTGTTCTCCCAGTGGAAAAAAATTAAAATAGAATAGAACCACAGTATGGAACTCCACATTCATAATTTAAATGTATTACAACAGTGCCCTTCCCATATCAAAATATACCACATATGTTACTGAATATAACGTATTTTAAGCAACACACTGAAAAAAAAACTTGTTTATCCAACACTTACTTCAAAAAGGTAAATACAATGTGTACAAAATGTATACATATACAGTATATGTGTATGTGTAAATTACTTACATACATACATACCCTACAATTATTTATGTATCTAGATAGAAAGACAGAGCGTATACTAATATATATATATATATATATATATATATATATATATATATATATATATATATCATACACACATATACTGTATACATATATATACTCTAATAATCAATGATTTGTGTGTGTGTGCATATATAATATATATATATATGTAAAATTCTCAGACATTATATATATATTAGAATTATTACAGTCCACAAAGACATGAAAGTGGTATTTTGTATGTTTCTTTTTAAAGATGTGACTCTCCATATCTATGAAAGCCCTCTTTTCTTGACCTTGTAGGACTGGAGATTATCAGTAGGAGGAATTTCAGCATGTTGAATTGGGAATTGTTTTATGATGACATATCCATTGCCTCCAGGTCCACCTGAAATTCCAACTCTGACCCCCTCCTGTCTCATAACTTTTGCTGAAGGCTATTGCTTAACTCTTCATGAGCTAAAGCTAATTAAACACCAAAATTAACACATTTGAGTTTGTCTGCAAGGTGCTAATTCACTCTGTCATGTGAAAATTAAAAGCATTGTTTACCAGTCAAGCCCTGTTGTAAGAGTAAGTGAAAGCAGCACAAGTAAAATGATGATCAATTGAAAACATATTCTGTTGTTTTCTTGGAGAACAACTGTAAAGAAGTGGTTTAAATGCAGATAATAAAACATACACACAACCTCTTATACACACATACAGTACAGCATATTTGTCAGATTCCAGAGGACTGATCTTTTTTGCACTCATAAAGTCTCTTTTTAAATGTGATGTGCATCAAATTTTAACGAATTATGTGCATTACATCCTCATGTGGTTGGTTATGTGTGCCCTAATGAGCAAAGCATGTGGAGAACAGGGTAGGATGTGGAGAGTGTAGCAATGTAATTTTTACGTCCATTACCCCATTCTTTATACTCACACATTTTGACTCAATTTCAATTGTTATTATTTTAGGATTTATTTTTATGTTTATTACCATCACGTCCGTGAACATATTTGCTTCATATTCGAAACGATTAAAAGTTAAGTGGCAGTAAACAAAAGAAACGTTGGAAGTCGTCAAATTTAACATGCAACTTCCCAGTTCACAGCGTAAAAAGCCCCCATATCCTTAGGACTGAGTCTGTCAGACACCGATAGTTCTTGCTGGACCGCATTTTAATTTCTCGAGATGTGTCATTGAGCTACTTTTCTACTAAAATAATCTGTGTAGCGCTGGACCATCACGAAGAATAGTAACATGCCAAATATTTCACAAATTGCCATTGAGCGTTTCTACCATATCTAATAAGTAAAAAAAAAAAAACACAACGCTAAACGAATAAGACAAAACTTTTTTTGGGGGGGGGGGGGGGGGGGGGGGGTCTTTTATGGTAAAACACACCCTGCATAACTTAGAATCTCCCCGTTGAGTCTCAGACTGGTGTCGGAGATGGCTGTCCTGCATACTGTCGAATGACATTTGTATCTCACATACACTTGTCAAAATACTATAAATTAACAGATGTTATAGGATTGCCCGAAGGCTGCGAGTTTATCACAAAAAGTTTTAATTTAACTCACCACCACAGTCCAATAATGTTTACTGGACACAGGAGAATAAAAAACAGTGCAGGTTGAGTTCTGGAGAGAAGCAGCATCACGACTACAAAGACACTATTCCTGACCAAAGTAATTTTAGATCGATTCGGGTATTTCGGAGCTCTGGCACTGTCCAGAGACGGTGTCTTGTGCAGTGGGAGAAACGACAGAAGCTGTCAAAAGGCCTCTTTGAAGTGCGACTCAGAAGTACCTCGGTGAGAATTGAAGAGTTCGGTGACTCAGCCTGTCCCAGAAGAAGAAGAGATTAACGGAGAAACAGAACATCTTCCTGACAGCCAAATGACAACCGCGTCTGAGACGCGCTCCTTAAAGAATGAACAGTCAAGTCCTGAGTCAGAAGTCCCTCATTCCAAAAAAGAGCAGTTTTCAATCACGCAGCAGATATCCCAGTGCCAGAGGGCGGCGGATAGAAAAGAGACGATCTCCGCGTAGCGACTTCAACTGAGTCCCGCCACCTAAAGGACAGAGCTAAGTAATAAATAGTTAACAATAGGAGATGTTTCCATTTGTCTGTGGCACGAGCCAGCATCCTAACAAAGTGCCATGCCGTGTGCAGCGGCTGCAGGTAGGCGTCGAGTACAACATGTCACAAATGCAGTATCTCTAAGGGACGGTTGGGGAGTTCTCTATGTCGAAAATAAATAAGTCGCTTCCTTCCAGACTTGTAAAGAGCACTAAAACTTAATTTTGTCTCCCTCACACGCTCGCTGTTTCGCCGCCGCTCTCGCTCTCTAGCACACTGAGCTCGGTTCATCTCCCGCCAGACCTGACTTCGCTTACAGCCAAAAAAAAAAAAAAAAAATCACTGTCACTCAAACGCAAAAGGGAGAATAATTTGTAGGTGAAACAAAGACATGGGAGCTTGTGTGTACGTGTGTGTGTGTGTGGTTGGGCTATTGGAGAAGAGAAAGAAACATTTCACATGCGTTTTGTTTACTGTAAAGAAATCAGAGCTCTCAGGAATGAGATGATCTCATTTCAGGTGCTGCGTATCAGACCGGCCTGAAGGAGACGTTCAAAACGACTGTGGCTAAAAAGAGAGCGAGATAAGGTAAACTAGAATATGGCATTTTGAATCTGCTTAGAAAGTGGCTCAAAGGAATGCAACCTGGCAGGGATCGTGTTTATTATTACAATGCAATGATGTCGTGCTACTCTGAAATACGTCTTAATACCTATTTATAATGACACCTATGACTGCAGCTGAAAAATTAGGCTCTGCCTGGTATGTGCTTCGGAAAACTGATGAGTGCTTAATGCATTTATTTATTATTCTTGACAGTTGCATTGACTTCGCTCCCCCATGAATCCTATGGAATTTAAAGTGTTTAAAAAAATAGACAAAAAAAAAAGATCGATCACAGTTAACTGTTTTTTATATTCAGCCTTTTGTGTTGCTTTACCCGCTTTCATTTAAACAAACGGGTGCAATTGTCCAAAAATGGACATGCTTGAAAATGTACATGTAGAACAATGGCTTGGGATGTGTTTATGTGAATCACACATGTAGGTGGCAAAGTGGTGTAGTGGTTAGTTAATGCTCAAAGCTTCAGATTTCCTGGGTTTGAATTTCTGCCCAGTAACTGTCTATAGATGAAATACCAGAGGCAGAGTGAAAGAGTTTAGGGGATGAGGGAATAGATGTGTTTTGGGATCTAATGCAGAAGACCTACAGTATGAACAGGACAGAATATCAGAGGAGTGGAGGAACAATGTGATTATCCATCCATCCATCCATTTTCCAACCCGCTGAATCCGAACACAGGGTCACGGGGGTCCGCTGGAGCCAATCCCAGCCAACACAGGGCACAAGGCAGGAACCAATCCTAGGCAGGGTGCCAACCCACTGCAGGACACACACAAACACACCCACACACCAAGCACACACTAGGGCCAATTTAGAATCGCCAATCCACCTAACCTGCATGTCTTTGGAATGTGGGAGGAAACCGGAGCGCCCGGAGGAAACCCACGCAGACACGGGGAGAACATGCAAACTCCACGCAGGGAGGACCCGGGAATCGAACCCAGGTCCCCAGATCTCCCAACTGCGAGGCAGCAGCGCTACCCACTGCGCCACCATGCCGCCCCAGTGTGATTATACCCATTTATAAGTTTGGAAGCTATAGATGGATAAAACTGATGACACATACAATGAAAGGGTTGTAGAAAGAAGGCTTAGGGAGGATACCACGATAGGGGAGGAGCAGTTTGGTTATATGCCAGAGAAAGGAACAAATGATGCAGTTTCTGAGACAGCTCATAGAGGAACATTGAGAAAAACAGAGGGTTTTTTTTATATGGTGTTTATTTATCTGGAGAAGGTTTATGATAGAGTGTCACGTCCAGAGGTCTGGAGGTGCATGAGAGAGAAAGGAGTAGCAGAGATGTTTGTGATGATGAGCCAGGATATGTATGAAGGAGTGAGAACCCAGGCTAAATGTAGTGTTGGGATTACAGAAAAGATCCCAGAGTAGGTCTGCACCATGCAGGAATCTTCTTTATATCCCTACCTCTTTGATCTGGTTATGGATGTGTTGACTCATGGGATAAAAGACCAATCCCCAGTGACATGGTGTTATGTAGCACCAGAAAAGAGGAAGTGGAGAGAAAGTTGGAAGATTGATCAAGGGCTTTGGAGGACAGAGGAATGAAAATAAAAGAAGGAAGATATTTGAGATTTAATGACAATTAGGATTCAAAAGTTAGCCTGTGGGGAGAGCTACTGAAAAGAGTGCATAAGAAGATCTAAGATCAGTGGTAGCCCCAATATGGAGAATTAGATGTAGAGATAAACAATAGAGTGCAATGTGGTTGGAATGATTGGAAGAAGGTTTCAGGAGCATTGTGAGATGGAAGATTTAAGGAGAAGGTTAAAGGTAAAAATTTATAAGACAGTGGTAAAACCAGCAATGATGTATGGAGCTGAGACATGGGATGTAAAGGGAGCTCAGGAAAAGAAGTTAGACGTGACAGCAACGAGAATGTTGAAATAGATGTGTGGAGATACTAAAAAACAACAGAATTAGAAATGAGACAATCAGAGGTACTACAAAGGTAGGAGAGATATCTAACAAAGTACTGGTATGGACATGAGATGAGGAGAGACAATGACTATGTGCACAAAAGAGTAATGGAAGTGGAAGTATAGGAGAAAAGAAAATAAGTGGACAACACGTAGCAACTATATTTAGTTATATTTAGTAAGTTTTAAACATTTTACAAGTTTTATCAGATGCATGCTCATCTGATGATCACCTAAGGAACCATAAAAACGGCTTCTAAATTCTCTACAGATCATAAGTACATATTATGAGAAGGACTTACAGGTTATAGTGTGAACTAATCAATGGAACAAATGCCGATAATGTACAGAACTGATTGAGGGTACTTACTGCAGTACCTGCAGTCAAGTAAATATCAAGGGGAGTTATTGTTAAGCTGTATAATGCACTTGTGAAGCCTCATCTGAAACATTTTGTGCATTTTTAGCTTCCATATTTCAGAAAAGATATAAGAGAATACAAGAGTAAGTAACCCTATGTCAGGACATTGGGGTGTGGTTTAATCAGGCAGAGGTTAACAGCAGGCATGACAGAAGTATTTAAAATTATGAAGGAAATTAGTGTGGCAGCTGCCAGCTTAAAGTTATTTTTTCATCTAAACTGCAGGCACAGATGGATGCTGTTTAGGGATTGATTTCTGACAGTTTTTCAGACATTTTTTTAATATGTTGAATAATTTACCAGGTAGTTTGGGATGTACTTTGAAGATATTGACATTTTGATATGGTGACAATTTATAAAAGGTAGGTGAATAGGGATGGACTAACTTGGACTTAAATGGCCCATTCTTTTCAAAATTATTCTTAAGTTCTTGTGTTCTAAATCTAGTTTATCCTACTGCAGTACAAAGAAGGATTCTCTCTTTTCTCTCTTGGTAGTTAAAGCACTGTATAGTATAAACATGAAAAAAAATGTGAATTGTATCTAAGCCAAAACCTTGCTGAACAGATTAGGCAATGAACAGCCCTCCATTCTATCTACCTTCAAGCCAAGTAATAGCCTGTAAGGGCAATAAAGGGTTTTACAGAAGAGATTATAAACAATCATTTTTTTTCATAGGCCCTCTCCATAGTCAACATCACCCCAAGGGGCTAACCAAATACAAATACAGAGAAAGGGAAAGATGTAGAAAAATATTCTTGATGTGAAAGCAACACAATTTACTTTTTTTGGCCCCGATTCTAAGCACTTCTTTTGATAGAAGTATAACACTGTGGCATACCATCAGAATAGCATCTGTGCGTAGCTTATGTGTTTAGTGCCCTCATGTACCATGCAACCATAAAAAAATAACATATTGATATTATTTTAAATATTAGATTAAAGTAGAATATAAAATTGTATTTTCTTTTAATTTTACCACTTGCAGCTGCAGCACATTTAGTGCTGTCGGAGATCTGGGCATGGGTGTGATGTCTGCAGAAACTGGAAAAAAACGTAATGATGGCATGCATGCTACAAGTACCTGTTTTGAATGAATTGCTCTGAACCATATTATCAGTTCCATTTGGGGTGTGAAAATGTTGTGGACAGAAAATGGTTATCTTTGCAATTGTCTTGACATGATTTACTCATTGCATATTTTTGATATGTAGGAAGGAAGTGGGGATTTGTAATTTGCACGTCTCTAAAAGGAATAAAGTATAAGCACATGAGTACATTTTCTTAAATAAAAAATGTGTGATGGAAGCTAAGAAGGGCTGAAGGTTAAAGGTAATAGATAAGTCTCACTGCTTTTACGTTACTTCATTTCTAATGAGAAAGGGTTTACTGCAAGTACTAGATAGACAGTATGCCCTACCAGAAAAACTGTTTTATTATAAAGCAGTAGGCTGCGAACTCACCCAGCTCTACAATTTAGAAATGGCAGTTGATCAGGAGCTGGGTGGGAGTTGCCTCATGATGTAGTTTCCTAGCTCTTTTCATTGTGCTCCAGTCTCCTCTACTTGCTGGCCAACTGTTGTACTACTAGCCTTTATTATTTTTTTTTTTTTCATGTTTCCTTTAAATAACGTTCACCACTTATCAAGGCTGGTATGTTGGCCGCCTCAAGGATGGGTGGCTGAGATAGGTGACTTTAAGGGGGTTATTTTTGGTGTTTCTCTCTCTGATGTTACAAGGATTAAAAAACATTGTCATGTTTTGTTATGTATCAATTGAATATGTTTATAAACAATTTGACTGCAATTCACTTACCCTGTTGGTACCCATATTGTAAAATGTGTGTGTCTACAAATTTAATCTATTTCTGGACTAATAAAGCACCATAGTATACTCCCCAGAACAGAAAAGTTCTCAGTGCTGTGAGGGCATAAACTGGATTAAAATGGACTAGTTAAATCTTATATTGGTAAAGTTTTTTAGATCTCCTCTAGCAAAGAAGGCATATCTCTATCATTTAGCATCATTAGTGAAAGCTCTGAGTCTTGTTAAGTCAAACAAATGGAAAAAAGTGCAGGGTTTGCAAGGAATTTACAATTTCACAGGAGACAACAATGACACACCTTGACATTACTGAGTGCTTCATGTTGAAAAAAGTTAAAATGATCAAATTCAACATATTCAGATTATATATTATGAAACAATACAATGTGATAATGCCCAAGAGAGGGAGTAATTTGATATCCATAACGAATGCACTCACTGAACACAAAAACGGTTGACCCTTCTCTATGTATGTATGTATGTGTGCACACATTTAGTGTGTACATTTACATGTGTATGTGTATGCATGTGCCCTGTTTATGGACAATGCACATAACATCACTTTTCAAATCTGATTTTTACCTCATCCAGCTTAAGATCCTTCAGTTTCATGTTGATAAAACTGTAAGTGATTTATTTGATTTATATTGCTGTTAAGCATGCTATTCTTTGTTATTTTCGTCTATAACATCAAAGAGGAATTATGAAAAATTATGTGGCGTGACATCAAAGGTACAATTTTTCAAGTTTCTATTTAAAAGACAAAACTGATCTTGCAATATTTTACATGCACATTGCTGATGCCGTGGGGTGCAAGTTGAAGTGGTGTCGGATGACTTTAGCCTTGTAGGTTTTCTAACATATTAGTTAATAAATGGACAACTGAGAGTGGAGGATGGTAGAAGGCATATCAAATTCCACATAACATAACATTCTCAAACCTGCTTAATCCAATTCTGGGTCATAGAGGGTTCGAAGCCTTTTAAAGCAGCATTTGGAAAAAGGCAGGAACCAGTCCTGGCCAAATTGCCAGTCCATCGCAGAGCCCATTCCCACACATACATAAACCCACACGTTCACAGGGTCTATTTTGATTTGCCAATTAATCTAACCATCACATCTTGGAGGATATACTATAGGAGAAAAACTAGAGTACACGGACGAAAGCCCATGAATATACAGGGAGATGTCCAAACTCCATTTTAATTCAGTAACACTACCCTTTGTGCCACAGTGATGCCCCATATCTGATCCAATTTTGATATCATGTCTTTAGGTAATTTACTTGAAAATAAATGTATCTAAAAGGACAGTTTATATGCAGTCATAGGGTCATTATTGTCACATGTGCAGAATACAGTGAAATTATTACTTCTTTGAGCTAATCAACATGCATCACGTCACAACACTTTCCAGCACCATGATTAATGCATATAACTACATTACCTCAAAGCTTCTGTTGTCCTTACCGGGACAATCTTTGAATATATTTATGTCCTGACAAGGTCTATCAAAATGATCTCAGATTTTTGTTCTATCGGCAACCAATGCATTAGTGCCCAGGGCCTTTTTTATGTTTGGATGTATTTTAAAAATAAACAGAAAATCAGTTTAAATATGTAATATCAAATTTTTAAACCCCAACTGAAAATACTTTTGATACTTAATATCAAACATTTTTTCACAAATGTCATGTTTCCGAATACTGGAGCTCCATGGAATCAATCTGATTGTTACCACATGCACCATTGTTCTTTAAAAATGGAGCTATATTTGGTGTAATATTTATTGAACAATGGACTAATACTAAATTTCTCATGGCAGATAAACAATTAAAACTGTACATTTGCAGGAAATGAAGAAATGCATTTCCATGTATTTGGTGCCTTCAAAGATGCCCTCCATGGTTAAAGGTTTAAGGCAATGACGATGCTTATGAAAAAGTGAAGAAGAGGCTACAGTTGTAGAATTCACACTGACTTGAGAAGGGTATATATTCTCTAGTTTCTGAGGCATTAAACCATGACAGATATTCTTCTACATCTCAATAACGTGTACTTTGATATGATAAATAGCAATCACCCCTGGGCTGATACAGTATTTTAATATGCAATGATATATTGCAGTGCAAACAAGCCCAGCAATTTGCGCATGAAAGTGTGATGCATTCTAGTATTAATGCACTAACTTTTATCATTCTCAAAATACAAATTATATAAAATCAATGTACAATAATCCATAGTAATGGCGCTGGCCAGACTTGGTGTCTAATCTCATTATTTACAGACTTAATACTGTTGCAGTGGTTACTGTTGCAACCAGGACCCCAGGTTTGAATGCTGGTCTGGTCACTTGTCTACATGGGTTTTCTCTAGCTATTCCAGCTTTCTTCATATATCACAAATGCATGTAGATTAGCCTAAATGACAGCTCTAAATTAGCCCTGTTTGAGTGAATATGCCCTGCAGTGAACTGTCACTCTGTCTAGGGTTGACTCCTGTATTGCACCTAATGGTGTTACCCATACTTCTAACCTACTGTATATAAACTGGTTAAGATTAAATGACTGAACAGTAATAATAATAATAATTCTTTTCATTTATATATTACTTTTCTCACCACTCAAAGTGCTTTAGTGAGTGGGGAGCCACCTCAACCACCACTAATGTGTAGCATACACCTGAATAATGTAACTACAGCCATTTTTGCATCAGTACATACACCACACATTAGCTGTTAGGTGGTGAAGTGGTGAGAGAGATGGACAATTAGAGACAGTGGATGATTAGGGGGAGCAGAATGACTTAGCCATGGTGGGCAATTAAGCCTGGACATTGAGATTCACCTGTAGAAAGTCAAGACCTCAGTTCTATGTGTCATCCGAAGAACAGCTCCATTTTTGCAGCACAGTGTCCCTATCACTGCACTGGGGCATTGATCCTCACCAACACCTCTTCCAGCAGCAATGCAAGCTTTTCCTAGATGGTCTCCCATCCAACTGCTGGCCAGGCTTCAGGTGGATAGTCTGTTCTGAAGTGCATGTGGTATGGCTGCTGACCATGCAGTAGAAATATATTATTTCAGTCTTTTTTAATCTTGGGATATGAGTAGTAAAATCATGAACTTAATTTACTAATTTGTAAAGAACCAATCAAAAGGAATTAGTAGTGCTTGCTAGGGGAAGACTGTTGCGATTTTTGTCGTAAACTTGTTTTCTACAGATTTGAAAGATTTCTTCTTTCTAGAGTGCCTATTAAAGACTGGGTCAAATGTGATGGCTCATTTACTTTCGTTCTGTTTGTTACATAATACTACATAATACAGCACTTTGCATTGTCAACGTCCAAGGGAATAACAGGCTCAAACAAAAATAATCTTTGGGGCACCAACCCGGCTGACCCCGTTAACTTAACAGTCTGAACAAAAGGAAAAGGGACAAAAAATGGTGGCCATTAGAATAATATAGCGTGTACAATTATGGCTATTACATATGTCGTCTAAAGGTTATAGCACTCCTTTGCTCTGATCGCTCTGGACAAAAATGATGGTTGCTTGTAGGTGGTCATTTTCTTTATGGCGCTGGGACTGGGAGTGGCAGAGTCAGTTGCCTTCATTGGCGGGTTCTCTGTACTGTGCGGCAGTGCATCCTCTTGACCTGGAGTGGTATCACATACCAGGGAAGAACTTGCATGCATAATAGCATATATGGAAAACAAAATATATAGTACAGAGATGAAGAAAATTATTGCCTGGTCAACACAAACTATTATGAGTATATAATTTAATGGGCCCTGCTCATTCTAGGACTTTACAACAACATTTTATTTCTTGTCCAAAATCACACAAGGAATGCCTCAATGGGCTTTAACAGGCCATTTTTTCGACAACTGTCCTGAACTTTGACTCTCTAAGAAGACGAGAAAAAATCCTTGTAGAAAAAAAGTGGAAGAAATCTTAAATAAGGTAATTCAGAGAGTGGCCCCCTTCCAGGTAGGATGGGCGAACAATGAGTGTCAAAAAATGGGGTAATTCCAACACACAAAAGAGAATCCAAATAAACTGATTCACTTTTTCTTTTTTATGTATTTCTCAGTCTCTGTTTCACAGAAGCTTTGGAAGTCAGTGTTTGCTATATTGTCTAGGGAGATGCTGCAAAACTTATGTATTTATGACAAACACATTCAGACTGATTCCCTCAAACGTAGTAGGTAATGCTCAGAATAGCTTTGCTACAAGTTACTCATACTTTGCACAAGTAATATAAAATTAAATACTTAATAAATGAAATACATTTCCTTTATATTGTTATATTCTGACATAATTTATTAAGATATTTTACCAATATGTATAGCTAAACAAAATCCACTCCTTTTAAGGTTGAAAATCAATTATATACAGTATTCAATGTATGGATCCTCTTGTCTTTATTGTGTCCCACATTTGGAGAGGAGGGTCCATCGGATAGTCGAGCCTCGGATTCAGGAGGAACAGTGTGGTTTTCGTCCTGGTCACGGAACAGTGGACCAGCTCTATACCCTTAGCAGGGTCCTGGAGGGTGCATGGGAGTTTGCCCAACCAGTCTACATGTGTTTTGTGGACTTGGAAAAGGCATTCGACCGTGTCCCTCGGGGAATCCTGTGGGGGGTACTCCGAGAGTATGGGGTACCGGCCCCCCTGATAAGGGCTGTTCGGTCCCTGTACGATCGGTGCCAGAGCTTGGTCCGCATTGCCGGCAGTAAGTCGAACCCGTTTCCAGTGAGAGTTGGACTCCGCCAGGGCTGCCCTTTGTCACCGATTCTGTTCATAACTTTTATGGACAGAATTTCTAGGCGCAGCCAGGGCGTTGAGGGGGTCCGGTTTGGTGGGCTCAGGATTGGGTCACTGCTTTTTGCAGATGATGTTGTCCTGTTTGCTTCATCAGGCCGTGATCTTCAGCTCTCTCTGGATCGGTTCGCAGCCGAGTGTGAAGTGGCTGGGATGAGAATCAGCACCTCCAAATCCGAGACCATGGTCCTCAGCCGGAAAAGGGTGGAGTGCCCTCTCAGGGTTGGTAGCGAGATCCTGCCCCAAGTGGAGGAGTTCAAGTATCTCGGGGTCTTGTTCACGAGTGAGGGAAGAATGGAGCGTGAGATCGACAGGCGGATCGGTGCGGCATCCGCAGTAATGCGGGTGCTGCATCGGTCTGTCGTGGTGAAAAAGGAACTGAGCCACAAGGCGAAGCTCTCAGTTTACCAGTCGATCTATGTTCCTACCCTCACCTATGGTCATGAGCTATGGGTAGTGACCGAAAGAACGAGATCGCGAATACAAGCGGCTGAAATGAGTTTCCTCCGTAGGGTGTCTGGGCTTTCCCTTAAAGATAGGGTGAGAAGCTCAGTCATCCGGGAGGGGCTCAGAGTAGAGCCGCTGCTCCTCCGCATCGAGAGGAGTCAGATGAGGTGGCTCGGGCATCTGATCAGGATGCCTCCTGGACGCCTCCCTGGTGAGGTGTTCCGGGCACGTCTAACCGGGAGGAGGCCCCGGGGAAGACCCAGGACACGCTGGAGGGACTATGTCTCTCGACTGGCCTGGGAACGCCTTGGGATTCTCCCGGAAGAACTAGAAGAAGTGGCCGGGGAGAGGGAAGTCTGGGCATCTCTGCTCAAGCTGCTGCCCCCGCAACCCGACCTCGGATAAGCGGAAGACAATGGATGGATGGATGGATTCAATGTATGGATCCTCTTGTCTTTACTGTGTCCCACATTTGTCACCACGTTTTGTGACCTCCATCAGGTGTGCTTTTGGCTGAGCAAAGGTTAATCGCAATCCCACTCTATACAGACTAAAGAGGAAGGTTGAAAAGGCTGGCCATCCAATTTGATTATCTTATTTGGTAGTTGCCAAGGAGAATGCTCTGTGCTTGGGGATATGCAGTGTGAGGAATGCACATGAGCGTTGGTGAGAGCTACTAAGAGATAAAGAGAATCAGTGAGTGAATCAGTGAGGAATGGAAGATGACATCAGTAGATGTTTTTCTACTGATAAGATTATATAATGTGTGTATGTGTTTATTATTATTATTTTTTTTTAGTGTGTTTATTATTTAATAAATGTATACAACATTCTAAGGATAAGGCAAAGCAAGAAATCTGCTCCATCTTTCTAAGTATGTTAAACAGTGTTTGGCTAGCCCACTTGCACACAACATAAATACCTCATCTCCTCTCTTTCTAACCGTCACAGCCTTGGACTAAACTCCTCTAATGAAAGTGTGTCCTGCCATCTAATGACCTGGGGCCCAAAGTATAAACAGTGCATACGCACAAAAATGTTGCGTAAGAACATTTCCACATTCAAATCGTGATGTATAAAACCTAAACTTGGCATAAAGCCACGCACATTTCCACAGAAGCTCATACCCTGGCGTACGCAAGTTCTGTGCTTGGTTTTGCAGACTGGCAGCACCCAGTGTCAAAACAGTGCTACTGTTCCTGTGAGGTTACCCTTTCTTTTGTAGATCCACATCCCTGACGCGGCTTTATAAATACACTGAAATTAACTGCATATTGTTTATTAGTTTAATGCATCTGATTGTAATTAACCTGTAACAATATAATTGTCCACAGAATGGTCAAACTATCCTAAATACAATTGAGAATACTGCTCTCATACGGCAAATGCTTCAGAGCCTTTCCTGTACTGACCTCGCAGTTCAGAAACAGTTTCATCTCAAGAACTATAAACGCACTCAATCAGTCCATCAACTGCTCCTTGTAGAACTGTTTGTACTTATAAGTACAATTACCTCACTGTAAACTTGCGATTCAGTTATAATATTGCACAACCTGGGCCACTTTATAAAGCGCGTATTTACATATGATGATGATATAATTTTTAAGATGAAATGCAGAAAAATATGTTTATTATATTATACAGATAAAACTTTAACTTCATTTAAATAATCTATATTGTTAATAATTAAACATGTGAGGACACGGTGCCGCAGCGCTAGCGAGGAGCTGGTGCTCCATTCACGGATTGTTCCTGCCTCAAGCTGTATTCTTGCTGGTGCTGGAAGGATAGATGGATAGAATAATTAAACACGTACTACAAAGATATTTCAATGTTCCTTAAAAGTTTTGAAGATTCGGCGTTCTAAGCTTACAGATGGCTTAGATGGCTACAGAGCTGATAGTATGCCGATTGGGTATTTGGAGAAAGAAAAGTAAGGACAGGAATTGGAGGTTAGTACATTTGAAATAGACAGTACTGCTGCAATAAAGTATTTCATCGAAGGTCACTCATGGTGCCGCAAGCATCTTGCGTGAAACATGAACAATCACTGCGCCGCCGTGTTCCCATGTTTAATAACATGCTTTAACTCCTATCATCATGAACATGATATCACGTATACTTCTCAGTATTTTAATTATTCAGAGAGCTGTAATATTATGAATGTAATGGATTCTGTGTCCTGTCGGAGGAAGAGAAAGACTGGAAGCACGTAGTGATTCACACACATAGAGCACATGGAAGATCAAATACAAAACAAAGCATTTAACGTGCTACTTTAGTTACAATGGGATTTGAGAAACTAAACATTAAACAATTTTAAGATGAAGTTTATGATGTTTTACTTTAATGACAAAATAAACTACATGATTAAAGATGGAAATTTAGAGATTAAAGTTGACATTTCATGCTTTTTTTCCCACTGTGTGCCTATTTTTTTTCTCTGTACCCTAATAAGCTTTCATATGACACTCAGACGATGGGCTACGATTCGCCTTTTCACTGCGACTTTGATATGTGACAACTTCTTTTTTATTTCGGGCACTGTGCGACTTTGTGAACTTGAGCTTTCGAGTTTCTCCGACACTCTGTCACTCGATCAACTTTTTGTTGATTATATCACTGTTTAAACCAACAAATAGTAAGTTTTTCCTTGCCTCCACTTGGTATTCGCTAAAATTCTTCTATTTTCCCTTGTGCTTTTGCCATTGTCTTTTCACAGAAGGCTGAGCTTAAGGGCTGTTTATATTGATACTGTTTATATTGATTTGCATATTCAAAGAGGCGTAATTCTGGGAGGAGTTGGGTTGGGACAGCAGGTGCGTGCACGTGTGTTACTTTTCATGCTGACTGGGATTTATGGAGAGGAAGAACATGGAAGTTGGCGTTTGCACAGATTTATGCATCTGGATTTTTTTGTGCGTAAGCACATTTCCGCTTTTGTGCTTACATCATGTGCGAATTCTACGCACGGCGTTATGCATGAGGCACCTGGAGGGTTAAAACTGTCTTTATTTTGTAGTCTTTGCCATTAAAATCTTGAACAATATGTTACCTTTGTCTTTTGCATGGTCCTTTGGCCTCTTTTCAAGCATCCATTATCACCTAATCCCTGCTACTGTAATTGTGGAATCTGCTCAAACATCCCTTCAGTTGGCACCCTCTTTCTCTTGTACCAGTGCTCCTGCTTCCATCCTGCTGGTTTCTGACATCTCCTGCCTCCCTGTAATGGCATGTGAAGTTGCCAGTGTATTTCTGCCTGGGTGTGTCTCTCTGGTTCTTTCTCATAAATCTTGTGTCCTTTTCTGGGACAACACCTTGATATTTAGAAAGCCCTTCATTATACATATTATTTGTTCAAGAGAAAAGCTTTTAAAGATACTGTATGTTCAACATCTCGTCTATCATATTATTTCTGCTTTAAGTCATAAAACTTCTATTTATTCATCTTCTATCTAAACATCTATTTTGACTATACTAACTGTGCTCATAATAACCATCTTTAAAAAAGTATTATCTACTGAATCTAATTGGGCAGCAAAGTGGAATATAAAATTAGAAAGTATTGTTGTTGTGAGCACTTTTCATTTTTGCACATTCTTATGAGCCCTTTTGGCAATAAAAGGACATTTTTGATAGCTGTATTGTAGAAAAAGGCTCTAAAAGTAAAGCCTCATGGACTGGTAGCAAGAATAAGGAGCCAAGGACTCAAACACCAGGTCTTTCTTTCATTCCTCTGGTGTATATAGTTTCATTTGAAACAAGAAAAACATGATCTTGAAACCTGCCCTGCTTGAGTAGTGGAATGCTATATTTATTTAATTTTAATATATGTAATCCTATTAAAATACTCTTTAGTAATCTTAAACACGGTTTCTTGGGACACCAGTATTATTCAAAGAATGTCTGGGAAATGCTTTAAAGGTACAGTACAAAAATATTATACATTTCTCCTTTTCTGTCTATCTGAGAAACAAACATGTTTTTATTATAAATGTATGTTAATACAGTGTACAAAAATTCCTCCTGGACATTTCTTTTATACTTACATTTCACTCTACTGCCAGTTTCGCAATGAAAGACCCCACAACGTTTTCCAAATTGCCAGCAAAGGCTCCTTAATCAAGATTTTGTATTACAGTGTGCTTCAATGCAAGACATTCTGTTCCCCTCTAGTCGTGTCAACATTTACTCTCCAAAGGCAATGATCCAGGTCTCTAAAAGAATATATGAAGTAATAAAAGTGTGATAGAATTGACTAGGCGTGAGTGGCTATGCACAGAGTATGGCCCACATACTGTGACTGTACCTAAGGGTACATCCTGAGAATATCTCTTATCTTTGCTCATTTAAACAGTTTCCCCATCATGTGCACTGCTTATTCGCTTGAGTGACTATTTCTCCTCCTACATTTACTGCAACTACTTATTACCTTTTAAAGCTCCTAAGAAAATTTTAACTTGGTTCCAAGTTACAGGGAAAAAAAAAAGTATGAAACAACCTTGTGTTCATTTCTGATGCCTCTTGGTTTTTCCTTTAAAATTAAAGGTTGACATTGCAATTTTATCAGCAGATCATTTTTAAGGTTGAAGTACGTGCGGTAGAAAACAATCTGTCATATTATGGAAATAATAGGGTTGTGTATTGCTGCACAATTATCTACCTAATAATTACAGCAGGTAAAAGGTAGTGTTTCATTTCTAGTATATAGTGTACATAAATGCATTTCTACCAACTGTTTAAATACTGAACACAGTTGGTTTACTAATAAAAGCATTCATTATTTTGCATTTTACACATAATATGTCTTTAGTAAATACACAGTTAACTGAATAATATGTATATAAGGCTTCTACATGGCCCAAATGAAAACTGAAGTAGTTAGAGGCTATGGCCGGGTGCAGGAATGAGAGGCCTGGATCCACCAAGGAAATTTTGGGGTGCCAACCAAGTCATCCCTTTTATTGTCCGGAAATGAAACAAACAAAAAATAATGCTTGTAAGCATGCATCCTTTAAGCACAAATTCACAAAAGAACAGAGGTTGCAGTTGCTGTAGCGGAGCTCTGCCCAGAGGGTTGTTCTGGCCAATAATGACTCCTCCTTCCCAGGATGCCTGGGTTTTTATGATGGCTGGGCTGGAAGGTGCTGGGTTAAAAGCCTTCACTGGATGGCTTCTTAGCACTGTTGGAAAAGAAAGAGATAACAGCATTAGCAGCATTGCCCCCTCTTGTCTCGGAAGGTTATTACATACCTTGAATATGCCTGCGAAGAGGTCCTCCAACACACATGTGTGACAAGGCTTAGTACTTAAAGTAGAAAACAATCTATTTGGCTTAGAAAACATCCTCTGCACTTTTCAGTAAAAATCAATAGATAAAGAATTTGTATTTTTTCTTTAACAAAACACAATATTTTTGTGCTTCAGTCAAAAAATTCAGGTAACACTTTTTAACATTTGCTAAACTATCATTTATCTTAATTGGTCACAACAAAGTTACTTAATGATAAGTGGAAATTCCTTTTCCCATCACACAGTTGGTAAGTTAATCAAATAAAAGTGAAACACCTTATTCAGGATTACTTGATATGGCTGAATATTTTTGCAGTGGAGGTTTCAGGACCACTTACCTTTTTATGCTATGTGTCACTGACATCTTTTACCTGCTGGCACTGTAAAGCCGGTAATGCATTATTGTTTTGTAACTTGGTAGGCCCTTTGAAGCAAACTAATTGTACCTGTGACCTTTGCAAATATCCAGAGGGAAGATGCATTTTTCCTCCAAATAAATTACCTACAGATCTGATGCCGTGATTTCTCCCCAGAAAGGCTCCAGTTGAAAAATGTAATCAGCAACAACTAAATGTTAGATAAAATTGGCTACCATAAGAAAACTGATTTCCTGTTTTTGCTGAAAAATTGTTAAACCTAACTTATATTCCACTAAATGGTATGAAAGAAATGTTCATCTATTTTACTTTATTTTTATACAGTCAGTTTACACACATCATAGATTTCTGATTAAGATAAGGTCAGATTTCCCATTGTTTTATTCATTTTATTGATAATTTGTTAGACATCACAGTAGACAATACAGTACCAAAGATCACACTCCGTGTAAATACAGAACAGTTGCCATTTTCTGTTATGACATGTTTCATAGCAGAGGCTCATGAGACTTTATACCCAGTTTGTAGTCATACAAATTAACAAGTTTTAGTACAGCAAAAAACTAAAAGATGAACAAAAGTGTATGGAGGAATATGGTCTTTCACTGAGACTGAGACAAAAGTCCATATTAGAAGAAAATCCATCCATCCATTTTCCAACCCGCTGAATCCGAACACAGGGTCACGGGGGTCTGCTGGAGCCAATCCCAGCCAACACAGGGCACAAGGCAGGAACCAATCCCGGGCAGGGTGCCAACCCACCGCAGGACACACACAAACACCAAGCACACACAGTAGGGACAATTTAGAATCGCCAATCCACCTAACCTGCATGTCTTTGGACTGTGGGAGGAAACCGGAGCGCCCGGAGGAAACCCACGCAGACACGGGGAGAACATGCAAACTCCACGCAGGGAGAGCCCGGGAAGCGAACCCGGATCTCCAGGTCTCCCAACTGCGAGGCAGCAGCGCTACCCACTGCGCCACCGTGCCGCCCCTATTAGAAGAAAATGTAGAAGAAATCTTTCTAACTCTATTAGGACTTTTAGTATTGGAATGTTTGCCAATACATTATTTATCAAAAGTCTTAGAGATTGTGAAGGATCATTGTTCAGTGTCAATACCACCTGCAGCTCAGAACAAGGTAATCCACCTTGAGCTAAGTGTGTTTAGGCCTTAATGGTACTTGGAATGGGAGACCAACCAGGAAATCTTGGGTTGCTGCAGGAAGAGGGGTTAGTGAGACCATCAGGGTTTTGGTTTGGGGTGCTTACCCTGTAGTCTGTGTGTGGATCCTAATACTCCAGTCAGTGATGAGGACATAGCCCTGAAAACAATGGTGCTGACCTTTGTATGAGACATGCAACAGTGATCTAAACTCTCTGTGGTCATAAAGATTCCTGGGCATCTTTCAAAAAGAGTAGGGTGTATCCCAATGTCCTGGCTAAATTGCCTCACATGGCATGGTCATTTTGGTCTCCATTCATCCCCTGGCTCTAAATGACTAACTACCTCTCTCACCCCTTCACAATTTAATGGCTAATGTATCGTGAACGTACTGGCACCAAAATGGCTGCCATTGCAACATCCAGGTGCTACACATTGGTGGTGATTAAAGAGAATTCCCACTGTTTTGGTAGAGTGCTATTTAAGTGTAATTAATTAGAACATTAGAACACTCAGCCCAACAAAGCTCACCAGTCCTAGCCACTTATTTCTTCGAGTCGAGTTTTGAAAGTCCCTAACATCTTACTGTCTACCACACTACTTGGTAGCTTATTCCAAGTGTCTATCGCTCTTTGTGTAAAGAAAAACTTCCTAATGTTTGTGCAAAATTTACCCTTAACAAGTTTTCCAACTGTGTCCCTGTGTTCTTGATGAACTCATTTTAAAATAACAGTCTCGATCCACTGGACTAATTCCCTTCATAATTTTAAACACTTCAGTCATGTCACATCTTAATCTTCTTTTGCTTAATCTGTATAGGATCAGCTCTTTTAATCTTTCCTCATAATTCAACTCCTGTAGCCCTGGAATCGGCCTAGTTGCTCTTCTCTGGACCTTTTCTAGCGCTGCTATGTCCTTTTTGTAGCCTGGAGACCAAAACTGCACACAGTACTCAAGATGAGGCCTCACCAGTGCATTATAAAGGTTGAGCATAACCTCCTTGGACTTGTACTCCACACACCGTGCTATATAACCTAACATTCTGTTAGCCTTCTTAATGGCTTCTGAACACTGTCTGGAAGTCGATAGCTTAGAGTCCACTATGACTCCTAAATCCTTCTCATAAAGGTGTACTCTCGATTTTTCCACCACTCATTGTGTATTCAAACCTAACATTTTCACTTCCTATGTGTAATACTTTATGTTTACTGACATTAAATTTCATCTGCCACAAATCTGCCTAAGCCTGTATGCTATCCAAGTCCTTCTGTAATGATATAATGGATTCCTAATTATCTGCTAATCCACCTATCTTGGTATCATCTGCAAACTTAACCAGCTTGTCACTTATATTCCTAACCAAATCATTTATATATGTAAAAAAAGGCAGCATCCCTAGCACTGACCCCTGTGGAACACCACTCTTAATATCAGCCAATTCTGATGGGGTTCCTCGCACCATCACCCTCTGCTTCCTGTGTCTGAGCCAATTCTGCACCCATCTAAAAACAACACCCTGAACTCCCACTTCTTTTCATTTGATGCCCAACCTGTCATGTGGCACCTTATCAAATGCTTTCTGAAAGTCAAGATAAATAATATCATATGCTCCACTTCGATCGTATCCTTTTATTGCCTCCTCATACAATTCCAGCATGTTAGTAAAACACAACCTCCCTCTTTTGAACCCACGCTGACTGTTCAGAATAACTCCTGTCCTTGCCAGGTGTTGCTCAATCTTATTCTTAATAATTCCTTCCATTAATTTTCCTGTGATGCATGTTAAACTTACTGGCCTATAGTTGCTTGGATCTGCCCTGTCACCCTTTTTATATAATGGGATGAAATTTGCCATTTTCCAGTCTATTCAGAATCTCTCCAGTGCACAATGACTTCCTAAAAATATGTGTCAAGGGTTTATATATTGTCGCAGATTGAGGCCCTTATCGTCCTCTTGAACCCTCTGACTCGACTCCAGACACCAGGTAAAAGTCCAAATACTACCTTTATTTGAACAATAACGTGCACAAAGCACCCTCCACTCCACAATATTCATAAATCAATAAACAATACACTAATCAATCCTCCACACTCCCAGACACTTTGCCACCCTTCCTCCCAGCTCAGCTCCGCATACTGGTTTCCCAGAGTCCTTTACATAGTCCATGGCATGGAAGTGTTTCTCCCTTCTGTCCATGTGATCATGAACACTTCCGGGTCGGATAAAAAGCTCCTTTCTTCAACCCGGAAGCACGTCGTTTTCTCTTGTCATGTGATCATGACGCACCTCCGGGTTATAGGGCAAGTAAGAGTCCGGCAGCCTCCCCACAGCAACTCCTGGTGGTCCCCATGGTATCCAGTAGGGCTGTGCATAGAAACTACAAAGTCCATGAGGCCCTGCTGGAATTTGGGGAACGTCCATGCTGTTGGGAGAGCTCCACCTGGCGGCCTGGGGGTGAGGGCCGGAATATTTAGCCGGCCACCCACCACACTATGTACTTGATAGCCTCCTTAAGAACTCAAGGATAAATATTATCTGGTCCTGGTGATTTGTTTGATTTCAGCTTATTTAATCTGAGCAGTTCTTCTCCCTCTATAATTTCCAAATCCCTCACTACCTCCTTAGTAGTCCCTGTTACCTCTGGGAGGTTATCCACTTGCTTACTTGTAAACACCTCAGAAAAATATAAGTTTAGGGCATCTGCTATTTCATTGTCTGTATCTTTTAATTCCCCTTTACTATTTCTGATGCACTTGACCTCCTTCTTGATTGTTCTTTTACTACTAAAATACTGAAAAAATCTCTTAGGGTCATCTTTCGCCTTATCTGCTATATTCCTCTCCAACTGTCTTTTAGCCTCCCTGATATCCTTCTTAATGGTTGCCCTCATGTTCTCATACGCTCTACGATTCACTTTGCAGTCATTAGTCTTATATGCCTTATAAAGCAGTTTTTTTCTTTGCAACTTCTTTTTTAAGTCTTTAATAATCCACCGTGGAGTTTTTTTTTGTTTCCTATTAATTCCAAATTTAGGTATGTATCTGTCCTGCATTACATGTAAAACATTTTTAAACCTGTTCCACTGCTCCTCGACTGTCTCCACACTTAAAAGCTTATCCCAGTATATCCTACTTAGATATGGTCGCATCTGCTCAAAATTAGCCCTACCAAAGTTCAACTTAACAATTTTAGTCTTTGCATCTGCACTCTTACAAAATACTGAGACTTGTATTACATTATGGTCACTTGACCCTAGTAGTTCAATCACCTCTACTCCCTCAATTCTATCCTGATTATTACAAAATACTAAATCCAGACAGGCTTCACCCCGCGTTGGTGCTTTAACATGCTGTGTTAAAAAACAGTCACTGATTACTTCTGAAAACTCCTGCTCTTGTACTCCACCATCTGTAAGGTTATCCCAGTTAATATTTGGATAATTGAAGTCCCCCATGACTATAATATCTCTCTGTAAACTTGCCTTTTTGATAGTACTAAGTGTAGAGAGGTGTATGTGAATGTGGTTTTTAATTAATTGGCAGTTTGTTCATGGCTGGTTCCTGCCTTGCACCCAGTAATATTGGGCTAGGCCCATTAGTCATTTTTTTTTTTTAACATCCCATAAAATCTACTTGGAATTATTTCTACACTGATAGGTGGCCTCACTTTCAAAAGTATTTTTTTGGGAAGTAATACGCACAATAAATCAATATTTACGTTTCCCTATAAAAATTCCAAAATTGTGGTTCTTTGCAAGTTCCGTTTTAGAGATAGTGGATTGTACTGAACTTCACACAATGAATTAAATGTACCAAAAGAACCAGTAGAAACCTGCAGAAAAAATAGCAGCAATAGTCACCTTTGAAGTAATCTCCTTCTGCAGCGAAGCATTTAGTTAGATGACAACGGCTGAAAAAATACCAAGAATTCAATTTCTAGAATACCCTTGAGTTCCTTTCTCACATTACACTGGATATCAGAAATGTCTGAACATCTTCATCCTCACATGGCAGTTTTTACTTTTAGAAAGAGCCAGAAATTGCAATGGGCTAAGTCAGGTGAATAGGGTGGATGATCTAATTTGGTAATTGATTTCTTAGCCAGAAAGTCGCGAATACTGAGAGCATCATAGCTTGGGGGCATTGTCATGATGGATGATCCATTTCTAGCATCATCGTTCACATCTTCTCGCCCCTCTTTGAACCTTTTACGCCACTCAAAGACACTTGACTTTTTCATAGCATCCTCACCATACTTCACTTTCAACAGCTCAAACATTTCAGTAGCACTTTGTGACATGAGTGACACTTAATGGCCATTCTGGAAATTAAGTTGTCACACCTTTTACATTGAATAATCTAACATTGCCATTATTTTTATTGCTAAAGGTTTATAGTGTGCATTCCATGATTAGTAATTTTATTGTGATACACAATTCCAACATTGGACTAATCAGTCATTCGGGACTAATCACTGTCTTTGACAAGAGCACCTACATATATAATAAAATCACTGTTAGCTTCATTTCAATACTGCTAGCTTCCATGGTTTACTGAAATAAAGTATGGTATCACATACACATATCGTTATGTAACGTAAAGGATATCACACCGTTGGTCATTGACCACATATTTGAAAAGATATTTTTTTAACTGTGTTGTCCAACCTCTTCAACATTTGAATAGGGTTCATGAGGATTATGGGAGATGTGTCTCCAGACTCTTTATAAAATTTTAGCATTTCTTCCACACAATTTTCAAAAGGGAATGGCGCTGAGGTTAGTCAAGGGGGCTCATAGATTTAGTATCCTGGAATTGAACATAAGAATATTAGAAAATTGTAAAGAGAACATACAGGCCAACAAACACATCCTTTTACTCATCTAGATCGTCAAAAATAACATCAAGTCGAGATTTGAATGTCCTTATAGTCCTACTCTCTACTATACTACTACTACTACTAATTTATTCCATGTACTGTATTTGAGGCCTGTGGCCAGTCACTGTTACTGTCTGTGAGGAGTGTGTATGATCTCTCTGAATCTGCATGGACTTTTCCTCAGATTTGGTTTTCATCCCAAATATGTGACTGTTAGGCAATTCTAAATTGGTTCTGCAGAAACATGTGCGTGTAGACTGGCGGCTCATCCATAGTTGGTTAATACCTTGGTCCTATTAAAATAAGCTATGACCACCTGTGGAGGGGTGGTTCTTACCTCATCCCTGTTGCTGTAGAAATGGGCTTACCCCCAAATAACCCACTCTTTCAATAACCTGATGTTGGATAATGTGGTTACAACAAATAGATGGATTTATAGATAAAGCAGTACACGCCACTTTGTAACATAATTAGATACAGTTAGTATTTTTTTATTACTTCAAAACTGCTATATTCTCATAAAAAATACTTTTATGCTTCTTTTCTTTCCAAATCAATGTAAAAAAACAGTGGAATAACCATCAATGTTATGAAGTCATCGCTTCCTAGATCATTCTTTCCAAAGCTTTCTCATTATATTATTGGTGCACAAATTGATTAGTAAAATGCAACAAATCTTAGTAAATAAACATGCAAGTCCCATCTAGTTCACATTCAGCTTCATCCATAATGCCTAAGCCCTCAAAATCAAAAATTCCAGAAAACAATTGCTGTTCTTGTTAAAGAAGTTGGCACTTGAATATCTTTAAAAGCTTGGCTGTGAATTTAAAACAGAATCAGTCCTTCAATATTTCCCTTGGAGAGTTCAGTGAACTCAAAAGGAAGATAGATATTTCATTAAAGGCTTAACCCTTTGATACTCAGTTGCTTCTGTTATTCCTGCTGTTACCTAATTGCAACAATTCACTGGTTTAAGTGTAGTTCAATAAAAATAGAAAGAATTCGATTTTAGAAACTATATTCTGTTTAGCTTCAAATAATAGAGAACAAAAAAACAAATTAGTGTTACATCCTTAGAGTTCCTAAGAACTGTGTTCAAATCTCGTCTGCATGTCTTTCTTCTATTGAAAATCTGTACTTTTCTCTACACTTTCAAAGATGTGTCAGTTAGGTTGATGGAAAACTCTGAATTTGCCTTGTATTAGTGACTGCATGTGAAAGTGCTTGGCAGAAGATTAGCATCCTGCTCCAGCTTGTTTCCTGCCTTGTTCTGGAAGCTGTAAGGATACGCCCAGGCTATCCACATTCCTAAACTGCATTTATTCTGTTTACAAGTAAATAGATGGATGTTTATATTTGTATTAGAATGCTAATACTGTAATGGCCTGTCAGTCAGGTTTTAGGAAGAAGACAAAGTTGCTTAAGGAGGCAACTGAACCCAGTCAAGTAAGCTAGATTTATTTTTCACAATTCCTTTAATAAAGGTTTGATATTACATATGCACCCTAGTAGATCATAAAAGTGCAAGCCACCTTAACAAAAGGATAAGAGTTTGTGTGTCCATCTGGTTGCTATTTCACTGTTATTTCAAGAGATGTCACATCACAAACATTAACACTTCTTTTATGAATTCCATACCAAATGATATATAACAAGCATATACAGTACATTGCATTTGTCATTCCAACAGGTGATCTATCACAAATAACACTGCTTTTACAAATTTCATGCCAAATGGCATATAACAGACATATGCATTGCATTTATCATTCTCCCAAAGATGGAGTATCACAAACATTAACACTGCTTTTATAAATCCCATACCAAATGGCATTTAACAGAGACATATGGATTGCATTTGTCATTCTATTAGATAGTGCATCAGAAACATTAACATTACTTTAATACAGAGATGTATGCATTGCATTCATCATTCCAGCAGATGGTGCATTACAAGCACCATGCTTTTAAGAATTCCAAGCCAAACAGCCTATAACAGAGACATATGCATTACATGGTGCATTGCAAATATTAAAGATGAGATCTACATTGATTACTTAGATTTCAATCTGTCTTAGATGGGTAGCACAACTAGTACCTGAAAATATGATAAAATCTAGCAAAGGTTAAACCCACATACACAGAATACATAAGAGATTGGCTCCTGTCTCTTTTATACCCGTATGAGGTAAAGCAGAAATAGTTACCTTTAGTTTTAGGTTCAAGTATCTAGAATAATACAAATACCATATATATATCCATCCATCAAGTTTCTTATCTACCTATCCAGTGCAGGGTCACACGGTAATACAGATGCCACTATAATAAATGCAGTAAAATAGTGCACTCGCATAGTTAAATAGTATGCATGAACAATATACGATTCATTGTAGCTGTATTTAAAACAACCAAAGCACTATTATAACAAGGGCCAAAGACGGTGTTTCAGATTTTGTCTGTCTGTTCTCTCTGTTTTTTTTTTTGTCATTTATCCATTTTAGAGTTTTGCAAGCAAATGGACAAGGTGGTACATGTGTGGTCTTCAAGCCCTTTGCAGAGGACATTCATGCCTTACATGCATACTTATTCATGACCTTCTAGTTAACTTAACATGTGTGCATTTGGGATTTGAGTGAAGATCTTACTTTCATGAGGACATTAACATGAACGCAGGGAGGAAATTCACCTCCACGCTAGAGTCAGCCTCGGATCTCTAGAGCTGTAGAGCAACAGAGTTAACCATACTGACACTATGCTTCCTTCTTTTTCTGTTTTATTTTGCATAACCACCTCAAAATGTAACAAGTGTGCGAGTAGGGAGTCAGAGAAAATCAAAGAAAGCTTCATCAATAATGCTTTGGTGGTTATACTTTGTGTGAGCACATATTCCATTCCTCATTACCTGAGTTAGAATTTATCTAATCCATAATAATAACAACATCAAATTAACTATTTTTATAACTTGGAAAATTACAGTTTGTGATAATTCATTAAGATATGAACATTAGTAAGCTATATATTATGCAGATAGTAGAACACATACTGTATATTAAAAGGCATATGCTGTGCATACAGCAGTACACTTGTAATATCATTTTCATAGATCCAGTGTCTGAAATAAAGTAAAAAAAATGTATTCTCTGTAACACCAGTACCATGATTGCATACCAAACCAATGAAGAATTATCAGCATTGGCTTCTGTACTGATCAGTACAACTTCAACACATCCATCCATTTTTATAGGTACATATCCCATTTAAGTTAGATTAGGGTCAGATCTTGTCCCAACAAAAATAGCTCTTGTCTGGATGCCCAATCAATAGACAGCACATGCAAACACAGAAAGACTGGGGCATTATTGATTCTCAGTAGATACATGGCATATATGAGGAACTGGGAAACTCAAAAGGAAATCACACAAAGATTTGTAAAGAATCCCCACCCAAAAAAAATCAAAATTAGGAATTAAATGCAGTGAGCAAGCAAAATTTTCAGCTTGGCCATTATATTCCAGACATAAGTTTAATAAATCAAGGTGGACTCTGGTTCTTCTAGAAATGACTTAACAGATGACACATACATGTATGTATATTTTGTAGTACGGAGAAGAACAGAGCCACTCTTTTTCAGAGAATCACTTCAAAGTATTTTCTTTCCGATAAATAAACAACCATCACTGCTTCAGACACACGTAAGTGTGTTCAACAAATTTCATAGCATATCCATTATTAACAAACTGCTTCACAAAATCTTGGTTCACAGAGAGCTGAGTCCTGTCACAAAAGCATCAAGCACAACCTTAAGGCTTTAGTTAATGAAGACCAAAACTGTTCACTCTGCTGTTGAATTCCATAGTCAAACACTGCCACCTTATGTTCAACTATGTTAAGGCAACTTAAAGTAGGCCACTTTACATTGTCTTCAGTTTTGTTGAATTTTATTCTAAAGTCTTTCATTGCAGATTTTTAGATGAGATAGATAGATAGATAGATAGATAGATAGATAGATAGATAGATAGATAGATAGATAGATAGATAGATAGATAGATAGATAGATAGATAGATAGATAGATAGATAGATAGATAGATAGATCGATCAGTAAATGTTGCATGATCCAGAAAGAAATCAGCAAGATTAAAACTAACTATCCATTTTCAAACCTGTTGTATGGTCATGAGTGGCCAGTGCTCATTCTAACAACATCAGAATGAGGTAAGAACCAGTCATGTTTTCTGATTTTTTTCAAAAAAAAAGGTGACACTTTATTTTAGGTAATGCAAAAATGCATCTATTAATCGTTTTTTCTTAGCCAACAAGATCTTAATAAAGGCTTCTCCTAGCTTTAATAACACAAAGCATTGGTAAAGTTATTTGTCTATGTAATATGGCCCACAAAAATAATTTCACTTTGTAACAGTCCAAAATGACATAAGTGAGACTTCTGTTTCTTGATATTGCATACTTAATTATAAAAACTTACAAATCCTTCACATTAACTAAGTTAATTTAACCAGCATATCAACGGGTCTTATTATAAAACACTGCACAGATATGAATAACCTATTTACTGATGTTTTTATAGGTGGTATGCAGACCAAAAGAAGCCTTTGTTAAGGTCTTGTTATGTAAGGCAAATGATAGATGCATTTTTGCAGTGTTACAAAAAAAAAAAAAAAAACTCAAAAATTTCAAGCCACAAAAATATGCCAAAAAGAAAACTATGACCATATTGAAAAATCTCTCTATATAAAATCCAACATCTGTCTATCTCTCTGTCTGTATGTCTGTCCGCTTTTCACGAGAGAACTACTTAACAGATTTAGATCAGGCTTTTTTCTAGAATTTGCTTGAACATTCCGGTTGATTTTGTGACCCCTCTTATCACACTAAGTAAGAAATTTCAGTTGTGGTACTGATTTATTTGTGCAAATCTAAGAGAGACGCAGCGGGCCAAGCTGAAGGGGGTGGGGCCCTCCTTACTAACACGCCACTTTGGGACGTACCTTACATCTGCTTAGCTAGTGAATGAGGGAACTACTTAACGGATTTAGATTGGGGTTTTTTCTAGAATTTGCTTGAACATTCCAATTGATTTTGCGACTTCTGTCATTGCGCTAAGAATCATAGTTCGCTTGCAGGAGCGATATACTCACACTAATCCGAGACAGAGGCTGCATGCCGAGGGGAGGGGGAAGCGTGATGTCGGAGTAGGGATCCGGGCATGACCATCCTCACAGTCCTGCTTCATTTCTACGCAGGTGGAGCCACAGGGCACAGCTAGTTACTAATAAAAACAATCAATTGTGCATTTTCCTAAAAAGTGAAATACAGTGGAACCTCGGTTTGCGAGTAACTTGGTTTACGAGTGTTTCGCAAGATGAGCTAAAATTTTTAATAAATTTTGACTTGATAAACAAGTGAGGTCTTGCAATACGAGTAGTATTTATACGCTTTGTCTGCTGAGCGTCATGTGATCACAACTGAGCTGATGGTTCTTCTCTCTCTCTCTCTATCTCTGTGGGATTGTGGGCAATCGTTTCCTATTCTCCGTCTGAGTCGGCGTGCCTCACTCATATAGTCAACATCCGTACGAGCGTATACTGTTTACTACAGCATCGTGACTGTGTGTGTGTGTGTGTGTGCGCGTGCGTGCGTGCGTGCGTGTGTGTGTTGTGACATGCGAGTCCCCATCTTGCACCCCAAAACACAAAGCTGAGTCTTAGTACTTTAGCAACGCTAACTTTATTCAGCTTGAAACTGCAACAGTGCGATTATTTATTGTAGCAGGATCTGCCACTCTCCTATACACAGACACAGCAGTCAGGCAGGGTCGTGGCCAAGTAGTACTGTGCCCTGCGCATTTATAATGTTCCTTGTTCCTTGTATCACCCATCGACGGCAGGCGCTTATAGCATGTCCGCGATCTTTTCGTATTCGCTTTTACGGCGAACTGCTACAGCGCCGGGAGACTGCGATTGTTTTGGGACGCTCTTCTGCATGTCGTCCCGTTGGGTGGAATCCCACAAGAGTTTAGAAACTCACTCACACCAGCCATGATTCTTTTTAAAGGTAAAGTGCAGGTTAATTTGTTTTATGTATTTTTACTTATATTTTGTATTAATCATTTTTATATGAATAGTTTTGGGTTGTGGAACGAATCATCTGAGTTTCCATTATTTCTTATGGGGAAATTCACGAGTGCTTTGGACTGCGAGTGTGTTTCCGGAACGAATTATGCTTGCAAACTGAGGATCCACTGCATTACAATTTAGAACATGTTTCTCAAAATTCTCATCAATGATGGCTTATATTTTGCAAAACTGTGTCATAATAACCAGGTTCAAAAGATGGATAACCAGATTGAAGTTACTTGCGGTGTGTGTTGTATAATTGGAAAGCAACACTGAATCACTACAGAGAGATCAGCACTACGGCTTCATTCCACATGGTGGTAACCTACAGCCTACTGAACTTCTCAGATGTAGGCAAATCTGTAAAAGTAATGCAAACTGGCAAGTAGTTGAGAACTGGTCCATTTCAAGCCTAAGTGTGTGAGATGTAATGAACAAAAAAACTAAAAACATGCTGGAGAATAAGTTTTTGGTAAGCACTCGAAAGATCACCATAGCATGACAGTCTTCCCCAAAGGCTTTAGATTTCTCACATGACCATTATAACCATTAGACAATGCTGGAAATGATGACAGTAGAAGAGAGGAGTGTTTAAATTACAGTCAGGAATTCATGAACAGTCCTGGTAACAATAAGCACAGAAGCAGATAAAATACTGTATGATTTCTCAAGCTGATGACATTGTAAAACAGGCTACATCTTAAGGTCAGAGAGACCATCATCTAAGATTGGAATCAGTGTTAAAGAAGGTGTCAAAGAACCATAATTTCGAAATTTAAGGTAACACGAAAGCTGAGGAACCCACTAAAACAAAGGCAAGACAGCCAGACTCTGGCCAAAGCAAGTCAATGGAACAGCATGTTTTTCCTGAGTGTTGGTTGACACTACAGGTTCTTGAAATTATTAGTTTTGCCTCATACAGTAGAAATATATATAATAGTGGACATATTTAAAAAGTTAAACAAATCGACTGTAGTTATTCTGAAAAGAACAAAAAACAAGAGGAAAGTAATTTTTCAGATCTTGATTTAGCCATTCTATAATTCCAATTGATTCATAATATTAGCTTGCATAAACCTATAAATGTCTTAACAAACTAAATAATCATTCTCCAAAATC
Organism: Erpetoichthys calabaricus; assembly: GCF_900747795.2. Classification (NCBI taxonomy): domain Eukaryota; kingdom Metazoa; phylum Chordata; class Cladistia; order Polypteriformes; family Polypteridae; genus Erpetoichthys; species Erpetoichthys calabaricus. Next base: position 40,894,080 of record NC_041401.2, read on the forward strand.
AGAAGAGAAACTACTGTCCTCACCAGAGACAAAACCAACTAAAGATTTTAATGTATCCTTAGGCTAAACAAGGAGAGGGCAGACAAATTGTGCTACACTGTGTCAACTGACATGAAAAACCTCCAAACATCATGTAATTAAAGCTCAGGGGTGTATATAATACCAGTATTGTCTAAAATATTAGAATTCTGTCATGTAGAGTGTAGTGCAGCATGTGCAGTTTCTAGAATGATTAAAGATCATAAAGAAAATCTACACACTGTTCCTTGAGAATTGTAATGTGCACATTCAGTAAGTACCATCATCTCACATCAGAACAACAAAACAATCTGAATGAGAACGGGTCATTCAGGCCTACTCAGCTCACCGGTCCTGTCCACTTAATTCTTCCAAAATAACCATCAAGTCAAGTTTTGAAGTCCTACGGTGTACCACACTACTTGGTAACTTATTCCACCTGTCCGGTTCTCATTATGTAAAGAAACATTTCCTAATATTTGTGTGAAATTTACCATTAACAAGCTTCCAACTGTGTTCCCATCTTCTGATGAACTCATTTTAATGTAAAAGTCTCAATCCATTGTACTAATTCCCTTCATTATTTTAAACACTTCAATCATGTCACATTTTAATCTTCTTTTACTTAAACTGAAAAAGCTCAGCTCTTTTAATTTTTCCTCATAATTCAATCCCTGTATCCCTGGAATCAGCCTAGCTGCCCTTCTCTGGACTTTTTCCAGTGCTGCTGTGTTCTTTTTGTAGTCTGGAGACCAAAACTGTACACAGTACTCCAGGTGAGGTCTTACCAGTGTGTTATAAAGCTTGAGTGTAACCTTCTAGGACTTGTACTCTACACATCAGGGAGCTATATAACCGAATATTCTGTTAGCCTCCTTAATGACTTCTGATACTGTCTGGCAGTTGATAGTGTCGAGTCCACTATGACCTCTAAATACTTCTCTTAAGGTGTACTTTCAATTTTCAGACCTCCCATTGTGTATTCAAATCTAACATTTTTAATTCCTACGTCTAATACTTTACATGTACTTACAATAAATTTCATCTGCTACAAATCTGCCCAAGCCTGTATGTTGTCCAAGTCCTAATGGATTCAATTGATTCTTGATTATCTGCCAACACCTATCTTGGTATCATCTGCAAACTTAACCAGCTTCTTATTTACATTCCTATCCAAATCATTAATATATATTAAAAATAAGAGCAGCACTGGCACTGACCCCTGTGGGACATCAGCGAATTGTGATGGGGTTCCTCGCGCAAAACCCTCTGCTTGTTGTGTCAGTTTTTCATCCATCTATCTACAAACAACACCATGAGTGTCCACTTCTTTTAGCTTAATGCCCAACCTCTCATGTGGCATCTTTTCAAATACTTTCCGAAAGTCAAGATAAATAATATCATTTGCTCCACTTTGATCATATCCTTGTGTTGCTTTCTTTTAAAATTCCAGCATGTTGGTAAAACTTGGCCTCCCTCTTCTGAGTCCATGCTGTCAGTTCAGTAAAACTCCTGCTCTTGCAATGTGCTGCTCAATCTTTTCCTTAATTATTCCTTCGATTAATTTACCTTTGATGCATGTTAAGGTTACTGGCATATAGTTGCTGGGGGTCAGCTTCCACATCAATTTTAACCAAGCACTTATGGCTTGGTTAAAGTCAAACCATAAGTGGTGAATAGCACAGCAATACCACATCACACTTGACCAGATCTCAATAAACACTCCTTACTGAGAGGAACTGCAATAACACCAGGTTATTGTCTGCAATCCAACAATCCAAAAAAAGTCAGAAACACCACATAAGCAAATCTCAGGGTGAAGTATTCAAAATCAGAATCATTAAGTAAAAGTCAGAATCCAAAGGACAAGCAAGGGTAAAAACACCTATGTACCAAAGAACAGGGGTTAGGCAAGAAAGCCCTTGTCCTCCCTTCACATGACTAACAAATAACCAGTAGTGTATAACAGCAGAGCTACATGGATCAGGTCAAAGAAAGAATTATGAGAAAGGAAGGGCGTGGGGTGACACTCAGGTCCCATTCTAACAGCAAACTGTCTTTATAAAGCAAATTCACCAGAAGAGGCCAAATGCTCTGGAATGTTATTCAGTTTGGGATCATGAAACTGGATAGACAACGTGTCTGCTTTAACAGCTTTTGAGCCAAGTTAGAATAAAATTACAATAAATTAAATCAGAAGTCAACTAAAGCCAATTAACTCTTTCTTGGATTTAATCATTTTACTAGTTCATGGTATGCTTCCATTTTTTGTAGCAATGCCATTCCTCCACTTTGAAATAAAGAGGCAGCATTTATTAACTCCCACAATAATAATTCTGTTCAGAAGAAGAGTGCTTGCTGTGGTTTTATTTCTGCACTTGTTCCCAGCCTCTTTTCATTTTTATGCTCTCACATATTCTGGTTCCCTTTTTTGCTACTAAAAGATGTCGGTCAATAGAATGCATTTTTTAGAGTTTGAGTTTGTAGCTCATGGAATAAGATGACACTCCACTCTTGTTGAGCCACTCACCTGTCTATAGAACAATGTGGATGCTCTGGAAATTTACAAAGTAATCTCTGAACAAAAAAAAAAAGACTTCTGTGGAAATGATTTCATTTCTAGAATTCAGGTGTCTTAAAGTATATGCTTTTTGTAAGATTTCCAGGTTCAGAATGAGTCTGAGCAGCCCTCACTCATCTAGTTCTATTTGAGAAGTGTCTCTTCATGTGAATGTACATACCTGGGTGTCACAATCGGCTAAACCATTAAAGACTTACCAAACATTCAATTAGCTTTACATATTTCCAGTTGGTCCACTGTTCGCTGCCTTCAGAGAGTTTTCAGACCCTTTTGCTTTTTTACATTTTAGTATGTTGCAGCCTTATCATCATCAAGTTCTTCCATGTGAACCCTGAATACAATGAGGACTGATTGAAATCATTTAGGTTAGGTAGAATGCCTAGAAGGAGCTGGGTGGTCTCGTGACCTCGGAACCCCTGCAGATTTTGGTTTTTTTCTCTCCAGCTGTCTGGATTTTTTTTTCTGTCCTCCCTGGCCATTGGACCTTACTTTTATTCTTGTTAGTGTTCCCTAAGTTTATTTTCTTATTCATTTTGTCATTTTTCTCTTTCTTCAGCATGTAAAGCACTTTGAGCTACATCATTTGTATGAAAATGTGCTATATAAATAAATGTTGTTGTTGTTGTTGTTATGCAATAATCATTTCAATTCATTTTTTCCCTCATCAAACAGCAGTCAATACCCCAGAATTACAAACCAAACACGCTTTAAAAACACTTGCAAAATATTTTGAAATAAAAAAAAAAACCTGAAATATCACATAGACTCAAGTGTTCAGAACCTTTGCTGTGGCAATTGAAATTTGGCTCATTTGCATCGCATTCTACTGATCATCACAGAAATGTTTCCACACCTTGTTTGGAATCCACTGTGGTAAATTCAGCTGATTGGACCTGACTAGTAAAGGCAAACATTTCTCTATTTAAGGACCCTTGCTTGACAGTTGTCACTTTCCCACAGCGGGAAGTTATTTTTCAAGAACCTGGGATTTTTAGAAATTCGGGAACTTTTGTGGCATTCCCACCGCAAGAACTTGGGCCATTTACAGTTCCTGGGACTTTTTTTTGCTCCTACTCCAGGGTATTTACTTTTTGTTCAACCAGCTAGGAGCTAGGGTGATGAATTTTGCTGATTGGTTGGCCGCAAGCATTAGTGCCATCTTACAGATCTCTTAGTAGTTGAGTTACTGGAGAAGATGGAGTGCCACACTTCGCACTGCTTCACTATTCATAGCCACCTGCTTGGTGTGGTAGGGTTGCTCCCAATGAACTCCTCAACACGCCGCTCTTTGCACTGCATCACTCTTCTTTGCACATGACATATTTTGAATAAAGGTTACAACTTCTGTTATGTGATTAAAACGCAACAAGCAAAAGTGGCCAGGGACCACATGTAGTACAGGGCCTACATTGTACAGGAACTTATTGGTTCCTGAAAACAAAACATGTGTGGTAGGAAAGTGCCTAATGTGTATCACTGGAAAAAACAAGCCACAAGGTTGAAAGAATTGCCTGCTGAACTGATGGCTTGTGTTGGCACAGATTTGAGGAAGGCTACAAAATATTTCCTGTGGCGCTGAATCTTTCCAAAAGCCCAGTGGCCTTCCAAATTAAATGGAAGAAGCTTGGAAGAACCATGATTTTTGGTGGAGAACACCCTTTTGTAAAAGGGGTGACCCAAACCTTATGGTCATTCTGGCTGAGCTCCAGAGATGAAAGAAAACATTTCCAGATGGACAACCATCACTGCAACACTTCTTCGATCTAAGTTTTTTGCCTGTCTTCAGTTCACTTGCGTTTCCAAAAAGGCACCTGAAGGACTCTGAGACCGTGATGTCATTCCAATGATGATGCGTGGAGGTGACCGCTTCATGCTGTGGGGTTGTTGTTTTAAATCCCAGGTGAAGACTTACTACTTCAGTTTAGCATATCCTGACTAGCGCTGCTGATTAACTGTACATACTGTATCTCTGTTGTTAGTCATTAGCACTAAAACTTAAGTAACATGATAGTTAGAATTGGATACTAACCCTCACCTATTCTGTTTCTCTTCTCGGTACTCAAATGTGGCACTTGGTGCCACGGCCCACCTGCCAAGTTGTTTTGCCTGCCTAAGGTAAAGTCATCCCTGATGGAGGATCGCAGGAATCGTGAGAAAGAGGGGTCCTTTCATCGGATTGGCTGGCCCAACACTGTTTCAGCCATAGAATGGTCAAATGGGGGAGGCAGCTTGATGGATGAGGTATCCAGGAGTCTAAAATTATCCAAATCTTATTATGTGATATCATCTACTGTTAAATTCTGCTCCGTACTTCTAAAAAATTTTTAATTTTTTATTGAGGATTTGTTCTGTTCTGTGTATTGTATTGTATTGACCCCCTTCTTTTGACACCCACTGCACACCCAACCTACCTGGAAAGGGGTCTCTCTTTGAACTGCCTTTCCCAAGGTTTCTTCCATTTTTCCCTACTAGGTTTTTTTTGGGAGTTTTTCCTTGTCTTCTTAGAGAGTCAAGGCTGGGGCGCTGTCAAGAGGCAGGGCCTGTTAAAGCCCATTGCGGCACTTCCTGTGTGATTTTGGGCAATACAAAAATAAACTGTATTGTATTGTATTGTTTTCAATGGAAGAGACTTGGATACTGCCAATAGCAGGAACTTGGAGACTGTGTTGAATGAAGGCAGAACAGATCAAAGTAAAGATATATTCTTAATGAAAACCTGCCCCAGAGTACTCTGGATCTCACATTGAGCTGAAGGCTCACCTTCCAACTGGGTGATGACTATAAGAACAAAGCAGGAGTGGGTTAGGGACAACTCTGTGAATATCCTTGAGTTGCCTAGCCAAAGCCTGGACTAGCACCCAATCAAACCACTCTGGAGAAACCTGAAAACAGTTGCCCACTGACGGTTACCATCCAACCTTATGGAGCTTGAGACGATCTGCAGAGATGAATGGCAGAAAATCCTAGGTGTGTGAAGCTTGTGGTATCATTCCCCAAAAGACTCCAGGATATAATTGTTGCCAAAGGTGGCTCCATGAAGTACTGACGAAAGGGTCTGAATACTTGTGTCAACACGATATTTCAGTTTTATGTTTTTAATATATTTGCAAATACAAGGTGATTCTAATGGGTGGCGCCCTGAGTTACAGTGGTGTGAAAAACTATTTGCCCTCTTCCTGATTTCTTATTCTTTTGCATGTTTGTCACACAAAATGTTTCTGATCATCAAACACATTTAACCATTAGTCAAATATAACACAAGTAAACACAAAATGCAGTTTGTAAATGGTGGTTTTTATTATTTAGGGAGAAAAAAAAATCCAAACCTACATGGCCCTGTGTGAAAAAGTAATTGCCCCCTGAACCTAATAACTGGTTGGGCCACCCTTAGCAGCAATAACTGCAATCAAGCGTTTGCGATAACTTGCAATGAGTCTTTTACAGCGCTCTGGAGGAATTTTGGCCCACTCATCTTTGCAAAATTGTTGTAATTCAGCTTTATTTGAGGGTTTTCTAGCATGAACCGCCTTTTTAAGGTCATGCCATAGCATCTCAATTGGATTCAGGTCAGGACTTTGACTAGGCCACTCCAAAGTCTTCATTTTGTTTTTCTTCAGCCATTCAGAGGTGGATTTGCTGGTGTGTTTTGGGTCATTGTCCTGTTGCAGCACCCAAGATCGCTTCAGCTTGAGTTGACGAACAGATGGCCGGACATTCTCCTTCAGGATTTTTTGGTAGACAGTAGAATTCATGGTTCCATCTATCACAGCAAGCCTTCCAGGTCCTGAAGCAGCAAAACAACCCCAGACCATCACACGACCACCACCATATTTTACTGTTGGTATGATGTTCTTTTCTGAAATGCTGTGTTCCTTTTACGCCAGATGTAACGGGACATTTGCCTTCCAAAAAGTTCAACTTTTGTCTCATCAGTCCACAAGGTATTTTCCCAAAAGTCTTGGCAATCATTGAGATGTTTCTTAGCAAAATTGAGACGAGCCCTAATGTTCTTTTTGCTTAACAGTGGTTTGCGTCTTGGAAATCTGCCATGCAGGCCGTTTTTGCCCAGTCTCTTTCTTATGGTGGAGTCGTGAACACTGACCTTAATTGAGGCAAGTGAGGCCTGCAGTTCTTTAGACGTTGTCCTGGGGTCTTTTGTGACCTCTCGGATGAGTCGTCTCTGCGCTCTTGGTGTAATTTTGGTCGGCCGGCCACTCCTGGGAAGGTTCACCACTGTTCCATGTTTTTGCCATTTGTGGATAATGGCTCTCACTGTGGTTCGCTGGAGTCCCAAAGCTTTAGAAATGGCTTTATAACCTTTACCAGACTGATAGATCTCAATTACTTCTGTTCTCATTTGTTCCTGAATTTCTTTGGATCTTGGCATGATGTCTAGCTTTTGAGGTGCTTTTGGTCTACTTCTCTGTGTCAGGCAGCTCCTATTTAAGTGATTTCTTGATTGAAACAGGTGTGGCAGTAATCAGGCCTGGGGGGTGGCTACGGAAATTGAACTCAGGTGTGATACACCACAGTTAGGTTATTTTTTAACAAGGGGGCAATTACTTTTTCACACAGGGCCATGTAGGTTTGGATTTTTTTTCTCCCTAAATAATAAAAACCATCATTGAAAAACTGCATTTTGTGTTTACTTGTGTTATATTTGACTAATGGTTAAATGTGTTTGATGATCAGAAACATTTTGTGTGACAAACATGCAAAAGAATAAGAAATCAGGAAAGGGGCAAATAGTTTTTCACACCACTGTATGATGTATTACTGTCTTAATAATGAAGCAATCGAAACAAGATAAAGATCAAAGTATTCCTGAATAAATGTATGAATGACTGAGACATGGCGCTCTTTTTGAGTTATTTGTGAATGAACTAGATGACCGTGAGATCAGTGAAGATTATTTTCCTTTAAGATCTGTCACACGTCACCTGGCAGCATGGCACAAATTGAATAGTTTTGTGGCAATCGGGTCATTTCAAAGGGACTATGGCCACCTCGTTCCCTGAATCTGTCACCTCCAGATTTCTTCCTGTGGAAAGCACTGGAAGGAAAAGTATACAAGAACAAGCATAGTACACTGGAACAATTACAGTGAAACACTGAGCAGGAAATTGCTGCCATCACTCCTACAATGCTTGCGGATACCTTTGCCAATATTGAGAACCATGTTGATCTGTATTTGCATGAAGAAGGCGACCATTTCCAACACCAAATGTGATTCGATTGTTTACACATCTGTCAAGGTTTGTTCTGTATTTATTTTGTTTCTGTCACTTCATTATTACGTGAGTACCATATCATAACTCGGGGCCCCGTCCATTAGAATCTCCCTTTATTTCTAAAATCCAGTTTTTGCTTTGTCATTTTGGGGTATTGAGTGTTTCAAGATGTTGGAAGAAAATGAATTATTAATGATTTTACCAAACAAGGATCCAATGTGAAAATGTTAAGTGTTCTGATTACTTTCTGAATGCACTGAATGAATATCATTGGTTAGTAGAATTAATGACCTTAAAATTATATTCTTTTCAAAGTTTTCTGTATTTATTTTAATGCATTTTAAATTTCAGACTTTAGAATGAGCCATTTTCTGAATAATTTGTAATATGAAATGCCCCTCCTAGAAAAAAAATAATTGAAACAAAGATAAGCCAAAGGGAGGTATGATGCCACCAGTCTTTAAGCTGTCCTAATGGGACATGTGTGTCTGCACTCCGAGATTTTGGAGTGACACATACTGTATGATATAATCCTCAGTAAATGCCAGTATGGATTACATCAGAAAGAAACTCCTGTGCCTCTTCCTTTCTTTATGACCTCCTGCATGTTCCTTCATATACAGACTGTTTTAGCTATAGCAAAAATACAGAATTCATTGAGAGTCTGACACCAGTATGGACAGAACTCATTAGATCTCATTACTTTCAGCCATATCCTTTAAACCAAGTAACATGTATCCTTCTTCACTGAAATGCTCACATTTATTCTTTAACACATTCATTGTATTATGACCTTCACTGTAGTTTAATTCAAACAGCAATCAAAATTATATAATTTTTCTGAAAAACAAAAAAAGCTTACAAACCGAAGATTTAACTTATCGTTATATAATCCATCCATCCATCCATTTTCCAACCCGCTGAATCCGAACACAGGGTCACGGGGGTCTGCTGGAGCCAATCCCAGCCAACACAGGGCACAAGGCAGGGAACCAATCCCGGGCAGGGTGCCAACCCACCGCAGATCGTTATATAATCCAATTGCATACTCTTCCTCATCTGTCTGCTACAGAAGCACTGCCAATAACCAACAATTCTAAAATGATTTCAGTTCTTATAAGACAATTCCCCTTCATATTTCTTAAAATAGCACTGGAGTATTTTCTCCAGTGGCTAAATATTTTAACTTAATGCCTGAACCCTCTACTGTCTGATGGCTTTTGTGTCTCAGTGGATCTTTGCCCACAGTTGATGTATGCCAGATGGGACCTCTTTGCTCCATACATAGTTGAATTTACTGTATTGCTAGTTTGCCAAACACCATACCACCCTCTGTTGTCTGCCCTTAAAAACAATTCATCAACACGGTTTAACAATGCTGCTTTTCATTTCCACAGAATAGTCTTGTACCTTTCTTTTTTGTTTTCTATTTTGAGACTTTTTGTCTTCTTTTGTAGGCTGGAGAGACTTAGAGGGTAAGTGTGCCATATTAAAGAACACTGTAAAAATGTGGCATATGCAATATAATTATAAAATATTTCATTTCATTATATTAGTCCCTATGAAACTCAAGGAAGATTATAAAATGCTGAAGTTTTTTGGGGCGGTTCAAAAACTGATTAAAATTTATAGACATGTCTGCCAGGCTAATAAATAATTACTATTGCATAAATATGCATCCTGCTGCTTGGCAAAAAAAAGTACTGCTTTTGTCTGACTTCAGAGTACTTATCTATGAAAAAATTCTTATTCTTAAAAAAACAGCCTTTTAAGTAATTTCATTATTTTTATTTATCAAGACTTATTACTGTATATACTCGCATTTAAGTTCTCCCGCAGATAAGTCTGAGCTTGATTTCACCAAATAATTTCCAGTGTTTTATAATGTTGGTCCTATAAGTCGAATGCGGAAAACTCACGCTATTGGTATTATGATATTATACCAATATTATGATTATGATATGCTAACGCCCACATGAGGGTCTGATTTTATGATTGATTTTTCAGGTTTCAAGACCCAACCTATACGTGAGTATATATGGTATTTATCTATTGAACTATAAGTTTATCTTAGCAACATTTGTATACTGACCTTACCTGTCTGTAATCAGTTCAATGTAAACAGTATTTGCAGTAAAATTTCATATCACAATCTTTAACTGAGGGCCACTTCTACATTTATAGGTTAGCAGAATCCATTGCTGACAATCTGTTTTGCTCTTCAAGAATTGCATGCTTCTCTTCATATAAAAATTCAAACAAATTTACTGATGAAGGGTTTCTAAGCAATAATTCCGTTCTGCAAATTAGTTATTAAAGAAAATTCCATCTCTACAGTGCTACCAATGTGACCCGGCTGGTCATTAGAATTTTCTGTCTTAATGTTCATTAATTTTCAAACTAAATTTATACTTTTTTCATTCAGAAACATCAAGGTTGGTGTATGAAACACCCTTTTAACAAGTACAGCATTAGGTAAGTGACTGTTAGATGAGACCAGAGTCTTCAGGCTTTGGAATATTAGAAAAGTTGTGATGAGAGCAAGTCTTTCAGCCCAGCGTGCTTGTTGATTCTTTTCTTGGATTGTCCAAAATAACATCAAATTGTGATGTGAAGGTCCCTAAAGTTCTACTCTCCACCACACTACTTGGTAACTTATTCCATGTGTTTATGGTTCTCTGTGTAAAGAAAAACTTCCTAATGTTTGTGCAAAATTAACCCTTAACAAATTTCCAGCTGTGTTCTTGATGAACTCATTTTAAGATAACAGCCTTGATACACCATACTAATTCCCTTAATGATTTTAAACACTTTAATTATGCTCCCTCCTAATCTCTGTTTGCTTAAACTGAAATTTTTCAACTCCTTCAATCTCATCTCATAACTCATGCCTCTTAGTAAGCCTAGTCACTCTCCTATGGACTTTCTTTAGCGCTGCTATGCATTTTTTTATAATATGGAGACCAAAACTGAACACACTACTCTAGGTGAGGCCTCACTTCTAACCTAACATCTTAGTACTTTTCTTGATCACTTCTGATGAGACCAGAGCCATCAGACATTAGGATATTAAAAAATTAGAAATGCTGCCTGATTGTAGATAGTAATGTTCCACTATGACTTCCAGGTCCTTTTCATAAGGTGTATTTTCAATTCTCAATTACAGACTTTCCATTGTATACTCAAGTCTGTTTTGTATACTTTTACTTCGTTTCTGCCTAAGTCTCTCTATAACAATTTATCTGATTCTCCATTATCTGCCCTTCAACCTAGTTTGGTATCATCTGCAAACCTAACTATCTTATCAATTATATTCTTGTCCATATCATTTATTTAAGTTAAAAAAGAACAGCAGCCCAAGCAATGATCCCGAGGGACAGAATTTAAACATCACCTAATACTGAAAACATTCCCCTCACCATTCCCCGTGGTTTTCCGTATTTGAGCCAATTTTGTACCCAACTACAGATCTCACCTTGAATTCCATCTTCTTTTAGTTAGTGGCTAACTGTGTTAATAAGGGGTACTGATGGAACTAAAAGATAAATAATATTTTGCTAATATCGAGCATACTGTAGAATGTTTGTCGTGGAAGCACATAAAAGTTTTAGCTGCTTATATTTGTAGCCTAGCCAAATATGATTAAACATATCTTCTGACCCCCTCCCCCCACCACCACCAAAAATACAAGATACTACTAATGTTAGCTTTTAGCAGAGGGGGTTGTTAATCAGTTTCAACTGAGGAACAACAATGAGACGACCCCCAAAACAGGAATAGTTTAACAGGTGGAGGCCACTGACATTTTTCCCTCCTCATCTTTTCTGACTGTTTTTTCACTACTTTGCATTTGGCTATGGTCAGTGTCACTGCTGGTAACATGAGGCAATACCTGGACCCTACAGAGGTTGCACAGGTAGTCCAACTTCTCCAGGATGGCACATCAATACATGCCATTGCCAAAAGGTTTGCTGCGTCTCCCAGCACAGTCTCAAGGGCATGGAGGAGATTCCAGGAGACAGGCAGTTACTCTAGGAGAGTTGGACAGGGCTGTAGAAGGTCCTTAACTCATCAGCAGGACCGGTATTTGCTTCTTTGAGCAAGGAGGAACATGATGAGCACTGTCAGAGCCCTACAAAATGACTTCCAGTAGGCCACTGGTGTGAATGTGTGTGACCAAACAATCAGAAACAGACTTCATGAGGGTGGCCTGAGAGCCCGACGTCTTTTAGTGGGCCCTGTGCTCACTGCCCAGCACCATGGAGCTCGATTGGCATTTGCCATAGAATACCAGAATTGGCAGGTCCACCACTGGCCCCTGTACTTTTCACGGATGAGAGCAGTTTCACCCTGAGCAAATTTGACAGACATGAAAGGGTCTGGAGAAGCCGTGGAGAATGTTATGCTGCCTGTAACATCATTCAGCATGACCGGTGGTGGTGGGTCAGTGGTGGTCTAGGGAGGCATATCCATGGAGGGACGCAGAGACCTCTACAGGCTAGACAACAGCACCTTGACTGCCATTAGGTATTGGGATGAAATCCTTGGACCCCTTGTCAGACCCTGTGCTGGTGCAGTGGGTCCTGGGTTCCTCCTGGTGCACGACAATGCCTGGCCTCATGTGGTGAGAGTATGCAGGCAGTTCCTGGAGAATGAAGGAATTGATACCATTGACTGGCCCTCACACATGCCTGACCTAAATCCCATAGACACACCTGAGACATTATGGTCCATCCGATGTCATCAGGTTGCACCTCAGACTGTCCAGAAGCTCAGTGATGCCCTGGTCCAGATCTGAGAGGAGATACCCCAGGACACCATCCGTCATCTCATTAGGTGCATTCCCCGACGTTATCAGGCATGCATGCAAGCACGTAGGGGCCATACAAACTACTGTGTACGATTTGGAGTTGTTGCAGTGAAATTTCGGCAAAATGGACTAGCCTGCCGCATCATTTTTTCACTTTGAATTTCGGGGTGTCTGTAGGTTGATCATTTTCATTTCCATCAAACAATGTGGCATCCTTTCATCCTAACACATTACCCAGTCCATATCAGCATAGATATCCAGCAGGATTTTTTCCCATTGAGATCTGTGTTTTCAGTGTTCCTTTAATTTCCTGAGCAGTATATAATGAAGGTTGAATACAGCAAATGAAAAAAATGAAGTGATTTAAATGGCTATCTTGCAGAATATGCCCTTTTAAATTTTGAGCAGCTAACCTCAAACATTTCTGTATGACCTGCTTAAAAGCCCTTTCTATTTATAGAATGCAACTGCTCCATTTTAAATACACTAAATTTAACTAGAGTATTATACTTTGCATATTGTTGTGTTTGCATTTGCTAGAGAAATTGGAAACAGGGTAGGCTCTAGTAGACTCAGTTCACTTGAAGAAAACCCATACATCTTTAATTTGTCTGTTGTTTCTTTCAAACGGTAATTGTAGATATGAAAGGTGCTATATACTCTATGAGAGGTAGATACATTTGAAATGTTCTATGTATGTTATGCTTGAGATAAAGCAAAGCTATGTTTAACATACAATTTGAAAATAAGACATGTTTAATTAGTTACATTGTTAATTCCTTTATTGTATACTTGATTTTTTTATATATATACTTTATTAATCCCAGAGGGGAAATTGTTTTTTCTCATGACCTTTGGAGATCAAAGCTCAGGGTCAGTCACTGAAACATTTTCAGCTTAATGGCCTTGCTCAAGAGTCCAACAGATTAGGACCATTTCTGGCAGTAATGGGATTTGAACCAGCAACCTTCCAGATACTAGCACAGATCATGAGCCTCAGAGCCACCACTCCACCCTAACCACAATTTCCGTCAGTAAAGTAAGCAACCATATTTCTATATATGTATATAAAATCCAACGTCTGTCTGTCTGTATGTCTGTCCGCTTTTCACGAGAGAACTACTTAATAGATTTAGATCAGGTTTTTTTCTATAATTTGCTTGAACATTCCAGTTGATTTTGCGACTTCTCTCATCACGCTAATAATCATAGTTCGCTTGCAGGAGTGATATATTTGCGCTAATCCAAGACAGAGGCTGCGGACCAAGGGGAAGAAGTAAGTGTGATGTCAGGAGTAGGGAGCCATTCAGGGCCCTCCTTACTGTCCTGTTTCACTTCGACGTGGGCGAAGCCGCTGGGGACAGCTAGTCATACATATAATCCCTTCTACAACATAAATTAAATAATTAAAGAAGTAAAATGTATGGAATAATATCAAGTTAGTCATCCTTCCTAGACAACAATAACAGTATTCCTGGCCTTGGAATAAGCCCATCCTTCCATTTTGTAAGCCATTTCAGAATCATTGAGATTAGTGTTCATACCGCCAGTATAAATGAACTCTCTCATACACTCAATTTCGCAATCTCACCAGTTCAGGGTGCAACTTAATATAACCCTCCATGTATCAGGAAGAAACCCACATAAGTACAGGAGACCATTTATCCCAGTTAAAATTGCCGTCTAGTGGCCACTGAGTACTTTGTTCACTGCCCTTTTCCATGACTTTATTCACTTTTGCATATGCTTATTAACGCTGGACCACCTTTACTGGGCAGCGGCGATGCATAGCATCCAGCTTCCATACCCATTTTACCAAGCTTGGATTTTTTAGCAATAACCATTGCCCAGACAATCATTCACTTTTAAATATTTACTTACTTACTACAGAATTCAAGGACTGGCAGTCAATGGCCCCACCCAAGGTTGCTAGCAGCAATACTAAGTGAAAGAGGGAAATTTTAGCAAAATGGTTTTTCCCCCTTACCTTTATACGCCGGTGTTCAGAATTTCTTTGCCACATTCAGCCTGGAACTTGGTCCAAGACAGCAGTCTTGAATCTAACTTCTGCCACCAACTGAAGGGGTTCAGTAAGAATTTACCTGAATAAAATAAATCAAACACTTTAAGGATTGATCGGTGTGAAGCAAGGGTTTATTGCTAGACACACATAAATGCCACATGCTCTGCTAGAGTCCTGGGGCCTCATGTATAAACAGTGCGTACAACACAGAAATGTTGCGTAAGAACATTTCCACATTCAAATCGCAATGTATAAAACCTACACTTGGCATAAAGCCACACACTTTTTCACGGTACCTCATACCCTGTCATACGCAAGTTCTCCGCTCGGTTTTGCAGACTGGCAGCACCCAGCGTCAAAGCAGTGCTACTGTTTCTGTGTGGTTACCCTTTCTTAGATCTACATCCACGATGGCGGCTTTATCAAATACATTGAAATTAACCGCATATCGTTCATAAATTGAATGCATCTGATTGTAATTAACCTGTAACAATATAATGGTCCACAGAGTGGTCAAACTATTCTAAATACCATAACTGCTTTAGCGTTGTTACTCTCACTGCACCTTCTTCTTCTTTCAGCTGCTCCCGTTAGGTGTTGCCACAGCGGATCGTCTTTTTCCATATTACTCTCACTGCACCACTCGGAGTATTTATATCACTGTATCTGAGTGTGAATCACAGATCTACAGCGATTGGAAAGAGAATTATCGGTATACAGCATCAAGCACACTCTGCCTCAGGCATTCGCTATTTGAACTGCTCTCATCCGACCAACGCTTCACAGACTTTCCTGTTTGGACCTCACGGTTCACAAACAGTTTCATCCCAAGAACCATACATGCAATCAGTCCATCAGGTGCTCCTTGTAGAACTGTTTGTACTTGCAAGTTACCGTGAGGTAATTGTACTTATGATACAGTTATAATATTGCACAACCTGAGCCACTTTATAAAGCACGTATTTACATATGATGGCGATATCATTTTTAAGATGAAATGCAGCAAAATATCTTGATTATATTATACAGATAAAACTTTAACTACATGGTGCCGCAGCGCTTGCGAGCTTGAGCTTCGTTCACGGATTGTTCTTGCCTTGCGCTGTTTTCATGCTGTGGCTGGCGCGACACTGGAAGGATAGATGGATAGAATAATTAAACATTACGAAGATATTTCGATGTTCCTTAAAAGTTTTGAAGAATCGGCGTTCTAAGCTTACAGATGGCTTAACGTCTATTACAGAGCTGATTGTGTGCCGATTGGGTATTTGGAGAAAGAAAAGTAAGGACAGGAATTGGGGGTTAGATACTTTTTAAAAAGACAGTACTTCTGTAATAAAGCATTTCATTGAAGGTCGCACGTGGCACAGCAAGCATCTTGCTGTGAGACATGAACAATCACTGCACCACCATGTTCCCATGTTTAATAACATGCTTTAACTTATATCATCATGAAAATGATATCACGTATACTTCTCAGTATTTTAATTATTCAGAGAGCTGTAATATTATGAACGTAATGGATTCTGTGTTCTGTCAGAGGAAGAGCACGTAGTGATTCAGGCACATAGAGCACAAATAAGATCAAATACACAACAAAGCATTTAACATGCTACTTTAGTTATGATGGGATTTGAGAAACTAGTAAATTAAACGATTTTAAGATGAAGTTTATGATGTTCTACTTTAATGACAAAATAAACTACGTGATTAAAGTGGAAATTTCAAGATTAAAGTTGACATTTTGTGCTTTTTTCACACGGTGTGTCTTTTTTTTCACTGTACCCTAATAAGCTTTCATATGACACTCAGACGGTGGGCTACGAGTTGCCTTTTCACACCGACTTTGATATGTGACAACTTTTTTATTTCAGGCACTTTGTGAACTTGTGCTTTCGAGTTTCTCCGACACGCTATGTCACTCGATCAAGTTCCTTTTGTTGCTTATATAACTGTTTAAACCAACAAATAGTACGTTTTTCTTTGCCTCCATTTGGTATTCACTGAAATTCTTCTATTTTTCCTCGTACTTTTGCCATTGCCTTTTCACAGAACGCTGGGCTTAAGGGCTATTTGATATATGATTTGCATATTCAAAGAGGCGTAATTGTGGGAGGAGTTGGGGCGGGACAGCAAGCGCGTGCACGTGCGTTTATTTCCACGCTGAGTGGGATTTATGTAGCAGAAGTTGGCGAACGCACAGATTCCTGCATCTGAATTTTTCTGTGCGTAAGCACATTTCGGCTTTTGTGCTTACGTCATGTTATAGTGCGAATTCTATGCACGGCGTTATGCATGAGGCCCTTGGTGCAGCTCCTAAGGTGTGGGTCTACTCATTGCATTGAGTTGACTGCTTTTATAAGTTCACACATACATCATCATGTATCTTTTAACAAGTGTCATTTTTCTGAAGGAACAAAGTAATCTTAAAAACTAACAGAAAGACTAATTTTGAAGCATGCTTTATCAGCAGCTTTCCTAGTACAAACCATTGAAAGAAACTTAAGAGTCTTCACATTGCTGCTGTGTTATTTTCATAAGTCATTGTATAAGCTAACAGTCAGAAATAAGCAAATATGGGCTAAACTAGTTATGAGCTATATGTGTTCAAATAAAACATAAGTCAAGGCTGCTGCAGGGTTCATAATAGAATTTACACCCCAGAACTTCACCAACTCCTACAATAGGCAGTGCTAAGGTAAGGTCTTAGAGCTGTAAGGCAACATGGCTAAACGTTGTGCCATGATTTTGCCTCTGAAAAACATATTGTAATCAAATGTATTATAATCATAATGGACCTTAGAAAAGCTACAAATCCAAGAAAGTTTCACTTCATTCTACATTAATGTTCTATATAAATTTAACTCAGACCCACACTTTAGTTTAAGTGTCCATTATAATGCAATTATTAACAGTCTGTGAATGTTTTATTAACTATGTCAGGCAAGCATGTCAGAGGGTCACGTTCTGGACTTGTAAGCACTTTCACCCCGGGACTGAGGGAGGTGCGGTCACTGACTCTTCTTTCTCTTTTGTCACCCACAACTCCAAGAAGCCCATTGAGATCAAATGATCCCAACCCTTCTGGTCCATGAGCTTTAAAAACAAGGCACTCCTGGAAGAAGGCATCTCATTCGGGAGATGAGCCACCGGCACTATGGAGCTCTGACCCTGAAGTCTGACTTCTCTCCAGAGCCTTTAAGCTACAGACTATTGCTACATTTTGCTTTTCTTTATTTACTGCTCCATCCAGTGCTTGTTAATTTGTGTTCAGTTATTATTCTGAGTAAACAGGGTGGCATGTTGGCACCCTGACATTTCACCTTATCTCCTGTCTTACTCGATAGATAGATAGATAGATAGATAGATAGATAGATAGATAGATAGATAGATAGATAGATAGATAGATAGATAGATAGATAGATAGATAGATAGATAGATAGATAGATAGATAGATAGATAGATAGATAGATAGATAGATAGATAGATAGATAGATAGATAGATAGATAGATAGATAGATAGATAGGGGGACATTTGGCATGCTATTCACAATAAAAGTTTCAGTCCTTGAAGCTTGTTGCTTAGCTAATAGATAAGTTGCCCCAATACCTCATCCAGATTCTTCTTGAATTTTGACAACCGCGCAAACTGCCCTCCTTGAGAATAATCAGGTTTAAGAGTAGAGTAGAGTTTAAGAGTCTGTAAGAGTAGGACATTTCCTTAAGTCCTGAGATGCACTTGGTTGCTCTCCTCTGCTCAGCTTCAAGTGCTGTTATAACTAGAACTGCACAGAACACTCCTTATGTGAACTCACTAGTGCTTTATATAATCTGAGCATAACGTCTCTTGATTTATATTTAACATTATATTTAATGATATAACCAAACATTGTATTTGCTTTTTCGATTGCTTCTGCACATTGCTTAGATAATCAAAATGTTGCATCAACATAAACTCCTCAATTTTTTTTTTGTGGTTGCTTCCTGTAGGACAGTGTCTCCCATCTTATATTTATAATTGCCATTCATTAAGCCCACGTGTAGCATTTTGCTCTTTTTGAAGCTTGTCTGAGTCTCCTCGGTGTCCTCAATATCTGCCCTTCCTACAATTTTAGTGTCATCTGCACATTTCAAAGGTTTACTAACTATACCAAGAATCAATGTCATTAATATAAATCAGGAAAAGTAATGACCCCAGGACAGACCCCGAGGGAATGCACTAATGACCTCATTTAACATGAATCTGTAATCTTTGTCTCCTGCTGGTTAACCAACTTGTAATACGAGGGTTATCATGTTTTATAACGTGCAGACTGTTAATAACTGCTTATAATGGATACCTAAACTAAAGAGTTTCCCACTTTTTGTTGTTAATGTCATGATCTGAAACTTTTCATAACCCTTTTCTCATATGGAATTAACTAAACGAAAGAAAGTTTAGATAGAGATAGATAGATAGATAGATACTTTATTAATCCCAATGGGAAATTCACATTCTTCAGCAGCAGCATACTGATACAATAAATAATATTAAATTAAAGAATGATAATAATACAGGTGAAAAAAACAGACAATAACTATGTATAATGTTAAATATTAACGTTTACCCCCCCTGGTGGAATTAACGAGTCGCATAGTTTGGGGGAGGAACGATCTCCTCAATCTGTCTGTGGAGCAGGACAGTGACAGCAGTCTGTCGCTGAAGCTGCTCTTCTGTCTGGAGATGACATTATTTAATGGATGCAGTGGATTCTCCATAATTGATAGGAGCCTGCTGAGCGCCCTTCGCTCTGCCACAGATGTTAAACTGTCCAGCTCCATGCCAACAATAGAGCCTGCCTTCCTCACCAGTTTGTCCAGGCGTGAGGCGTCTTTCCTCTTAATGCTGCCTCCCCAGCACACCACTGCGTAGAAGAGGGCGCTCGCCACAACTGTTTGATAGAACATCTGCAGCATCTTATTGCAGATGTTGAAGGAAGCCAGCCTTCTAAGGAAGTATAACCGGCTTTGTCCTTTCTTGCACAGCGCATCAGTATTGGCAGTCCAGTCTAATTAATCATCCAGCTGCACTCCCAGATATTTATAGGTCTGCACCATCTGCACACAGTCACCTTTGATGATCACTGGGTCTATGAGGGGTCTGGGCCTCCTAAAATCCACCACCAGCTCCTTGGTTTTGCTGGTGTTCAGGTGTAAACATACGGTGAAAGGTTAACGGATATATATCATTGTGTTTCTAACTTTATTTTAAATTTCCATCATTTTCTGTTACCAATATTTTTACTTTTGTTTTTCCCTTCCTAATTTGCCAGGATGGCTATATGTACAGTATGTTGATCACTACTGCGTCTTCACTCATGGTTTAGTAGTGTAAATTTGTAACAGATATAATTTTTCTTAAGCTTTTCTAGCAAATAAATAAATAAACAAACTACACTCTTACTGCCTTTGTTTTGTTTTTACTTTTATCACAGATATCTGGCCATAACTCAGATTGTACACATTTCTGGAACAAACAAAGCAACTCCAATGATTCTTTTTGCTTTAAACAACGGCAAGGTTTAATTTTGTTCAAGCTGGTTGTTTAATTTCTAAGCAAAAGATAATAAAGACGTTTTTTTCAGACAAAAGTGAGTGTGACATTTTAAAGAAAGTTGAATGCCTGATTTAAATTAAGAAATTAGCGTAACTGTGTTGAGATCCTAATGGTCTTTATGCCATTTTAGCTGAGGAGCATCCTGACAGGCTTAGAAGCACTGGAGCTGGTAGGCAAAATATAAATGTGACATTTCTTTCTGTTCCTCAAAGACTACAACTCACACATGCAGTCGTTTCTGAACAAATGACATTAGTGCATTCAAGAACATGGGTGGACCTGATATATGTGTGTGAGTGAATTTTTTTTTTTTTACACTGTTTAAAATTACATTTTTTAAAATAAAATAAAGCCAATAAAAACCTAATGGATTTCCCAGAATTTCTGTTCCTCGTCTTGCAGGGTCAAGCCAGAGACCCTTTTCAATTGCATCTTTTATGTGTGCAAAAACAAAAGAAGGAATAATGAATTGCATATGAATAAAAAGAGCTTTCCATTATCCGCCCACACGCTATTGCATCATTTTCGGGACTGGAGCAAAGTGACACAGGCTACTGATCTGTTGCTCAAGGTTCTCTCTAAAGGCTGTCACACAATGTGAGGGGACATTCATTGCTCAAACTGGATGCAGCTCGGTTTTTGCGATTTTCTTCAAAATAAGGAAACGTGCAAAGCCAAAAATACCTAAACCATTCTATCATCATGATTCCATACATGTTGAAACATTTAAAAACCACATCTTATTAGCAACCATAACATCCAAGAATGATTCCTCACCTCACATTAAACTCTTCATTGTTCTCTTAGTATAGTGTAATTCGGACCAAAGCTGAATTACTGCTAAGACCGTCAGTCTCCAGAGATGCAATATGCCATTTTTCATTCTAGAGAACAAATTAAAACCTGCAAAGCTGCTGCATCTTACCTTAGCAATATGCATCCATTTTATAATTTGCATATTTAAGCAGGGTGAAAACAGAAAAGACAAAGGCAATATAAAAGGACTGGGGGTTTTCTCAGAGCACCCCGTTTAATGGCATCCATGTTAATAAATTCTGAAAAATGAAAAGAAAATCAAAGCGTTAAGTTCCTTCAACAAAATAATGGCTTCCAGTGAATGACTTATGTGGGCTAGAGTGACTTTTACAGTGGCAAGTCCAAAGTGAACGCCAACTTCTGGCAGGGTCAAATTCTAATCTGATTCAGACCAGAAGAAAGGGGATTTCTGAAGCGTTGCAGAAGTGAGGTCATTCATCT
Source organism: Erpetoichthys calabaricus (assembly GCF_900747795.2). Lineage (NCBI taxonomy): Eukaryota > Metazoa > Chordata > Cladistia > Polypteriformes > Polypteridae > Erpetoichthys > Erpetoichthys calabaricus. The sequence continues at coordinate 40,915,596 of NC_041401.2, forward strand.
GGTGTGGGATCATCTTTCTGTGTTGCCCCAGTGCCAGGAACCATGGAAATCTTCCTTTATCCTGGACATTGATAGTTATGGGCGAGATGAGACTTCAGAATCAGAAGAATGATAGCCTTCATTTAAAACAGAGAATAAAAAGTGGCCATGTGTATGTAAGCATTGCATATTCAAAAGCCAATAAATAAATAATTCAAAATAATAAATCCATAAAAATCACTGCACTGGGTTGAAAATAATTAAACACAGTTCTGTAGTATGACATGACATTGTCTTTAAGCAAGTTAATGCAACGATTAGCTTTTTTTCTGTCTGGGTGGGTCTTCTCTACAAATGTTTGTAGGTCTGTCCATTTTTTCAGGATGTCATTTATTTCAGAAGAGGAAATTTGCTACACTGATTGTTGATCCTCCCCCTCCTCTTCAGAAAGCTCTTCAGCTGCCATTCTCTGTTGCTCAGCCAGAAGTTGCTGAAGTTCCTCTGTAGACAATTCCTCTGAGTGTTCCTCCACCAGTTCCTCAACATGAGAGCAAAAGCCATTTCTCTGTGTTATCATTTCAAAGTGGTGTATGTAAGTTTTCTTCTTTCTGTCCCTCTCTCTCCATCTTCTTTGGGACACCAGGAGTCTGCATGACACAGCCTACTGCATCCCGATACACCACGCAAACCCAACTGCACTTCTACCAGTTGCTGCTGCCCCCAGGGTGCCTTACCCTTCCATGGATTTCACCACGTCATTGAACCTCCATCCTCCAACAAGTTCCAGCTCTTTGTCTCTCTTGCCTGCTCCACAGCTAAGCCGACGAGAGCACAGCCAGGCCGATCCTGCCTTTCCTTCCATGACATTTCCCTCCTCTCTGCACTAACATGCCCCCTTTTAGTTCTGCTCGAACTCCAGCCAGTGTTTCCTGATTACCACGCTGCTGCTAAATCATTAGTTAACCTAGCACATGTTTTCATGTGCATACCTTGTACTTGCACAAGCTAAAACCATTAAATAAATTAAACAATTAGGAACTCACTTCACCACACCTCCTCTTTGGGGTGGAAGAAGGAAGAGAGGTTACTGACTGTGTCTCGTCTAAACCTGTTCCCATATTTTACCTCTTGTACAGCGCCTCCAGCACACTCCTGTAATGTGCGTGCATGATAGCAGTATTGGCAGCAAGGTAGGAACCAACTATGAACACAACACCAGATCTTTGCAGAATACACATATCCCAAGTACGTCTGCACACGTATGCTGAGTTGATTTGTAGTCGTCAATTAACCTTAGATGTAACTAAGCCGACGAGAGAAATAAAATAAAAATATCAAATTAACTGATAAATCTGAAAAACAAAAAATTATGTAGACCTATGTGGACTTGCCGTGAATATTGAGATTCCACAGAGGTGGTGGTCAGGTTCAGTTCAATTCAACTCAATTCAGTTTTATTAGTGTATTGAGCTCTTTACTGAGTGCAGGCTCAGAACACCGTGACTAGTTCTCAGATAAAATGCAATTACAGGCTTTACAAATAAATAATTGCATAATACACTGTGGACAAATCAGCCTCAGATCATAGACAAACATAGGACACCCAAGTCCAAAACACACTCATTTATTATTTTTCAGCACCACAAAGTACACAAACCCATAATGCTCAGTGCTTTCTTTCCTTCTCTCTTTCTTCAGTGCCACCTCCACTCCTCTCTCACAAGCTCTGTCCTCTGCCTCCTGACTCCGGCTCCCTGAATGAAGTGAGGCAGCCTCTTTTATAATGCACCCGGATGTTCTCCAGGTGCCCCCTGACGCTCTTCCTGCAGCACTTCCTGGTGTGGTGGAAGTGCTGCAGTCCAAGGCTCTGGGATTGTCCAAGCACCCCCTGGCTTCCAAGCTCCAGTCCCGTGGCCTCGATGCAAACTATGGGGGGCCTGTGTTCTCAGGAAAGGTATTGCCTCTCTCCCGGTCCTTCCACTCTCCATTGATTCCTGTGAGGCAAGGTCTCCGGTCGTCTGCCACAACACACACACACATATAAACATATAGATTTGTTTAAATACAAGGTATAACAAAATAGTTCCAAACTGACTAAAAGAAATGGAACCTAAAAATATCTGTCCAGTAACATCATTGCTGAACTGTAGCCAGCCGACAACAGAGGAGAGGAAAACAGTCAACAGAATCCCTGGAGAAAATAAACCTGTGAGGGGTCCTTGATTACTTGTAACAGACAAATTCAAAAGACAAAGTCAGACACAGTTACAGTCCTGGAGATCTCTGCCAACTGGCCACACACACCTTCTGGGCATTCCGTAGTCTGTACTGTGTCACCTAATCTGATGACTGAATCTTGCCATGAATTGATTCCAAGGACCCCAGTATCTTGGATGTCTTCCATGAGCAGAAAAACTGCTTGGACGTAGAGCGGTTGCATCAAGTGCCACAGCAGGACATCAAGAAGCCAAATGGAATAGAAGAAGGTTAATAACATTTTTTTATACAAATAACTAACAGACAGATGCAATATGCACAATTAATCGGCAGCTCTAGTCAGGGAATGGAAGACTAAACTAGTGAGTCTACAGCCTGGATTTAAAACTTGAGACTGAAGGGATATCTCTTATATACGAAGGCAGATCATTCCATAGCTTTGGGGTCCTGTAATCCTTGGAATCTTCAGAAGGTCAGCATCTTAAGATCTTATGTTCAGATAAGTAACTTGCATAACATATGGGCACAATGGACACTGGCTGGAGGCCCCAGGAGTATACGAGCCCCCAATGTTTCTGAGGCCTATGTATGTTTCTGCTTTGCTATCAAAACAGGGTTCCCAGCGCACTACTTTACCTGGGGGCCTATGATGCTGTTAAGATGGTCCTGAGCAGAGCCTTGACCATTTAAAACTTTATATGTAAGAGGGAGGATTTTGAAATCAACACTAATCTTACCTGGAAGCCAGTGTAAGGACTTGTGAACATGAGTTATGTGGTTGTATTTTCTAATTCTTGTAATGATTCTTGAATATTGTAAAAAGCATACTGTATCAAATAACAAATTGAATTAGTTATTTCTACTAGAATTCATTTCTCAGTATCAGTATTGTTATGATCTGAATTTGTTTGTTTTTTTTTTCCTTACCTTCTACAGCATCTTTTTTTTTTTTTTTGAGAGCTTGGATTGAACTTTGAGAGTTAACCAGCGCATTTCTTTAGTTAGACTTTAGTGGACTGATCTTTGGCAGTGATATTTCGGCTACAATTTCTGCTTATCGTTTTGGTTTAGGTAAAAAAATAGAACTGATATTTTGGTAACAAACTTTGGCTTGGTGAAAGATTATGAGTCATGGTCTTTCCATTAAAAACCCTGCATCCTTCTACTGAGTGCATAATAAATATTAGGTTAATATAAGACCTGGGTTTGGTGCAATAGGGCAGCTTCAGTAATCATGGTGCCACTATCCTGTACTTTGAGTTGTCTTATTTTCATCTTTGCTTTTTTCAGTGTATTGTTACTGGAAGGCACAGCATATAACAACCGCATCAAGCATAAGCAGTAACCAAACCTTGAATGAGAAGGGCACCTTCACTCACATGGTGCCAATCAATACTCACCAATCAACATTAGGGATGTGGAAAGAAACTGGAGTACAAGGAGGAAGAACAATGTGAAAATTTCACAAAGACAGTACCAGGGCTGGGATTTGAACCCAGAATTTATGAACGTAGACAAAAATACACCCATATAATTCTGAATTTAGTAAATGTATGCTTGTATCCAGACAAATGATTTACCAATAAATGAATCAATGTAATTAATTACTTTTATCATGTCCATATACATTTTCTTCATTTTCTAAGGCTTCCTTTAGTTTTATTTTCAGTCACTTAATATGAACCAGGGTCTAGGGTAATTGAGGTGGGGATTCTTCTACAAGTGTAGCCAGAGGGCTAGGTAGTAACAGTAAACTGGGACAGATGCTGGCTGGGTATCATCAATAGTCAATCAGATTCTTTCAAGTCCCGACACCCGTAAGAAATGTTAAGTTTGCCCTTGTTGTTTAAAATTCCAAATGCATTCTCTGATAAAGCAGTGTCACTTGTGGTGGTGTCCTCATGCCTCATGCTGACAGGTGTAACAGATTGAAAAAAAGATTACAGTCTGTCATGGGGTTTGCCAAATTTTGTATTTTTTTTTTTTTAATTTTCCGTTACCTTTGCATTAGTAAATTTCCATTTCAGGTTTTATACAGAGCAAGGGTTAGCCTTTCCCATCCTTTTGATAAAGACATCCAATATTGTTCTTATTTCTGTTATTAAGCTCATTTCATGAGTATGCTAAGCTTATTATTTCTCTGAAAGATAATTGCAAGCCATGCATTTATCTCCTAGATTGATTAGAGTGTTGTACTTGATGGGTACATTTCCACTTCCAAGTTATGAGGTTTTTCTCACTGCCTCATCTGATGTCATTGCAAAACCTCCACAGCTGTGTCTTCCGACTGGGGTCAGTGCTTTCCGCAATCTGCTGTTACTTCACCTCTAATCTCCGCCATAAATTACATCCCTGAGGAGAGTTGTACTATTTGATTAAATCTTAGGGCGCACACTTAACATATTTCCACACATCAGTCATTGGTAAAATTTGCTGAGTTCCGTATGTAGATTATTTCTGTTGATATTCTCTTATCATAAATTGGGCTAGGAAGTTTCTTTTACTCTGAGGTAATAATTTTGTAGGGAAATTTTCACCGAAATGTATGCTTGACAGAAAAGTTAATGAACCTTGGAGATATGATTTCAAGCTCATTTGTGTGTCAGACAACCTTAGCAGTCATTCATAACTGTAACATTTTAGCCACTTGAGAGGACTTAATGCCCTCTGCACACACATTTAACTTGTTTATTTATTCTTTATATGAGCTGCAAAAACAAACTTGAGCCCTGTTTAACAAAGTGATGGCAAAACATCCAATTTATCAATTTAATACCACATTAAACAGTACTGCAAGGCAACTGTGAAAATGATAGAACCCACACTAACATGTGTGGTGCCCTAATGTACTCTAGTGAAGATACAGTATGTAGGGACTGCCCAGAGATAATGAGGAACAGTCCATCTCACGCTATGGATCTTTTTCTGTCTCTGTCTTTTACTCGTGCTCCTGATTATCCTTACCCTGATTTATACCACCTTCTTTTACCCAGGAAACCCCTCAAATATTGTACCACACATACAAGCAAAATGCAAGATGTTTTAAAAGATGAGTGCAAACTTTAAACTGGCAGCCACCTCTCTGTGAAATAGTCGAAACACATATCATAGCATTCATACCACACGCTCATTCAGGAAGTGGTCCCCTGAGGCAGAGCAGGCTCTGAGAGACTGCTTTGGAACTACAGACTGGGATATCCTGCAGGGATCACATAGTGAGAACATTGAGGAGGTTGTTGACTGCACTACTGACTACATCAACTTCTGTATGGACATTGTAGTTCCAGTAAGAACAGTACTTTGCTATGCTAACAACAAACCATGGATTACAAGTGACATCAAGGGCCTTTTGAACCAGAAGAAAAGGGTTTTTAAAGGCAGTGATCAGCATGAGCTCAAGCGCGTCCAGAAGGAACTCCGAGTCCAGCTCAGGGCGGTGAAGGAGCAGTACAGGAGAAAGCTGGAGCAGAAGTTGCAGAATAACAGCATGAAGGAAGTGTGGGATGGGATGAAGATCATCACTGGCTGCAGCTCGAAGCGGGGTGCCACCATCGAGAGAGACATGAAGAGAGCAAACCAAATGAACAACTTCTTTAACAGGTTTGACCACCCTAACCCACTCTCACCTCGGAGTACTACACCCTCCACCCATCCTTCTGCTGATACCAGCATAGGAGAGACATCCCCACCCACAATTACAGCAGTGCAGGTGAGCAGAGAGCTGAGGAGATTTCGTGCCAGCAAAGCAGTGGGTCCTGCTGGGGAGTCCTCTACAGCGCATCTTCAACCTGAGCCTGGAACAGGGGAGAGTCCCGAGGGTTTGGAAAACATCTTGTATCTACCCAGTCCCAAAGGTATCACGTCCTAGTGAGCTGAATGACTTCCGGCCTGTCGCTCTGACATCACATGTGATGAAGACCATGGAGCGGCTGCTGCTTCACCACCTGAGGCTACAGGTCCGCCACACCCTTGACCCTCTGCAGTTCGCATACCAGGAGAAGGTGGGAGCGGAGGATGCCATCATCTATATGCTACACCGATCCCTCTCCCACTTGGACAGAGGCAGTGGTGCTGTAAGAATTATGTTTCTAGACTTCTCTAGCGCCTTCAATACCATCCAACCTCTGCTCCTTAGGGATAAGCTGACAGAGATGGGAGTAGATTCATACCTAGTGGCATGGATCGTGGACTATCTTACAAACAGACCTCAGTATGTGCGTCTCAGGAACTGCAGGTCTGACATTGTGGTCAGCAACACAGGAGCGCCGCAGGGGACTATACTTTCTCCGGTACTGTTCAGCCTATATACATCGGACTTCCAATACAACTCGGAGTCCTGCCACGTGCAAAAGTTCGCTGACAACACTGCTATTGTGGGCTGCATCAGGAGTGGGCAGAAGGAGGAGTATAGGAACCTCATCAAGGACTTTGTTAAATGGTGCGACTCAAACCACCTACACCTGAACACCAGCAAAACCAAGGAGCTGGTGGTGGATTTTAGGAGGCCCAGGCCCCTCCTGGACCCCGTGATCATCAGAGGTGACTGTGTGCAGAGGGTACAGACCTATAAATACCTGGGAGTGCAGCTGGATGAGAAATTGGACTGGACTGCCAATATTGATTCTCTGTGCAAGAGAGGACAGAGCTGACTATACTTCCTTAGAAGACTGGCGTCCTGCAACATCTGCAATAAGATGCTGCAGGTGTTCTATCAGACGGTTGTGGTGAGCACCCTCTTCTACGTTGTGGTGTGCTGGGGAGGCAGCATTAAGAAGAAGGACGCCTCATGCCTGGACAAACTGATGAGGAAAGCAAGCTCTATTGTAGGCATGGAGCTGGACAGTTTGACATCCGTTGCAGGGCAACGGGCACTGAGCAGGCTCCTGTCAATCATGGAGAATCCACTGCATTCACTAAACAGTGTCATCTCCAGACAGAGGAGCAGCTTCAGCGACAGACTTCTGTCACTGTCCTGCTCCACTGACAGACTGAGGAGATCATTCCTCCCCCAAACTATGCCAATCTTCAATTCCACCCGGGGGTTAAACGTCAACATTATTCAAAGTTATTGTCTGTTTTTACCTGCATTTTTATTACTCTTTAATTTAATATTGTTTTTTGTATCAGTATGCTGCTGCTGGAGTATGTGAATTTCCCCTTGGGATTAATAAAGTTATCTGTCTATCTATCTATCTATCTATCTATCTATCTATCTATCTATCTATCTATCTATCTATCTATCTATCTATCTATCTATCTATCTATCTATCTATCTATCTATCTATCTATCTATCTATCTATCTATCTATCTATCTATCTATCTATCTATCTATCTATCTATCTATCTATCTCTTGAGCTGGCAGTTGATCAGTGTGCATGTATGACATTATGTCTTCCTTAATCAGCTCTGTCCAGTGAAACATTTATGCCAAAAGGTTTTCAGCTTTCAGGGTACAAACGCGGAACAGGGCAGGAGAAATATTGAACAAAATGAGAATGATAACCCAAAGAGGTTTGTTCAATATTATATATCAATATTATATATTAAAATTCAAAATTATAGTAGTAAAAGAATAGACAAACAGGAAGTGAAGTATATTAAAAACACTAAGGGAGATCTTTAGTTGTTGAGAGGTGTACTTACCTTGCCAGTGACATTCATGTCTCTGGTGACTCTTCCTGTGAAGTCAGTAGATGGATTGGGAGAGCATGGGGGGTCATGAGGTCGCTGGAAAGGGGTGTGTGGCACTCCCGATATCTATGCAAAAGGACGAAGGTCCAAGTCTTTAGAGTCCTGGTGCTTCCTGTCTTACTATATGGTTGTGAGACATGGACACTATCCAGTGACCTGAGACACAGACTGGACTCCTTTGGTACTGTGTCTCTCCGGAAAATCCTTGGGTACCGTTGGTTTGACTTTGTGTCGAATGAGCGGTTGCTCATGGAGTCCCAAATGAGGCACAGTACCTGCATTGTGAGGGAGCGTCAGTTACGGCACTACAGCCATGTGGCGTGTTTCCCCGAGGATGATCCAGCTTATAAGATCCTCGTTGTTGGGGCCCCAAGTGGCTGGACCAGGCCAAGGGGTCGCCCACGTAACACCTGTCTGCGGAAGATAGAGGGTCATTTCCAGAGGGTAGGACTGGACCGCGTGTCTGCCTGAGGGGTTGCCAACCAGGATCCCGAGCTGTTTCGACGTGTATTGGGTGCGGCACTGCACTGTACCAGTGCATGCTCCCCAACTTGACTTGACTTGACTTAAGGGAGAGCTAAACTATACAGACAGTGAAATGGCAAATACTCTAAACTTTGCACGTGAGGAAGTGGTTAACTACCCAGCAGTAACAGGGACTACTATGGGAGTATGATTGGGAAATTGTTGAGGGAGAAGTGCTGCTTAGATTAAATATGCTGAAATTTAACAAATCACCTGTACCAGATAATATTTATTAAAGGGAAGTTAGTGAGTGCATATGTAAGCCCTTAACGCATATTTTTCATAGATCACTGAACATTGTATAAATTCCTAAGGACTGGAAAATAGTAAATATTATCCAGTTATTTAAAATGGGTGATCGGGCAAATCCAAGTAACTGTAGACCAGTAAGCTTAACACACATAACAGGTAAATTAATGGAAGAAGTTATTAAGGAATAGAATGAGCCTCATGTGGCAAAAATTTGAGTTTTAGGGAACAGTCAGCACGGATTGAGACAGGGGAGTTCCTGTTTTACTAATATGCTGAAATTCTATGAGCAATCAACAAAAGGATATGATAAGAGAGGTGCATATGAAATTATTCAGCTTGACTTTCAGAAACCATTGGATAACGTCTGATATGCAAGGCTAGCAATACTTAGGAAAGAAGCGAGTGTAGTGGCTAAATGGGGACAAATTATGCTAAAACAAAGTAAGCAAAGTGTTAGGGTGTGAGAAACCTTATCAGTATTAGGTGATGTTAAAAGTAGCTATCCTCATGGTGCCAGTGCCATGCCAGTGCCATGAGCGCTTCTATTTATATCATGCTGTATATAAATAATTTAGATAGGAATGTAAGGAACAAGCTGGTTAAGTGTGCAGATATACCAAGCTTGGTGGGATGACAGGTAATACGGAATCAACAAAATCATTACAGAGGGACTGGGAGAGCATACCAGTTTCACTGATTAAATTTAATGAAAATAAATGTAAGGCATTGCATGTAGGAAGTAGTAATATTATATCTGAATATGCAATGGGAGGTCTGAAACCTGAAAGTATCTCTTATCAGAAGGACATAGAAGCCATAGTGGATTCATCACAATCAACAACCCGACAGAGTACAGAAGCAATGAAGAATGTTAACAGAATGTCCAAGGTGGATATGTTGAAGCTTTATAACACACTAGTGAAGCCTCACCCTGAGTACTGCGTTCAGTTTTAGTCTCCAGGATACAAATAGACATAGCAGAACTAGGAAAAGTCTGGTATACTCCACCAAATGATTGTATACTTTTTCTGCTTCCTCATAGAATTCCTGCATTATATCATCTGATGCTCAGTCTTTTTCGTAGTAATCTGCTCCATTAATTTACCTGTGATGGATGTTAAGCTTACTGGACTATAGATATTTTTATAGATACTGTTTAATTGTATATTATTTGCTATTTTCAATCCTTAGGAATTTCCCTAGTGTGCACTTATTTCCTAAAAATATGTGGCAAAGGTTTATATATGCACTCACTAACCTCCTTAAGCACTCAAGGATAAATATTGTCTGGTCTTTGTGGTTTGATAGATTTCAGCCTGTTTAATCTGAGCAGTACTTCTCTCTCTACAATTTCTAAATCACCCAGTGTCTCCTTAGTAGTCCCTGTTACTACTGGCAAGTCATTCCTCGTTTATGAGAACTTTATAAAATGCAAGTTTAGAACATTTACTGTTTCACTGGCTGTATATTTTAATTCCCTTTAATTATTCCTAATACACCACCACCTGTTTGACTGTTCTTTTATTACTAAAATATTAAAAGAATATTGTTGAGTCATCTTTTGTCTTTTGTGTAATATTCTTCTTCTTCTAAGTTATTAGTCTTATACATCTTATATAACTGTTTTTTCTTTTGCAGTTTCTTTTTCATCTCCTTATTAATCCAGTATATATTTTTAGATTTTTTTCTGCTTCCTTCTGCTTTCTATTGGCTACTAATTCCAAGTTTTAGGATGTACCCATCCTGTATTATATGTTAAAAGTTTTTAAACCTGCTCCACTCCTCCTTGACTGCCTGCACTTCTAAAAGCTTAACCCAGATTTTCCATTTTTAAACTTTGACACATTTGTTCAAAATTTACACTCCTAATATAAACTAAACAGTTTTAGTTTCTGCATCTGTCCTTGCCAAAACTCTGAGAATTGTATTATGTTATGGTCACTTCCTCAATTTTATCTTGTTTATTACAAAATGCTAAATCTAGACAGACCTCCACCCGCATTGGTACATTGTTATACTGTGGTCTAAGCTTTATTAACTTATCATGAAAACCCTAAGCATTGATATCTGTGTCATTTATATCCTTATGTGTTTTACTTCTATGAGATATCTGTTATGTGTCTGGAGATATCACATATACTGACTGTGTATCTACTACTATGTTAAAACATGTCTTTGACTTACATGATTTATACCTGAAGTGTTAAACAGATAGTTTTGCTTTTAGATCCTCTTTAAGAAGTATATTTAGCTTATAGTTCATGGTTGGAATTCCGTTTCTGTGTGCAGAAAGAATTGTCAACAACTCAACATCACCAAAATCAAGGGCATGTATGCCCAACCACTGTTTACAGTAAGAGTGGATGTGGAGGTGGTACACTTTTAAAGTACTTTGGGGTCCTCATCAATAACAGGGTGCACTGGTCTCATAACACAGAGGAGCTACAGTATATAAAAAAGGACAGAGCATGATTTATTTCTTAGGAGGCTGCATTTCTTTAACATGGGTTGTGATGTCCTTTATCTTCTACAACTCTGTGATGGCCAGTACGGTGCTGGGCTGATAACATCACATCAAAAGAGGCCCACTAAATCAGCAGGCTAATTAAAAGGGCAGGCTCAGTTAACGACACACTCTGAACTCCCTGGATGTCATTGCAAAGGAGGTAATTTAAACAAAACTGAGTGCCATTATGAACATGCTACACATTTCTCTCTGACATATTAATACTGAGGACTTTCCATAAATGAATTTTTTTGGCAGAAATGTGTCAAGAAACACTACTGGAACTCTTTTACACCAACAGCAATATGTGTGCATAATGCCTCACTGTCATAGTCATTCTGGTGTGTGTTTTCACACCATAGTTTATGTGTGAATATCTATCTATCTATAATTCTTTAAATTTATATAGTGTTTTTCTCACTACTCACTTAAAGCACTCTCCCCACAGGGAGGACCCGGGAAGCGAACCCACAATATCCTTACTGCAAAGCAGCAGCACTACCACTGTGCCACCTGTGAAGATATCTATCTATCTATCTATCTATCTATCTATCTATCTATCTATCTATCTATCTATCTATCTATCTATCTATCTATCTATCTATCTATCTATCTATCTATCTATCTATCTATCTATCTATCTATCTATCTATCTATCTATCTATCTATCTATCTATCTATCTATCTATCTATCTATCTATCTACATCATGTTTTTAAATGAAGCACTAGATACCACTATTGAGCTAGACAGACAATGTACCCCTGTGGGCTAAGTGTTGCTAAGAAGTAGAAATCCCTGAAATTTAACTGTCAGCTTGTCTCATTTTATTCTGCTTGCTACCACTCATGCGAAGGCTAAATTGTTTCTTATCTCCAGCACTAGAAATATCAGCCCCCCCTCACTTACTCATTATAAAATAAGCAATATTCTGGCCAGAAACAGTTATTTTCTGTCTTTTCTTGTGCATTGTGGTTATGGATGTCTGAAATATACTTAATTGTAATTCTTTCAGAGTAAAATGACCAGGCTTTCTAGCTCATAGTACATGAAGGCTCTTGTGTTTTCTTGCTTGGAGATTTGCCGCCCACACATTTTAACTGCTGGCAGGTTTCTCGACAGTAACTGTTGTTGTAACATGCTAAGTTATTATGGTATGACTGTTTAAATCTGACTATTGTGTGCCACAGTGCAGCTGTTCAATTAAGCATAATAAGTAACCCACAGAAGGCTGGTTTTTCTGATTAAATCCATAACTTTATTTTTTTTATATCTTCCCTCATAGCATATGAAGATAAACTAAGAAACACAGTAAGCATTACATACTTTATAAGTTAGCCTTTTATTTTGCTTCTATTAATAGTTATTATTATGACTATGAAATATTTATGGTATGCATTGATAAGAAGAAACATTTACACTAAATGAAGGTATCTTGTGTCTCAGATAACCATGAAAGATTATGAACTAAGAGCTTAAATAGTGCAAAGGTGTACAGAACATAGTCACTGAGCTTTATGTTTGCTCCCTTAAGCTCCCAACCTGGGTTTATATGCCATCAGTGTTGCCAGGTCAGTGGTTTTCCTGGACATTTTTGATTGTCATCTGTGGGTTGTGGTTTTTTGGGCTACATTAAAAAAAAAAAACAAAAAAAAAAACAACAAGATAATTTGTCTGTCGGTCTGTTCATCTGTCTTTCCTTATGGACAACTCAGTTCCCAGTGGTACTCCTGCATCTGAATGTATGGGTAGGTCTCATTATATGCCAACAGTCTTTCTTCTGTCTCTGTCCCATCCTGTGCTCTTCTCTGTGGCTGTGTACCAGTCTTGCAAGAACTTTAGTCACAGTAGCTCACTTCTCCTGCTCCTTGAAGTTGAAGGTGGAAAGGTTGGTACAATAGCTAAAATGATGACAAATCACATGACACCTTGCACCTAATATAATCAAACATCTCATTGACTTATTTACACAATGTTTTTAAACATTTGAGGTGACGCCATAAATTCACTTCTTCTTTCCAGAGCTATTCTACCAGCATGGTGTCAATTCTGCAATGGACGCTGCCATATTCTGTTACAGCTTGTCTAAGTTTATTTGACTCCTTGACTCCTCTGTTACCAAAGCAAAACATTCTTAATATTTGCTGTGATATTGATCCTATATAAGCTCATCTTAGTGTGTGTCAATACTGTATTTGTTTGCCTGTACTACTGCTTTAGCTTCTTATTGCACTCATAAGCTTTTCAAGTTTATATTAGACTGTGATTACGTTTACTCTGCAAATGGCAAAGATCCATTTATTGATTGGCTGATAACCATTATTGTCACACTCTACACATTAGCACTTAATTCTTAAGGAGTGGTGCCACAGTTCTTTGCTAAACTGCAAAGAAACAAGATTTCTGTCAAATAGTTTCTCATACAGAAAAAAATTTGCCTGTTTTTATGAAATGTTACAACTGCTTCTTTTTGCTTTTTTTCAAAATCTTCCATCTGTTTTCATTTTGTGGGTTCAAAATGTAATACATTCCTCCATGACGTTATTTGCATCTGCTGTTGAGACAATTTAAGCGTCACAGTTTGACTGAGGTCACTCTTCTCTGATTGAACCCTGCTTTTTTTAAGGAGCGTCACACATTGCTGCAGAAATTTCTTTTCTCAGATATAGATGATTGCTACACATATCTAGCTTATATTCATTACTAGATTCTTTCCCTTTTTTAAAATTACATAATTTGTAATAATTCATTCATTTTCTGAGCAGCCAATTTTGATTCAGGTTCTCAGGGACACAAGACCTATCTCAGTAGCATCAGCTCTCTACAGAGCATGCCAGTACATTGCAGTCCATTGCAGCCAAACTTTTGCTCACACTAAGCCTTTTTAGAGTTATCAACCAAAAACACATGTCTTTGAAATATGGAAAGAACACTGTAGAAAAACCACACAGATTTGAGAAGAATGTGCAAATTCCATACAGGCAGCACCCAGGCTGACATTTGAACTCAGGAAGACAGCACCACTCCACATTCGCTATGCAAGCCTGAAATATAAAATACTGATTCTTTTCATCAGCATATCAATAAAATATAATAAAAAACACCCCAAAAACTCTAACACATTAACTAATTACTAATTACATGTGATAACATGAAGAAAACACAGGCTTTATAGAAAATCATTTAATACTGAGGTAAAGATTGTTCTATTACAGAAAGAAACCATGATGCTTGATTAGCATTCTACGTCTTCGATGAATAAGTTCATATAAGACTTTAGAGCAAGTTTGGAATGACTAGGCCTTTCAGACCAACAAAGCTCACTTATCCTTTTTTTCCTAATTTCTCCAAAATAACATTATGCCAAGCTTGGAAGGTCCCCAAAGTCAAATTGTCCACCATACTACTTGGTAGCTCATACAATGTGCCTGCAACTCTCTGTGAAGAAACTTTCTTATGTTTGTCCAAAATCTGCGCTTAACAAGTTTGCATCTGCGTTCCCATTTCAAATGGAAGAATTTACTTTAAAGTAACAGCTGGTACATTGCACTAAGTCTCTTCATGATTTTAATCATTTCAATCCAGGCCCAATTTAAGACCCCCACAGGTTCTTGGGTGACCTAATAATAAAATAATAATCTTCTTCTTTTTCTTTCAGCTGTTGCCGTTAGGGGTTGCCACAGTGGTTCATCTTCTTCCATAACTTGTCCTCTGCATCCTGTTCTGTTACACCCATCACCTGCATGTCCTCTCTCACCACATACATAAACCTTCTCTTAGACCTTCCTCTTTTCCTCTTCCCTGGCAGCTCTATCCTTAATATCCTCCTCCAAAAATACCCAGCATCTCTCCTCTGCACATGTCCAAACCAACGCAATCTCGCCTCTCTGACTTTGTCTCCCAACCGTCCAACTTGTGCTGATCCTCTAATGTAATGTAATGTAATCCTATCCATCCTTGCCACACCCAGTGCAATAATATAATAACAATAATAAAATAATAATAATACATTTTATTTATACAGCAACTTTCCCATTAATGAATAGAGCTCCTTAACAAAGAATTGATAATACTTTTACCAATGCAATGTGCGGACATTCCATTTTTTATTCCAGCACAGTAATTTCCACTCTTGCGTTCATCACATGGACACTCGATCATGCTATTGGAGATCCCCCTTGGGGATTTCATTGTGTGGACACTAGATCGTTTCACAGGGGGAAGTGTGGTTTGGTAAAAATACTCCTAGCCTGTCACTTTACCCGGGGCGCACACCCAGAATGTTTAATGGTAGATCTGCCCCTGGTTCAATCAAGCCATCTTTTAAACTCCATTTGCTTAAGATAAAAAGGTTCAGACTACTTCAATGCCTTCTCATAGCTCAGACCGTGCAGTGTGGAGTTAGCCTTGTTGCTTTTCTCAAGACTTTCTCTAGCAATGCTCTATTTTTTTTTTTTTTTGTAACATGGAAAGCAAAACTACACACAGTAGTCCAGCTGAGGCCTGACCAGTATGTTAAACTGCTTAAGCATAACCTCCCTTGACTTGTACTCTACACACTGGGCTTTATAACTTAACATTCTATTAGCCTTCTTACTTGCTTCGGCACACTGTGTAGTGTAGAGACAGCGTCTCCAGAAATTATTGTGCGGAGCAAGGAGAATGGAAGATGTAACATCAGGCAGATTTGTATTAAGGGACAAGTAAAAGTCAGAAATAAAAATATCGTAAATTATCAGCAAACAATATGAGGGAAAATTTAAAGTGAAGTCAGGAACAGAAGAAGTCACAATGAAACCTAGTGATAGAACTACTTGACAAATACATCAACAATTCTAGAAAGATCTTTTATAGAAGTTATTCACTGAGAGATGAAGCTACATTGCAGAACCTCTATACTTTGCTGCTAGCAGTCTCACAGTAATAGCAAAATACAATTTAAACTTTGTCCAAATAAATAAAATGTTGCTCCAAACCTCACAAAATGGATCCTCCATAATAAAAACAATCATCCAACACATCACACAAAACAAATACCGTTTAATTATGACATGCTAATACTGTATAGACACTGAAGGAAGATGTGCTTCTCGAAAGGCGTACTTTCAAACTTCAGATCTCCTATTCTGTATTAAAATCTAACATTTTTCCTTCGTCTAGGACAGGGGTCCCCAACTCCGGTCTTGGAGGGCCGCAGTAACTGCAGGTTTTCATTCTAAACCTTTTCTTAATTAGTGACCTGTTTCTGCACCTAATTAATGTCTTTTGAATTCATTTTAATTGACTTCCTTTTGAAGACTTAGGCCCCTTAATTGTTTCTTTTTACTTAATTAGCTGCCAAATAATAATGAGATACAAAATGAACCAAAACATGACCAGCAAACTGTGTCCATCATACAGTATCTGAAAATAAAGAAAGGTGAACGTCTCAAGAATGCTGATCTGCTCAGGTCCACAAAACATTTGAACAGTGCTCTTAGAAAAGAGAAAATTTAAAAAGTTTGGAAATGTCTGCTATTGCGCAATGAGAGCAGCAACAAGTCATGGAATTAAAGAATGGGTTTAATTAACGACGAGACTCGACGACTAATTAAGAAACTGGTTGGATGAAACTGGTTGGAGTTTGAGGCCCTGACTTAGTTGGTCTTCTGTTGACTCATTCACTTCACATTTCATTTCTGTTTAAGGAAAGAAATGAAGCAATTCAGAGGAGCGATGAGGAAATTTAGGAGAACAAATTTTTAAAAACAAGTCAATTAAAATGAAAGGAAAAGGAATTAATTAGCAGCAAAAACTGGTCACCAATGAAGAAAAGGGTTAGAATGAAAACCTGCAGTCACTGCAGCCCTCCAGTACCAGAGTTTGAGACCATTGCTCTACACAAATATTGACAAATTAATTATCAAGATTGTCTATGCTTTATAAGTGTTTTAGGTTAACAACATTGATAATTTGTTAAGATTTGTCAAGGTTATTCATATCTAGGTTAAGTCCATAGTTTTAGCTCACTTGGTTCTTGTTCATATAACGCATATACTTGCGTTTAAGTTCTCCCGCAGATAAGCTGGGACTTGATTTTACTGTATAATTTCTGGTATTTTATAATGTCGGTTGTATAAGTCGAATGCATGAGTTTATGAAATGCTAAAGCCCACGGAGCACACTGCCTTTAGAAAGTTAGGGAAGCAAATCTTAAAAGCAAGTCAATTAAAATGAATTCAAAAGAAGTTAATTAGCAAAAAAAATGGTGCACTAATTAAGAAAAGGGTTAGAATGAAAACCTGCAGCCACTGTGGCCCTCCAGTACCGGAATTGGGGACCCCTGGTCTAGGCTGATTCCAGGACTGCAGGGCATGAGTTATGAGGAAAGTTTAAAGGATATGAACCTTTTCAGTTTAAGAAGAGACAAGTTTGAAGCTTTTTAAGTTATGAGAGGAATTTAGTACAGTGGATCCAGATTGATACTTTAAAATGAGTTAAAGTAGAACATAGAGACACAGTTTGAAATTTGTTGAGGGTAAATTTCACGCAAACATTAGAAAGTTTTTCTTCACATATAGACCCACAGACATGTGGAATGAATTACCAAGTAGTGGGTAGAAAGTCAGACTTTAGGGATCAATAAAACTTGACTGATATTAAAAATTCAGTGGATAGGTTTGGTGAGCTTTGTTGGTCTAAATGACTCCTTCTCATCTTATATATTTTAATATAATACTTTACATTCAATAACATTCAATATCCCTTTGACAAGCCTGTATTTGGTCTGGAACCCTTTGTAACTATTCAGGTGATTCTATATTATCTGCCATTCTACTTAGTTTAGTATCATCTGCAAACTTAACCAGCTTCTTATTTCAATTCTTATCAAAACCGTTCTTGCGTATTGAAAAAGCAGCTGCTCCAATACTGACTCATGAGGGATACTAATTGTAACCTTACCTAGTTTTAAATCAGTTTTTCATACCATAACTCTTTGGTTCTGGCTACTCATTGCTGTAGGATATAAAATCTCAATTTTGTGCCAACCTACAAACTACATTCTGAATTCATACTTCTTTTAATTTGGTCCCTAGCCTCTCATGTGAGACCTTATCAAAGTCAAGAAGAATAATATCAAATGTATCTCCCAGATCATATGCTTTTTTGCTTTCTCAAAGAATTCCAGCATAATATTGAAACATGATCTTCTTTGTCTAAATCCATGCTGACTATTCACTAACTGCACCTGTTCTTGACATGTGTCACTTAATAACTGCCTGCATAGGTTTGATGCATGTTAAGCTTGCTGGCCTACCATTACTTAGATTGGCTTGATCACATGTACAGTGTACATTGTAAGAGACGGCCGGTGGCTCAACCCAGCCTGGATGCCCCTAAGATGGAAGGATGGGGGAAGGCAGCTTTTCTAGGACACTGCCTCCCTCAAGACACTAGATGGCAACTCCCCCGGACTGCAGCGGTGTCCCAGGTTCCTGCAGGGCCCTA
Organism: Erpetoichthys calabaricus; assembly: GCF_900747795.2. NCBI lineage: Eukaryota > Metazoa > Chordata > Cladistia > Polypteriformes > Polypteridae > Erpetoichthys > Erpetoichthys calabaricus. The sequence goes on from NC_041401.2 coordinate 40,934,255, forward strand.
TGGGACATGGAGTTCGGCAACACAGCTCTGCTGGGTACCATGTGTGCTGCCAGGGGACACTGTGGGAAGATGCTCCAAAGCTGACATAAAAAAGCCAAACTGCAGTTTGTAGTGGCACACGAGGACGAAGATCTTACCTTCTGGAGAAATGTCCCCTGGTCTGATGAATCCAAGATCAAACTGTTTGGCCATAATGACCATCATCATGTTTGGAGGTAAAAGGGTGAGGCTTCCAAGCCAAAGAACACCATCCCCAACAGCCAAACAAGGGGGTGGGAGCATCATGTTGCGGGGGTGTTTAGCTGCAGGAGGTACTGGTGCACTTCACTAAATAGATAGCATCATCAGGAGAGAAGATTGTGTAGATATACTGTGGCAGCATCTCAAGAGCTCAGCGAGTGGGTCTTCCAAATGGACAATGACTCTAAGCATACCTCCAAAGTTGTGGCAAAATGGCTTAAGGACATCAAGGTCAAGTTATTGGAGTTGTCATCACAAAGCCCTGACCTCAATCTGATTGAAAATTTGTGTGCAAAACTGAAAAGCTGTGTGGTAGAGCAAGGAGGTGTACGAACCTGTCCCGGTTACACCAGTTATTTCTGGAGGAATGGGCCATGTGCATATGGCCAGAGCTGGGTGAAAGAAAGTCTAGCGAAACACAAAGAGCAAATACATCATCCATAACCATGCTGGCTAATTAGCTGGCAAAAGGAAAAAGTGAAGGTTAAGTACTTTATCAGACAACCGGGAGGCAGACTAAGACTGATATATGCCATAAAAAGCACTATATGGCCCCTTAGTGGCAACCAAAAACAAACTGGCAACTGCTGTAAATTAATTAATCTCACACCAGATATCACACAGACACAGCGTACTGTTCTCAACTCAACACTTGCAGAAGGTGAGGTCAGCAGCCTCATCAGCATGCCTCTCATCAGTGAAGCGTGTCTCTTGGCGTCAGTTATTGCTGAAAAAAATGAATGAATTGCAGCAAGTGGATCTACGACTCCCTTTCACGAAGATAACAGAGAAATGTTCATAAATTAGACCTGTCAGCATCTCATTAGGAAATGGTCAGTACTAGGTTGAATGACATAAACCTGTTAAATTATTCACAGTGAGCCAAAATGCACAGATTTATTTTAAAAAAATATAAACTTCACTACTTCCAGTTTTGATTACTGACTGTGTAGTAGTTCTTTTTATTAAGGTAAAGCAGAAATAGATTGTGCTTTTATCAGCACCTATTATTACAATGTATTTAAAGAAAATTAAATTAAGACATATAAATTAAAGATGAGCAATACGTAAAAATGTAAAAACTTAATGCTTCAAAGATTATGTCTGTATCAGGATACCTAATGCAGCCTTTCCATAAATTTCACATACTTTAAATCAGGAAACTTTAAAGAGATAAACATAGTCAATTCAGTTCCTTCAAATCTAGAACAGAAGTGTGAAGCAGAGAGATCATTCAAAAGGTTTTTTGTGGCATTGTTAAAATCTCACAAGCTAACATAAAATCACACAGTGACCTCTAGTGGTACTCGGAAATGATTCTCAAGGAACTGTTTGAAATCTCTCACTCACTAAATCTGCCATTCAGAACAAGCTAGTAAATTAAGAATGTGCAAAGTCCAAATTATTCATAAGGAATTGTAGAAATCTATATAAATATTTGTTACTAGAAAGTTACTAATTGTGCCACTGTCACAGAGTCTATAAAAGTATTCATACTCTTGGAAGTTTCACACTTTATTGTTATGAAACATTCAACCAAAGTGGATTAAATGTTTTTTTTTTTACAGTGATCAACACAAATGTGAAAACAAATCTCTGGTCTATATTAATTACAAATGCAAAATACAAAATAAGGGGACAAATAAAGTTCTATCTATCTATCTATCTATCTATCTATCTATCTATCTATCTATCTATCTATCTATCTATCTATCTATCTATCTATCTATCTATCTATCTATCTATCTATCTATCTATCTATCTATCTATTATGCAAAGCTTTTCTAATCTATTTATCTAAATTATTAATCAGTGCCTTTTGTGTTTATTCAAACAGAAGTTATGAAATGGCAGAACAGAATAAAATAACATTTTCAAATACACTTAATCCAAGTACAATCCATGTCAATGTCTTTGGGTCCAGAGCCTACATCAGTAGTGCTGGGTGCAAGGCAGAAAACAGCCCTGGAGAGGATACCAGTCCTTAATAGGGTTCACACACGCATTCAGTTACATAGGGCCAGTTTGGAATTGCTAACCAAATTGTTAACCAAAACTGTATCTTATGAAGGATGAAGGAGAATGTAAGGGGAAAATTAGAGTACCAAGAGGAAATTCACTTAGACACAAAGAGAATGTGCAGACTCTGCACTTGCAACAACTAAGAATGGAATACAAACCCCAAAGGCTGAAAATCAAACCCAGAGTGCCGGATCCATGAAACAGCAGCACTAACCACTGCTGAATGAATTACATGATTAGATATTGAATATACATTTACTATAATTACAATACCCCCTGCATACTTTTACAATACAGCAGGACACCAAAAATGAATTGCATTTATTCAGATAACCTGAAAAGCTGCCAGTGTACTGAAATTTACACACAGCTATTATACTGAACTTACTTTTCTGAACTAAAGGTGAGCACAGCTGCTTTCCTATCAGAAGACCCGTACTCAACTCTGGTTTCAGAAAAATGTCCAGTAGCAGTCCTAAGAACACTGAAATAAGAAACTGTCAGAGCTAGCTAAAATAGTGTAAGTGCCGCTTAATCCATTACTCTGTTCTAGAGAGCACGGGACCACTGTGCGTTTTCATGCTGTTTACTTTAATAATCAGCATACATGTTTATTTATACATATTGAAGCAACGCTGACAATTGCTACAGTAGAGGATGAGTGCCAAGCCTGCAGCAGTACAAGCTAACAATCCATATTCAAATATGTATAATATGTAGTAGGGGAGCCTCTGAAAAGGGTCAGCCTGCCACAGTTGCACAGTCTCCATATTTGTGTAGCTAAACTCACACTTTACATCAGTCAACACAAAGAGGATGGTATTGCCCAACATACATCCTATGCTTTGTGTTGATAGAAGGTTACAAAAAATCCTGATTGTTTAAAGGTCTGGCAGTGTGGTGCAGTGATTAAGTCTTTGGACGTCAAATGCTGAGGTGGTGGGCTCACATCTTGCTACTGACACTGCATGGCCATGAACACGTTACTTGACCTGCCTGTGCTCCAATTGGAAAACCAAAAGAAATGTGACCAATTGTATCATAAATGTTGTAAGTCACCTTGGATAAAGGTGTCAGCCAAATAAGTAAATGTAAAAGGTCTCCGGCAAATACCTTATCATTAAGGTATCTTCATGGTAAGCATTCTGGAAATGATGGGCACACAGAGTCTTGGTTACACCAAAAAAAACCACAGAAAACTTCCCTTTAATTTGCTCATGTGGATATATATTCAATAATTAGGAATAAAATTCGAACAGTTTGATTTAATCAGGTGGAACAGCATTAAATGCTCCATTAATGTGTAGAGATCATGTTATACTTTGTTGCTGTTTAGCGGCAAATGAATTTACAGTTTTCCATTTTGTTATCCCTTTGCTTACATAGAAGTTAACCCTAACCACATGTGATGCACTCAGTCCCACCATTGGCCCTAAAAGCATGGAATGGGCAGGAAAACCCCTCTGACAAATGTAACAAGTGCAAGCAATATTCAGATAGTGGGATATAACCCCTGGTAACCCTGGTCTAGAATTTTGACTACTGCACCTCTAAGCACCATGACTGCTGTGAAATTAAATAGGGTATTATTATTTTTACCATACAGGTGGATGTAGTTTTTACTATGTGATATCTTGCAAGCTTGATAAAGAGAAATATAAACAGTCATTTCCAGGTAGGAAAACAGTTATTGCTAATTATAATGTATGTCACCCAAAGCCTTCATTTACTCTTACCTTAAATCATGCTCAAAGACGATAATCAGTGGCATGTGTAGAAACTGACATCCTACGTACCGTATATAGTCGGAAAAAGAGTTGACGCCCTCTCTGCTTATTACACAAGCTCAGCCAGATTTCTCAATTAGATGCCTCCTGTATTCTTAGGGTGATCAAGCTTATTGAACACTTACAAAACACTTCACCCATTTTATAATGTGTTAGAGGCATGATGAAAGACTACCAGCAGATCCCTGTGACAGAGGTTGAAAAGGAGAATCATCCTTTAGCACATCCTCTGGATGCTGGTAATGTCATGTCCTTACTTTACGGTTTAAGAGCACAAACTAATATTCAAACTGATGTGTTAGTCTTCCTATGTTATAAGAAACAGTGGTCTTTGCACACATGGAAAGAGCTTGTGCACCCTCTAGTGGGCATTTTAAATATAGTAACAGAAACTACAGTATCCTAGAAATTTGATTCCGTTCATCTGGACAAAGTTTTTAAGTGGGAGAAATATTTTGAGACTTATCCAAGTCTCTTCCTCAGTCTCAATTGACTGCAGGTTTCCCCAACCTTATAAACAGTACCTTTGCTTAATCACAGAGACTAGCACCATTGACAAAGGGCCAGTTGATCAGTGATATGCAAATTGTCCACTGATTAGTAGACGTGTGAACCATTCATAGAGGGTTGAGGAATGGCTGCAATCACAGCATTGTAAGATGTCGACAGATGTACCCTTAGGCCCCCTCCTCTGTTCAGAGATGGTCGTTCCTTTTTCACGTAAATGGCCTCCTTGATTCCTCTCTCAAACCAGCGCTCCTCCCTGTCCAGGATGTGCACCTCTTCATCTTTAAAGGAGTGACCACTATCCTTTAGATGTAAATAGACTGCAGAGTCCTGGCCTGACGAGGAAGCTCTTCTGTGTTGTGACATGCGCATAGCCAGTGGCTGCTTGGTTTCCCCGATGTACAATTCACGACACTCCTCCTGGCACTTAACTGCGTAAACTATGTTACTCTGTTTGTGCCGTGGGACACGATCCTTGGGATGGACCAATCTTTGGCATAGCGTGTTTTGGGGTTTGAAAGCCACTGAGACCTGGTGTTTCGAGAAAATGCGCCTCAGCTGTTCCGATACTCCTGACACATACGGGATCACTAAGGGTTTTCGCTTAGGCAGTGGATGTCCTTCCTCTCTCATGAATCGCTTGGAGTGTTCTTTAGGTGTCCTCCCTGCTTTGACAAAGGACCAGCTGGGATATCCACATTTACTCAGGGCCTTTTTGACGTGGTGTTCTTCTGCTTCCCTGGCCTCTGAGTCTGTGGGAATGGTGTTAGCTCTGTGTTGTAGAGTCCTAATGACACCTAGTTTGTGCTCTAGTGGATGGTGAGAGTCAAACCTTAGATACTGGTCCGTATGTGTGGGTTTACGGTACACATCCACTTTCAAATGTCCCCCGTTGACGATGGAAATTTCACAGTCTAAGAAGGCTAGCTTGTTATTTTTCATATCCTCTCTGGTGAACTTGATGTGTTTGTCCACCCCGTTGATGTGGTCTGTGAACTGTGGTACCTCCTGAGATCTGATTTTCACCCAGGTGTCATCCACATATCTGAACCAATGGCTCGGTGGTGTTCCAGGATAGGATGATAGAGCCCTCTTTTCCACTTCTTCCATATATAGATTGGCTACTATAGGTGAAACAGGGGAACCCATGGCACACCCGTGCTTCTGCCTGTATTACTGGCTTTTGTATATTTCACACGTCTACTAATCAGTGGACAATTTGCATATCACTGATCAACTGGCCCTTTGTCAATGGTGCTAGTCTCTGTGATTAAGCAAAGGTACGGTTTATAAGGCTGGGGAAACCTGCAGTCAATTGAGACTGAGGAACAGACTTGGATAAGTCTCAAAATATTTCTCCCACTTAAAAACTTTGTCCAGATGAACAGATTCAAATTTCTAGGATTTCCTTACCTGGATTATTGAGCATGCATCGAGACAGAAACTACAGTAGTCTGCACATCAACCCAACCAGTGTTATATTGATATCACTAAAACAAATTGGGGAATGTATATATCAAGAGGCCATTGTTCAAAGCTAATGCCACTTTTGGATTCCTCTGTACTCTGGTTGCTGTAAAGTGCACAAGCATTTTTGGACTTAAAGCCTGCTGTAAGGTTTCCAGGATTGGGATTTGAAGGAGAAGTGCTGCAGAACCCCAGTGCTTCAAAGAATTGCCAAGGTAACAGCATTATGAAAGAGCTGAATATGAGATGTTAAAATTGTTCTCATTAATTGAACAATCAGCAAGTTACACTACTACGTGTTAGGTGGGGAATTCTCACTGTTCACCAATCATAGTTGCTAAAGCTGACTTATCTTACCACAGGCACAGTTCACAAGAGAAGTTGTGCTCCATGTGGTGAAGGCTGCACACGAGTCAGATTTAGTAATGGCTAGCTGTCCCAGCTCCTAATTTGAACTAGGTAGGCTCAGAAAGTTAACAGAATTTTTTTGGATTCAGTTCTCCAGAGTGTTGAAGTTAAAGTGCATGTTTGATTTTTAATACTTGTTGATCATGTCAGCAGACAATGGTGATGTGTTAAATTTTGGTCAGACACTGAAGTTTGAATTTCACTAAGCCCTCTACACACGACAATACATCTGAACATGAATTTGCACTTGCAGAGTTCAGATTGTTCCAGTTTCAGAAAATTAAAGCGGCTCTGTTTCGCAGTGATGTAGCCGCACTTTGTCAAGCTTGTGTTCTTAAATAAGAATCTGAAATAAATGACTGGTAGGGGCAAAGGTAGCAGTGAGCATCGTCGCTCCTGGAGGGCCACAGTGGCTACAGATTTTTGTTCCATCCCAGTTGCTTAATTAGAAATCAATCCTTGACCAATAACATCTTATTTAATTGTATGACTTGTTCTGTCATGTCTGGTCTTTCTTATATTGTAGATATTTTTCACTACAAGAATATCATCCAAATGATCTGAAGCCTTAAATGAATGAGTAATTCTCAGTCCTTTACTTTTTTTCTCTTCTGTTTCCTTCCAAAGATTGTATTTAGCCAGACAGTTCATGATAAATACACACAAGGGAGACAAGGTAGATGGTGAACTATTGGTTCCTTTTGTGATTTGCATCCTATTCCTAATAAGGAGCAACTCAAAACAGCAAATGCAGCTATTTAAGACTAAAATAAGCTATTAAATGTGGGAAATTTAAACAAATGAAGCAACTAAAATGAAGCATAATAATGTTACTTGAGCAGTAAGTCCTTCATCAGCAATTATTGACTTCTCATTAAGAAATTTGATTGGAATAAAAACCTGCAGCCACTGCTGCCCTCCAGGACCGACGTTGCTCACTTCTGGGCTAAAAGAAGAGGACATGAGAATACAAATAAGAGCAGAGCCTTTAACACGCCAGAATAGCCCTTTTCCTCCCCCAGAAGAAAAAGATGAAGAGAAAAGGGAAAAGGATGAAAGAGTAAAGACAAAGTTATGATATAGAAGGGCCTGGACTTCTTTCTTTCTTTCTTTCTTTCTTTCTTTCTTTCTTTCTTTCTTTCTTTCTTTCTTTCTTTCTTTCTTTCTTTCTTTCTTTCTTTCTTTCTCTTTCAACAGTGCAGCAACACAGGGAAAGTTGAAAAGTGCATATTCACAATGTAAGCTGTACATGTAGGGAAACTTTTTGGAAATGTCAAAGTGAAAGTGAGCAATGTGATAATTCATATTCTAATTATGTGGAAGGTCTTAGGATTGAGCGAGTCTGGCTAATGCTTCTGTAACCATATGAATTAACAGGCTATTTTTGCTCACTGAAAGAATGGTCACTAAATGTGTTTTTGTTTTTGTACCATTTGCTCTGAGGTCTAGAGACGTGAGTAGGAGTAGAAGGAGGCTGTTAGCAATAATGAGTTGTGGTACCTCAGAAAGTGGCAATCACATGTTTCAACACAAAAATATATATAAATACAGTATACAGGTAATATAGACATGTAGTGATCATTTTTTAGGTACCTCCTATATTATTTTATTGCAACTACAATGTATTTGTAAAAAGTCCTTAGTAAGTTTACATACTGTATTCTACCTCTCTTTGTGTGGATTTTCCTTTCCTTTCCTTCAGCAAAGTTTATCAGCTCCATGGATAGTTTAGGTTCAGTGATGGTTCAATAACCACAAAGACAATAACAAAAAAAAAAGAAAAAAGAAAAAAAAAAAAAAAAAAAACAAATCAGTCATGACACAAACATAATGTTATACTTAGCTTGAAGGATTTGTTTTTTACATACAATCCAAAAGTCAGATTTGTATAAATATGCTTATATACGAAAAGGGGCACAACATGTTCATACGCCAGGTTTTATAAACTGGAAATCTCTTTTTACACATTTTTCTGTTTTTTTGGTGTACACATATTTTACGCTTGAATCCGTGCAAAGTTTATTAAACAAGATCCCTTGTCAGTCACTGTCAGGAGAACTCCATTTGAATAACAGCAGGTTGAACGTTTATGTAGCGGTCAGGACACTGCCTTTCACTCTCTGTCTCTCTCTCTGTCTCTGCTTTAGCTGAGGGAAAGACAGAAGTCCCAGGTGTTGCAATGTGTCCAGGGTCCAGTGGTGGTGAGGTTCTCAAAAATGCCAGGATATGGTACCACTTTTTTTGTAACCTTAATATAATAATGTTTTGGTACAATAAGCCAAACGGTGTTTAACTAGGAGCTTCATCACATCATTTCAAAACGTTTCTGCAAAACAAAGAACATTCTCTGGCAGAGCTCAAGAAATGCTTTCTCATAGACTTATATAGCAAAAGAATTAAAACAAAAGCAAGCAAAATAAATAAGTATATATATTGTTTAAAAAAAACTAAGTGTATATAAAACATATATTGCATATGAAAAAAAAATATTTCCCAAGAATACCTTTTGGGTGCATAAGACCATGGTGACACAGTCAATATTATTAATCTGCACTGCTGCTCACGTCTGCTTTTCCTCTGGTTGCTAATTCCAAATTGGTGTTGTGGGAGTGAGTGAGTGAGTGAGTGAGTGAGTGAGTGAGTGAGTGAGTGAGTGAGTGAGTGAGTGAGTGAGTGAGTGTGTGTGTGTGTATGTGTGAAGGTCCTGTGATGAACACTGTTTCTTCTCTCGTGCCCTGTGCTGTGAGAATATACTCCAGCTCTCCCATGGCACTGAATTGAATTAAGTGGGTTTGAGGATGGTATGTAATGATATATTTCTAAAAGTGTACAATTCACTGAACATATACATCGGAAGTGTATTTGACTTCAAATCAAAAGCTGCTGCATCAGGTCCCACCTGTGACTTGTTTTGTGACTCTAAGGAAGTCATCTAAAGTTGCTGGTCCCTAACCATAAAAAAATCCTGTAAACAGCTGTAATATACTCTGATTTTGAATGTTGTCCTGAAAAAAGGAGTCAACAAAAGTAAGTAATTGAAAACATTTAAACTTAATAACTGTATTGCAAATGTTGCATTGTTTTAATCATTAGATAGCCCAAAACTGTTATGATCAGGCATATTTGGTATTCTTTGAACACTTGTTTTAGCATTTTTTTCCCCAATGTTTATTTCCTATTATTGTTTTTATCAAGCTCTGAATCTGATTTTTACATTTATTTCATTTTAGGAATTGTTTTCATGTATTAGAAATTATTTTTCATCATTTTTCTCACCTTCTTTTTCACATGGTGGCTCTCTCTTGAGTTGCTGTTATCATAACTCAACAGTGATTGCTACAGATTATGGTCATTGAAGCTGCACAGTTACACAGTCATCAGTGCAATGCTTTATGAATCTGGGCAGTCAAATATGTCACTATGCACTCTCATACAGGTATGTGTTTTTGTTATCTCTCTATAGATTTCCTGGTTCCCGACTTTTGGTTTTAAATTCCTCACTATGGACATTTTGGTTTTGAAGTTGGTTAGACAAACAATAGGACTCACTTTAGGTTTTGATTCTTTGCATTCAATTCCTTAAATTTCCTTTTTTTGGGGTTTTGTTTATAAAATTTTGCATGGATTCGAGCCAGAAAATATGCATACACCAAAAACTAAGAAAACAATGATGCCAAAAAAAAATTGTAATTTATTAAACCCACCGTATGCACATTTCTATGACAAGCCGAATAAACATTTAGAGATACCACAAAATGAATTTTAAGATATCTGGAAATGCATTTTAAATATCTCAAATTGACTTACAGATATCAAAAAATGCATCAATTTTAAGATATTTAAAAAGCATTGTATGATATCTCAAATAGATTTCAAGATATCTTGAAATGATATGCTGTACATTTTGCGATATCTGAAATGCATTTTGAGATGTCTCGAAATCACTACCTGAAAAATTTCCTATTCCTTCAATGAGACCTCTCTATTTTAAGATATCTGATAATGTATTTGAGATATCTTAAAATGCAAAGGAAGTTATGTTGAGATATCTGAAAATGCATTTCAGATATCTCAAAATGAATTTGAGATATCTTAAAATGAGCAAGAAGTTATTTTAGGATAAATATAATTAAGATATCTTAAAAAGCATTTAAGATAACTTAAAATTCACTCTTGTTTGAGATATCTAAAATACATTTTTAGATATGTAAAATTAATTTCATGATATCTTAAAATGGGTCTCTGCTCCATTTCAGATATCTTACAATATATTTCTAGATATCTCAAGTTATATTTCAAGATATCTAAAATACATTTTAAGATATCTTTAAAAAGACACTTAATTATTTCAAGATATCTCAAAAGCATTTTCAGATACTGTATCTTCAATATAATTCAAAATATCTGAAATACATTTCCAGATATCTCAAAACAGCTTCCTGTCCATTTTCAGATATCCCAAATACATTTTCAGATTTCTCAAAATCACTTCCTGCTCATTTAAAGATATCTCAAATACATTTTAAGATATAATAAACAGGATGTCCCATTGAAAGAATAGGCATTTTTACAGGAAATGATTTTAAAATATCTAGAAATGCATTTGAGATATATTAAAATGCATGATAGGTCAATTTAAGATATCTGAAAATTCATTTGAAGATATCTTGAAGTGCAGGCACGGTTATTTTGAGATATTTGAAAATGTATTTGAGATGTCTTGAAATCCATTTGAGATATCTCAAAATGCATTGCAGATATCTTAAAATGTAAAGGAAATTATTTTAAGATATCGCAAAGCGAGTTTCAGATATCTTAAAAAGTAAATTACATTTTAAGATATCTGAAATTTCATTTTGAGATAACTCTAAATGTTAATTCGGCTTGCCATACATTTCACAATTTATCCTTTAATTTATAAATCACAATCATCTTGTAAATGTGCGAATGCGCCTCAAACGCCACCTGGCTGCTACCATGAAACAACCACAGACGGACTATGCTAAAGAACCTCGTAAATACACAATCATGATACTGCAGATTGGTTGGTAGAGCAGCCTCTTTCTTGATGCATCAAGACGCCACTGTCTGAATTTGAGGAGAGGAATTTTATGCTGTCCTCCACACTGTGCTCTTGGGTCAGAAACAGGCATAAGGCACCAGTGTCTGAGCCTTTAGCCACTACTGCCTGGCACATGTAATGATGTGATTGCTGTTACAATGAAGAGTGCATGTTATTGGAAACACTGAGGGTTCAGCCAGCTACCTTACCAAAGAGCTAGGTATCTCATACAGCACCTTCAGCAAGTCGTTTGATCAGCACTACTACTATGAATCATGGTTTAACCCAGACCACTAGGCCATGACATTTGTCAGTCTCATCTTGGCATCACATATGAGTTGTGTGTTAATGGAATGTAACTGCCTGTGGTTAATACATGAAGCATCATTCGTGCTAAGTGTGCTTATTGCATTGTAGGTGCTCTCAATTGCTCTGATCACGTTAGGAAAACGGCACTGCTGCTGCCAATTTCCCTTTTTGTTGCCATGTACAATCAAACCATATGAAATCTGAACGTAGCACCTTATCAGTTGTTTATGGCTTCTAGCAGAGCAGACAAGATGGAGATAAGGCTTGGCTGAAATATTCTTGACCTGTTCCCTCTGGTTGGTCCCTCTTTCCAGAAAGTTAACCATTGTTTAAACTTGCATATGAACAGGCATAGCCTGATTTTGGACGGTTTGTCTTTCTAATGCCAGGGACAACTCAGCAAATACTTCCAAGAGAATGGATCTTGAAAATCTACTGTAAATAAGCCAATCATCACCATGGGCAAAAAAATCCAGCCAGTCCCTAAAAGGTCATTTCTTTTACATATGGTCATTTGCATTGTCTTCAAGCAGTGCCAAACAGGCCATATTGTGTCAAACAATTAGGTGATAAATAGGCTATAGGGTGTGAGATTTAGAGCTTTCTGTAAGCTGGGATCACATCTGGGTTTAAACTGTACTTTAGTTTCTGATCCTTAGAAGTGACAACAGGTAGCTAATATAAACTGACAAAAAAAAAATCCTTAGAGCAAATACGCAGCACTGGCCCTGTTAAAAGTGAACTAAAATAGAATCTATATATAATATTCATCATTTCTGAGGTTTAATATAATAACAGCTTGATTACATGAATTATTATATGGATGAATCATCATGTCTCTGGTATGGCTACATTTCCCTCCCTACTTGATCCAGGGTGTCATTATTTCCCCGATTCTTTAAAATGTTGTGTATGGATGAGTCAGAGTTGCTGTAAATATAAGCAAGCTTTCCCATCATGTTTTCTTTTCCAAATCCTGACTTTTGCATGGAAAGATGCATATATGGGGTGGCACGGTGGCGCAGTGGTAGTGCTGCTGCCTCACAGTAAGGAGACCTCGGTTCACTTCCCGGGTCCTCCCTGCGTGGAGTTTGCATGTTCTCTCCCGTGTCTGTGTGGGTTTCCTCCGGGCGCTCCGGTTTCCTCCCACAGTCCAAAGTCATGCAGGTTAGGTGGATTGGCGATTCTAAATTGGCCCTAGTGTGTGGTTGTGTGTGTCCTGCCCAGGATTGTTTCCTGCCTTGCGCCCTGTGTTGGCTGGGATTGGCTCCAGCAGACCCCCGTGATCCTGTGTTTGGATTCAGCGGGTTGGAAAATGGATGGATGAAAGATGCATATGTACATTTCAAGCCTCATTTTGTGCGTATGCAAGTTTGATAAATCAGACCCCCGATCATCTCCTTTAACATTGGTAACCTTTCCTTGCAAGGGGTTTAACAAAAAACAGAAGCGATTAAAAAAATTGATTGTTAACAGTTAGCATAATGTTTTATTTAACAGAACTTTGATATAAGTTTTACCCTAATAAAAATGATCTTAAAAAAAGCGTGGCTCAGAGGAATTTAATACAGCAATGAAGCAGAAAAACAAAGAAAGAAAAAACAGTTACATTCCAATAGGATGTTATGCATGGCCCTATAGTTGTGGGGAAAGAACATTTCAACCCTAAATTGCTTTGCACGGGTGACCTTATAAAAATGGCATTAAAGCCAGCTAGAATGCGAAGAAGGTGAAACCTTTCCATTATGGAAGTAGTGCTGTTTCTGCTAGAGACGAAGCGATGAAATGGAGTGGTTTGACACGACTTCTTCATAGACAAGTGAGAAAGCAAGTTCACTGACCTTTTGAACTCCCCTTTCTGACATAAATACCTACAGCTCTTCTCACACAGAGTATTTTCTTTTGTTTGCATTTTACTCATGAATGATATCAGTTTTGCATACAGTAAAATACACAATTGAGACAATAAATATAATTTGTCAAGGGGGATTGATAGATGGGAAATGTACACGGTGGAAAAGATGGCTTCTGACAAGAACAAAGCATAGCAGAGCCTCACGTGAAAAGGAAATTGGCACAACATATGTTGTCCTGCCAAAAACCGGAGGAATACATTGTCCTTGGGTGTCACATTTATATGTGTCTTAGTTAAAAAAAAAAAGATAAGTGAGGATCAGATTAACTGTTCCTACAGGCTGTCATAGAGCAGGAAAATCAAGGACCATATTAGCCTTCTCTATCGTCTCATGATTAAGAAGTTATTTTTGGAGCTTTCAGGGTGGCATAATCTGCATGGGCTAATTGGAAACCCGTGGGGTGAAGAGACACTAAGGAATTGCTTGAAGCATCTCTGTAGCAAAAGGTGGATCCTGCCAAACCTAAAAGTATTCTAAAACAAGTTGCTTTGAGCCCACAGGCTACTTGAGTCTAAGAATGTAATAGCACTGGACTGGCCACTGGAAGTGGAGCCCAACTAAATGTAAGAGCAAGAGATAAAGGGGGTAAAGGAAGAAGTTTGAAAGTTTTACATGGATAGTAGGTAACTGAATAAGTGAAGTTTGAAGTCATAAACTTATTCTGAAAGTGGCTTCAGGGTTGTTGTTTAATGTTTGCTTGCATTTTACTGAGAATCTTCTTCTTCTTTTCTGCTCCCGTTAGGGGTTGCCACAGCGGATCATCTTCTTCCATATCTTTCTGTCCTCTGCATCTTGTTCTGTTACACCCATCACCTGCATGTCCTCTGTGGACGAAAAAGGCACACTGGAAAGCAGACAGATAATATTTTCTCAATTCACTTTATTTATTCATTCGGAGTCGCAGTAAGTAGAGATTCAAAAGAGTATATCTTATTGCCGCAAAGCTCAATTGAACCCTGATCAAAAGCCAGGAGGGGTTTTTTATACTTCAGCATCTCATGATTAATAAGACAGAAAGAACATCCTTATCAAAACAGTAAAGTTAAACAATATGTCTGTTGAGCTAAGCATTATCTGTGTTTTGGAAGCTAAGCACAGGAGAGACGCCTTTGCATAAACCACATGTACTTTCTGCAGCCTTGTGACCTTGTCCCTGAAACATTCACTCTGAGAAAGGGAAAAACAAGAAACAGCTTACATTTTATTCATCTGGACACTATTTCTCCTGAACCCTGGAATAACATATTTTGTTAGTTCATAAGCCAAAGCGTTTCTCACTGGCAAGTTACAAAATAGTTATTATAAAGATTCTAATTTACTAAACACACAAAATACATGGTGCTGAGGAGAACATTCTTCTTCTACATTCCCCCCTTTTTGAACCAACAAAAATATGGGTGACATAGGAGTAACAAGGGAGAGAGTAGGAGAAGGGGAAGGAGTGGAAGGAAAGGAGGAAGAAATGGGAAGCATGCATTCTTCGTGTAACATATAAGCCTTGGCCACGGAGGCAGTGAAATACTGGGACACAATATATCTAATTAGGGGGACTATACAGCAGGCCACAAGTAACAGAATGATAAAAGCAACGGCCAGTGAAATAAAAACTGACCTGAGCCATCAGCCCCAGTGGCTAGAAATGCCAGAAGTGGTAGCTAATTTATTTGAAAGGGCAGTTAAACCTGGCAAAGCACAGGTGATTGATCCATCGGGAGCCATATTATTAGGAATGCAAGTGCAGCACACATCACCAAACAGAGCACATACACCCCCCTTTTCAGCAAGGAGCATATCTAATGCTAATCGATTTTGCCAAGTCATAAGGGATGTTCTATCAAGCTGTTCATGTATCCCTTCAACAGCCTCTTTAGTAAAATTCAGGAAACGCTGTTGGTTGTAATATAAGTAATTAATCCAATCTACATTTTTATTTATTGTAACTTGGGGGAAAATAGACTCAAATCCGGCAGCAACTTGATCTCGCGCTTGAAATTTATCAGGGACTCCACAAGGGACACCAATGGAATCAAAGTAAACGCCAGGGCCGTGAAGAGAGAATGTGGAGGGGTCAGCAGAGCGGGGTCGACGACGTCGGCCAGAGCTGGACGACACGCGAGGAGAATTCAAAGGGAGGAGGTGGAATGGCATAACAAGTTGGGTTAATGTGCATGTGCCAGTCCAAACAGGGGGAAGAATATCAAGTAATTTTAATGTACTGCACATCCACCAAACATCAGCACGCGGAGTGGACTGTGTCAACAGGAAAAGTGATAATGTAGAATTAAATGAGGTGGAGTTAACCTGGAAAGTCTGGGAACAGAAGGAAGAAGGGATATGACCAACATCAGTACCTCGGAAGGGGGAACTATAATTACTAGAGAAGCAGGTATAATTGACTTCATGAGACTGGAACATCGGGGGAGTCATTTGAGGAGTGGGGGGGGGGAAGAGGAGAGAAAGTGTAATGCAGTTAGAGTCTTTTGGTGTGGATGGAGAGGTAAAAAGGGCAAGGAGACAAGGAAGACCAACAGGGTAAATATTAGAAAGAGGGAAAGGGATGGTAGCCAAATGTGGCCTGGCCATAGCACAGGCGTAGCAATCAGATTGATTTACTTGCTTAGGCGAATATAATACCCACTGTCACCAACGATTCTGATCGCCATAGCCAGTTTCAATTGAAAAAGTGGATGAGAGGGTGGAAATATTCATAATCTTAACAGAAGAAAAGTCTGAACCAGAAGTTGGGGAGACAGGTGTGTGTGCAGGAGAATGAGGTGTTAGTAACAGGATTGTCAATCTTAATTAGAAATGTCCCTAAAGGGTCTGTTCCAGATACATATGCCCCTAATATATAGGTTCCTGAGTCATGTAAAGAGAAGTTGTTCAAAATGATGATCAAGGGGTTACAATGGTTGTCAACACATTTATGAGAAGCATGTCCTTTTATGATAGAAAATCGATTTTTCAAACCGTATTTTTGGGCCTCAAAAGGTTGAGAACCCCAGTTCTCAGTTCCAGTGTTAGCAAAAACCCATTGCCAGTTGTCGCAGTTACTTCCCTAATAATACTTCGTAACAGTCATACACACGTATTTGTCAGACCAGGTCCACTGGGCTTGTCGACCAGTCCCACAGTTGATAATAGAGCAGAAATCAACCTGCACTGATGTGGTGATTCCTAACAGGAAAGTCAAGGTGACCAGGGCAGTAGACAAGGGAAAAGAAAGCATAGTAGCACAGCAATCAAGGGTGCCATCTCTTGCAATGTGAGGCGTGAATCCAGGCGGGCAATCCTTCCATTTTCACTGCATGTGGTGTGGATAGAAGAACTTGGAACGGTCCTCTCCACCTCGGCTGATGCCAATGTTTCGTCCGAGTGTCATGGACGAGGATCCAAGTGCCTAAGGGAATCGGCGTGTCTTTAGATGGAAGATTAGTCCTCCAGGCCTGGTTAACCTGCTCGTGGACTTCTTTCAGAGAAGCTCGGAGACCTGTAAGACAAGAGAGAAGATCATTGTCCACAGTATGCAGGTTAACATTTCCTATAACCATGCCCACAGGAATGGGTGTCCGGTCAGAATTTCAAACGGCGACAGTCCTAATTGCCGGTGTGTTCTTGCCCTCAATCTCATTAAGGCCAGAGGCAAAGTGTCTGGCCAGGATAAATTTGTCTGCTCACAGATTTTTGCTAATTTAGATTTGAGGGTGCCATTATCAGTTTGCAATTTCTGTGGTATGCCCCACCTAGGAATAATTTCTTTGATTAAAGCTTAGGCTACAGTTTTAGCATCAGCATGTTTAGAAGGAAAAGCTTCCACCCATCGGGAGAACACATCAACAATTACTAGACAATAACGGTAACCTTTAGACGGAGTTAGTTCAATGAAATCCATTTGGAGGTGTTCAAACGGACCCATTGGATTAGGTGTAACGGCGGGACTTACCTGGACTTACCTGGGTGCCCTTTCCTACATTAGACTTTTGACATAATGCACAGCATCTGCAGAACTGCTCTGCAGAGAAGCCTTTGGGAGGAAAGGTTTGTTAGTTTGCCTATGGGTCCAGACTCCATAAGAGAGGGACCATTCTTTGGACCATTTTCTTTTTCTCTGTCCGTGGCTGCACTCTGTAAAGAAACAAGTTGATTATCAGGGTCCTGGTTATTTCTCTGTTGGAATAAAGAAATTGGTGTGTTATTATATGCAGCCTGTTTAGCAAAGTGATCAGCTAATTCGTTTCCTTTGCTGACAGGATCTTGTTTTCCTATGTGAGCTTGACATTTAACAATCGCTAACTTTGATGGTTTAGTTATAGCTATTAAGAGGGATTCAATCAGTGTTTGGTGTTGGATCGGTTTGCCAGCGCTGGTCTTAAATCCTCTTAATTTCCATAAGGCTCCATGATCATGGCAGACTCCAAAAGCATATCTGGAATCCGTATAAATTGTTATAATTTTCCCTTCGGACAACTGACATGCTCGGGTGATAGCTATCAATTCAGCTGCCTGCGCGCTTAAATTTGATGAAATTCGGTTTGCTTCCAGCAGGTGGCCACCTTTCACTACTGCATAGCTGGTCGAGGGTGTTCCATTTTCCAATCGCAAAGAACATCCGTCCACAAAAATTAATTCTCCAATATCTAACGGTGTTTCGTGTAGGTCTGGTCTAGGCTTTACAACTTTAGCTATTTCATCATGACAGTCATGTGGCTCTCCGTCTTCTTCAGTTGGAAGAAGAGTGGCTGGATTTAAGGTAGAGCATCTTTCAACAGTGACATTGGACAAAGTATACAGTACATTTTGATAGTGTATTGCTCTTGCAGTTGTGAGATGTGAGGTTTTAGCCTGTACTAAAATAAAATGAACGGCGTGAGGTACCTTTACTGTTAGGGGGCTCATGAGCACTTTGTTTGTCTGTATGTGGTTGCGTTAAAACTGCATTCATTAATCCCCCCTTTTTCGTCCACGAACACAGTGAATGGACGAGAATATGGTCAGTGAGAGTAATGCATTTTTATTATTATTTATTTATTGATTTATTTATTCTTTTTAATCACATAGAGCCTTGTCAGCTTGCTATACCACTGCATGCAGCCAGATGGCAGTGTTAGGTAGATTTTGTAAAGGCTGTGCTCCTCCTGAAAAACTTACAATCAAACAACTTCTCAGGCCGCAAGCTGGTACTACTTTTAAATTAGGAATTCATCTCACCGTGGTGCCATACATGCTAGCCTCCAGATCATGGAAAAGTCCGAGGCGGGACCAGGTCAGCGACAACAAGGAAACACTAATTTCCGTGGCGACCCAAGTGCCAACTGTAAACAAAGATAATCCATCTCGGGAAACACACAGCACAACTCCACAACAAGAAAACATTCCCACCAAAAGCTATGCAGCCACAGAGAAATATGCTGACTTAACCTGTTGTTTTGTGACCGGTCTTGGAAGGTTTTGAATGATGGTTAAACGGCCACTAGAGAGAGCTCTTGTATCGCAAGAAATGTCATGACCTAAATATTTAACGATAGCTTGAAGTAACTGCAGTTTTTTTTTTTTTTTTTTCTTTCTTCGACACTTTTTTATGGCCATTTTCACCTAAAAAGAATAGCAATTTTCTGAGTATCATGTGCACTTGTTGTTTATTTATTTTTCTTTTCTTTTTTCTTATCTATATACTGTATCAATTTATTATCTTTTTCTGGCCAAAACCATAAACACAAGGGGCTTCAGTATATCCCTGAGGCATGACGGTCCAGGTCCATCGGCGGTTTTGAAAGGTAAAAGCAAACCAGAATTGAGAATCAGGGTGCACGGGAAATGGAAAAGAAAGCGTTAGCAAGGTCAATAACAGAGAAGTACCGGGCGGACGGGGGTATCGTGGAAAGAATAGTGGAAGGATTAGGAACAATAGGTGTTCTAGGAAAAAAACGCAGAGTTAACTTGTCATAGGACCCGTCAGCCTTTTTTACAGGAAAAAATGGGGGAGTTGACTGGAGAGTATGTAATTGGAATAATTGCTCCTCGCCTCACGAGATCAGAATGTACAGCGGCGATGCCAGCCTCTGCCTCTGGAGACAGAGGATCCTGGACACGGTACGGGCGGAAGGAAGATTTTGAGAAAATCACCAGTGGCTCAGTGTGCTATCCTTCCATAATCATTTTTCCCCTGGGACCACAGTGCTAAGGAAACATGGGGAACCAAATCTCCTAAATAGAAAACGCTTTGTGAATATGTGAGGTGCACTGAAGCAACTGCTTTAGTAGACAACAAAAATACATGGAATGTGCAAAGTTTCAGGGCATGTGCTGGAGGAAAGAAAAGATTCTAACCAAGGTGTGTCCACTTCAGTAGGGAAATACTGGGCAGTACAAGGCAGGGTGTCCGGGACTTGTAAGTGAGGAAAATAGGCATGAGGGGAAAGAATGAAGGGCTTTCAAGAGGAAGGTGTGCAGGGAGATGTTCAGGGTCCAGGCTGTAAAAGAGGGCTTGGGGTGTGAAGTGTGGCACAGGAGCTTAGGAATGGAGCAGCAAAAATCCTTGTTCAGTTAAAGAAAATTGAGACTGACAATTTAAGTCATAAGATCCCATCCCAGCAGTTTCACAGGGCACAAATGATTTAACAGAAAGCAACGAGTCAATAATGAAACTGTTAATGCTGAGCTGTAATTGCACAGGAACCTCCTTCAGTGCGTGGCTCCTGTGTCCATTTCAAAGGCAGTTTCTTTGCCATTAAAGTCAATAAAAGATCAGTTTCAGCATGACGAGTAAGCAAAGGAAACTGGAAAAAGTGGCTTGGGTCCCTGATAATTCTTAGGACCAAGGAATGTCATTAGGCTCAGGGAGAGGGGGTGACGGAGGTGCTTGTGTGGGCAGTTGCGTCTGAAATGTCCAAGTTCACCGCAGCAGCGGCAGGCATATAACGCTGGCGTCTGCTCCGAAGGGTTAGGCATCTGAGCAAAAGGATTATTAGGGTTTGATAAATGGAACCCGCGTCCTCTTCTGTGCCCTCGCCCTCGACCTCCAAAGAATTTTCCACGTCCTCTCCCCCTAGCCAGGTCAGTTCTTCCAGTATAATAATTTATTTGTGCAGCCAAAAGTTTGGTCTGTGTGTCTGACTCTTTTAATTTTGTCTGACTGTCAGCATGCTCTGCATGACGCTTGTCTTCCTCGAACGTTGCGGTCTTCCAGCCTTTTTGCAGGACGTGCAAACTTTGCTTTGAATGTCACTTCTCAGTCCCAAGATGAAAGGAGGCACTGCAGCACGAGTTCTATCGTTTGTATTGTCTAGCCCAGAGTGATTAGCCATCAGATCTTGCAATCGGTGAGCCGGCTGAAATTAGTGACCAGTTTGTGCCTTTTTTTTTTATATTTTTCTGCCAGGGCTCCTTTCAAAGGCTCTCACTGGGCGAGGAAAGGACCTTCATTCCAACACCAAGGGACACCATTATGATCACCGTGATTTACAGTTGCCCATGCGGTGCTCAGCTGTCGACGGAGCACCTGTGTCCACTCTGCAGCATTTGTTTTATACATGTTATCCAGCTGCTGTAACAGCTCCACAAATTGCAGTCCACCGACTGCTCGTGCGCTGGGAGACAGATGACTCTTTTAATTTCTGCCATTACAATCCAGTAGCATCTTGTGAATGATCTGAATTATCTTCTTTAGGGTCAATATGTGAGGATGGGTCATAATGATATTGTTCATCGTAAAAACCTGCTCCAGACGGTTCGTCTGTTAACAGGGGTGTTGTTGGAGAAGAGGGTGCAGGAGGTGGAAGCAGGGGAGTTTTGGTAAGGAGGGGGTGGACAGATTACGGGGTATAGGGGGTCTTTCTTTTCGGTCTGCTTTCTTTTACTTTCAGGCTTGGGCGCTGTCTCTATCTTCATTTTCTGCAACGCTAGCAATAATTCTTCCTTGTCTTTTTTGTGTTTTGACTTCAGCAGCCAGCAGGTTGTTACGCCTCTGCTTATTCCACTTCTTACATGCCTTTTTAAATCCAACCCAGTCTGCTTCTCTATTAACTGTTTAGGGGACCCGCCTTTCAATCCCGACGGTGTACTAGGAGCCTGGTGATTCTCTGAAAATAATCCTTCTAACATTAGGTTTTGAGGACCCTGGGGGACCTGTTTGACTGGCGTGCCATTATAATTTCCCATAGTAAGCGGCAGGCCTTCAACAGAGAGCAACTCAATCCCCGATTATTTCTCGTCCCACTTGTCGTCCCTGGAATCAACCAGTCGACAAGTGGAAATCAACCTCCCCTCTTCCAAATTTCACACGTACTCTAACTGCCCCTTTCACCCCTATTCCTCTTAATATAGGAACGTGCCACTCGGTCCTTTCTACTCGAATTCTTAAGGGATGACTTACTAGCATTCACACTGTGCCGTCACTCTCTATGAATCCCTAAAACCCTTCTAGGTCGATACGGTATGATTCTCTATTCTTTCAGCATGCTTTTATTTTTTATTCTCTTTTATTATTATTTTCTTTTTTCTTTTCCCCGTATACTTCTATTTCTTCCAGCACACCAGTCAAACCAACGGGAATCCCCCGAATCTACTCACCGCGACTCCTTCTGCCTGCCTGGAAAAATCCCATCCAGTTGCTTTTCGTTTCGGTCAGGAGGAGGTCAGCGACTCCCCACGCAGGAAAACGCCCGAGGTTGGCCAGTCCTAACTTTTACCGGAGCTGGTCCTCGATCCGCGGAAATCGGTCCACTTGGACGAACCCGCCCAGGGAGTCGTCTGCCCGTCTCCTGCCCCACGTTCGGGCGCCAAAAACTGTGGACGAAAAAGGCACACTGGAAAGCAGACAGATAATATTTTCTCAATTCACTTTATTTATTCATTCGGAGTCGCAGTAAGTAGAGATTCAAAAGAGTATATCTTATTGTCGCAAAGCTCAATTGAACCCTGATCAAAAGCCAGGAGGGGTTTTTTATACTTCAGCATCTCATGATTAATAAGACAGAAAGAACATCCTTATCAAAACAGTAAAGTTAAACAATATGTCTGTTGAGCTAAGCATTATCTGTGTTTTGGAAGCTAAGCACAGGAGAGACGCCTTTGCATAAACCACATGTACTTTCTGCAGCCTTGTGACCTTGTCCCTGAAACATTCACTCTGAGAAAGGGAAAAACAAGAAACAGCTTACATTTTATTCATCTGGACACTATTTCTCCTGAACCCTGGAATAACATATTTTTGTTAGTTCATAAGCCAAAGCGTTTCTCACTGGCAAGTTACAAAATAGTTATTATAAAGATTCTAATTTACTAAACACACAAAATATATGGTGCTGAGGAGAACATTCTTCTTCTACACCTCTCTTACCACATCCATAAACCTCCTTTTTTGCATTATACTGATAATGTTGTCTTTTATTTATCTTCCCGTGGATAAAGACTGTTTGGAAAGTCTGACTGCCTTGGCATTTTTTGGGTTCCGGAATGCTATGAGATATCCTTCCAGTGACCACAAAATATTGAATTGTAATCCATTTTTGATCCTCCTGTATTGTAAACAGGGATTTTTCATTAGGACGTACATTGCCTCATATGTATGAACATGCAGACAAAGCTGAACTTCCTGGTTTACACTGGTAATAAAAAAATCAAACCGTTAAGCTAAATAATATTTTGTTGCAAGCCTCAGAAATTTCTTTTTTTTTTCTTTGTTTGCATGAAAACTTGTAAAATCATATTTGATCCAACTTGTTGCGGTGGGCTGGCGCCCTGCCTGAGGTTTGTTCCTGCCTAGCGCCCTGTGTTGACTGGGATTGGCTCCATCAGACCTCCGTGACCCTGTAGTTAGGATATAGCGGGTTGGATAATGGATGGATGGATGGATGGATCCAACTTGATACATCATTTTGTTCAAAGCCATTTGATCCCTTGAGATCTACAGTATATCTCCATCTCTTGTTGTGCATCTGTTTTCTGTGCTGACTTAAGAGAACAGGAGTGTCTCACATTCTAAAAAACCTCTGGGTCAGAAATGAAAGAAATGTTGTGCTAAATTATTTTTAGAACTCGGATTGTGGTGGAGAAAAACGGTTACAGTACTGAATACTACTTTCATTTCACAAACATAGAAAAACCAAAAGCAAAATGTCTTGGTAGACCATTTACAAGCAAACAGAAATTAATTTCAAGTCAGGTATTAATACACTTTAAAAAGAGTTTTTGATATTTTTTTTTTTAGTTTGAAGAGCTTAGTAATTGCAAGTACTGTGACAAGGCCAGTCCAAAAAGGAGTATTGGTTCCAAACAGCGATATTGGACATCCACTTGAACTACCTTGATCTGTACATGTACAGCATCAATTTACAAATGCCTAATATTCTGTTTGAGACTTGTAGTCCAAGGGGGGGAAATGTGTTTGCAGGGCTGAGAGGCACAGAATTTATTACTTTTTTCTTACCATTTGTAATCTAGATCAAATACAAACAAATAGCAATTGATTGTAACTGACCTCCATAAGCTGAAATCCTCAATCTAAAAAAACAGTAATTTACACATGTAGATCATTCTCTGGGCTCATCTGAGCTGTGTACTACCACCCCGGATCAAGGGGGAATGCTGGTTCTAACTTTGTTGTCTTCTGGCTCTAACTGCTTTGTCCTCTTCTGTTCCCTCCACTGTACCAAGAAGATGCCCAAAAAGTTCATTTGACTCCACCCCTTTCAGTCCCCCACCTATAAATCTCGAGGGCATTGGAAGGAGGAGTCACTCTATGAAAACAGCACATCACAGGATGGAGGTCCTACCTACTGACTGACAACAAAGCCTTTACAGACCTGACTGCTCCTCTTTTGTTGATTTTGTAACTTTTATGTTCAGTTTTCTGTCCAGGTGTGCCTATTTTTGTTTGATTGATGTTCACTTGATTAAATATGGATGATTGGGTTGGCACCCCAATATTTTTCCTTTGGACTTGCTGTTCTTCACTCGGCCACAATAGATAGATAGATAGATAGATAGATAGATAGATAGATAGATAGATAGATAGATAGATAGATAGATAGATAGATAGATAGATAGATAGATAGATAGATAGATAGATAGATAGATAGATAGATAGAATTTTATTTTTCCTCGAGGGAAATTTGGCTTTTTAAAAAAGCTTAAATAACTAAACACACATACACACATTATGGTCTGAACACACACCAGAATGACTACAAAAAAAGAAAATAGCTCTAATAGTTGGACATTCAAATAAGAATAACTCTGAAAATATGAAATAAAATTCTGTTTAAAAAACAGTGGTTTGGACTGAATACCATTTCATGTTTGACACCTAGATATTTTTCTTTAAAGAAGTAAATATTTACTTTTGCCAGTAGCCTCACTTGACCAGCTGACATTACGTGCGCATACCCTGCTAAGCAATAATGAATCAGGAAAGTGTGCATTTTTAAATAAGAACATTTCACCACAGCTTGGCGTTCTCTCCATTACTGGCTCCTTTCTTGTGTTTAAAGCTGCTGAGATAAGCTTTGGCCGCCTGTGACCCTGAATTAGATTAAGCAGCCCTAAGAATATAGTATTATGTTATATTTAAATGTTAACTTAGCTAGCTACATGTAGAAATATTTAAATGGAATAAATCTCACAATTTTTATCTTTAAAAATATATTTAAAGATATTTATAGATCAAATTTTGAATGTTATAGGGTGGTACGGTGATGAAGTAGACACTGCTTCCATCTCAAGGTTCATAGGTCAGAGGATACAAATCCTGCACCTGGTCATTGTCCATGTGGAATCAGCATGCTCTTCCTGTGTCTGCCATGGTTTTCTACCTGCATACCCAAACACATGGTTCCATTATTTGGCTAATCCAAATTCACCTTTTGCAAACATGAGTGTGGACATGTGCATGAGTGGGCCCTGAGAGAAACAGGTCTTGTTCAAGGTTGTTTCCTGTCCAGAGCCTAGTGTTGCAATTCTAAATTGCATTAAGCCATTCAGAGAATGTTACACAGACTTAAATTAAACTTACAATTACATTTTATTGAAAGAGCCGTAAATTAATTAAAAATGAAATTAATGAAAAAGGTCAATGTGAAATTATAGATATTTCTATATCTGATTATGACTGGAGAAAATATAATTGTATTAAAAAATTAAAATAGGAATTAGCCATACTCCTGTCTGAGTAGTGCATTTTAAATATTTTAATTTAGATGTTAAAATATTATAGCAAGAAAAGAAACTTATTTTAAGATATCTTGAAATGTATTTCAGATATCTACAATAAAACACTATTACAGATACTGTATATCCATAATGAGTCAGTTTCAACATATTTTATATGCATTTTAAAATACTGTATCTCAGTAGCATTTTAACTTCTTGCACAGTTCAGGTATTTTAAAAGCAAATTGATTACAAGATGATATCAAACACATTTTAAGATATCTCTAGATTTATGAAAATATGTTTTTGTCTATTTTCAATTAAACAAAATGCATTTTGAGATAACTTTAAATAACTTACCCTTTTCAAATAAACAGACTGCCCTAAAGAATAAAAAAAATGTATTTTTACATTAAGGAGTGAACATGTAATTGTGCCCTTCAATTTATTGTCATTATATTTTACAGTACAATTAAAAATGTTATTGGCAGCATGGATGAAAAAAACAGAAACATAACATAACGTACGACACATGTAACCAGTATGGGGCATTGCAGCACCCCAAACCCCAGACACAACCTCACAGACACAAGTTTATTAATAATAATTCCCTTTACAAATGCTTAATAAACACAATCACAATTCCACTCCTCCCAGGCGAACTTTGCCCTCTTCCACCCAACTCCATCTCACCTGGATGAGGTTGAGCAGCTCCTTTTATCTTGGACCTGAGAATACTTCCAGTGCTAGGGCATAGCCCCTTGGAAGCAATTCCGAGTCAAACGGAAGCCCCACAAAAGTAGGGATCATACATCTCTGCAGCACCCCCTGGCGGCACCCTTGAACCTGACAAGACTGCCCCATGGAACTCCAGCTCCCAGCATGCCTTCCAGATGTCCGCTTTGGTAATGTTTCCCAAAGTGGTTGCCACCAAGTATGCTCGAGGGAGTATGCAGCCCTGCCAGGTTCTCTTGCCCTGTCCTTTTTAGAATGGTCTTTGATCCATTGCTGCCGGGAAGCCAACATGCCGACCTTCATTTTGACATCCTATATCAGTCTTCTGGGACAGGCAGGGAACATTTTGCTCTTCTTTGTGCCCACTCATTGTCATGGTCCTCCAGCCAGGTAAGGGAATGAAACCCTTCCTCATAGGGACGCCAGCGCATGTGTGCCATCCACTTATGTAATCTACATCAGACTTGCAAGGAACCCAAAGTCTGTGCCAAGGCATGAAGCAGCATCAGACTAAGCGCCAGTCCATCACAGGGCCCGCTTACATACACCCCTCCATAGTAGTCCACATACACAAGAAGAACATATGTATGCCACATGGACAGCAGCCAAGACTTTGGATTCTTGAGGCAGCAGTGCCAGCTACATACTATGCCACCATACATGACAGAGCAAACACATCTTACTAAACAAAGTAATCTCAACAAATAATAAACAATGTAATATTTATTTTTATTAATATAAACATATAATATATATGAAACAGAACAAGTAAAAATCAGACAATGCAAGTAAATGCATGCAAGCATGTTCCTAAATGCAGTTTTGTTTACTATATCTATATGTGCTTTGTCTGGATAATCTAGTTTTCTTTTCACTTGATAAAGACACACATAGCATAAAAGATCATTAGCAGCCCTTAATGAATTAGTTAGTTAGTCAGTCAGTCAGTTAGTTAGTTAATTTTTTGACCCTTCAACAGACTGTCACAAATGCACGATACTTTGTAATGCAGAAAGCTGGTTTAGAAATGAGTAAATGAACAGAACATTTAAAGACTGAGCAAATTAAATAGAATTGTATGTCCTTCAAAACAAATAAGGTTATGAAATAATCTTATCAAGAAGGTGAAAAATATAACATAAAGAAAAAAAAAAGTGTGTATGTGTGTGCATTCTGAGGTTTCAAATGCACAATAGAGTTTTAATGGTTTACAGTTCAGCAGCAGATGCTTGAGGAAGGCTGAATGACAATTATGAGGCCTACTGCAGGAAATAATTTTAAAGTCCCCTGTGCCTAAAAGATATATTCAGGTTAGAATGCGGGCTGTGGTCCTTGTTTCATCATTTGTTGGAGGTTTGCCTATTATACCCTAGAGGATACAATTTCAATGAATGAATTTCATTTTGAACAGCATTGAATATTTGCATTGATGGAAAATCAGTTTGGTGTAGAATACTGGTGCAATTTTATATTAGCTAAGTGGTAAATTCAAAAAGATTGGAAGATGGCTTTAAAAACATAATTTACTGTATAACCAAGAGCTTGCTACTTAAGCTACTGTACATACATCTGTAGGAAAATGTATGAAGCGGGTGTAGCTTAGTGGTTTTGTCTTTAGACTGCAACTCCATTGACTCAGTGCTTGAGCCTGAACAAATCACGAAGCCTGCCTGTGTTCCAATTGTAGAAATAACAATAACAAATACTGAAAGGGTGTGGGAATTCAAGGCACAATGTGTAGGTGGGTTCCAAACTTTCTCAAACAAAGGAAGCAAAGGGATAGGATGAGGGGAACTTATTCAGAATCAGGTGCTATTTAAAATAAGTTCATCAAGAAAAAGGGGACACAGTTAGAAACTTGTTGAAGGTAAATTTCACACAAACAAAAGGACAGAGAACCGTAGACACTTGGAATAAGTTCCCGAATGGTAGACAGCACAACTTTCCGGACCTTCAAGATAGATTCAAGTGCTAGATTTGATGTTATTTTGAAAGAGTTAAAGGGATAGGACTAGCAATCTTTGTTGTCTGAATAACCAGTTTTCATCTAGATTGTTCTAATGTTCAAGTGTTTATTTCCCCCAGTGGTCAGTGCTGGGTTACTGTTCTTTTAATACACATAAACAATCTGAACAATAAAATAATCAATAAGCTGATGACACTGCTATCGTGGGCTGCATCAGGAGTGGGCAGGAGGAGGAGTATAGGGACCTAATCAATGACTTTGTTAAATGGTGCGACTCAAACCACCTACACCTGCAACACCAGCAAAACCAAGGAGCTAGTGGTGGATTTTAGGAGGCCCAGACCCCTCATGGACACGGTGAGCATCAGAGGTGAATGTGTGCAGATGGTGCAGACCTATAAATACCTGGGAGTGCAGCTGGATGATAAATTAGACTGGACTGCCAATACTGATGCTCTGTGTAAGAAAGGACAGAGCCGGTTATACTTCCTTAGAAGGCTGGCGTCCTTCAACATCTGCAATAAGATGCTGCAGATGTTCTATCAGACGGTTGTGGCGAGCGCCCTCTTCTACGCAGTGGTGTGCTGGGGAGGCAGCATTAAGAAGAAGGACGCCTCACACCTGGACAAACTCGTGAGGAAGGCAGGCTCTTTTGTTGGCTTGGAGCTGGACAGTTTGACATCTGTGGCAGAGCGACGGGCGCTCAGCAGGCTCCTATCAATTATGGAAAATCCACTGCATCCACTAAACAGTGTCATCTCCAGACAGAGGAGCAGCTTCAGCGACAGACTGCTGTCACTGTCCTGCTCCATTGACAGACTGAGAAGATCGTTCCTCCCCCCAAACTATGCGACTCTTCAATTCCACCCGGGGGGGGGGGGTAAACGTTAACATTTAACATTATACAAAGTTATTGTCTGTTTTTACCCGCATTATTATCAATCTTTAATTTAGTATTGTTTTTTTTTTTTGTATCAGTAAAAAGTAAATAAACAGAGCAATATTATTAACTTGTAAATAATGAATGAAAACACATAAAAATACACCAGAAATAACAACAGCAATTAAAGAAATGAAAATAAACATAAGCCAGTGAGCACAATATGGCTGAAACATGGCTCTATCTATCTATCTATCTATCTATCTATCTATCTATCTATCTATCTATCTATCTATCTATCTATCTATCTATCTATCTACGGACCACATAGGAAATAGAAATTTTTGAGTTAAATACAAAATAGGAGGCCTGAAGCTGGAAAATACACCTTATTAGAAGGACCTGGGAATTTTTCTTTACAAAGAGAACCACAGACACATGGAATAAGTTACCAAGTAGTGTGGTAGACAATAGGACTTTAGGGACTTTCAAAAGTCAACTTGATGTTATTTTAGAAGAATTAATTTGATAGGACTGGTGAGCTTTGTTGGGCTGAATGGCCTGTTCACATCTAGATTTTATATAGTGCACTAATCACTATTTATATCCACATAGTGTACAGAAGTAATCAAGAAGGTTAAAAGGATGTTGGGTTATTCCTGTATAACATGATGTGTTGAATACAAATCAAAGGAGGTTATGCTTAAGCTTTATAATAGTAATAGTGATGCATCACCTGGAGTGTTGTGTTCAGTTTTGGTCCCCATTTTACAAAAAGACATAGCAGTGCTAGAGAAAGTCCAGAGGAGAGTGCCTGGGCTGTTTCCAGGACTAAAAGGTATGAGCTATGAGGAGAGTTTGAAGCAAGTTGAACCGTTTCAGTTTAAGCAAACAAAGATGCAGAGGGGACATGGTTGAAGTGTTTAAAATTATAGAAAGAATTAGCAGAGTAGATCCTAGTCAGTCAGTCAGTCAGTCATTCTCCAACCTGCTATATCCCAACACCTGGTCACGGGGGTCTGCTGGTGCCAATCCCAGCCAACAGAGGGCGCAAGGCAGGAACAAATCCCAGGCGGGGCGCCAGCCCACCGCAGGGCAGTAGATCCCAGTTGTTACCTTAAAATAAATTCTGCAACAAGATCACAGGGACATGGGAAGAAAATTGTTAAGGGGAGATTATGCACAAATGTTAGAAAGTTTTTCTTTACTCAAAGAACCATGGACGCATGGAATAATTGACCACAAAGTGTGGTGGAGAGCACTACTTTAGAAACTTTCAAATCTCAAATCTCACATTATTTTAGACAATCTAGGTGAATAATGAGCTTGTAATTTAAAAGTGCATACCATGGGCCTCCTAAAATCCACCACCAGCTCCTTGGTTTTGCTGGTGTTCGGGTGTAGGTGGTTTGAGTCGCACCATTTAACAAAGTCATTGATTAGGTCCCTATACTCCTCCTCCTGCCCACTCCTGATGCAGCCCACGATAGCAGTGTCATCAGCGAACTTTTGCATGTGGCAGGACTCCGAGTTGTGTTGAAAGTCCGATGTATATAGGCTGAACAGGATCGGAGAAAGTATAGTCCCTTAATATATCCTGTGCTGTGTAATAATGTAAATGTTCTAGTACAGCAAGACTGATTTAGTACTATCTTGACTTCATGAGTGAGCCATAACATAGCCTTTAACTACCAGCACTCCAAGAGAGCACACCTAGAGAACTTAAACAATTGCAATATACTCTTGTGATTTGTAAGTCTCTTTGGGTAATAGTGTCTGTCATCTTATTTAATCCATGTTGAATATATTTTGAAATGTACATGCAAAATATTTGAAGACAGTGTTTGTCTTGAAAGACACTATACATGGACTATTTTATTTAGCCTAAATTAAAACCAGTTTAATATTCTGCTAATAATACTAGTTCAATAATTAAAAATTAAAAAAAAACCATTTTGATAGTGTCCATGTAAATTGCTTGGAAATACTGTCCACATTGAAAGCTGCTATACAAAGTAAGTCTCAACTTCTCTCAATTTATTAATGTTTTATTTGATACTCCTTTTACTAATACCAATTAAATAAGTAAATAAAAACATATTTTTTGATAACATACATGAACAGATATTTTGAGATTCTCTTTACCTTGAATAAAACTGAACAGTCATCATGGGTTCAGAAGAGGGAGGTCTTGTTTTACCAACATGATGGAATTCTATGAGGAAGCAACAAAAGGATATGATCAAAGTGGAACATATAATATTAGTTATCTGGGGTATGAGGGCATCAAACTAAAAGAAGTTGGAATTCAAGGTTTTGTTTTTAGATTGGTGCAAAATTGACTCAGACACAGGAAGCAGAGGGTGATGATGCGAGGAACCTTATAAGAATTGGCTGACGTTAAGAGTGGTGTTCCACTGGGTCAGTGCTTGGGCCGCTGCTATTTTTAATATATGTACAGTAAATTACTTGGATAGGAATATAAGTAACAAGCTGGTTAAATTTGCAGACCACACTAAAAAAGGTGGATTGACAGATAATCTGGAATCCATTGAATCATTACAGAGTGACCTCGACAGCATTCAGGTTGGGGCAGATTTGTAACAGATGAAATTTAATGTAAGTAAATGTAAACTATTATGTGTAGGAGATAAAAATGTTAGGTTTAAATACACAATGGGAGGTCTGAAAATTGAAAGTACATCTTATGAGAGGGATTTAGAAGTTGTGGTGGGCTTGACACAATCAACTGCCAGACAGTGTTCAGAAAAAATTAAGAAGGCTAACAGAATGTTTGGTTATAAAGCACAATGCGTGGAGTACAAGTCACAGGAGGTTCTGCTCAAGCTTTATAACACACTGGTGAGGCCTCATCTGGAGTACTGTGGACAGTTTTGGTCTCCAGGCTACAAAAAGGACATAGCAGTAAGTCCAGAGAAGAGCAACTATGTCTGGTTGATGGTAATTAATGACATTGGTAATAAATGTAAGAAAATTAATATGCATAAAATGAAAAGAAAAACAGACACAGTATGTTGTGATTGTGCAGTCCTTCACTCAAAAATGATTTGTACTTGGGTAAGGATTGAGTATTGTTTGTGTTTTTTTTCCTTTGTATTTTTATAAAGTAAACTAGTGAAACAAATTGATCTCCAGGCACATGCATTTCTCTGTTTTGTCGTTCTTGCATTGTGTACCCTTCATTTGATTCTAAACAGATGGTGCTGCTTTACTTCTTCTTGTTCATCCTTTTATTGTGTTCTTTGTCACAACATTGGCCTTTGCGATTTGCTTGATGTTCAGCAAATGTCATTGTTTTTCATTTTCTCTTCATTATGTCACTTTATTTGCCTATCACATTGTGTAAGAAACCAATGAGCGAGAGGTCAGTTTGCTAAGGTTGCTGCTACCTCCAATTTTTTTGCATTACTACAGTGTATCAGGTTATAAGTGTTTATCAAGATTAAGATCAAGATACTAGCCCCAGTAGTCTGTGATTAATCATGTGAGAAACGGACAAACATTAGCATCTATATACTGTATGTAAATTGTTGTGTCTGCTTTGTGATTATTAATTGTTTGGTTGAGTTGTACATCACTCTTATGTTCTGGTTTTCAAAATTAAAATTAAAATAAAGAAGATTAATTGGAGGATCTTTCACATAATTTCACAAAAATGAATTGAGTAATTCAAAGTCAGTTAAAATGAGTTACACCGGCCCACAGTGGATAGAATGATATGAATGTAATGTTATTTAAATTACTCAAACTTATTAATTAAGGGAACACTTAATCACAACAGTCTAACACCCAGTCAATTAAGCTTTGGGGATACATTGGCAGTGCTTCTCCTGTTCCTTCTCGCACAAAGGAGCAGATACCGGTCCTCCTGCTGGGATGATGTCCTTCTATGGCCCTGTCCAGTTCTCCTTGTGTAATGGCCCGTGTCCAGGTATCTCCTCCATGCTTTTGCGACTATGCTGGGAGACGCAGCAGACCTTCTTGCGATGGTACATGTGGATGTGCCATCCTGGAGGAGCTGGACTACCTGTGCAACCTGAATCGGCTGCAGGTACCACTTCATACTACCAGTAGTGACAAGGATACTAGCAAAACTCAAAACTAGACAAGAATCAGTCAGAAATGATAAGGAGAGAGCAATTATCTATGACCAGCATCTGCAAAACAATTCCCATTTTGGGGGTTGTCTTTTTGTTGCCTCTCCAGTGCACCTGTTGTCATTTTCATTTGCACCAAAGCATGTGAACTTGATTCACAATCTTAACTGGACAAATTGATATCCCTGAAGCTTAATTGACTTGGTGTTAGACAATGATGATAAAGTGTTACCCACCGCCACCCAACAGCATCTGTGAGGTCCTCCCAAGTTCTGCTCTTTTGTCCCATTGCCAATCCCTCAGAAACTGTGAGACCTCTAGGAGCAATTGACCGCTCTTTCTCCTCTGCCATGTTCAGCAGGAGTGACCCTACTCCCTGCAACGCTGCTCCACATGGGGTTTCTTCCCCACCCATCATGCTTCTTCTCTACTGTGCCGGCTCTGCCTTGATTGAGACATTTTTTTTCTGATCCATTGTCTTCTACTTGACTTTACCTCCATCCTTTCTTTCGATTTTTTGTCCTCTGTCACTCTTCACCCCTAGGCTCCTTTCAAACCTTGTAGGTGCAGGTCCTCTGCCTGACTACTCACAGAATGTCAATGGAGAACAGATGAGCTGATCACGCTTGCATATAACAAGCAATCAGCTCACCTCCCCATCGAACACCTCACAGCTGTAATGCTTCAGTGCGGATTGCTCTTGCAACATCAAGGTTGAGCCAAGCTGCACTGATTTTATATTAAAAAACACACACCGCCACGGATCTCTAACATACTTCACCATGTGGTCAAGAACCTTAAACACCCTGATACATCTATGTTACATCAGCACTGCACAACTCTGTAGCACAGCTCTGTAACATGTTAACATTATAGAATTACAATATAGAGTAGCACAATACTGTGGCTTTCTTATATCATTTTTACAGACTTTCACAGCACTGAGTCCCTGGCTCCAAAAGAGTTCTACGTCCCAATAGCCCATCACTACACTTTATATACAAGAAATGGGCGAAAGGAATCCCAGAAGCCTTAAAAATACAAATACTGGTAGATGAATGATGGAGTTTCTGATCCTTCTTTTAAACTGATATCTAAGATGCAAGGCCCACCTCCAGTCAAAGTCTTTCCAATAAGCTGTGTTCCCATCAGTCTCTTACATCAATTGGTGGGAGAGAGTTAACTGCTTTTGGTGTCTACCCGATTTGACTCTTTCCTCCAAAATGCATTCACACTAGTTATGGTCTGAGACTAGTTCTTCTTCTTCTTTTAGGCTGTAGATGATCCACCAAGGAACCAGTTATACCAAGGTAATTAGAATATTAGGAAGCCTCCTATCCTCACAAGGAGAAGAAAACCTGTTTCAGGCAGGGCCGGATTTATATGAAAAGAGGCCCTAGGCTATTCCACTTATGAGGCCCTTTCACCTTCCATTTTTAAGTTTGTAAATTACATGAGAGATAATAAAATTTTGCTAACAATTTGAATGTAGGCCCCTCTTGATCTTGAGGCCCTAGGCTGAAGCCTAGTTAGCCTATAGGAAAATCCGGCCCTGGGTGCAGGGTATGTAGTGGGTTTGCTTTATTATCGAAGACAAATGTACCCAAATCCACTTTCATATCCACACAGACCCTTGGCACTTAAAATACTGTTATATCCAGTCTTTATCTTTCTCAAAAATGAGATGAGCGAACATTGTAAAACATTGTAAAACTACTATTGAAAAAAATCTGCAATATCTTTACAAATAGTGATATCCCTTGATTGAAATGAGCTAAACTTACCCTAATAATGCACCAAAAATAATACATAACTGCTCAAACATTCCAGAAAATATCACCAAAACATAGCACTCTGTCTAATCATTTTTTCCCAACACTGGAAAATGTAAACATAAAAAAATACTATACCAAAAAGATCCACTTGCTTTCAATAAATATACATTAACCTAGTTATTATGACATCCAAACAAATTATGTCAATTGGACTAGAAACAGATATGTAAAGCCTACAAAGACGCCCAATTAAATCAACTTAAAGGAGCTGTGTAATGACACAGTCAGTCGGTCATTGTCCAACCCGCTATATCCTAACACAGGGTCACAGGGGTCTGCTGGAGCCAATCCCAGCCAGCACAGGGTGCAAGGCAGGAACAAATCCCGAGCAGGGCGCCAGCCCACCGCAGGGCACACACACACACACACCAAGCGCACACTAGGGACAATTTAGGATCGCCAATGCACCTAACCTGCATGTCTTTGCACTGTGGGAGGAAACCGGAGCACCCGGAGGAAACCCACACAGACACAGGGAGAACATGCAAACTCCACGCAGGGAGGACCTGGGAAGCGTAAACCAGGTCTCCTTACTGCGAGGCAGCAGCGCTACCACTGTGCCACCGTGCTGCCCTGTAATGACACATTTTCCCCAAAAAAAACATTTTTAAAACATAAAAATATTAATTTTGAATAAAGTGAACCTGAAGTAATTGGTTACTTATAATCTTCTTCTTCTTTCAGCTGCTCCCGTTAGGGGTTGCCACAGCGTATCACCATAATGTAAATTTGTATTGTTGTCTGCATATTGATTTGGCAAAATTTTACACCTGGGACCGGCACGAAGAAACACACTGGTTTGTGCATCCCCTGTGGCTGGGTTTATTTGGTTACTTACAATAAAGCCCAGAAATTATTTCTGTAAGGAGTCTACTCATATTGTTTCTATGTAAATTGTACCTCTTAATGTGATACTCAAGAAATTTTAAGTCAGTTGTACTAGAAATCGGTACACATAACATTAAAACCTATTCATTGTGAGTAAAGTCAAGTTAAGTTAGTTGAGTAATACAGTATGTGTGCTAATTGTGCTCATAAGATTTACTTGCTTACGCTTTGAAAGCACAATTGTTTTTTGTCTAACACCTCCTGACTCATTGGTATAACAAACCCCCACACCCTTCACAAAACTTCGAAAAAATGGGGATCAGTAATTTAGGTGTGTGAAGTGTCGTTTTATGCTATTTTGAGGTTGCTGATCACAAATATATTTTTGATATTTAATTACTTACTGGTGGTTCTAGCCCTCAAAAAGCCACTCCCAGAAGATAAAAAAATTACAAATTTCAAATGTAGTCATTTTAGACTATTTCAAAGTAAGTGATAATAAATATGATTTTACCTTTGATTTTTAATCCTTTACTTGGGACCTAGCCCTCCATGGACCTCTATCAGATTTAAAAAAAAAATGACAATTTTCTATTACAATCAAGAATATTTAGACTTTAAACATTTAAATTGAAGCACACATTTTAATATTTCAAATACCTGACATATTATGTATCCTCATGAAATAAATCATCAAATGTCTTATGAACACCCCGAATTAGTGCAGCTTATGCTAATTCATACTTTACTATTTTATAAGTACTAATTCTGTATTTAGTAATTTGTAAAATCTGTACTTACATTTTAACTGAGAACTTGTCAGAATGCTCTGTGCCTGCACTCAGTGAAGAATGCTATACAAAAATAAACTGAATCGAATCGAATTAATAGCCAAATACCCCAAGAACCATTTTTCAAATGCAAAAATGCTATATCAAGATTGTTTGACTAATTTTATTTCTGCTTAATTTTGTCACATCCTAAAGATATGCAGGAAGATGGGTTAATATGAGACTATAAAATTAACTAGTGCACAGGATTGTGGGTATGTGTATGAATCCAATGAAACAGAATACAATTTGTTTTTATATAGAGCCCTTCACTGAGTGTAGGCATATATACATTTTCAACTAAATACAGAATTGGTTCATATACAGATACAGATTTGTTAAAACACACAGAAAACTAAGTAGAAATTGATTAACAAAAATGGAAACCAATAGTATCTGTCCATTAATTAATTGTTGAACGATGGCCAGTTGACAATAGAAGAGACTAGAATTGTAGGAGAGAAGGTCAAAGGTAAAGTCAGACACAGTCACAGTCCTGGAGACATCGATTAACTGGCCACCGACACCCTCTGGGGCATTCTTATAGTTGAGTCTGTCCAGGGTCATCCAGTAATGAATGTACCTGGTGATTGGTTCCAGACAAAGGGTTTCTTCATACTTTCTACCAATACTGCCATGATAGACTGTGGCCCCATGCAGTCTAGAATGGATGATTGGATGAATGGACAACTGATCTTGATTCCAACTAAATAAGGGCTTTTAAATAGTAAAAACAGTTTAAAAGGTTTGAGAGATATTCACAAGGAAATAGTATAGAATTAAATTTAAAAGTCAGTGCAGCAAAAACAAAGCCAAAAATACCTGCTTGTGTGTCATCATGCCTGAAGCAATTTTAAATGAAGGGCTATAATTTTCCTCCATTAGACTGCACATTCAAGCAACATAAGCCACATATTGCAAATGAACTTAACTTAATAGAGCTGTATATATACATATATATAGACAATATAAAAAGAAATAGAATTGACATAAGAAATATAATTCATATTAGATTCCCACACTGAAAATTCGTTTTTCAGTAGCTACTTATCACTTATTATAGAAATAAAAATTATGTTGTGCTAATGAATATGCTAATTATTATGAGAGTTTTTACCCTTGAAGATTTTGTAGGTTTATAGAATATCTTTACTAGATTTGTTTAACCACCCTGTTACTGAAACTCTTAATGCAACGCTTGCTCCTCCAGTATTACTTGAATCTGAGAGCATCAACCGTCTGGATTCCTTAAAATGACGTAGCTCTATGCAAATAAGCATCATTCGCTCTACTTTGACGCCCTCTGGTGGGTAGGATGCTGATTCAGTTCAGAATTACGTACGAATTTGAAGGGATAAGTTCGTTTTTTTTTAGAAAAAAACTATTGGAATCAAGGGTTTAGTAAACTTTATGAACCGAATAAAGAATGTGAGCGCCATCCATGTCCTCTTGCTTTACTTTTGAACACCACCTCGAAGCCGATCAGGAGTGGCGCGCGTGCACATGAGGTTGCGCGCGACCTCGCCTTCGCTGTGCCCAAGTCGTTAGCTAGTGTGTTGTGTGTTCGTGACGTGAAAGGGTTAACGTCCCGTCCCTCAAGAGGATTTTTTTTCTGACGTTAAGATCTACATGCAGGAGGTGGAGCTCACGGGGTGACACGTAAGAATGTTACAGTACGTCTAGAAGGAGTGCGACAGAGACTTATGTTTTCTCAGTGCTGTGAAGTTTGATCCTTCGATTTTTTTTTCCTACCACTTCATACACAAAAATCATCATCGGCAGGCTGCGTGCGTTTTCTCCAGACGTAGCCACGTGGGTGCTGGTATCGTTGGTCTCCGGGCTTCTTGGGAGTCAGTCGCTCGTCGCTTCTCTGTCAGGATGAGGTTTTCCATGCTCATTTCGCTGCTCAGGCCGATCGGGCCGGTGGTTATCGGCATCTCTCTCGGCTTTACCTTAAGCCTGCTGAGCGTAACCTGGGTAGAGGAGCCGTGCGATTCCGACGCCAAAGGAGGGGACGAAGTGGCGGTGCAGCAGGAGGGCAAGCTGAATGGAGCTCGTAAACCCAACTCGCTTTCTGGTGTTGACAACGGTGAAGCCGAGGAGCAATTTGAGCCCAAGATAGTGCCGTACAAACCGGGCCAGAAGCAGTCAACGGCGAAGAAAGTGTTCAGGTGAGGCCGCGCGTGAGATGCTGCGAAGGGGAAAGAGAAGCAGGAGTTGAGTGGTTGTAAAAGACGGACTGGGTTGTCGCTTCCGTCGCGTATCTTATAGCGCCTTTCTCATTTGCACTATAAAAATAGACAGGGGGTCGGTTTGTCAAGAGAAAAAAATAACTCCAAATTTTGATGTTTATTCCTACAGTAAAGGTTTATCTGAGTGCTTGGGATTAAAGACGAGCGACATCTATGGAATATATGGAGTGTGTGTACTGTATTGTATATCTATCGAGAGAGAGAGATTCTCTTCCTTATGGAATATGAAATTTTCATCTACTTGCTGTATAAGTTGCATATTGTTCAGTAATTGTGAATTATGCTGGCCATTTCAGTGGTTGTCAGAGTTGCTTCAAAGCTCCCAGATATAACCACTCAGTATGTAGGTAGAGAATGTTATCCCAGTGTCTCCATTAACTTTTCTTAAAGCAATTTAATTGGCTTTTCCACATTGACCCGGTGCGAGTGTGAGGGACATGCCCAGGGTCAGCCTCTTCTCCAGGGATATTTCCTGGCATGTGCCAAAAACTGCCCAATTCAATTTAGCAATTTTGAGACTCATGCCTGTATGTTCTTCCAGCTAGGATCTGAAAGATGTATGTTTTAGGTTGACTGACTCCTTGACGTTGACGCAGTCTGAGCAAGTGCATATGAGTGTGAAGGTCTGGTGTCTCATCTGGGGATGGTTTCTGTCTGCACCCCATTCTTCTTGGATTGGCTCTTGCCCCCAATCACTCTAAACTATATTAGGTAAGTTTCATAATAGAATAGGTTCAGAATGCATATGAACGGGTTCACAAAATTACAACAGATGCTCAACTTTTGAATTCGCACCACTACCACTTCTTGATCCCTAATTGGTCTTGTTTCTTATCTTTTTTCTGACCCTGTGCATACCACTGATACTGGCAAATTTATTGCCATATATGTCTTTGCCTGTGGTAGAAACCGTCTTAAGACAAGTTATAGGCTGACTGACAAAGCTTTGAGATGGCAGCATTAACCATTGTACACCAGTACTGCCTTAGTCCCGTAGGGCCAGATGTGTTTCTCGGATCAAAAATGCTAGTCTGGGAACAACTTATTAAAAAGTTGTAGTTAACGGCAGCAACTTCCGCTGCTAAAAAGGCTCTTCCTACAGGGTCTCTTCTTAAAAACCCACCTCCAATTTCCTTCTGTCTGTGCACTTTAAACATTTGGAGTTGTAGTGTCCCATTTCTCCTCACATATTAGACAACTTTGTAAAATAAGTATGGCAAGACAGAAGGAGAATCTTGATGAGGAGTGAAAATAAGAGAGGTAAAGTTGCTGTTATCCATTCAGGAGCTTTGTAACTAACTGAAGTGTAATGAAGTTCTGTATCTTGCTGTCATTTTGACTGTGTCATCACTACATGACATAACAGTAACAACGTGTTTAGAGATTATTGTAGCGAAAGCCTGTTCAGTAAAATGCTACAATGCTAGAACAGGAGGAGAACGGAAGTAAAAAATACAAAATGTGAATCTATATCTTATGCTGATATTAAGATTGCAGTCTATAACCTTTCAACTAAAGGCAGAAAGGTTTGAGAGAGCAGAGGTAGCACCCATGTTATTGGATTTTTCAGGTTTTGTGGATATATGTGGATTCACTGTGTGAATCCCTCATTGCACGATCACTCTGCAGCAAAATGCTTTGCATTGTAAGATACACAAATGCAATTTAATGGTCAATAATTCTCGCTGATAACAATAGATTCATCGGTGGGTATGTTGTAGAAAAGATGAGAATTGGTGGCAATGTGAGGAGCAGTACAACTGTTTCTATTATGTGGTGTATTTCACGAACCGCTGTTAACCGGACTTAGATCCGGTCTTTGTTTGTGTTTCTTGTTGCCTCGGTTTTCAAGCCCTTACATCTGACATTTCAGCACATCTTTCTTTTTAAAGTTCCACCTTTTATTTTTTTTTACATCTTTCTCAAGTTCTAATTGTTGTTCTTCTGAAGAATAATCCATTTTTTGTTTTGTTAATTCATGAGGGATTAATTCAAGGTATCTACTTACATGGCCAACGTTGACATATGTAAACTCTGCTATGTTATGCCCGGCCACAGACGGAATCCAGACTTTTTCAAGTGTTATGCCCAGCCGTAAATGAATGCTGGATTTTATATCGTTTAATATAAGAGATATGGTAAATATACATGCAGCGTTTTAACATTCTGGTGTAGCATGTTTGTATTTCCATTTAGACGATAATGTTAAATTACTTCAGTTGTTTGTTTAGACCTCCAATTAGAAACAGAATGCTTTGCAGCGTCATCCATGGTTCTGCTGGCGTGGTGTCTGTGTCGCTAGGCACATTTGCAGTTTTTGACGTATTGGGCGAGGTACTTAGTTATCACAGTGCTGAACAGAAGTTCAGTAAACTGAGTGTAATGGCACAAAGTTTAGTTTGAATGGCTTTTTTGGAGTTCATTTCTTTGTGAATGCAAGCTGCCAATTCTTTGAACCTCACATTGACTCCAACTATAATCTCATAGTAATGAATGACTGAGACAACATGCATCATTAACGTTTGCCACTAGTCCAGTGGTGACTTTGTATGCCAAAGTATAATCTGGTTTTACAGAATGGCTTTCCCCTTTCAACAGGTTACGGGTTGTATTTAACACATGTGATGTGTTCTTTACACATGACACCCATTTGAATGTTTAACTCTGGTCTTTTTGGAAGACCTTTAAACCATCAAAGGTTTGTTAATTGTAAATATAAGTTTGATATTTCCCGGGTGAAGTTAACAAAAGCACCATTGTTTTTTGTTGTTTAAAATCAATGTCCCTACTTTGAGCTCTGCCTCCATGAGGCTTAGTTTAGAAACGTGACATTCAGTTAACCGTCTAATTGTTCACACTCATATTTAAGAATAATTTAGTCATGGTTGTCTCCAGATGTATGTACTGTATTATACATCTGGCCTTGTGAGACAAGTACTGCGCTAAATCTCACTGGCCTGTTTCATTTACAGCTGTATGACTTAAAAGTGTCTCTTCATTGACTCCTATTTTGGGGCTGTGCCAGGCCTGCTTCTTTTCTACTGCATTATAGTTTATTTGTATAGTTGCCTATTTCATGACTTTTGTGATATCTGTCCCAGTAAAAGGCACAAAACAGTATGGAATCAAGGTCATAGACTGGGCCCATTTCACACACCTTATTAATATATTACTTCCGGTTGCACCCATTTAAATGAAAGACAGGATCTTGCCCACATAATCAGCCGAGTAGAATACGACTGAATAAGATCACCCCAAACTTGAAATTGTTTTCAGAGACCAGAGTGTGCAGTTTTTCCAAGTTCCCTAAAAATAATTCTTTACAATTTGTAATATATATCTCAAGTTGTGCAGGTTGAAAGTTTTCCCAACTCAAACTTTTCAAGCTAATTTCTGGCAGTGTTTCAGTACCATTACTTATGTGTTTAGTAGACACAAAGTTATGATTAATTGTTGTTTTATTGTTTTCTCTGTTTTAAAAATTCTTTGCCAAGCAAACAACTGCATCAGTTATTTCTTAATACATGAGTACACATTGAGAAGTAATGGAAATAAGTTTGTGATATCCTGCTTTAGCCCAGACATTTAAGACCCTCTGTAGTCTAAATTGTTTTTCTCAGTCTCCTAAATAAATGTCACTGGCTGCAGAAAGCATATGCTCCACACAATTCTTCAAGAATATTTACTTTTTAAAGTAATGCTTGTATACTTTTTGGTTTTTTTTACATAAGAAACTTTGAAGAGTAATACTTGAATGTTTAAATCAGTCCATTTTGTTTTTTTTAGCCAGTTTATTCCAGTTTATTTAATAATTGCATTTTTTGCTGACACTTTTATTGTTTAAGCAAAATTAGAATGCATGCAACTGTTTACATTTATTTTTACAGTTGGAACAGGGACAGGATCCCTCTTTGGAGTACATGCCATATTTAACTGGTGAGCTTGTTGTTTGAAGTCTAGTGCCTTAGCCACTGCACTGCACCACACTGCCTTAAATCTGCTTATGTGTTCTTTACAGCCTGTAGACACATCCTATTAATTACTAAACCAAAGCGTAACTAACTAGTACATTTAGAACTGAAAATACTGTGCAGCAGGATTTAAAGAGACTCATACAGTATGGAGTGCATAGATCACCAGTGATCAACTCAGGGTTCTGTTTATGTGTATGTGGATTAGGGGGTCATATTTTTATAACAGCCTCATAAATCTTTTAAATAAATTTTTTTTAAATAAAACTGCTTAGTTCAGTTCTAAAGTCACAGAGAGTCCCAGCTTGTTACTGCCACATTACTAGCAAAGTGGGATCCAATTCTGTATTAGCTGACAGGTAGATTCACATACACGCTCACCCCTTGCCTCAGACCAGTTTAACATCTCCAATCAGTTTAATGTATTCACCTTTGTTAACCAGTAAAAAAAAAAAAAAAACACCAGAGAAAACTCATACGGACACAAAGAGGAGAGAGCCTGTCACAATTTCAAAAA
This sequence comes from Erpetoichthys calabaricus, assembly GCF_900747795.2. Lineage (NCBI taxonomy): Eukaryota > Metazoa > Chordata > Cladistia > Polypteriformes > Polypteridae > Erpetoichthys > Erpetoichthys calabaricus. The sequence continues at coordinate 40,978,052 of NC_041401.2, forward strand.
TCTCCTGAGTGGTACAGTTCACTGGTGGATATCTCTCACGAATATCTTAGTGAAGGTGTTTGCATTCATTGGAATGAAGCATTATCTCAATTCCATAAATTTTCTGCGTAGTATATAGAAATTTGTTTACTGAAACTTTCAAAAATCCAAAGTAAAATCTGAGTATTGTGCCATAAATTTTAAATGTCAGAGTCCCTCCAGTAGTAATGAAAATGAAGAAGGAACCAACTTAGTTAAGAATACCAACTGATCAGAACACAGTCATTCAGAGCATATCCATTTAAAGTCTCCAGTTGACTTAAACATTCTCTGATGAATTTCTGAGCTGTAGTGGAAATATTCATGAACACAGGAACTGTATTAAATCTCCAGATAGTTGACTGACCATGTCACCAGTGTTGTTGTTCATTAGTTATAGATTGTAGGGCCATTATTGTCTTGAGTACAGGGTACTATGGTGTTGTACCGTGTTAGCCTGTCTTGCCTGAAGAAGGGGCCTGAGTTGCCTCGAAAGCTTGCGTATTGTAATCTTTTTAGTTAGCCAATAAAAGGTGACATTTTGCTTGACTTTTCACTACATTCTTGAGTACAGGGAAAGTCTTATTTGAAGGTACCCATCAACATGTCTTTAGCCAAATTGACATACCAAAAATGAACATACAATTCATTTAAATATTTGGGAAAAAAAATGACAGTGTTATTAGTACAGTGGTTTGAGATGGTTACTTTAAAATGAGTTCAACAAGAACAAGGAATCACAAATATTAGGAAGTTTTTCTTCACACAAAGAGCCATAACACATGGAATATGTTACCAAGTAACATGGTAGCAAGTCAGACTTTAGGGACTTACAAAACTAGACTTGATATAAATTTGGATAGAATTGGTGAGCTTTGTTGGGCAGAATAGCTTGTTCTCATCAGAAGTTTTTCTAATGTTCTTAAAATACTGGTTGAACAAATGCTTTAAGGTGTAGTAGAATATAGGTATTATGGAAAAGCAGGTCATTTATGAATATTAATTTATAGATTGGAATTTTAAATAAGCCATTTTTCATTTCTGCTTTGTGTCTGGCGCTCAGACTTCCATATTTCCTTAAATGTTTCCTACAACTCAGTGATGACTGGTGTCATTTTTTATGCTGTGGTGTGCTGGGCTGGTTACATTACTTCAAGAGATGTTTTCAGTGCCCATTACATTTAAAACAAAGGACACTTGGCCCACCAAATCAACAAGTTAATTAAAAAGGCAAACTCAGTTATGGGACACACTCTGGAACCCCTAGGGACAGTAACAAAAGAGAAGATTAAATCAAAACTGAGAGTACAATACTGAACATCCTCTCTGTGACACACTTGGACCGGGTTTATACTTCATGCGATGTGATGCATGCTCCAGCGGACGCTACTGCTACATAAGCAGTGTGCTGTTTATACTTGTGCGCGTACTTTACTTAAATCTTTAAGATTCCACCAGGTAGCAGTGCGAGACATCATCATGGTGAGAAAACGTTCGGCTTTGCTGTGTTGTGAATTGCCTTAAACATTCATTGCCACAATATCTCTGAAAAGAATGTTTAATGATTATCCATCAATCCAGGAATGCGCCCATTCCAGTAAGCGTCGGGCACAAGGCAGAAACAATCCCTGGACAGGGCATCGGCTCATCACAAGGTGAATACGAGCACACACACACTCTAGTGCCATTTTAGTGTCACCAAATCCCCAAACCTTCATATCTTTGGAAGGAAACCAGAGTACACTGTGGAAACCCACCAGAAAAACATGCAAACTCCAGGCAGGGAACATTATGGATGTTGACTCCCTGAGAAGGCAGCAGCGCTGCTGCTCTGCCACCGTGCCACACAAACATGTGCAATTATTAACAGTATTCATTATTTAAACAAAGTTAACAACTTATCTGTAAATGTAACATACAGACTTTAATGTATTTCACCATGAAATTGATATCAAGTATAAATCTAAGGATTCTAAATGTGCAGAGACCTGGAATATCATAAATTTAATGTGTTTTGTGTGCCGATTGCTGCTTGCCTCTGCTGTCAGCCCAAGAGGAAGCCCCAGAAGTATGTAGCAATTAACAACTGTGTCGGTTTTAAGATGACGTTTACAACTTTTGTAAGAGCCATTTGCTAGTTATTTATGTTATAGATATAAATATTTGCCTTAATATTAGGTAATATTAGGTTCCTACAACCCCCATAAGTTGAATTGAATTGGTATATTCTAACTATTTCTAGCCTCTCTAACTATACAGCTATCTATCTATATATATAATTCACTAAGCCGACAGAACAGGCAAGACAACCATGGGATACGCACGATATAGCCATGCCCGCCAACTCACAGAGACCCGCCCACCAATGCTAAGACGATGGGATACGCCGACAACTCACAGAGCCACGCCCGCTGACAACACAGAGCCACGCCCACCAACTCTAAGACCATGGGACGAGAATGTCTGCCTGCCCGCCCGCCCGCCTGACTTTTACCAGCGTGTAAAACCATCGCAGCTTTTAACTCACAAACTGCAACAACTCACCAAACGTGTAAAACCATCGCAGCTTTTAACTCACAAACTGCAACAACTCATCAAACAAGGACACCCTGTCTCTCGAGGCATTCACACTGCCGGAAGACAACCATGGGATACGTAAAAAATAGCCATGTCAGTCAACTCACAAAGCCCAGCCCACCAACTCACGCCCACCAACTCGAGCACGCGTCCACCCACGCTCTCAAGACATTCACAGTGCCTGCTCATGTGTCCGGACGCAACAACTCACTTTTGTCTCTGCTGCAGTACACATGCACCACTGAGCCACGTTGACTTTTCATTATTCTTTTCGGTTTTGGCTGCATTTCTATATGTAATCCACCAAGTCGTCTGACCATGGGATACAAACGACAGAGCACCTCCCAACAACTCGAAATAACACAGAGACACGCCCACCAACTCTAAGAGCATGGGACGAGAACGCTCGCCCGCCTGCGTTCACCGCAATGTACTGGAGTGTAAAACTATCACAACTATCAGACGCTGTCTATATCTAAGAAGATATATAGATACTCATTATTCCCCGGCACGTATCCACCCACGCTGTCAAGGCATTTACAGTGCCTGCTCATGTGCCCGGACGCAACAACTCGCCACACACAAATTTTGCTTAATTTGACTCAACACGGAAAACCTAACCCGGCCCGGACAAGGAGAGGATTGACAGATTGATAGCTCTTTCTCGATTCTGTGCGTGGTGTTGCATGGCCGTATTTAGTTGGTGGAGCGATTAGTCTGGTTAATTCCGAAAACGAATGAGACTCCCTACTGCTAAATAGTTACACAATCGTCAAGCGGTCGGCATCCAACTTCTTAGAGGGACAAGTGGCTTTCAGTCACGTGAGATTGAGCATTAACAGGTATGTGATGCCCTTGGATGTCCGGTACTGCACGCGCGCTACACTGAATGGATCAACGTGTGTCCACCCGGCGCCGACAGGCGTGGGTAAGCCGTTGAACGTCATTCGTGATGGGGACCGTGGCTTGCAATTGTTCCCCATGAATGAGGAATACCCAGTAAGTACGGGTCATACACTCGCACTGATTACGTCCCTGCCCTTTGTACGCAAACCCCTCGCTACTACCATGTTCGGGTGACTTGGTGGATTATATATAGAAAAGCAGCCGGAACCGCAAAGAACAATGAAAAGACAACGTGGCTCAGAGGTGCACAGACGAAAGCGACTCATTTGAGGAGTTGGGGGCGGGCACATGAGCAGGCAGTGCGTACTGAACGATGATTGTATGTTGGTTCGTAGCGTGCATTGTTGTAATGTTATTTTTCTTGGTGGTTTATTAAATTACGGATTTTGCAAATGTTCATTTTTTTCCCTCTGCTTAAAAATCATTAAAAAAGCGGTGTTATTATGCAGCGTATGCTACGCCGCGGGTTGGCTAGTATATATATATTCACTTCGTAACCTGCCTTGCCATGTTTAAGGCGCTGAGGGCACATGGTTTTAAACTGTGCCTTATGTGCCAAGTTACATGAAAGACAACATGCTCTATTGAATGTGCAGCGCCGTAATTTAAAGCATACAGAAGAAGTAAAGCATTTTTAAGTATAGAAACAACTAAAGTTTGAAAAGAAATGTTAAGTTTAGAGAAGATACATTTTTTCTAATGTTCTGCCTTTTGTTCTACGTGTGTAACAACCTTTTTTCTTTATTCTTGTGTGGATTATTTGCTTTGAATTTTCACTAAATATTTTAAAACAAACTTTTGGACTGAGAGATTTCTTTCGAGATTAAAGCTGAAATTTCTACTTTTATCACAAAACAGACCTTTGTATGTTGCCATTTTGCTTCACCCCATCGAACCATTCATCAAATATTGAAGCACGCACATCAATCCCGGAGGATCCTCAAAGTGGCTTTCTGTTACATGTAGATAGTAAACAGAGACTCTAACGTCACGTTCCAATTTTATCACACTGCATCCCCCAACTTTTTGCTGGTACTGCAACTCACGCACGTGTCGCGTTCATTTCTGAGGGCGTGCTCAGAGGATGTGTCAAATGAATGCTGGCAATGTGTGGCAGCCATGATGCGTGTGTGTACGTGTTCTGAGCATGGAGTTTAAACCGGCCCTAACACTGAATACTTTCAGTCAGTGAATCAGAAGTGTGTGAGAAAATGCTATGGGGGCTCTTTTTGTACCTATTACAATCCACTATGACCATGGCTGTGAAGTCAGACATTTTTCTTGCTTTTCAGCCATTCTGCCATCCAAGCATTATAATATGAAACCTCAATCTATTAGTCAGTGTAGTGAAGTTGATAGAATTTTGGGCTTTAAACCACATTATTTAAAATACTGCTCGTACTGAGTAGTATTGTGCACAGGCCAGTACCTCACAACTAACTGCAAGAGGCAACATTCAAATCTGGTCTTTGTGGAGTGTGCACTTTTCTCATTTTGTCTTTGTTTTTTACCACAATGTTGCTTGTTCAGTTCCTGCTTATGCCTCACTGTGACCATGAAAAAGTCATTTAACCTGCCTGTATTTCATTTGCTAAAAATATCTCTAAAACCATATCCTGATCTTGTAAGCTGCCTTGGATAAATACACCAGCCAAATACCTAATAATAATGAATAACTGGCTCTGCCCTCTGCTTGCTTCGCACGCCAACCCTCTGGCGTGGGCACTGGTCGCCTGCTATTTCACAGCTCAGCCTCTCGAAAAGGTGTTTCGGGGCACCCCTCCATCAGAGAAAATGAATGTATTTAAAAAGTAGTATATAGAAAAGTATGCAGGGCGTGGGAGTAAGAAGTTTTTTTTCTGAGTTACTGTCTATTTTAAATACCAATGAATAATAGAATGTAATTAAAAGTAAAAATGTAGAAGTAAAAAAGTAAAACATATTAAAAGGTAAATAAAAAATTAAATTACATTAACGCCTCGTCAAAAAATATATTATGAATTACTTTATCTTCTAACTTACAATCTATAAACATTGCATTTTTGTTCACATTGTTTGGAATGTTTCTCTCTTTTTCATTATTGGATGATTCTTTTTGTTCTTGATTTTTATTATATGCAGGTCTTTTTTGTTCATTTTCTTTTTTCCATGTGTATTATCAATTATCAACTCTTGTCGCTGTTTTTCTATCCCAATCTAAAATTCGACATTCTTGAATAGATAATTTGCTTTTCTGCCTTGCCATTATAACCAACTGAAGAGCAAGTTAGTAGCACTGAGTGTGTCACAGGGTGGTACAGAGAGAGGATGTGTGCAGTAGGAGTAATGATTGGGCGAGTGGTGTTGAGGGTAGTGGTCAAAGATGAATAATGTGGACACGGCAGAAAACGTTTTTAATAGAGTGATAATTTTCTCCTTATGATCAAGTTCTTCATCATTTCAGAGACGTGTGTTTTAGTTGTTGTTTTGGCATGGCCTGAGTTTGCCTACAGTGGACTGGCACCCTGTTTAAGTTTAATAGACTCAGGCCACCTGTGAGCCTACAGTTGTGTTTAGTGGGTTAAAACAAAATTGGTGAATAGGAGGCCTTCAAAATATTTGTTTTGCATAGTGGTGGGAAAACATGATCTAACTTTCAATGTCCGAGAAGTGTGCCTTGCCTTGTGATACACTTGACTCATTGTAAATGCTTTTTTGATGAATGTTCAGTATAGTCATGGTTTATCTCTTGAAAGTCATACATTATTCAGAAATGATACCTGCTTTTGAAGGACAGTACTGTAAGAGCTGGTGATGGCTTTCCACAACACAGTTTTAGAAATTGTTTAGGCTTGGATTCATAAAAGCAATAGAAGGAAAAGTGCTTATTGGGCAAACAGACTGCTGTGACATTATTACTTTTGTTTTCTTTTTATTGATAAAGAGATTAAAGAAACTTTGGCATATACCAAGAAGCAGTGACTTCACATGGACATACCTTAGACACGATGTGAACAATGCAATATAGTTTAACACAGTCCTGTTATTGTTTTTTGAGAACAGTACACCACATATATAGTAAAGCAGTATACAATATTTTGTGACAGCAGGTTGTTATATTATTTGTCCATCCTGCTTTTGTAAATGGTGTGTGGATAATGCAGCTAAAAGCATTTTGGATTTGTGTCTTGGAAAAAGAACAAATGGATTTGTTACCTGTGATTAGATGTATTGCTGTTTTACCTTCAAAGTCTCAAACTTGGCACCATCAACAAAGTTTTTTGTGTCACCTGTGTGTGTATGCGTGTGTGCACGCGCCCATTTGTATGGAGGAAACATGCTGTCAGCATTTTACGACGTGGTGCCTATGATTTAGCAGCTTTACTGGCTTTAATCCCCAGTCTCAACTAATGTTTCTTCTGAGGTTTGCATATTGGCAAGAAATGTGATATGTTTATGAAGATTGTACGGCAAAGTATAAGTATGTTGTGTACAAACAGAAAGCAAAGAATCCAGTTGTAAGACTTGTCCCAGAAGGGAAATGGGCAGATGCAACAATGCAAGATAGAGATATCCATACCCTGGTAGGTTTCTCAAGGATGTTAGAGGACAAACATCCTGCTGTGTGTCAGCAATACCTTACTGTCTAGTTAAGAGTGTAATTGGGGTTATGGAGGACAGACATTTCTCTTCTAGTAATGTTCAAAAATATTCAGAAAATATGTGTATGTAAACAAAATAAAATAGTTTTTTTATTATGTGGCCATTGTTGTCTATGAACAGCTCTACTGACATTATGGCAATAGTCTTCTTCTTTGGTCCCAGCAACCCTGGCTCCAGACGAAAATAGTTAGGGGGGCATCTGAAATGCTAGGGGAGGACATGGTGTGATAAAGTCCTAAAAATCCAACAGGTAATCGTTTACTCAACAGTAGAGCTGCCCTTTTAAATGATGCCTCCTGAGGCAAGGTACATTTTTGCTGCCCATTCATCCTAATACTTATATATCAATAAGAGGCATGAGATGATACATTTAATTCACACACAATACGTATTGCTGTATAGGCTTCATGTAGCAGTGTGTTCTGTTAACATTAAACAAATAAAATCAAAAGCTAATATTTTTGGCAAAAAACGAAACGATGAAAGCTATCAGATTTTTAAACAATAAATATACAAAATAGGCATTAAAAGTTATAATGTATAATAGGGCACTATCTTCCATCCATCTTCCCAACCCACTAATCCGTGCAAACTAGTCAGGTAGCTGTAGCCTTTCTCAGGAATCTTTGAGCTCAAGGCAGAAATGGAACTTGGAGAGGGGCACCAGTCCAATGCAAATACACACGCTCACTAGAGGCAGTTTAGCAAGGTCAGTTCACTTAACGTGCATGTCTTTATGAAATGAAACTCAAGTGTACCACTACTCTAACTTACCCTGGCTGAATTCAAATTCTGTCCTACAATCTAAAAGGCACCATCCATTTTTAAATAAACATGCATGGCTCAAACTTATGAGACAGACATTATGGCTGACACCTGAATCAGATTCCAGAAATCAATTCATAATACTTAGACTGTTACAACATATAAGATATCAATGTAGCAAAGTAAAACGATCAACATGGGAGAAGGACTGAAACAATAGACTTAGAATACATTGCTATATTGAATACATTTTTAAAGACAGCCCAAACCCCCAAAAGTCTATGTCAGTATGTACAAATCAGAAACATGGGGAGCAATACTGTGTACAGACATTTTGCTTTGAAATACATCTGTGGTGATTAGAACTTTGGACACTTCAGACCAAGGTTATGCAAAATTAAACTTTTAAAATAAAAATATTGCTCACAATTTTGAAAGGTAGTATATAAATAACGATCTGGCTGTGTATGTAATTATTAAGTTTACACAGCTGTTTTGTTATATTATTTTTGTAAACTTGGGTAGGGGAGCTTAACATAATATTTGGTACGGTGGGGGGGGGGGGGGGCTTAGTCTAGCTAAATGATCCCCTGTAGCTGGAGCTAGATCCTAGTATGACACCTATAGTCATGTTTGGATTCTCGGATTAAAAAGTTTAAGAACCTCTGCCTTAAAATAGTGAAGGGAGGGCAGGAAAATTCTGAAATGCGTATGGTCAAAAGTGGGAACACACAGGACCACTTTTACCTCTGTATGAGGATAGGTTGCTAGTCTTGGAGAAGTGGTCCTTTTAAATGGATCAGGTATGCTGCTGCCACTAGGACAGTTTCAGCAAGATCTGCTTGACTCACAGGGGTGGGGTTTGATTTGTCTTCAAATTTGTTGGGTTATAAATTGATCTGTTTGTATGGAATGATTACAATGAAAATTAATAAAATACAAATATCAAAAAATAAAAAAAAAGATCTGCTTGACTCTGTAAAGAATAAACTCTTGACTTTGGAAGTGACCCAATCCCAGGTGTGCTCATAAAACCAATGTGAATCACTTGCAACATTAGTTATAGGGTCTGGAGGAGAATTGGGGTGGAAGGGAGAAAAAGTGGTTAAGAGAGTTAGGTCACTACACCAGATAGAAAGTAGCTGAAAAATATATGTGAACAAGCCCAGCAGGGCCTCCGGGTTTTATTTGACTGCAGTTTCATTTGAAAATTTGAGCACTCTCTTTGTTTGCCTGCCATGTTTAATTTAATAAGTACACCCTTGTAGGTATTTGTGATTACGTGTCATCATTCCAGGAGTGGAAAATGCCATAAGGATGTGCTTCCTACTACATAGTATATATACAGTGGCATACAAAATGTGCGACCCCTTCATCAGGAATTGCTCCATTTGCTCATACCAAAATAAAATTTGTGTAGTTAAGTATCAATGCTTAGGAGGACAAGGTACAAATCCCTATTAATACAATATGAGTTGTGTTAACAGAGATGCATTATTGCCAATGCATGCTTGAATAGTGACCGGACATAAAGGCTCTTTGGTGTGGCAAAAGTCAATAACCAGTTCCTTGGTTTTGTTAATGTTAAAATGCAGACAGTTTTCTTTGTACCAAGAGGCAAAACTTTTCCACCTGACTCCTATACTCTGTCTTAGCCCCTTTATCAATACACCCCATAAATGCAAAATCATTTGAGAATTTCCAAATGTGACATGCTCCAGTATTGCTCACATCCGTTTTAGAAACACAGTCCTTGAGTCTCACAAACTGCGATCTCCCTGACAGTCCATTATCTAGGACACCACAGGCTCCTCCAGCTGCATATCTCTGAGTTTATCCCTTAACAAGGATGGCTGAATGGTATTGAAAGCACTGGAGAAATCAATAAAACATAATCCTCACAGTGCTGCCAGCTTTTTTCAGCTAATGATTCAAATATAAATGTTATAATAAGAAATGTTAGAAGAAATTTACCAGATTCACTGAAAAACCAGATTTTAAAGCATGTTGGTACAAACACAGATTTAAATAGTTTGCTTAAATTGAAACATCCTGAATTATCTTCGAATTAACTAATTCAACAGTGCACATATAATAATTTTAAATTTTTATATTTAGTATGGGTTTTAAGCAGTATTTTTCAGTTACTGGATAGAAAATGTCAGAGAATACGCTTAGAACGTGCACATGCTAAGATAAATCAGCCAGTTTATGATAATATCGTTCTTTATAAACCTTATGCTAAATTCCCCCCGAAGGTTATAAACCTCCTAGTTGTTGTTACATTGGGGGGGAGTCCCACCCTTGCCACACATAAAAATTCATTGCATTGTATGAAGTGATAGCTGGTTAAGTACTTGATGGATATATCAGTATTTATATTGTATTGCACAAAAGTACAATATTGTTCACTTTAGTAATGAGATACTTTAATAAAAAGCGATTAAATGAGTTTTCTGTTTCTGCCATGGTATCAAAAAGTATGGATTACTGTAAAATTTCAATGAAATTGGTATTGAATACAGAAATTCAGAGATTGTAACATCCTTAGTGGCAGCAGGGGTGAGACTCCATATATTTATTTACACTCCCCGTCAAAGAAGGACAGATATTGTGGTTGTTTTTCTATCAGACCATGCCTCCACCATTCCTCTAGTAGTCTTCAGTTGATATGTCAAGGACACCAATAATGCAATGTGTGCTGGAAGATATCCAGTTCTGGTGTTTGTAAAATATTATCTCAGGAAGCACTCATATAACCTTCATGGTCAAACTTACTTACAAATTTTTAGTTTTCCTTGTGGGCTAGTTGTTATGTAGGCAATAAAAATTTCTCGTGCAGTAGAAATCTAAATGGATTTGTTTTTCTGTTCTTGACTGGTTATTTTTTATTTTTGGATTGTAAAGCTAAGTTTCAGCCCTAGAAGCAGGTCCTCTAATTTACAGGGAAATGTGGGGGTTTATGGCAGGATTGGCGCTCCAGCCACCGTAAAAAAACTCACACTGTTCCAGTGTGGTGCTAAGGTCTCACCCAGCATGGCTGAACTCCGCTCCCAATCCAGGTGGTTCGTTGTGTAATGGGTGCGGCAACATGCTATCAGTGCATGCCCCCAACCTCCTCCTCTTCCTACATTTTAACTCCTTTAGGACTTCATAGTCATACATTTGGAGATATTTCATCATTTTATAGCTGGTTCTGACCTATGTTAGGAATGTGGTATCCAATGCTGATTCTGTAGGGCCAGAGACGATGCCAACTTTCTCTCCAACCAGCAATCAGGCATCATTTCTTCTGACTAATGGAACCTGCCATTTAATTAGAACTTTGTCTCCACTTACTTTTCTATATCTTTTTCTTATTTACGACAGCAATGACATTTGCTATTGCTAAAGATTCCAAAAATAATATATTAACACAAATTTACAACATGGACTAATGTAATCATTTTCTGAACAGTAGCATGGTGGCAAAATGGAAAGCTCTGTAACCTCACTGGTCCCTGGAACATGGATTCTATTCCATGTTCCATTCTCTATGGTATTTGCATATATTTCTCTTGTCCGTGTTTATTTTCTCAGTGTACTCCTAGTTTCTTCTCACATAACATTTTAGTTTACTTGATGACTTTCAATCCATTTCACAAATGCAGGCTATGTCAGGAATTTATGAATAAATTGCCATTTTAAGGACATGTGTGAACAAAAGTAGGTTTGGATATACTTTGAATCTTGACCCAGCCGTTTCCTAGGTCAAAACCTTGTATAATTGGTGGAAGTTTAGTGGGCATCTTATGTGTGAAGCAAGTTACAAGACTGCCAAGTGAAACACACACTTCACTACAGCCTTACCTACAAATTGTTGACCTTCATGCTAGTATGCAGAATAAATGAAAATTAGAATTGCTTGAAATTATTATGGGTGTTAGCAGCGTACAATTCTTCCATATTGACACATGGATAGGTGTGTAACCGCGTTCATGTTAAGGTTTGCACAGATTTTCAGCAGCACAGTATTTCTTCATACAAAAAAAAAAAAAATCACTGATACATGAATGTACGTGTTCACCCTGTCCAGGGACTTTGCCAGATTCCTGCTTTGTTTGTGATGCTTGCTGGGATAGGTTCCAGCTGCCTTGCGACCATGCCCAGGATAAGCAGGTTAGGAAGGTGGATGGATATGAGAACTCTGAAGATGTTCATATCACCGTTTCTCAATATTTTTTCCATCATTTCCTTGTGTATCTTTATGGAGCTACATTCATAAACATACTGGTTCTTTAATGGCACTTCTCTGGGTCTTGTGGTTCCTCGTATAACGATTGCTTGTCAAAGAACCAATTAATTCTGGGAAGGGTTCTTTGCGTATGAAGTTGGCTCTTTGGTCTTTGAAAAAGGTTTCCAGTATGTGGACAAAATATAGATCTGTAATGTATAGTAAAGTAGACTGTCTAACAGGATACAACATACCATGAAAACCTGAACTTAGTCTGTGTTATTAAATGCATTAAGAGTCAGCTTAAAACCAGGAACCCAAACACATTTTACTAAATCTATTATCAATAATGCATGGTCATTTATGGAACCTGATGTGGATCTATGTAGTAATGGTTCTTTCTGGAACCTTTATGCAGATAATTCTTTTGGGGACCAAAAATGGTTCCCTACGACATAGCTCTAAAGAACTCCTTTATTTTTAAGTGTATATACTGGTGTGAAAGGCCTGTTATATAAACTTTTCTATTGTGATGAACTCATCAGAGACTTGGGAAATTTCTGGAAATTACATGGACTAAGAAATAAAGAAAATAAAGCTACTTAGCCTGCTTTAAACCAGCTGCAGCCATATCCTGTGAAGCAGCAGTAATTAGGGCAGTGTTTAGCATTCATCTGGTCGGAGCTAAGGTTTTTGCAAATATAGATGCATATGTTTTGAATTCTTGTTGTGATGTATTTGGCTGTGCCATTTTTATTTACTTTTGTTTTTATTTAATTTGTGTGAAAAGTGGGGTAATAGATCAAACTGGACATTTAAGCACTATGACTTAAGAGTATCCTTTAGACAAATCCACAACAACTATGTTGTCAGGATTAGAAGACCTTTTACCCCTTACCTGGATCCCCATTATACATGAATGCAGTTAACATGGGAATTTACAGGGTTTTCCTTAGAATTTTAAAAGAACACATGTGAATACATTCCTGAGTTGGTTCACTGGTCAAATTCTCTGGTGTTGTGTGGGAATACAATTTAAATTAACCAGGAATAGAGAGTATGAGAGATTGACTTATGTCCCTTATAAAGAGGATTACCCTATAAGATAAGGAGATAAGAATGGCAATTACTTGTTTGTTTATATAGCATTGCACTGTTAACTCCAATTATTCTTCATATTCCATCTATGAATCGATTTCTAGAAACCACATAAATCAATTTCCGTATGTCACAGGCTGTCCCAGCAATACCTAGAAAATGTTCAGAAGTAGCAAAACAACTGTCAAGAGCCAAGTTACTTTTTGGACTGTCTTCTCTTGGACAAAATGTGTTTCAAAATCAAACTTAGTTCAAAAACAGAAGCATACTTTTCTCTAGAGCAGCTTCCAAGCGTTTATTGGCAGTTAAGATGGCTTGATCATTTATTTTTGCTTTTTATTTTTTGTATTTTGGTTATATTCTCCATGGTGACATTTTCCAAGTATTTTTGCCCATGTATAATTTCATAACTTCTAGATTAACTTCTGTCTTTCCACAACTCTGTAATGGAAAATGTTACTTCAGAAAATAAATAATAGTGGAAATTTATGTATTTAAATGAAAATGATGTTTGTCCACCCTATCAATTGTTTCATACAAAAGCATACCGAGCGTCCACTTTTTATTGTTAAATAGAATGTGCATGTGCTTTAATGGAATACCCCATGTGCTTTGTAGTGATGGCTAAGAACAATTTTTGATCTCATGCACAACAAAGTTCATGATTTACTGGAAGCGGATGGTGACCAACCCTGGACAACAGTAAAACAATATTAGGCATCAATGAAGGACATCTCTCATTACGTGTATTGTAAAACCCATGTCAAGACATCCAGTTGTGTACTCAAAATGTATGCATGTTTTGTTAAAATATTATTAAATCAATCCTTCCAGTAATATGAAAGTGGTCTGCAATGCAGAAGGCCATCACATGAATTTGCGCTTTTGAATTAAAGACAGGGCTCTTTACCAATGTATCAGGCGGAGAGACAGGTCTCCAATTCAAAGTGTGACCCAGTGTGAAAGAGCTTCTGGATTATGGGCTATTTTCATTTTACCGGAGGAATCTGTTAAGCAGAATTTTAGCAATAAATACATTAATTTTGCACATCTTGAGTGTACAACTGGATGACTTGATGTGGATTATGCTTTACAAGTAATGGAAGATTTTTTTTTTTTCCCAATTATTTTGATACTGTTTGCTGCTGTTCAGCATTGGTCATTGCCCACTTTACATTAAAGCATAAACTTGGGTTATCTCTGTTTTTCTTCAAAACACGAGGTTAAATATTTTGAACATTTTAAAAAAAATACCATTTTTGGGCGGAGTATTCCTTTAAATTGCACTGAACACACAGAGGTTCTTAGAAAAAAATGTTTCTTAAGCCCTTGAGCAAAATTAGGAACAGATTTTTGTCATAATGGTACAACTGAACCAGAGAAACCAGAAATTCAAGCTGGTCATTTGCCTTGTCTTTTTGTTGTACTTCTCATGCCCTTTTCTTGTGACGTTAGCTTCATTGTATTGTTGTCAGTGTTATTGCAGCAGAGTACCTACTTACACATGACTCACCTCATAAGATTAACATACTTAAAAGTATAGTATGTTTGCTTCTATAAAGGTTGCTTCTTTTTCTGAACTCATTGTTTTCGTTACAGGATCTTATGGACTGGTTGTCTATCATGTGAATATCAGGGTCTAGCCCTAGATGAAGTGCAAGTCCATTACATACATACTTATTCACAAACCCACACTCAGTCAAACTCAGCAAATGACAGTTTCCAATCAAACTAACCTGCATGTCTTTTTGATGTAAGAGTACTTGAGAAAAACTTCACAGAGGGGAGAAACTTCACAGAGGTACTGAGCAAGACAATGCAGTTAAGTGTTACAAGCCTTTCCCATTTTCAAAGCACTCTAAAAGTAAACATCCAACTATTTTTGCAGTGGTTGTGATAACAATTATGTAACCGTGTCACCCCCAGTCCCTGCACTTTGATAATTAACATATTTAACTAAATTGTAAAATGATTAAAGTTTTGAGAGCCTTTGGTTTTTGAGTTTGTTACTCATTTTGTTATGAATTTTAATCCATTTTCTAAGCAAACACCAGATCAAACCCAGACTGTTAGAATGGTTTTAGGTATAATCTGCATGTCTTTGTCAGTAAACAGATCTGCTGCGTTACTTTTCCTTCTGAGGCAAGCATGTGTTTGATGTTACTAGAGGAATGGTTGCCTTATGTCCTTTGAGACCCCCCGTAGAGCCAACGGATGCCTTTCAAGCATTGTTGTAGGTAATTCAAGTGGACCCAAGTGTTTTAAGTACCAAAGCTATTTGAGAACACATTGGACAATTGTGGCATTTGCAGTGCTTTGAGGCTCATTGTTATTTTAAGTGTGATTGTCTAAGATCCGTTTTCTTAGTATTAGATTATTCTAGTTTTGTGTCACTGTTGATTTAACTTGTTTCTGATCATCATAATTTTTTCCCTTGTTTTGCTGTTATTTATTCTCCATTATCCCTAATTGAAATAATAGTTGGATAGATTGTAATTGCTCACAGAATGTTTACATTGCTTTTAATTATCATGAAAGACCAGTTTTTTTCAGTAGTAAGGGGATAAAGGGTAATGTCACTTTTAGCAGGATCTGCTTGCTGTCATACTGGAAAGAGAGACAAAATGGAGTATTTATACAGGAAAGGTATACATAATTGTCAGGAATAGTAAAGTCAGCCGGCCTAATAAAGAATGAAGAAGACAAACAAAACAAATAATATTTTATACAGAAAAAATGAAATGACTATAAAACTGAATTCTGATACAGTTACTCATTCATCTCTTTTTTTTAATCAACATTAACCAGTTGATAGTCTTGAGGAGCCAATACCTACTCCAGTAACAGGGTGTGAACCAACCCTCAGCAGGGCACCACCCTACCACCAGGCACACATTAACACTTTATTTCACACGCCACCAATTTAGAGTAACTTCCATGTCTTTAGGTAAAAAAGTGGAATACCTGGAGAAACATTTTTAGGAAATGGGGATAATATACAGATTCAACAAAGGAGGTTCCTGGATCCAGGAATCATGCAAAAGACCAAGGTAGTAATTCAAACCATTGCTCCACTGTTCTGTTGCTACAGCTATTCAATTCAATAGTATGTATTGTATTATAGTATTCAATAGTATGCCAATATACAGTACATATAAGCCCCTGTGTCACCAGATTCTTAGATCTGGTGTCATATCATTCTTTTTCCCTGGTTTTCCTTCCATTTTTGATTCCACAATATATTCCTCAGGTGCATGTGCCCGACACAATATCAAAGGAAGAGACTCGCGAGGAACCATGATGTTGTCTCATCCCAACTCTGACAGTCCCACATGTTTTGCTCCAGCTGACTTATAAACCTGACAAAGACTGGATGTTGGCTTTCATTTCTAAACCAGCATCCAAATGTGTCCCTTCTGAGTCCTTGGAAGTGTTTTCTCTAGACAAAGGAATCCAGTGGCCAAACTGGAGGGTTGCATTTCTTTCTTTGTATTTCACCTTGCTTGATTTTTTTTTTTTTTGTTGGCATTAAATGGGACTTGCCTATGGACTCTGACCCCATTATATGTTACTCTTGTTTGTATTTTCACTGTGCAATATATACAGAATGTTGCACTTATAAAGTCTTTTTTTTAAATTCCTAAACCATTTAACATTCTAGCCTAAGTTTTGTAGTCTCCAACCCTTCAGTACATTACTTTACAAACAACAACAATCCAATGAAGGTCTCTAACCGGATTCCTCTTTGGGTGAAGCCTGTCCACTCCAAGGCTTACCAAGTGAAACAGCAAAAGACTGCCAAAAGAAAGCAAATGACTAACACTTAATAGCAGGCTGTGATAACAGTCTTTAAAATCAGTATGAGCAACCTCTGCGACTGCTGTAACAACAGTACGTTACACTGAAATATTGAAACTTCAGCCATGATTGAGACTGATGTTTAGTAGTACTGTAGATCATTCCAGGAACACTGTGCCTAAAAGCTCTGCAATTTACAGTAGTTTTAATTTTTAAGCATGGAATTTTAAGCAGACATGTCTTGAGATCACAGTCAAAGCTCTGAAGTAGATTGGGGAACTAAACCATTTGTGACTTTATGTGGCAAAAGAAGAATTTTACCAAGAAAGCCTTTGGAAGGTATTAAGAACTGGAGATATAAGGTCCAACTTCTCAGTTTTAGTTCTGACTAGCTGTGTCACCCAGCTTCATCTGGGATATTTTGTAAGACAGTGGGCCTCATTTAAAGTGCCATCGACCAACTGTATCAGAAATACTATTTTTAGTATGCAGTATTTGTAGTTTTTTTTTTTTATATAACCATATAATGAGCTATTGAGGCTCATTAGTTATAGCTTTGGACCTAGAACTTAAAAACCTTAGGCTGTAAATTCAAATTCTGGTACTGACACTGTGTGACCATAAGAAAGTCACCTCACCTGCCTGTACTCCAACTGGAAAAACAAAAGAAATGTAACCTATTGTATCTCAGCTGTTGGAAGCTGCCTTGGATAAAGGTGTCAGTCAAATAATTAATAATAATATTATAAACTCAATGGAACTTGAAGTACATAATTGTCCATAATTAAAAGATTCTTGCATTAGATCAATTCCTGCTTTTTCGAGTGATTTAGCTTTTGTCAATAGTCATTGCAAGACTAACTAAGAATTTTACAGGAAAGTGTTTACTTTTGATTTCATGTGAGTAATGAGTAGGAATAATGTGAAATTCAGGTATATGTTATTATCATTATTAGGTGTTTACAATCTTTCACTTGTTAATATCATTCACTCAAGTATTTATTTTTGTGTTTTTCATCAGTTGTATGTTGTCCTGCTTTAAAGTTATCAAATGCAAATGTATATGTGAACAATTTTGGAGAGCTAGGGGGTGGAGCATTTCCATTCACAGTAATCAGATGCACATGTAATTATAAACAATTCTGGCAGATGGAGTGGAGCTCCCATTTCAAATCCATAGATGTATTTTACGATGGAGTAGCTTTTGGGGGATCTCTTTAAATTTAACTGACTTGTCCAGGTTATCTTGGATCTGAGGACACCTCTTTCTCCTCTACTTCTCTCTCCCTCCCTTTTGGCTTTAGTAAATCAACTGTTGGATTTAGTAAATCACTATGCTCACACCCATAGTGGCTGGCAAACTCCCTCGAACTTTATACCGTGCTTGATACCCATTGAGCTATGCATCTTCATTAAGCTTTGCCAGACTTTCTCCTTTCATTTCACAATTCACTGTACATGCCAAATTTGATCACATCTCTTTTTCCTTGTCTAAGACACCGCCCTTACTTTAGTCATCTATTTACCATATTGATTATTGTTGCTGTTTGTGTGGCTCGTCAATCACTTCTACTCTCTCTTCTATTTGCATGAAGCTCGCTCTCAGCACAGCACATGTATGTTAACATAATATTAACTACTTTCAACAAATATAAAATTTAGCAGCAATTAAAAAAACATGGGTCAGTTAATCTTTTTTTTTTTATTATTACTTAGGGGTGTACTCACTTTTGTTGCCAGTGGTTTAGACATTAATGGCTGTGTGTTGAGTTATTTTGAGGGGACAGCAAATTTACACTGTTATACAAGCTGTACACTGACTACTTTACATTGTATCAAAGTGTCATATCTTCAGTATTGTCCAATGAAAAGATATAATAAAATATTTACAAAAATGTGAGGGGTGTACAGTAATCCCTCCTCCATCGCGGGGGTTGCATTCCAGAACCCCGTCGAACTGTGAAAATCCGTGAAGTAGAAACCATATGTTCATATGGTTATTTTTATATATTTTAAGCCCTTATAAACTCTCCCACACTATTATAAACATTTCCCGCACAATTATACAGCATAAACCCTTTGTATTCTCTTAGATATTAGGTAAGATTCGTTGAAATTATGTATGTAAACACAGTTTATATACAGTAAAAGCTAAATATTATTTTAAAGATATCAAGCGTCTCCGATATCACATATATTACATCCATTATGACAGACAGGCCACCAGCAATAAATACGTACAATGCAAGAAAAATTGTATACAGTAAAATGCGTGTACAGTGACACTAAACTATGTACATGTAATAAGTACTGTACGTAGATAATTAATCATGGTTACTCACCAACAATGACACGACGACTTGTCCGATAACGATGAGTTTAATTTTACTGCACAACAAAGGATAGTGTTACAGCTCTTCTAAAGGAGCCTCTTCAGGCGACTGTGTAGCACAGCTGTTGTTCTTCTTCCAGCACTCTTCAATCCAAATCCCTAAAGCAGATTCCATCCAGACTACTGCCTTATCATGTCCACTTGCAACTCGTTTTGCGCCCTGGCTAAAGGACACTGCGGCCGTAGATCTTATATGCTTTTCCTCCTTTTTAAATAAAAAGAATCGTGGACTCATTGATGCCTGCAGCGGTGTAGCTGTTCCCTTCCTTCAACATATCCAAAACTTTTACCTTTTCTGCAATCATTTGCATCTTCTGTTGGCACTTGGACACGGCCCCTGAAGTAGTAGCAGGAGCACGTTAATGCTGAATGAGTGAGATGAGACTTCCTGGTTAATGTAGCACTCCGTCGGTGAGCCAATCAGCAGCACACAGGAACTTAACTGTGTGCTCTGATTGGGTAGCTTCTCAGCCATCCGCCAATAGCATCTCTTGTATGAAATCAACTGGGCAAACCAACTATGGAAGCAAGTACCAGAAGTAAAAAGACCCATTGTCCGCAGAAACCCGTGAAGCAGCGAAAAATCCGCGTTATATATTTTGATATGCTTACATATAAAATCCGCGATAGAGTGAAGCCACGAAAGTCGAAGTGTGATATAGCGAGGGATTACTGTACTCACTTTTGTGAGATACTTTATATATACAGTCATATGAAAAAGTTTGGGAACCCCCCTCAGCCTGCATAATAATTTATTCTACTTTCAACAAAAAGGATAACAGTGGTATGTCTTTCATTTCCTAGGAACGTCTGAGTACTGGGGTGTTTTCCGAACAAAGATTTTTAGTGAAGCACTATTCAGTTGTATGAAATGAAATCAAATGTGAAAAACTGGCTGTGCACAAGTTTGGGATTTGAATGCAAGTAACTGCTCAATACTGATTACTTGCAACACCAAATTGGTTGGATTAGCCCGTTAAGCCTTGAACTTCATAGACAGGTGTGCCCAATCATGAGAAAAGGTATTTAAGGTGGTCAATTGCAAGTTGTGCTTCCCTTTGACTCTCCTCTGAAGAGTGACAGCATGGGATCCTCAAAGCAACTCTCAAAAGATCTGAAAACAAATATTGTTCAGTCTCATGGTTTAGGGGAAGGCTACAAAAAGCAATCTCAGAGGTTTAAACTGTCAGTTTCAACTGTAAGGAATGTATTCAGGAAATGGAAGGCCACAGGCACAGTTGCTGTTAAACGCAGGTCTGGCAGGCCAAGAAAAATACAGGAGTGGCATATGCGTAGGATTGTGAGAATGGTTACAGACAACCCACAGATCACTTCCAAAGACCTGCAAGAACATCTTGCTGTAGATGGTGTATCTGTACATTGTTCTACAATTCAGTGCAATTTGCACAAAGAACATCTGTATGGTAGGCCCTTTCTGCACTCATGCCACAGAGTCGCTTGTTGTATGCAAATGCTCATTTAGATAAGCTAGATTCATTTTGGAACAAAGTGCTTTGGACTGAAGAGACAAAAATTGAGGTATTTGGTCATAACAAAAAGTGCTTTGCATGGTGGAAGAAGAACGCCGCATTCCAAGAAAAACACCTGCTACCTACTGTCAGATTTGGTGGAAGTTCCATCATGCTGTGGGGCTGTGTGGCTAGTTCAGGGACTGGGGCCCTTGTTAAAGTCGAGGGTCAGATGAATTCAATCCACTGTCAACAAATTCTTCAGGATAATGTTCAAGCATCAGTCACAAAATTGAAGTTACGCAGGGGTTGGATATTCCAACAAGACAATGACCCAAAACACATTTCGAAATCTACAAAGGCATTCATGCAGAGGGAGAAGTGCAATGTTCAGGAATGGCCATCACAGTCCCCTGACTTGAATATCATTGAAAATCTATGGGATGATTTGAAGCAGGCTGTCCATGCTCTATAGCCATCAAATGTAACTGAACTAGAGAGATTTTCTATGGAAGAATGGTCAAAAATACCTCCACCCAGAATCCAGACACTCATCAAAGGCTATAGGAGGTGTCTAGAGGCTGTTATATTTGAAAAAGGAGGCTCAAATTAGTATTGATATAATATCTCTGTTGGGGTTCCCAAATTTATGCACCTGTCTAATTTTGTTATGATGCATATTGCATATTTTCTGTTAATCCAATAAACTTAATGTCACTGCTGAAATACTACTGTTTCCATAAGGCATGTCATATACTAAAAGGAAGTTGCTACTTTGAAAGCTCAGCCAAGGATAAACAAAAATCCAAAGAATTAAGAGGGGTTCCCAAACTTTTATATATTGTCCTTTCCTGCACGAACCTCGCGGTTCAGAAACAGTTTAATCACAAGAGCAATAAATGCACTCAGTCAGTCCATCAAGTGCTCCTGGTAGAACTGTGTGTACTTATAAATACAATTACCTCACTGTAAACTTGCATTACAGTTGTAATATTGCACCACCTGAGGCACTCTATGAATCATTTGCACTATCTGCACTATATAGTATATGTATATGTATATTGTACTTATGCTTTCATATTGTGTATTTTTCATTGTTTTTTTCCAGTGGTGTTTTTTTATTATTATTAATTATTATTGTTGTTGTTATTTTATCATTTTATAAGAATAAAGTTTATGGAGGATTTGCATATTGAATATCATTGAACCATACAATAACAATAAAGGAATTCAATTCAATAGAAGAGAGCATGTATTTGCAGATGATGATGACTGACTTCTAAGTCGATTTAGATTTCCGAGAGCCATCTTGACAAAATTTTTAAGATGAAATGCATTAAAGTATGTATGGCACAGCGGTAGTGATGAGCTGGCCCCCCGTCTGGGGATTGTTCTTGCACACATTTATTTTCACATTTATTACTGAACTTATTGTGTGGCAATTGGTTACTTGGAGAAAGAAAAGGAAGGACAGGAATTGGGGGTTAGTACAGTAATCCCTCGCTATATCGCGCTTCGCCTTTCGCGGCTTCACTCCATCGCGGATTTTATATGTAAGCATATTTAAATATATATCGCGGATTTTTCGCTGCTTCGCGGATTTCTGCGGACAATGGGTCTTTTAATTTCTGGTACATGCTTCCTCAGTTGGTTTGCCCAGTTGATTTCATACAAGGGACGCTATTGGCAGATGGCTGAGAAGAAACCCAACTTACTTTTCTCTCTCTCTCGCGCTGACTTTCTCTGATCCTGACGTAGGGGGATTGAGCAGGGGGGCTGTTCGCACACCTAGACGATACGGACGCTCGTCTAAAAATGCTGAAAGATTATCTTCACGTTGCTACCTTCTGTGCAGCTGCTTCCTGAAGCGACATGCTGCACAGTGCTTCGCATACTTAAAAGCTCGAAGGGCACGTATTGATTTTTGCTTGTTTGTTTTTCTCTGTCTCTCTCTATCTCTCTTTGTCTGCTCCTGACGGAGGGGGTGTGAGCTGCCGCCTTCAACAGCTTTGTGCTGCGGCGCTTCGCATACTTAAAAGCCAAACAGCCCTATTGATTTGTTTGCTTTCCTCTGTCTTTCTGACATTCTGTGCTCCTGACGCGCACTCCTTTGAAGAGGAAGATATGTTTGCATTCTTTTAATTGTGAGACGGAACTGTCATCTCTGTCTTGTCATGGAGCACAGTTTAAACTTTTGAAAAAGAGACAAATGTTTGTTTGCAGTGTTTGAATAACGTTCCTGTCTCTCTACAACCTCCTGTGTTTCTGCGCAAATCTGTGACCCAAGCATGACAATATAAAAATAACCATATAAACATATGGTTTCTACTTCGCGGATTTTCTTATTTCGCGGGTGGCTCTGGAACGCAACCCCCGCGATGGAGGAGGGATTACTGTACTGTACATTTGAAAGAGAGAGTACTGCTGCAATAAATTATTTCATAAATTATTTCATCCATCCATTATCCAAACCGCTATATCCTAACACAGGGTCACGGGGGTCTGCTGGAGCCAATCCCAGCCAACACAAGGCGCAAAGCTGGAACAAATCCCCGGGCATGGCGCCAGCTCACCGCAGGGCACACACACACCCACACACCAAACACACACTAGGGACAATTAAGGATCGAAAATACACCTAACCTGCATGTCTTTGGACTGTGGGAGGAAACTGGAGCACCTGGAGGAAACCCACACAGACACAGGGAAAACATGCAAACTCCACGCAGGGAGGACCCGGGAAGTGAACCGAGGTCTCCTTACTGCGAGGCAGCAGCGCTACCACTGCGTCCCCATGCTGCCCCAAATTAACATAGTGGTGTTAAAAAATTTTTAATGCATTTAATGCAGAAATATTTAATGCATTAATCACCTGTGTAAATGGTGATTAAACAGCAGCCCTATTTTTAATAAAAAGTTTTTTACTTAAACCATTTCTTGAAGCAACCTGTTTTAAAGTTAATAAAACATGTTAGATTGCCAGTGTTCATGTTATATTTGGATTGCTGTACAAGTCATTATTAACAATTTAGTGTGCCACCAAAAACATTTGTCCATCCCAGGTCTAGGGTTAGTTTTTGTTTAGCATCTAATGCTGACAGGTTATGCATCCACCCCTAGAATAATATATTGGAACAGAAGGAGTGAATAAACAAATAAATAGTGTATGTTGCATACTGTCAAGATGCATTGTCCATGTGAAAACCTGGATGTTGTACAGTATGGCTGTGTATTAAAACATTGCTCCATTTTTGTAATCCACATATCCAGTTTGGAGTTCACAAAAATCTGTTTCCTATCCCAATCCCAGTATTCACACAGGGACACTTTCCTGTTGCTAATTAACATAACACACATCTTTGTGTTGTGGGAGTAATAATAATAATATATATTTAAAACTGTTTTTTGTAGAAAATAAAAATTGTTATTCAAACATATTTAATTACAAGATAACTTGGCACATGGAATAAGTCACTTGACTCCTAGCGTGCATGTTCTGTGTACAGTGAATGCCATTCTAATACGAGTAACCACTACGAATGAGTGCATTCATGTTAATGGGAAAATGAGAAAGTACTTAAAAAATTAGCATTGGTAACATGTCAGTGCTTGTGCTTCAGGGTAGAAAGTATGGTTTGAATACAGGCATTGTCAGAGTTTGCCTCATGATTATGGCTATAGATCATGATCCATTTTTCCAACATTACACATAGTGTAGCAGTGTAATGTATGTTGACTACACAGGGATCAGTGGAGCGCTTTTTAAGAAAACTATGTGAATTTCAGATCTTTTTGTTTTTGTAGACTAGAATCTGTCTTACATCTGGTATTTGTAAAGCTTAACCAAGTTAAAATTAAGAAAATATTTATTCTCATTCCTCACATTTGCATTTGATTCCTAGTAATATTTACTTTATTAGTCTAATCAATGAACAACCAATCTTTTCTTTCATCATTTTAAGTGATTTGGTGGGTGTTAATACCAGTTTAATACCAGTTGCTCTATACAGTCTCCTGGTAAATGATGCACAGGACTGATATTTGCTCTGTATGTCTGAAACATAAAAAAGCAGATCACGAGGAGACAGAGAAAAGGAAAATTTATTTTTGTCTCAGCCTGTATTCAGTGTATATTGTTATACACTGGCCCATCTCATTCTTCTCAAATCTAATTTGTTTTTAAAATGACTAGTGGCCATTTAATGCTACTGAGGTCGACTCATCCTCCCATAATCATCAAATCCTGAATCAGATTAAGCGGATTCAGAAAACTGATGGGTGAATTTTGACACTTGGTCATAAATGATCAGTCTGCATCTTGGGACTTTCCTCTGGTTAAATATTCAACAATTCTAATAGTTTTGTGTTATTTCATTAACAGACGTTCACATTGAACACATGTACCACTTAAATACACTGTCCTCACTGAAAGGGCATTCCTTCTTTTGATTCTATTGCCACCAAGATGTATTTCACTTTCAGGACATGCCACAATCTGTCTTGTGCCTGGGATCAAGCTAGATTCATAGCCAGAGAATTTGACTGTAGAAGAAGACTTTGTGTAGAAGAAGACTTGGACTGTTCTTTAAAGGATGTTTTTGAATGGTTCTAAATGAGCAGAAAAAATAAACCTTAGATGGTCTCCTTAAAGAAAGGAAAATAGGAAGGTACCTTTTGTAATCATTCCTCTAAATTTTACTGCTTTTATTAAGGGTAACTCTATAAATTTAAAGAAGCCAAAACTCTCCTGAAAGTACTACTACTACTATTTTTGGAGCATGCACCAGCCAAACACAGTTTTAGAAAGCGGCAGCCAGCAAAGAGTCCAATTGATTCTGGAGAAAGTTAGTATGCTTTGATAAAATTAATAGTTTATAAAAGAAATTAATTCTTTCATAATTTCTCAAATTTTATTTTTACAGGCTAGTATATACTAACTATAATATTAAAGAATATTTATTAATCTCACTGAATTGTGAATGTGGGTGTGCTTAATGTAGGTATGATTCAGGTGTGAATGACTTACCATGGTATCTAATGACCATAAGAAACCATTTATGATCCAGTATAATCTATTATTAAAATAATCTTGCAATCAATTTGGTTCATTCAGTGTTGTAGAACAAAAAAATTTGAATACTTTTTAATGGTACTATATATTGGGATTTGCTCTCCATAAAACAACAACATTTTGGGAAGTTTTACTCTAAACCTGTCATCTAAGGTGAGCTCAGTGTTGAGAATAAATTTAAGTAAACCGAATGAAAATGAGACACATTAGAAAAAAGAAGGTTTATTTCTGAAGTAGATCACCAGCATCACTTATTGGCTGGCAAACTTGAAAATGGATGGATTCATCATCTTAAGTGAATTTAATGCTTAAACTAGTAATCCATCCATCCATTTTCCAATCCGCTGAATCCGAACACAGGGTCACGGGGGTCTGCTGGAGCCAATCCCAGCCAACACAGGGCACAAGGCAGGAAACAATCCAGGGCAGGGTGCCAACCCACCGCAGTAAACTAGTAATTAAAAAAAAAAAAAAAAAGGTTCAAAAATAGGATCATTGCAGAATTCAGAAGTATGCATGGCTCTGTCAAAGCCAGACCTCTTCTTTATATTGATGACAAAAGGCAGGTCTTGTAGATTGATTACATTAGTGGGTTGTGAAGTTTTTATTTTATTAATACTACCACTTCAAAACTCAAAGCCATGAACAATGGTTGGTCTTTAGAAGCTAATTAAAAAATAATGGATCAAAAAGGCTTGAGTTACATTTTTTTCTTTCTTTTTTATTTGGCTACTGCTGAAGAAATATTTAATAAATGGTTTTTAGGACAGTAATAGTGTGTTCTTAACATTTTGTGTTTTGTTTTTGAATGTAATTTGGGTCAGTGAATTAAATGTGTTCTTTACCATGTTTAATCCTATAGTTATATGTGTTATTTTTTCTGTTTTAAATATATACAGTGCCTTTGATTTTCCAACATGGGTTACAATCATTCTTTCAGAGTGGGATAATTTAAGGGACAGATTTTGCCTTGATCTCAGTAAACAAACACTTTAATGTCTCATTTTTTTTCTGTATAAATGTCATGGCTTTCAAACTGCTTTTTATGTTTTTTTTTAAGTGATGTGATAACTTTTTTTTTTTTTAATTACTTGCAGGGCAAAATATATCAGCACTGAACTAGGAATACGGGAGAGACTTTTTGTTGGAGTCCTTACATCCAAAAATACCCTTAACACTATGGCAGTGGCTGTAAACCGAACAATTAGCCATCATTTGGAAAACGTTGTCTATTTCACCGGAGATGCGGAACCGAAAAAACCCCCCCATGGAATGTTTGTGGTCACTCATGGTGATGAACGCCATATCTGGAACATGTTCCAGACCATTAAGTATGTGCTTGAGCACTACATCAATGAGTACGACTGGTTCTATTTTCTTCAAGATGATACCTATGTGGAGGCAGACCGCATCAAAATGCTAGTGGGGCATTTAAGCATTGATGTGGATCTCTACATGGGCAAACCGGAGGAATTCATTGGAGGGGAGCTGGAAGGAAGGTACTGCTATGGTGGATTTGGCTATTTGCTGTCTAGGATGCTTCTTCTTAAACTGCAGCCCTACCTTGAAAACTGTCGGAATGACATAGTGAGCGCCAGGCCAGATGAATGGCTAGGAAGATGCATCATCGATTACGGCAGTACAAACTGTGTAAATGAACATGAGGTAAGATTCTGTCTTGTAATTTGATTTTGTGTATTACATTGAACTAAAGTCTTTAAAAAAAAAATGAAGTGCAGGGTGGAACAATTTTACCATGTAAAGCAACTAATATTTGAAATAATCCTGAATTTTAATATTCTTGAAACTTTAAAATTACTCTGCAGTTTTCCTAAAAGAGTACCTGGTTCACATGTTTTTCTGCCAGACTTGTGCAGTAACATTCCACCCATTCATTCATTATTAATTGTTAAATGGTGTATTTTGGGTGTGTTTGTATATGCAGAGGCTTTTACATTTAATACAAGGAGTCACTTGTAACACGTGGGTGTAACAGTGGCGTCAGAAATTGACTGTGGTGGCACCTTGTAACTTTTCTGTAGTTAAAACTGAAACCAGTCTCAGATCAGGCTGTCAAGTTGATCAACATTGAATGGCAACAACTGTAGACTAAAACTATCAAATAATTATTGAAATAATCAGTAGAAAATAAGGCAGTAAGTGCTGACACAGTGGCACATGGAAAAGTAG
Organism: Erpetoichthys calabaricus; assembly: GCF_900747795.2. Classification (NCBI taxonomy): domain Eukaryota; kingdom Metazoa; phylum Chordata; class Cladistia; order Polypteriformes; family Polypteridae; genus Erpetoichthys; species Erpetoichthys calabaricus. Next base: position 41,006,191 of record NC_041401.2, read on the forward strand.
CCTGACCTTGGTTCCAAAGTTATTAAAAATTGTATTTGCAATAGAAGAATGACAAATGTTATACTGTAAACATTATTTTATTGTGTTCATAAGAACTACTTATGAGCCTTTCTCAGAAGATTAAAAATAGCAAAATTCAAACATATGAATGTGGGGTATCTTTTAGACTATTTCAAGGTCAATGATTATGAATATGCTGCTATTTTTGATCATTTACTCGAATATTTGCACTTTAAACATTTAAACTGGATCATGCATTTAATCATTTTAATGTTTCAAATATTTGACACAGCTATTCTTCTTTATTACTTATTTCTACCTCATGAAGTAAATCATTATATTTCTTATGAACACCCTGAATTAGGGTGGCTTACGCTAATTCAGATTTTTAATTATTAGAGAGTGCTATTAAAGAATGTTTGCTGTCCATTATGAAAAGCTGAGCTGAAAATATTCTCCGCTGGTGGTGATGAAAGGCCCCACACTCCCATCATGAAAACTGACATCAGTTCATTGGCTAAGATGTTGTGCATCTCTTGGTGTATGGTGACATTCTTCTTTTCTAATGTTTGCTGGTTGGTTCCATATACGTTTCCTTTTAATGAGCCCAGGAGGTAAAAATGGCAAGATGATAGGTCTGAAGTGCTTGATAACCACAGCCTTGCATTGATACCGCTTTCCTCATTAAATACACATGTATTTGGATGACTGAGCTGGCAGACATATACCATGTTGCTCTATCCTTTGTGATAATCACCAGATCCAACCTCAAAAGCTGGTTGTAAATCTGAGCAGGTTGGGCCTGAACACCACCCTCTGCAATTGGATCCTGGACTTCTTGACAGAGAGGTCCCAGTCAGTTCGGATAGCTGCAACACTTCCAGCATCATCACACTGAGCACTGGAGCACCGCAGGGCTGTGTGCTTAGTCCACTGCTGTTCGCCCTGCTGACTCACGACTGCACAGCCACGCATAACACCAACCACATCATCAAGTTTGCGGATGATACAATGTTGCTGGGACTGATAAGCAGGGATGATGAAACAGCATACAGAGATGAGGTGGAACAGCTGTCTGCATGGTGTGAAGACAACAATCTATCTCTCAATGTCGACAAGACAAAAGAGATAATCTTGGACTTCAGAAAATCACGTCCTGCTCACATCCCACTCAGCATCAACGGTTTAGATGTGGAGACTGTTAGGAGGACTTTTCAGACTTCTGCCATCCAAGAGAACATACTATAGCATCAAAGCCAGATCTTCCAGGCTGCAGGAGAGTTTTTACCACCAAGCTGTTAGACTCCTTAACACTAGGCTGCCCCCTGGGACTTTCCACACGGCCTCAACCACCTCTAAAAACAGAACTTTTATACATGTGAGCCACTGTCCTGCAAAGACGAGCGTGCATGTAGAGGAGAACTGAAAATCTCCTACTGACCTTTAAGTATTTTGACACTCTTGTTATCCTTCTACTGTGAAATATTCTGACATGTCATTGTTTACACATCTTAAACAACTATTATCATACACTGATAATTTCTGTATTATCTCTATATATTATTTATTATTTATTATATTACATATCTTACACATCAATATTGCTGTTACTTCTATGTCTTTGTCTTGTCTTTGCGCAATTTCTTGTTTGTTTTTTAATTTTAATTTCAATTTTAATTCTATTTTTAAATTATTATTTGCACGTCATGTTGTTACACTGTGGACCCTGAGCTTCGCAATTTTGTCTATCTGTATACTTGTATATGGTTGAGATGACAATAAAGTTCACTTTGACTTTGACTTTTCACTTGAGTATGTGTGCTGCTGCTGAAATGGGGATGGGGCTCCTTATTATGCTACTTCTTTTTGTGCCAACTTGTATAATGTAACAGTAGTCGGGGATAAATTATGTCTCCATTTTTTTTTTAAATGTCGAGAGGTTTACTTACCTTGGCAGTGACATTCATGTCTCTGGTGACTTTTCCTATGAAGTCAGTAGATGGATTAGGAGAGCATGAGGGGTCATGAGGTCGCTGGAAAGGGGTGTGTGGCGCTCCCGATATCTATGCAAAAGGATGAAGGTCTAAGTCTTTAGAGTCCTGGTGCTTCCTGTCTTGCTATATGGTTGCGAGACATGGATGCTATCCAGTGACCTGAGACTCAGACTGGACTCCTTTGATACTGTGTCTCTCCGGGAAATCCTTGGGTACCATTGGTTTGACTTTGTGTTGAATGAGCGGTTGCTCATGGGATCCCGAATGAGGCACATTACCTGCATTGTTAGGGAGTGTCAGTTACGGCACTACCGCCATGTGACGTGTTTCCCCAAGGGTGATCCGGCTCGTAAGATCCTCATTGCTAGGGACCCAAGTGGCTGGACCAGGCCAAGGGGTTGCCCACTTAACACCTGGCTGCGGCAGATAGAGAGTCATTTCCGGAGGGTGGGACTGGGCCGCGTGTCTGCCTGGGGGGATCCCGAGTTGTTTCGTCGTGTATTGGGTGCAGCAACACACTGTACCAGTACATGCTCCCCAACTTGACTTGACTTGTCAGGGACCCCAGCCCTGAGACCTGATAAGAGACATAAAAAGGCAACACAAGCACAAAGAAAGTGGGATGTAAGGGCTAGAATGTCCGATAAACAAAGGCAATGAGATGCCCAAAGACAGAAAGATATAAGGAATATCCAGTGAACAGAGGTTTGTAAGTACACAAAAAGATCGAAGCAGATGCCGATTTACCATTGTACCATTAAGCTCTTTTTAATAATGATGAATATACACAACCACAAATAGAACGTTACATTGAGAACTGCTGACTCTTTTGTCATTTTTATATTGTTACTTATAAGGAGCAACAGTGAATGCAGCTGTTTAAGACTAAAATAAGAAATAAAGGGTGGAGTATCTTAACAAGAGAGACAACTAAAATGAAGCATAAAAATATAGCTTAAACATATTTGCTTTAAAACCAATAATTGACTTTTCATTATGAAATTAGGCTGGAACAACAATTTGCAGCCACTACGGCCCTCATGGACTGACTGTGCACACTCCAGATTTAGGGCATCTTTTTTCAGTAATGTTTTATTGATTAAATAAAAAGCTGTTTATTTGTTACAAGCAACCTGGGAAACCTTTAAGCCATATGGGATTAAAGTTGTGATCATATCAAAGATTTTAACAATGAACATTATTGTCTATTGACTTATTTTCTTGTACCTTTGGGGAAAACACATTGCATATTCCTGCTGCAAATAAATTATTCCTGGGATAACAATCTGTTTAAACCTAAACTGAAAATTCACTACAACACCTGGCCAGGATGTAATTAGGGGTTAACATTAATGGCCAATGTGATTGTATTTGCAATCTCTGTTGCATTTTTGTGTATGTGGGAACAACGGATTTGTTTAAAATTCTGGCATGAGTGCACACTGAAGAGACTATTTAAACAGAACTCATTTGTGAATGAGTTAAGTTTGATGAGCTTCTTGATCGCAGTGATCAAAGTGATTGATGATCACAGCTTGCTTCCTGGACTGAAGTACTTTATTGTCTTCTAGAGTGTCAAGTTTCTAAATAACTGAACTGAATTGGCTGTTTGTTCTACAAATCTGCATTGTCAGAATGTTTGTTTGACTGTTGCTTTTTTGGTAATTTCTTTTTACATCAAACAGCTCCCAAACTCAGGTTTGGTTCATTCTTCATATTAAATGATAGGTAAAACTTCCATGTCTACACTTTATTTCCAGGCCAGCATAGAAACAACAATTTGGTTCATTTAATATTATTTTTAATAAAGCTGTACACACCTACCATTACATGATAGTCAAAAACACAACACATGAAAAATATAGCATAAGCAAATATATTATTACACATACATAAATGAAAGACCTGTATGTGTATGGAGCAGTCCTCTCTGCTCACGCTCAACCACAGCCACTAGATGGAGCATGCATACTCTTGTAAATTTCTTCTGTGCTTGCATGCACCTCACTTCTCACTATGAAAAGCCACACAGCGGCATTTGCAAGAGAAAAACCTGAGCAACAAGGCATGGCTTGAAGTTTTCATTAAAAACATCTGGAGGTATTTTCTCCAGGCAAAGATTAATAGGACTTGTATGCCAGAGATACAGCTAAGATGTGGCATCGCCAGTGTTATTCTTACGAAAGCCATTGGGGCAGCAAGCATAGGTGGGTTCACGTCCTCTGCAATGTGTAATTCTTAAGAGTTCATTGACGCCTCTCCAAGTTCATGAATATAGTAAAACTGCTGTGGAGTTTTCAGGTTGTTTTTTTGTCCCAAAGACCAACCACAGCTAGTGTGTGTGTATATATAATATACATACAGTATATACAGTGAATATACAGTACTGTGCATGGGGTCTTGTACAGCTGTAAGAATTGTTTTTGGTAGAACATCTGGCCACTGTGTTTTTTGCTTATGAAAACACTATATACATTTACATTAGAAGAAATACAAATAAATATTAATACAATGAAAAGTAACAGAAATTTTTGAAAATTCACTGATATCGCACAAGATGACTGAAGTAACACAAGTTAGTTTCCCAGACCTCTTTTCGAGGCACCCCAGCCATTCAAAGTATTTGTTAAATGTCCTGAAGAGCACACCTGATTGAGGTAGTGATTAGCTGAACCAGGTGTGCTAGTGGGGTGATTTAACAAATAAATGACTATATTGGATTATAGCCACAGATAATGTGGTGCCTTGAGGACAGGTTTGGAAATTGCTAAGCTAACACTTCTTAGACATAAAATCACAGTTTTGTATCAATAAGGCTATAGTTAGTGAGTAATAGCACACTGAACTGTGGTATCTAAATGATCAGAAATCTGAAGAAACTTGGCAAGTTGAAGACTGAAAACACAGTGAAAGACCCAAGAAGCTCTTTGAATCCGATGAACAGTAGATAAAGATAATTTCAGAAGGAAATCCAGAGGATTACTTGCTCATCACATTGCATTGTCATTTGTTAGGAAATAACACAGAAATTGGAGTGATGGAGCTAAGAAATCATTCTTGTGGAAAAACAACATGCAGATGAAATTGCAGTTTAAAAAAAAAAAAAAAAAACAACACAAAAACCGTAAAACTTGGAGTGGCAGCCAGTGGCTAAAGCCTTACAAAGTAATGAGTCTGTCAGAAGAAAAGGTAGAGAAAAGTGCCATGATGCCTGTTTTCCAGACTGTGTGGTGGGGACTCTATCATGGTCTCTAGAGAGTATTTTATAGTTTAGGGAGTCTGATACATAAGTCAAATTAATAGATAAATAAAAAAATAAATGAATGAATAAAAAGTGGTATTGCATTAAATGGTATGCGTTAAAATAAACTGCCTGGAACTTTTTGACCCCAAAATGGATAGGATTAAAAAAATGCAGTAAGAAAAATTTGTTTGAATTAATAACTTTTTACATCTTTTTATCTTGTGCCTGCATTCATTATATCAAACCTGTTTAGCACTAAGCATATTAAGGTTAGGGGTACCTCTGGCACAGTAATGTTGCTGCATAAATGAGGTCAAGAGGCTTTGTATGTTTTCATTAGTTTAAGAGAAAGGTTTGAGTAAAGAAGGCTTTTGTTTCAAATCCTGTTCACTGACCCACCATGTGACCCTTCTGTAATTTACCTAACTTGATGCTAATACAGGAGGGGGATTTAAAAAAAGAGGATATACCATGTATTCAGACTATGGCTTCCTACATTTAATAATAGAATAGCCAGTACTCCTTTGTTTATCTAACAAGTTTTTTCTCAGTCTTTACCCAAAAATATAATAATTTCATATATATAATACATACATACATACATACACATATATAAAACTTTTGGTAACTGGGTTTGAATCTCTGTCCATTCACTGTTTGAGTTAACTTTACATATTTTACACATTTCTGTGTAATTTTTCTCCAGGTACACCCGTTTCCTCACATAGCCCAGACACATTCAGCTTATGTTGATTGGTGATGAGTGAATCTGATTCTGTGTGTGAATATGACTTGTGTTATACTGCTCACTGTCTAGGACTTAAATTCTGCCTAGTTCTGCTAGTGCTTAAAGGGAAAATAAGGGTTTTCACAGCTGTAGTCAGAAACAATGGAGAGATTTTCCACTTTATAATTTCTCTTTTCATTTGGATGTGTCTGATAATGATCAAAACCACACTGGACCTTGCATTGGAAGAAGTGTGTGTACTAGCATAAAAGTTTCATGTAAAGCCTTTTCATTCATCACTGTAATAAAAAGTTTCTGTAGCTCGTTCGTGAGAGTGAGTCTTAAAGAACAGGATCAACAACATGAATCTGGACCTTCACATCACTACAGACTGCTCAGATTCTTTATGTTACTGGTCTGATATGAATTATCAAGCTTTACAAAAATTTAATTATTTGGTCAGGATTTAGTGGGACATTTTCAATAATCTCATCTTTATGTGTAAGATTGTGTTTGTTTTTTTGTTTCCGGTTGTACCTTTTTTCTCATCTGTGATTAAAGTTGAGCAGTGTGGTTTACTAGTCTACCATCTAGTGGAGAAACAAATGCTCTAACCAGCTGTCTTTCCAATGTTGGATTTACTACAAAGCTCCCATCTTCTAAAGTCTTATAAGGGAATTTCAGATGACATGTAGCAATGTTTAAATTGCAAGTTTTATTAGCTTTCAATATCAGTCTGAAATACAACTATTATTGTGATGCAGTTTGAGAGTATTTATAGTAGTTTTTTCTAAGTTACTAACAAGTGATTATTTAAAAGATGTCAATTACTTGTGCATTGAAACTTTTTTCCCCTTCAGAGTTGTCAGTGTTACTGAATATGTATATCCTGAAACTCTCCATCTTTTAATTTATTGAAGTAAATAAGGATGTCCTTACAGAGCAATGCAGTTCAAAGCTTTGACTGCTTTGATTTTTAGCAAATACTGACTGTAAATTCCAATGCAGAAATTCTTTGAAAGATGCACGATTTATACCCAGTGGAAATTTTTACTTTATTACTTGCAGGGTTCAGAAAGAACAGAGCAGTCTTGTTCACATAGTATGCTATTGAAAAAAAGGGGTGAGGGAAGGGTCTATTTTCAGGATTTTCTGAAGTCGTTCTGTGAAATTAGACATATGGCAAGAATAGGTTCTATAATGAATTCAGACCTTTTTATTTTGCCCTTTAAGTTAAAATGGACACTGCTTCAGTTTGGACAGCAAGCTTGTTTTAAGTGCAGCAGCTTAAATTTTCAATTGGAAAACGAAAAGATAAAGAATTTGGAATTGCTGTTAAAATCACTGCAGGTATATTTACATTTAAGCAGTGTTTTATTTGTCAATACCAATTAATTGATTGTGTTTGTTTGTGTGTGTGTGTATATATTGTGTGAATGTATGTATGTGTATGTATGTATGTGTATGTATATATATATATATATATATATATATATATATATATATATATATGTGTATGTATGTATGTGTATGTATGTGTATATATATATATATATATATATATATATATATATATATATATATACATACACACAAGGCTATTCAAAATGAAAGAGCAGATTTCAAACATTTATTTCAAACAAACTGTAGAAGACAAACATATTCTGTACATCACTCGATAGAGGAAAGTTCAAAGTTTAAAAATTCAACTTCAGGAAGATTCAAATGACTTCATTTTCATGCAAGATGGTGCCCCGCCTCATTTCGACTTGGAGGTCTGGCGTTACCTGAACGACACTATTCCAGGACAATGGATTGGAAGAGGTGGACAACAAGATTTTGCTCATCGTCTATGGCCTCCCAGGTCTCTAGATCTTGCCCCCTATGATTTTTATCTATGGGGGTACATTAAAGAAAGAGTTTTTTTTCTACCTGTGCCTGCTAATCCTCAAGATTTGCGACTTTGAATTGAGGAAGCTGTGAATTCAGTAACTAGGGACCTGTTGACTCGTGTGTGGCAAGAAATGGTTTATCATTTTGATGTTTGTCGTGCTACACATGGTGCTTATTTTCAGTGCATGCAATCTCAAGGTCCCTAGGACCAAAATTTGAACTTTCCTCTATTCCGTGATGTGCAGAATGTTTTTCTGTCTTATACAATTTGTTTGAAATAAATGTTTGAAATCTGCTCTTTCATTTTGAATAGCCCTATATATATATATTACAGAAAAATTAAACAATTTGACAGCTTATAATTATGAGAAGCATTTTCTTTTATGCCATGTGTATTATGGATAAATATTTTTGTACGTATTTTATTTGTATGTATTCTATTTTAGTATTTTTATGGCCACTGAACAATAAGCCTACAAAATTTCATTCATTTGTTAATAAAAAAATGAAAGGTTAACACCTGTGTTCCATAGATTAATTATAAAATTACAGGTCAATATAAATCATAAGGCTTCTAAATGTCTGTTTATGCAGGAGCTAAGTCGTCGTCGTCTTCTTTTGACTGCTCCCGTTAGGGGTCGCCACAGCGGATCATCTTCTTCCATATCTTTCTGTCCTCTGCATGTTGTTCTGTTACACCCATCACCTGCATGTCCTCTCTCACCACATCCATAAACCTTCTCTTAGGCCTTCCTCTTTTCCTCTTCCCTGGCAGCTCTATCCTTCGCATCCTTCTCCCAATATACTCAGCATCTCTCCTATGCACATGTCCAAACCAACGCAATCTTGCCTCTCTGACTTTGTCTCCCAACCGTCCAACTTGAGCTGACCCTCTAATGTACTCATATCTAATCCTGTCCTTCCTTGTCACACCCAATGCAAATCTTAGCATCTTTAACTCTGCTACCTCCAGGTCTATCTCCAGCTTTCTGGTGAGTGCCACTGTCTCCAACCCATATAACATAGCTGGTCTCACTACCGTCCTGTAGACCTTCCCTTTCACTCTTGCTGATATCCGTCTGTCACAAATCACTCCTGACACTCTTCTCCACCCATTCAACCCTGTCTGCACTCTCTTTTTCACCTCTCTTCCACAATCCCCATTACTCTTTACTGTTGATCCCAAGTATTTAAACTCATCCACCTTCGCCAACTCTACTCCTTGCATCCTCACCATTCCACTGGCGTCAACCTGTCCATCACCATTGCAAATAAGAAAGGGCTCAGAGCTGATCCCTGATGTAATCCCACCTCCACCTTGAATGCATCCGTCACTCCTACTGCAGACCTCACCACTATCACACTTCCCTTGTATATATCCTGTACAACTCTTACATACTTCTCTGCCACTCCCGACTTCCTCATACAATACTAAAGCATCCTCTTGAGGCACCCTGTCATATGCTTTCTCCAGGTCCATAAAGACGCAATGCAACTCCTTCTGGCCTTCTCTATACTTCTCCATTTACACCCTCAGAGCAAACATCACATCTGTGGTGCTCTTTTTTGGCATGAAACTGTACTGCTGCTCACTAATCATCACCACACTTCTTAACCTAGCTTCCACTACTCTTTTCCATAAGTTCATGCTTTGGCTTATCAATTTTATCCCCCTGTAGTTACTACAGTCCTGCATATCCCCTTTATTCTTAAATATCGGCACTAGTACACTCCTTCTCCACTCCTCAGGCTTCCTCTAACTTTCCAAGATTCCATTAAACAATCTGGTTAAAAACTCCACTGCCATCTCTCCTGAACACCTCAATGCTTCCACAGGTATGTCATCTGGACCAACAGCTTTTCCATTCTTCATCTTCTTCATAGCTGTCCTTACTTCCTCCTTGCTAATCCGTTGCACTTCCTGATTCACTTTTTCCACATCATCCAACCTCTTCTCTCTCTCTCTCTCTCTCATTCTCTTCATTCATCGGCCTCTCAAAGTACTCTTTCCATCTGCTCAACACACTCTCCTCGCTTGTGAGTATGTTTCAATCTTTATCCTTTATTACCCTAACCTGCTGCACATCTTTCCCAGCTCGGTCCCTCTGTCTAGCCAATCAGTACAGGTCCTTTTCTCCCTCCTTAGTGTCCAACCTCTTATACAACTCATCATACACTTTTTCTTTAGCCTTCGCCACCTCTCTCTTCACCTTGCGCCTTATCTCCTTGTACTCTTGTCTACTTTCTGCATCTCTCTGACTGTCCCACTTCTTCTTTGCCATCCTCTTCCTCTGTATACTCTCCTGTACTTCCCCATTCCACCACCAGGTTTCCTTTTCCTCCTTCCTCTGTCCAGATGTCACACCAAGCACCCTTCTTGCTGTCACCCTTACTACATCTGCTGTAGTTTCCCAGCTGTCTGATAACTCTTCACTGCCACCCAGTGCCTGTCTCACCTTCTCCCTAAACTCAACCTTGCAGTCTTCCTTTATCAACTTCCACCATTTGATCCTTGTCTCTGCCCTCACTCTCTTCCTCTTCTTGATCTCCAACGTCATCCTACAGACCGCCATCCTACGCTGCTTAACTACACTTTCCCCTGCCACCACTTTGCAGTCTTCAATCTCCTACAGATTGACTCTTCTGCATAGGATGTAATCTACCTGTGTGCATCTTCCTCCACTCTTGTACGTAACCCAATGTTCCTCCCTCTTCTTAAAATATGTATTCACCACAGCCATGTCCATCCTTTTGGCAAAATCCACTATCCTCAGACCTTCTTCATTCCTCTCCTTGACAGCATACCTACCCATTACCTCCTTGTCTCCGCTGTTCCCTTCACCAACATGTCCATTGAAATCCGCTCCAATCAAAAGGAAAAAAAATTGGAATCTATCGATCAAGTAACATGAAATTGGTGATCGGTATCTGCCTTAAAAAAACCTGATTGAAGCATCCCCAGTTGTTGGCCTTTGCAGGAGACATACCTGATAAATCTCCATTTATATTTTTTTTTTTCTAAAACAAGGTGCTATTGTTGAGTTTATATAACAGCATTCATATTACTTTTAAGATATTCATAATGTGAGTATGACCTTACCCTTGGATATCACTATGACAACGGGTGCTTATTAAATATAAATAGGTAATAAAACAACCTTGTATTCCAAACTGTAGTTCTCATCAGTTTACACCTGCAGGCCTAAATTACATCTTATTCAGCAGCAGCAGCTGCTGTTTGCTCAGTCTGCACTGTGACTTATTTTAAACCCCTCAAAAATCTGATAGGCTTTCTGTCAACAGCATCTAATGTTGCAATAACTGCTTCATGGACAGATGAGTAGACATGTTAAAATTTGCTTTCTGCGAGATTCTTTTTGTAGCATAATGCATATTTATGCTCTGTCTCCTCACAATCCCAGGGACCTGGGTTTGTATGAATTTTATACATTATGCTTTTACGTGGGTGAGTTTTCACTCACATTCCAAAAACATGCAGTTTTGTTTGAATGGTAAGTCTTAATTAACTGGTTATTAATGATCGTGAGTGGCACAGTTTTTTAAGTCTGGCCCTGATACTGTGTGTGTTTATTAATTTTTCTCATGTTGTTGAGTTTTCTTCAGATATTTCTGTTTTTTCCCACATCCCTAATCAATTGATGGATAGCCGTAGTCCTTTCTGGGTGTGCCCTGTTACATAGTTCAATAATTTTTATCTTTTTCTGTGTTGCTTTTGATGCTTGCACCTTCATCCTTGTATGTATTTAACTTGTTTTGTATGTCACCGTGAATAAAGGCAAAATAAATGAATAATTTAACAGTAATAAAGGGTTAGGTACTCCATTGCACTTTGTGTGGCCAAGAAGGTCTGTGGTTCCCCATGTCCCTTTTTTGAAGTAAGCAAGTTTGAAAAATGAAGAATAATTGAAGATAGATATGAAAATGTTATATATGCTGTTTAGAGTGTACTTTGAAATGGACTACTGTATCATTCGATATTGCTTCCTGCTCTGCACTAGATGCCACAGGCTTAGACTTTGACATCTTGTAGTAGTATGAGCAGGTTTTGAGAAATGTACAGGCTAATATAAATTATTGTGCTTTGTGTTATATTGATCTTTGCGATTTGCCTACTCTGCATAGACTTAGAACATCCAATCATTTCTACTATTGTCAATCAGAATCACTTTTATTTGCCAGTACTTAAAGTACAGGAATGTATCTTGTTTGCTAAGGAGCTGCTTATAATGGAGCACAACATGACATACAAATAACAAAAGTTAAACAACATACATTATAAACAGTTGCAGAATAATGCAGTTCTAAAGAAGATCTGTAAATGAAAGTGTATGTATTAATAGTATGTATGCATATGTTACACACACACTACCAGTCATGTCTGGACACACCAAGAAATTTGTCATGTTTTGATAGAAATTGATAGCTTTTTATCAAGAGTCAAATTGATTTTATCAAATTGATTTAAAAATATATCCAGGACATTACTAGTGTTTCCAATGGCTATTACAGCTTGAAATAACTGATTATTAACACACGACTACAAATCCCCATTTTCAGCAGTCATTCCTTTATTGTCCTTGTAATAAAACCTCCGTTAGCTTATTCTTAGTCATGTATACATGCTAATTTTTTTTTTTGTTTATAGAAGCTTTTTTAATTGCATTGGCACCCCTGACACCTGTTAATATATTCACTTTGACTGCAAGGTACTCGCGTTCTTAAAATTCAGTTTTGGGCTCAAAAACAGCGAAAATTAATCAGCTTTCTCAAAAAACATGTCAGTCTGTTGTGTGGTTTTTTTTTGGGGAAACCAAAGGTTATTCCATGTGAAAAATTGCCTAATAAACTGAAGATTTCAGACAAAAATGTCTAATACTGTCTAGAGTGAAGAGGGCAATATGGATCTAACCAGAACAGGTAAAGAAGGGGAAGGCCCAGATGCATAACTGCATAAGAGAGAAAGTATATCAGCGTTTGTAATTTGAGAAACAAATACTGTGGACCCTTGACTTATGAACTCAATTCATTCGCAAGGGCTGGTTGTAACTCAAGTTGGTTGTAAGTCAAGACTATTTTTCCCATAAGAAATAATGGAAATACCCATAATGCGTTCCAAACCTCCCACAGCAACACTTATTTATAATGTGCATAATTTTCCAAAAATATGAATAATTTTTCTAATGTACTAACCAAAAAGTTATAAAAAGTGCCTAGCCTACCAGAAACAACAATTTCATACTGTATTCACCATTTAAGTAGACATCTTTGGCTTGCAGGAAGGGAGGAGGAGGAGAATAAAATGGAAGGTGGTTATTGTTTGGAAGGAGAGCCCCTTCCATAAGAACATCAGGACTCTGGCTCTCTGGTGTCCTTTCTCTCCTTGGGAGAGGCTGTAGCCCACTAGCACCTGCTTCTGGCTCACTAGTTCTCAACCTTTTCGGAAATAAAAACTAGTCTAAGGTTGTCTGTTTCTGTCTTTTCTTAAACACTGTTCTGTAGTATGACATGACATTGTCTTTAAGCAAGTTAATGCAACGATTAGCTTTTTTTCTGTCTGGGTGGGTCTTCTCTACAAATGTTTGAAGGTCTGTCCATTTTTTCAGGATGTCATTTATTTCAGAAGAGGAAATTTGCTACACTGATTGTTGATCCTCCCCCTCCTCTTCAGAAAGCTCTTCAGCTGCCATTCTCTGTTGCTCAGCCAGAAGTTGCTGAAGTTCCTCTGTAGACAATTCCTCTGAGTGTTCCTCCACCAGTTCCTCAACATGAGAGCAAAAGCCATTTCTCTGTGTTATCATTTCAAAGTGGTGTATGTAATTTTCGGCAGCCCTTTTATCAGCACTGGCTGCTTCACCATGCCTAACTACGCTATGAATCACAGATCTCCCTTTAAAATTGTGAAACCACCCCTTACTGGCACGAAATGTTTCACCACTATCACTTGCTGATAGCTTATCCTTTAACAGATTTGCATTTATAGCCCTAGCTTTTCACAAATTACAGACTCAGATAGGCTATCACCTTCCATCTGCCTTTCGTTTATCCACACTAATAATAGATTTTCTACCTCATCTAACACAATCATGACTTACTAATTTGAGTAACACCTTTAGCAACTCTAGCTTCCTTATACAAATCTTTTCTTAGTAAAATTGTCGAGATGGTGGATTTCGACATGCTGTACATATTAGCGAGATCGGTCACACAAACGCCACTCTCATATTTCCGCACAATTTCCTTCTTCGTTTCGATTGTGATCGCTTTCTTTACCTTCGTTACCGTCTCTTCCTTCCTTAGCTTCTTTTCTAGCTTTTTTGGGTCCATTTTGATAGCAATTATCGAAATAAATTATATAAATCACTGCACTGACCGAAATTACGTCCACAAACACTGTATCTGGGCTCCGACTGAAGCTTACGAACGGTCTTGGCTGTTTGTTTACAATCACACAAGCGGATACGACGTTGGTCGTAATTCAAAACAAAAATTTTGGTCATAAACCAAGTTGTTCGCATGTCAGGCTGGTCGTATATCGAGGGTCAACTGTACCTTAAATGTCCTCAGTTAGCTTCTTCCTTAAATACACTCCAAATACCAGTGTCATCTGCATCAGAGAAAATGTGACTTTAGGATACTAGCTTAAAGCCGATGTCACATTTTTGTCAGACATGTCGACCACAGTCTCTGATCTCATTGTTGCACCATGTCAGAATAAATGACTGAAAATTTTTGGACATGTCTACCAGTCGGGTTATCACTTTCCAACACAGTTTTTCTCACCCCTTTTTCTGACCGCCTTTAGCATGCTACCTGACAAAGTTGGGGCATTTGTGAAGAGTTAACAGCTGTTGCACGTTCTGGAGCAATCTCAGACCCCTTTTTCTTATTTCCATTTTGACTTGGTTTGTAAATTCTGAGACATTAGACTGGCGAGCCTCTTCTCTGTTTTTGAGGTCCTAAGCTCCTATGCTGCCTGATGGAGCCATGAGAAGGGTGAACAGCTGTGGTGAGTTTAACCTCAGTCTCTGCCCTGGTTTTTTCCATTCTGTTTTAAAGTATATAAAACAAGAGACATTAGAAAGATGAACCTCTCATCTTTCAAAACACACCCATTCCTTTCTCATGTCAGTACATTCTTTGCATTGAACTTCCAGATGAGGATTTATTGGTTGTCAGCTGTCCTGCTCAGACAGCCTGCCTCTCCAACTAAAGAAAAAATGAAATCTGTTTGATTTTTTCGTAGCAAGTTGCAAACTAGTTGGACTGCAGTTGAAAATATTACACAAATAAGATAAAAGTTATTTAATAATCTATATATATAATTCACTAAGTTCATGGCAAGCAGGACACACACAAGACAGAGCCCTGCCCGCCAACAATTCACTAAGCAGCCGACCATGGCACGCACGACAGAGCCCCGCCCGCCAACTCTTAACACTCCTCCCACGTCCATTACCTTCACATTGTTTTCCTTTTATTTCTGATCCCGTTCAACAACTATATGGCGACATCGACTTCTCAACTGTGACTCCGGAATGACTCAGTATGCGAGCTATATTAAGCCTCTGCAAATTCAAAATTAAAATAGGTTCAGTCGTCATGCTTCTCAGAAACCGTCCATGGGAAGCAAGATGCACGCAAGACAGCGCCACTCCCGCCAACTCACAAAGCCCTGCACACCAACAATAATTCACTAAGCAGCCGTGCGTGCCGATGATTTCCGCACGTGTTCAGTCTCTCCCTGTGCATTCCCTGTGCAGCGAGCGAGAGAGAGAGAGACACACACACACACACACATATACAGGCGCACGAGAGAGACACACACACACAGGCGCGTGAGAGACACACACACACACACACACACACGAGAGAGCAAGAGACAGAGACAGACAGACAGAGGCGCGCGCGAAAGAGAGGGGGCTGGACACATAAGGCAGAGAAGGCAGTTAAAGAATGCACCGGGCTTGATTTTGTTTTGTCTTCTGTTTACGGCGATCGATTCGTAGCGTGCATTGTTGCAATGTTACTTTTCTTGGTGGTTTATTACATTACAGATGTTTCAAATGTTCATTTTTTCCCTGTGCTTAATTCATATTAAAAAAGTGTTTCTCAACTGTGACTCCGGAACAACTCAGTACGCAAGCTATATTAAACGTCACCAACGAAGACTCGCTACACCTTAATGAACAAGTACTGAAACTTATCCCTACCAACGAAGTAACTTTCACCAGCATTGCCTCCATCGTCACAGACGATCCTGCAGATCAAGTTTCATTCCCCAAAGAATTTCTTAACAGTCTTACTCCCACTGGAATGCCTCTGCATAAACTCAAAATTAAAATAGGATCAGTCGTCATGTTTCTCAGAAACCTCATGCCAGCAAGAAGTCTCTCTGATGGCACTAGACGGACTGTTACCAGCATTCACCGCAATGTACTGGAGTGTAAAACTATCGCAGCTCCTACCTCACAAACTGTCCTTATTCCCTGGATATCCCTGACCCCATCAGATTCAAATTTGCCTTTTACTTTTACACGCAGACAATTTCCTGTTAGATTGGCCTTTGCAATGACAATTAATAAGGCACAGGGACAAACTTTCAAAATGATATGCCTGTATCTGCTAAACCCAGTTTTCAGTCACAGACAATTGTATGTTGCTCTCTCCAGAGTTCCATCTTTTCATTCATTCACAGTCGTATCCTCAAACCCACCCCATTTGGACAACTGTGTCGTTCGAGAAGTGTTCATCCATCAATAAATAATTATGTGGTGTATGCTACGCCACAGGTTGGCTAGTAATTAAGTATTGCACCATTGTACAAAGAATTGCACAATGATGATTTGGCTTCCACAATACACATTTTTCTATGCTACACTTGTTGTGGAAAAGAACTTTTCTCTATCTTTAAAGAAGGCAGTCACAGAGCTGTATCCAGCAGGGGGCGCTAGCTCCCTTGTTGGAATGAGTTCTTTTTTAATTGCGGCGTGACCCTGAGCCAATCTTATTTATTTTAACTCACAAATAAATTTGTTATTATATATTTATTGTCACATTTCACAATGCATTTATTTTTGTGCTCATTTATTTACTTCATTTTGTTCGGAACGTGGCACAGTGGGAAACTGTTTAACACTAGAATTACCAGAGCCTACGAAAAAACTTGTAGATCCGTCCCACCTTAAATCGCTTCGCACCTCTCCATCAGCGTCTTTTGTCCTGTAAATGTGTCGATAAGCAGCAAGCAGCCTACTATCACATCCCCCACCGTTGCACAGTTTTCTCAGCTCAAGTCTGTTTACCTGCGTGTCAGTTACTTGGAGTTGTATAGAGTGAGAAGTCAAGCAAAATGACACCTTTTATAAATACTACTAGAAAAATACCCACGCTTCGCAGTGGGTATTCGCGTAGTACTGCTTTAAAATTTTTATTAAGAAGAAAAGTAAACCTTTTTAAACTGAGGAAAAATATACCAATAATTATTTGTTAAGGATCTCTTTGTATACCACGTTGTCAGTTCGGTTGTAATATGACCAAGCTGTGCGCTGAGCTTACTCTTGAGCATGCAATGTATAGTTGGCCATGTGAAAAACAATCTTGCCTCAAATCAATGCCAACCTTTTGTAGGGTTTGTCCCTGAGACTTATTAATTCTCATTGCGAAGCAGAGCCTTACTGGAAATTGGAGGCGTTTGAATTGAAATGGGTTTCATCGATAACTTCGCATCCAGCTTTTGAGAGTTTAAACATTCATAAACATCAAAGTGTCCACTACTCAAATCGTCACCTGTGAATCTAAGATGTTTAAGAGGCAGTGGCTGTTGTCCAAAGGTGTAAAATATTTGGCCATTTCCGTACACTTGAAAGTGACAACTGAACAATTCAGCAGCAGCCATCAACTCACATGCAGAACTATAGGTGAAGGGCTTAAGCATTTCACTCTCATAGTGCTCCTGTGTAGTATAATTATCTCCTGTACCATCCGTCATCAGTCCACACCTTGAACCTGTCCCAGTCATTCAATACATAAGACACAATGTTCCTCCGGATATCAAGAGTGAGCCTGATATGGCCGTGCAATATGTAACACAGAGAATGGAAAAGGCAGTTGCCATCTCCGGGCATGGAAACAACTCGGTAAGTGACAGTTCTTTGATCGATGGTGATCACCTCTATAGACATGTTAATGGGGGTACGGTTGGAACAATAAAGGAAATGGGTACCTGAACAATGTAAACTAAGTCTAAAATACCTACACAATAACTATAATCGTAATAAACGAACAATAAAACAGCGGAGAAGCCGTGGATTAAATAAAAAGGCTACAGTTATCAGCAGGGAGACGTGAATACCGTGGCGAAGCAAGGAAGGGAATGAAGAGACCGGAGTGACGGACGGCCTTATATAGGCAGGCAGCCAATTACGTGGGAGGCGTGGAGATGGGGGACCCAACAGCGCCTCACACGGCGACCGAGCTGCAGGCTGTGGACGTATATATGTATGTAAGTAGGATTCAGTTAGCATTGGGAACCCGCATACCAAATTTCTTGAAGATGGGCCCATAAGTAACAAAGACTGTTGGAAAGTTGAATATGGCGTCCGACAGTGGTGCCATACCACCGAAATAAGTACGTACATCGGTTTCGGTCAGCGCAGGGTAGCCACCTACCAAATTTTGTGAAGATGGGGCCATAAATAAGAAAGTTTAACGTGGCGGATGTTGTTGACCGTTATGACCGTTACGCGTAGAATTTTGAAATGAAACCTGCTTAACTTTTGTAAGTAAGCTGTAAGGAATGAGCCTGCCAAATTTCAGCCTTCTACCTACATGGGAAGTTGGAGAATTAGTGATGAGTGAGTCAGTAAGGGCTTTGCCTTTTATTAGTATAGATATTGTTATTTGGAACACATGCATTTCATGTGTGTTCCGTGTCTACAACAATCTATGTACAGTAAACATATTGTTAAAATAGAAATGTTTTTCATGTTTTAGTAATAATTGAGAAAATGTAGACATGAAGTGTATAATGTGTTAACACTAGAATTACCAGAGTCTACGAAAAAACATGTAGATCCGGCCCACCTTAAAACCGTTCTCACCTCTCTTTTGTCTTCTAAATGTGCCGATTAAGACGAGCAGTAAAAAGCCGGCTATTCCATCCCCACCATCGCAAAACGTTCACTAAGTTTTCCCAGCTCATGCCTTGTTTGGACTTCAGGCTTCATACATTATATAGTTTATGCCTACATTTTGTCATTTGCTACTAGAGTATGAAAAACGTTTCTGTTTTAAAAATGTGTTTACACAGATTACTGTAGAAACGGAACACACATGAAATGCCTGTGTTCCAAATAACGATCTATTATTTCCACTCTAAAACTCCACTTCACTCCCAGATAATCAATCAAGGTATGAGCTGGGAGAAGTTTGTGTACATTCTAAGTCGGTGGGGGGATGAAATAGTTGGCTGTTTGCAGCTTGTCTTTATCTGCACATTTAGAAGACAAAAGACGATGGCGGAGAGGTGCGAACAGATTTAAGAAGCGATTTATGGTGGGACGGATCTATGAGTTTTTTCGTAGGCTCTGGTAATTCTAGTGTTAAGCCTGAATTCTAAATATCAAATAAACACTTTCACAAAAGGTACAAATATAACAGAACAAGTGCACTTCTATTCAAGAATATAACTGCAAAAAAAGAATCCGCGTTAGGGTGCGACATTGACACGCATTTGCTACAACTGCTTCGGTGGCGCAATGGTATCAACTATTGACTGGTAATCAAAACTTCACGGGTTCGACCCTGGACAAGTCCGTTTTGAGAAGTGAGCTGCTCGTATTCTTACTAATTTAGAATAAAAACATACATTTGATTTCAGTCTGTAACAGCTGGTGTAAATGTATGATACTTGTAAAGGTTATTTATTCACTTTTATTCTCTCAGTTGCGTTCACGACCCCCCCCCCCCAAAACCCCATCTGACACTGCTGTTTTCACATAAAGACGCGCTGTAACAGAGATGAACTCAGATCATGATGACGGTTCTACATTGGAGCAAGAATGCACGTCGCACTTTTGCCATCTCTGTACTTTGTATATGTACACGGGAAGCTCTGCAGTCTACTTGTGACTTTACGCTATAGTAAGTAAGTAAATAACATTTGATCTGGCTCTTATATACAAAGTACAACGACGGCAGCTTCCACCTTCAGCTGTCCATTTTTTGCTATGTAACCATTTTTGTACCGGTAGCTGGCATCAGTACTGAAGTCAAAACATTTACACCGATCCAACAGTACCTCAGACAACTTTTTGCTTTTCCTTTTGTTGGCTTTGGTCAATGTGATGCACACAATGAAGCAACACAGCTGAGTGAGAACTTTGCTTTATTCACATAAGCTGAGTAACTGATTATAAAATTGAAGATACTTCTGATACTAAGAAAAAAATCTTTAAATGCTTTTCAGACAGCCTTGGTGTCACAATCCCTCCTAATCCATTAACAACTGTGTTTAGTGTACTTCCAGATGGGCTTGAAGTGGAGAAGGACAAACAAACAGTAATTGCCTTTACTTCACTATTGGCACATAGACTTATCTTGCTCAACTGGAAGAATCCTAACTCACCTCTTTTTAAGTCAATGTATAACTGGTCAGTCAGTCACTCTCCAACCCGCTATGTCCTATCACAGGGTCACGGGGGGAGTCTGCTGTAGCCACTGGTGTTATATATAATTTGAAAATCTAATTCTTACTTAGAGGATCTGTGCAAAACTTTTTAAAACCTGGTAGGATCTAATCAATAACATTTTAGAATAACCATTTAAATTGAGGAAGTGGATTCTCTTTCCTTATGTTTGTATGTATGTATGTACTGTATGTATGTACTGTATGTATGTATGTATGTATGTATGTATGTATGTATGTATGTATGTACAGTATCTCACAAAAGTGAGTACACCCCTCACATTTTTGTAAATATTTGATTATATCTTTTCATGGGACAACACTAAAGATATGACACTTTGATACAATGTAAAGTATAGTCCGTGTACAGCTTGTATAACAGTGTAAATTTCCTGTCCCCTCAAAATACAGTAACTCAACATATAGCCATTAATGTCTAAACCGCTGGCAACAAAAGTGAGTACACCCCTAAGTGAAAAATGTCCAAATTGTGCCCAATTAGCCATTTTCCCTCCCCGGTGTCATGTGACTCGCCAGTGTTACAAGGTCTCAGGTGTGAATGGGGAGCAGGTGTGTTAAATTTGGTGTTACCACTCTCACAAGCTCTCCTACTGGTTCTGGAAGTTCAACATGGCACCTCATGACAAAGAACTCTCTGAGGATCTGAAAAAAAGAATTGTTGCTCTACATAAAGATGGCATAGGCTATAAGAAGATTGCCAACACCCTGAAACTGAGCTGCAGCACGGTGGCCAAGACCATACAGCTGTTTAACAGGACAGGTTCCACTCAGTACAGGCCTCGCCATGGTCGACCAACGAAGTTGAGTGCATGTGCTTAGTGTCATATCCAGAGGTTGTCTTTTGAAAATTGACGTATGAGTGCTGCCAGTATTGCTGCAGAGGTTGAAGAGGTGGGGGGTCAGCCTGTCAGTGCTCAGACCATACGCCGCACACTGCATTGAATTGGTCTGCATGGCTGTCGTCCCAGAAGGAAGCCTCTTCCAAAGATGATGCATAAGAAAGCCTGCAAACAGTTTGCTGAAGACAAGTCGACTAAGGACATGGATTACTGGACCCATGTCCTGTGGTCCGATGAGACCAAGATAAACTTATTTGGTTCAGATGGTGTCAAGCATGTGTGGCGGCAACCAGGTGAGGAGTACAAAGACAAGTGTGTCTTGCCTACAGTCAAGCATGGTGGTGGGAGTGTTATGGTTTGGGGCTGCATGAATGCAGCCGGCACTGGGGAGCTACAGTTCATTGAGGGAACCATGAATGCCAACATGTACTGTGACATACTGAAGCAGAGCATGATCCCCTCCCTTTGGTAACTAGGCCGAAGGGCAGTATTCCAACATGATAACAACCCCAAACACACCTTCAAGACGACCACTGCCTTGCTAAAGAAACTGAGGGTAAAGGTGCTGGACTGGCCAAAGATGTCTCCAGACCTAACCCCTATTGCGCATCTGTGGGGCATCCTCAAACGGAAGGTGGAGGAGCGCAAGGTCTCTAACATCCACCAGCTCCGTGATGCCGTCATGGAGGAGTGGAAGAGTGAACTCCATGCCCAAGAAGTTAATGAAATGCTGGAAAATAATGGTAGCCACACAAAATATTGACTCTTTCGGCACACTTTGGACATTTTTCATTTAGGGTTGTCCTCACTTTTGTTGCCAGCAGTTTAAACATTAATGGCTGTGTGTTGAGTTATTTTGAGGGGACATCAAATTTACACAGTTATACAAGCTGTACACTGACTACTTTACATTGTATCAAAGTGTCATATCTTCAGTGTTGTCCTATGAAAAGACATAATAAAATATTTACAAAAATGTGAGGGGCGTACTCACTTTTGTGAAATACTGTATTTACGTATTTACCCTACTATTAAAGTTTTACTCTGTTGGCCTAGCTCTCTTTCTCATGGGTGGGGGTTGATTGGATTTGAACTTAGTTTTGTAAAATTCGACTTGCTTGTATGGAATGTTATTTTATTTTAATAAATTCAATAAAATGCTAAAAAAATAGATTGAACTTATACATAAACCAAATGTGTTATATTTAGGTCTGAAATGGGGTTATAAATTAAAAATCTGGTGAACACAAACTACTGTGTTTGGTAAATCAATATTAACAGACAGACTTTTTTTTTTTTTTTTTTTTTAACTCCTTACAACTTTAAGGATTTATATAAGGAACGGAATGTTGTTTTCTATTCTCTAAGTTCATGTTTTCTTGATTAAAAAATACATTTTAAATGTTACCAGGGATGAATATGTTGAAACAGTTTCATCCAATAAACTACATTACATGGCTTTTTTTAAACTTTAAGTTGAATTACTGCCAGTATTCATGGTTTTTGAAAGGCTTACTTTGTCTGCATTGGCAATCATCTAAGTTTGGGACATTTTTACCCTAGGAATGTGCTATATTTGATTTTCTTTGCAATTCACCATTTTAAGTCACTGTAAAACTTAAGTACCTGTCCACCTCTTTACTAAATGAATAATGAAATGCAAACCCCCAATGACTCCTCTCATTCCTCTGTTACCTTGATTTTTCACAGTTGCCAGTCAGACAAAGACTCTTGTCAAACCCATCATATTTATGCACAACCATGACTTTATTTATTTAAAAGTTAAAAATTATATGGAGCAATGGAGCATTTTTTCAATAAAGAGCTTGTTTGCGTGATAACACAAGTTCTTGTTGCTTCGTTCACTTAGCCTGTTAAGTCATTCTGAAAAAGAAGTACAGTGGGGCAAAAAAAGTATTTAGTCAGCCACCAATTGTGCAAGTTCTCCCACTTAAAAAGATGAGAGAGGCCTGTAATTTTCATCATAGGTATACCTCAACTATGAGAGACAAAATGAGAAAAAAAATCCAGAAAATCACATTGTCTGATTTTTAAAGAATTTATTTGCAAATTATGGTGGAAAACAAGTATTTGGTCACCTACAAACAAGCAAGATTTCTGGCTGTCACAGACCTGTAACTTCTTCTGTAAGAGGCTCCTCTGTCCTCCACGCGTTACCTGTATTAATGGCACCTGTTTGTACTTGTTATCAATATAAAAGACACCTGTCCACAACCTCAAACAGTCACACTCCAAACTCCACTATGGCCAAGACCAAAGAGCTGTCAAAGGACACCAGAAACAAAATTGTAGACCCGCACCAGGCTGGGAAGACTGAATCTGCAATAGGTAAGCAGCTTGGTGTGAAGAAATCAACTGTGGGAACAATTATTAGAAAATGGAAGACATACAAGACCACTGATAATCTCCCTCGATCTGGGGCTCCACGCAAGATCTCACCCCATGGGGTCAAAATGATCACAAGAACGGTGACAAAAATCCCAGAACCACACGGGGGGACCTAGTGAATGACCTGCAGAGAGCTGGGACCAAAGTAACAAAGGCTACCGTCAGTAACACACTACGCCACCAGGGACTCAAATCCTGCAGTGCCAGACGTGTCCCCCTGCTTAAGCCTGTACATGTGCAGGCCCGTCTGAAGTTTGCTAGAGAGCATTTGGATGATCCAGAAGAGGATTGGGAGAATGTCATATGGTCAGATGAAACCAAAATAGAACTTTTTGGTAAAAACTCTACTCGTTGTGTTTGGAGGAGAAAGCATGCTGAGTTGCATCCAAAGAACACCATACCTACTGTAAAGCATGGGGATGGAAACATTATGCTTTGGGGCTGTTTTTCTGCAAAGGGACCAGGACGACTGATCCGTGTAAAGGAAAGAATGAATGGGGCCATGTATCGTCAGATTTTGAGTGAAAACCTCCTTCCATCAGCAAGGGCATTGAAGATGAAACGTGACTGGGTGTTTCAGCATGACAATGATCCCAAACACACCGCCCGGGTAACGAAGGAGTGGCTTTGTAAGAAGCATTTCAAGGTCCTGGAGTGGCCTAGCCAGTCTCCAGATCTCAACCCCATAGAAAATCTTTGAAGGGAGTTGAAAGTCCATGTTGTCCAGCGACAGCCCCAAAACATCAGATCTCTTGAGGAGATCTGCATGGAGGAATTGGCCAAAATACCAGCAACAGTGTGTGAAAACCTTGTGTAGACTTACAGAAAACGTTTGACCTCTGTCATTGCCAACAAAGGGTATATAACAAAGTATTGAGATGAACTTTTGTTATTGACCAAATACTTTTTTTCCACCATAATATGCAAATAAATTCTTCAAAAATCAGACAATGTGATTTTCTGGATTTTTTTTTCTCATTTTGTCTCTCATAGTTGAGGTTTACCTATGATGAAAATTACAGGTCTCTC